>NC_136927.1:3120510-3731601 GCF_949752795.1 Hyperoodon ampullatus
ACTGACTGAGCCGTGTGAAATAATGCAGCACTCGTGTTCTGCAAGCCCCGTATGTCAGACGGTAATTTTAAAAACGAGGTGCTTTACAAATGGACTATTAAAATAAGTTCTTCATCTCTAAGCCATTCAATATGTGGTTTGTAGAAATTGATTTCCTCACAACTTATGTATAAGTTATATACATAACTTATATACGTATACATAAAGTAACTTAGATATATAAGTTAAGACTCTTGTATTAGCTCGGGCTGCCATAGCAAGATACCACAGACAAGGCAGCTTAAATAACTTTTATTTTCTCATAGTTCTGGAGGCTGGAACTCCAAGACCCAGGTGCCAGAGGGTTGCTTTCTGGTGAGACTGCTCTCCCTGCTTGCAGAGGGCCGTGTTCTGTGTGTCCTCTGGGCACCCATGGGGAGGGGGGAAAGGGAGGAGGGTAGAGAGAGCAAGGGATGGAGAGATGGCCGGCGTCTTTTCCTTCTCTAATAAGGAGACCAGTCCTATCAAATTGGGGCCCAACCATATTACCTCATTGTACCTTAATTACCTCCTTAGAGGCTCTGTCTACAAATCCAGTCACAAGGGGGTTAGGGCTTCCACATACGGATTTTAGGGGGACACAGTTCAGTCCATAACAACTCCCCATTCCTTCTTCCTCTTGTGGCTTTTTTCCTAGGGTATTACTCTAGATCAGAAGTCCAAACTAGCCATTTGTGGGATATGTTCACTCCTTGACTGTGTTGCCTTTAGCCTGCACAATACCTTAAAAATAAATGAGCCGGTATTTAAAAGTGGAGAGAAACTTTTCTGGCTTCAAAAACTATTTGACGAATTGGCCACCTCCCCAGTTTGGACAGTTTGTTTAGTTGAGCTCATCCTCCTGAGGCAGAGGCTCTAGTCTTCCTGTGGAGCACACTGATCTTTGTTTTGGGAAAACGTTCATTGTGGAATGTTAAAATATCGCAGATTTAGAGCTATGTGAGGGGCAGGTGTTTTAGAGGAGAGATTAAGGTTCTTCATTCTTGAGGTAACTTGGATGTTTGTGTTGACAGCCCTCTTCTTTGGAGAGGAATGTTTCTGAATCTTATGTTGGTTCTTTCACATTAACTACTGAGCTGGTAGCATTTGCGCTGTGAACTATGAGCCAGTAGGAGTTTCTGTGATGATGGGGATCTTCTCTATTTGAACTGTACAGTGTGGTGGCCAGTACCTGTGTGGGGCTATTGAGTGCTTGAAATGTGACTAGTGCGATCGAGAAAGTGGATTTTTAATTTTATTAATTTCAATTTATTTTAATTTTAGTACCCCCTGTGTCCAGAGGCTACCATATTAAACAGGACAGTTCTGTACGAACGCCTAACACTCGGTGTACAAAAAGAGCTCCCGTTGAAACTACCCACATGACCCATCTTTGACCTCTGCGTGCTCCTGGACTTGTCTAGAAGTGGTGAGGGCTGGTCATGACCAGTAAGACTTTGACTCCAGGCCCCCTTGTTCGTATGAGCGGGATACATACCTAAGGTTCAGTTACCGAAGGTCTGTGGCTGTGCAGCAGTTCGTAGGCGGAGAATTTCCTTTAGCAAATGTAATTGGTCAGTCATTCCTTTGGGGCAGCTGCACTGCACATCTCCAGGGTCTATAATAATCTATAGTAATGGTGCCCGAAAGACGTGGTCAGTGCGAGGCCTGCGTGGTGTACACGGCAAATGCTAATGACCATTCCACAGTGATTTATAGAATATCTCTTATGCACCAAGCCTTGTGCTAGGCAATGGACAGTTAGGAAAGCCAAGGATGAGAGGGTCATCTCATTAAATAAATGATTAAAACAAGCATGTGAGCCATGATAGAGAGAAGCACAGGTCACTATGGAAACCCCAGGGTGGGGCACCCAGCCACATCTGGGGGAACTGGGAAGGTTTTTCCTGAGGGTCTGATGCTGAACTGAGACCTACATGTTGAATAAGACTTAGATGGCTGAAGAGTTGGGGAGGAGGCCGCCCTGAGGGGGGAACAGCAATGCCTGGAGTCAACAGACGCTGCTCTATCCACAGACTGAATATACCAACTTCCAAGACAAGAACAAGGCTCTGCCCTAGCAGAGGCCCAGATAGGACTGTTCAGGAGACGTGAACAACCTTTTAGAAACCAGGAGATTCCATGTAAATACTGAAGAGCTGGTGGCGCAGGACGCACATCCCCCTCTCAGGACAACGGTGAGCTGAAGCTAAGTAGCTGTTGCTCACGCCCTGTGTGCCTTTACTCATCTGGCCAGTGTCCCAACTGTCCCAGACTGTGACCCCAACAAGGACACCAGCCAGGCACCATTTATTGTGGTGTTTGCCCTGTTCTCTTTCTTATAGCAGAGAAGCCTTTTGCTATGCTCAGTCTCTACCAAAAAGAAGTGAATGAAAGGTAGACAGAGAAGTTGGAGAACATCTCACACCTCTCAGTGAAGTCGTTTTTGCTGCCTGGCTGCCTGGTCCCTGCAGGCATTCGTTCGGGCAAAGCCACGTCCCCTCTGCTCACCACTAGCAGATGGGGTTAATCTAGATCTGGGATCTTCAGGTCAGGGTTCAGTTACTCCAGGGACCCTCAGAGATGGATGCTTTTCCGGGAATCAGTTTCTACCCCCAAACTCACACATGTGCTGTCTCCTAGACTGATCTGCCTGAGGAGTATCAGCAGTAGAGGGGCAGACCCTTCACCTTCCTTTCTCAATTGCTTTCCTCCCACTGTGCAAAAGGAAAGCATCCCTCTCACCAAATGCTAATAACCTTCCTTTGGTGCGTTGCTCTGGACTATCAAGCCCTCCGCCCGCCAGACAAAGGATCCTTTCAAACATTGGGGTCAGTGCTGAGAAAGTGGATGACTTTAATAACTGGGTAAGAAATCCTCTTGCAAGTCAGGCGGCTTACAATTCGTAACTTTCAACAAAATGGAAGGAGGACCTAATCAAGTTGTCAGCCAGTAGATCATTAAAAAGAATGTTTGATGATAAATTACTATGTGACTTTGGGCATAGCCATAGGAATAATGTCAAAGAGAAGTGACTGACATTGTTACGAAAAAACTTCCATTCGCATCTACTTATTTATGAAAATAAGCTTTCTCCACGCATACATTTATAAAAACAAAAAATAGAAATAAAATTGATGCTGAACACTTTCTCATTTTAGCTAGAAGTAATATTCATCCATGAATACATGAACTAATTAAAAAAGAACAGTATCATTCATCTCACTGAGATGCATTTCCAGTAGAATTTTACTTTTTATATTCAATATTTTTCAAAATTTGTAATGATATGTATTGGCTTGATTATTAAGTATTAATAATAATTAGAATGGATAACCAACTCAGAAATTTTTTTTTTTTTTTTTTTTTGCGGTATGTGGGCCTCTCATTGTTGTGGCCTCTCCCGTTGTGAAGCACAGGCTCCGGACACGCAGGCTCAGCAGCCATGGCTCACGGGCCCAGCCGCTCCGCGGCATGTGGGATCTTCCCAGACCGGGGCACAAACCCCTGTCCCCTGCATCAGCAGGCAGACTCTCAACCACTGCACCACCAGGGAAGCCCAGAAATTTTTTTAACATTTAGAGTTTTAGGATCACAGGAATTTGAAAAAAATGAAATAGCTATCCTTTCTTATGTAGAGAAGTGTGGTGCAGTGATAAAAGACTTTCAAGCATAATACATATTACAGTGAAAAACAATTCTGCCATGGATTGAAGGATGTAAAATTTCTAGGTATTAAAAGGAGATTTTTAAATGAATGACGGTAGGTGTCATTTCACAGTAGAATCTAGGTCTCTTTAGATTCACTGAAAATAGTGATCTGAAGTTTTGTTTGAAATACACTAGGGGCTTCCCTGGTGGTGCAGTGGTTGAGAGTCCGCCTGCCGATGCAGGGGACACGGGTTCGTGCCCTGGTCTGGGAAGATCCCACGTGCCGCGGAGTGGCTGGGCCCGTGGGCCATGGCTGCTGAGCCTGCGCGTACGGAGCCTGTGCTCCGCAACAGGAGAGGCCACAACAGTGAGAGGCCCGCGTACCGCAAAAATAAAATAAAATAAAATACACTAGAGGGCTTCCCTGCTGGCGCAGTGGTTAAGAATCCGCCTGCCAATGCAGGGGACATGGGTTTGAGCCCTGGTCCAGGAAGATCCCACATGCCGCAGAGCAACTAAGCCCGTGAGCCACAACTACTGAGCCTGCGCTCTAGAGCCGTGAGCCACAACTACTGAACCCACACACCTAGAGCCCCTGCTGTGCAACAAGAGAAGCCACCGCAATAAGAAGCCCACACACCACAACGAAGAGTAGCCCCCGCTCGCTGCAATTAGAGAAAAGCCAGTGCACAGCAACGCAGCCAAAAATAAATAAATAAATTTATAAAATACACTAGAAATTAAATTTACCTATTTAAATGTAAACTTAAAATATGTGAAGGGGATATGGTTTTTCAAAATTCTTTTATGGTTGATATGGGCAAAAATATATAAAGCCCATGTTCAGCAAAAGTGGTAATGAGAGGTCTATGCTTAGTTTGGAAATGAAAGTTGAAACGGAAGGAGGTGGCAGAGGGGTGGAGATGAGGACCCCTGGCTGCCCTACTAAGGGTGCCTGGACAGTGGGAAAACGGGAGATACACTGGCAGAGGGCAAGTAGCGTGGAACTCGGAAAAGTGCTGGGCCAATATACTTACCATAATCATAGGAAAAGTAACAACGTAGAATGAAAATATTTTAAGTATATTTTAAGTATATGACACTGTTTCTTAACCCTAGATGCCCATGAAAATCACCCAGGCTGGTTCAGGACTCTTTTTTAAAGCACCAGATGATGTTACCATGTAGCCACGGCTGCAGATGATTGGGCCAGACTTGAAGTGTGGTCCTTGGTCCAGTAATGGTCACATCATCTTGGGAGCTTGTTAGAAATGCAAAATTTTGAGCTCCATCTCATTGCTACTTTATCAAATTCTGCATCTTAACAAGATACTTAGGTGATTCAGATGCACAGTGCAGTTTGAGAAAACCAAGATTTCTAACAAGTTCCCAGTTGCTGCTGCTGGTTGAGCAGCAGAGTTAGAGAATAGCACTCTTCAGAGGCTCTAGAGCAAAGCCGCTCAAAGTATGGTCTGGGGACCAGCAGCTTCAGCATCACCTGGGCACCCGTTAGACGTTCAGAGACTCAGAGTCTTAATGCTGACCTACTGAGCGGAGTCTCTGGGAATATGGGGTCCGTGAGCCTGTGGTTCGGCCAGCTCCCCAGGTGATTCTGATACTAAATCGGCGAAGGACTCTGCTCTAGAGAGAATCCGCATGGACCTCGGTAGCCGTGAGCCTCCAGTTAACTCAGGGGGCCGGCAGGGAGTTTGTGAAGCTTAATGAGAGACCTGCTGCTGAAACTGGGATCACAAGCTTCACCTGTGATCACAAGCCCATGGGCACCTGTGCTGCCATGGGCCCTGAGTGTATGTGTTATATATAACAAGCAGGGAAAATCACCTAAACACTTTGAGGAAGGTCTTGGTTACCCCACCAGACCAGCAACCCAGTCCAGCTGACGTGCTGGCCAAGGGAGAGGAATGCACCCCTGTCTTCCTCACTCTGTGTCATTGGAATCGACCCCCCGACAGCCCCTAACCCTGGCTCAGACGGGGTGTCTGAGTCTACGTGGCAAAGAGAACGTGGTGTCACCACAGGTATGGCCAAGAAATTACTGCGGTATTTGTGGAGGCCCAGCTCAGAAGAGCGTGTGTCAGCAAGAGGAGGAAGGTGGCCCAGCTCGCATGCCTACGGGGTGAAGATGCGCTGAGCACCTGCGGGAGCCCCTCATCAGTAACTGGGGACTTCGGAAAGCAGGGGTCCAACCGGGAGCAGCCTGTGGGACTTGACAGTGGAGGAACTTGTGCAGCGCGGTGCAGCCGGGCCGTCCCGGCTCTTGACTTCTGGGACGCTGGGCTTAGCGTGGGGCGTGGTGCCAACCCAAGAGGGAGAACTGGACCACTTTCCTGTGCTTTCTGTTGACTTACATTTACTTCAGAATTCTGCACAGCGTGGGCTCACCTTGCTTTGTGTTCTGGACCAAGTTGAATTCTCTGGCTTCCAATTGTCTTCTTTATGACTACAGATGGGATGTGATTTATTCACGTTGTCTCTAGCTATTTTTTTTAAAAAGGAGCTTTTATTGTGGAGAAGAAATTGTTGAAATTCTGCAAAATAGAACTTGGCTCTTTCTTCTCCAAATTAACTAAAATCAACCTGTTTTCAATTGGTGATATTCCTTCATTAGTTTTAATTCATTTCTCAGCACATCTGATTTTTTTATTCATAATGCTTTTGATGAAAATTAATTAGTTTCTTTTAGAACTGAAACAATATTATCACAGGCACTCAGACACTGTTATACCAAAAAGGCCTTATTATAAAGCTGGCCTCCGGCCTGAGGACGTGAATCTGTTTCATGGAGGACGCACCTCGCGATGAAGCTGTGCGGGCTTTTTGGCTGCTGAGCATCTGGGCCTCAGTTTTTCCATCTGTAAGATGAGGAGGAGTTTGAACCAGGTGAACTCTAAACTTTTGTTTTATGAGCCCAACAAAACTAAGTGAACTTTATTATAGAATAGATATGGGAGGAATTATACAAAGGTTTATGTAAGTATTATGCTGATTAAACATTTTCTTAGTTCAATGTAGAATACCAATCAAAATTCTAACTAGTACCGCCCTAGGGAAAGGGGGAACTCCTCAAACAGCAGGGGAGGAGTTGGGGGGGAGGAGGGGACCCCGTCAGGTGTCAGGTCCTAGACCTCGGGAGCCTCGCACGTGCTGACCCGGCTCTCGGGACACTGAAGCTTGGTGTCTACACCTTTGCTGATCTTCCGCAGATGTTCAGCTTCCTACGCTGACTGTCTTTTGCAACAGAATACCACGAAACCAAATTTCACCAAACCAAAGAAAAATCCACTTCTTCAACTATAATTCCAACAGTGAAGAATATGGAGGGAACCACTCTTGAAAGACCACTTAATGCCAACAGCAGCTCCACAGCATGAGTCCCACACATAGGACATCGCTGTCCATCTAAAGCCTTAGAGACAAAAGCCAAACCTACTTACCTACCATGTTTCTGATTTGGTCTGATTAAACAAGAGCCTTAATTCGTGTAAAATACACAATTGTGTGTTCAAAATCTATTAAGAGTACAACCTCCTGAATGAATCCAATTATTACTCAACAAATAAGTGTGCTTTTTTTCCCTCAAGAAAAGGGCTTTTAACATAATACTTTATGAGCCAGAATATGTGTTTCAGCAGAACATCTGCTGTCACACAAGATGCAGAGAATGAATACCTGGGCTTAGCGGCCTGGCCCAGGGCTGCAGAGCAGCTGCCAGTGCAGCGTCAGAGGAGGGAAGTCCGAGAGCCGGGGGATGGCAAGAGAGATAAGATAGCCCATCAAGTTCTCGTGGATGTGCCCAGCCGGGGACAGTGCGGGGGGAGCTGGGGGACAAAGCTACTTCAGGCTGGAGGGTGTGCGAGAGTGAAAACGTCACCTGAGACTGGAAGTTGTTGGCCAGACCCTTCAAAGGAATGGAGGGAAGCTCGAGCTCTGGAGCTGGTCAGATGGCCCGAAATTTGGTTGTGCGGAAAACAGGTCACAGACTTGCCCGACAGGAAACTAGTTCTTGACTCAGTGTCCCCTAGGCAACGGGCCTCCCTTCAGCACTCAGATGCCATTCCCTCCATGCACAATCTTTTCTTTTTAAATTTTTTTACAAGTGCAGACTAGTCAATTAAAAAGAAATTCCATTTGCAGTGAATATTTATTTAACACTGAACAGGCTGCTTGCTGTACGAGTCCCAAAATAATAAAAGTAAAATAACATATTTGAGTGAATAGGTAAAATTACTGGCTAGGTTTAGAAGGTGACCAGATCATCAGTATGAACAAACGGAAATTGTGGTTTCTGGAATAAGTTCAGTGGAAATGATATTTTATTTGACGTGCTCCCCTATATACAACTTTACAGAAATCCAATTTAATAATTTAAGACCATATTCCCAATTACTTGAAGAAGGTTGCATTTGCATTTCTTGATAACACGTATGTATTTCTGTTCAAAGTAAATGACAGTAACTTGGACATAGCAGGAGGGAAGCAAGCCCCAGAAATTTTAACGGTAGTTTAGATTGCTGATAAATGACACTTTCTTATTTCCATGAACTGAATAATAAAAGGGCTCATGGGGGACACACACCCAGCCACATGTGTGTGCGTGCGTGCACACACACAGAGGAAACGAAATATGCACTGGCACAGCCCTTAGGGTGTGCAGTTAATATACTGTTTAAAGAGACTTCAATAAAGATTTCCTATCAATTATGTTTATTGCATAAAGTAAGTAGAGTATAAGGTGTGAATTCTAAATGTGCTCAGGGAATTCTGCCCTCTGATTTTAAAAAGAGAAGGACATCTGTTTAAGGAATTTGATTACCTACTGATAGGTCATTTCGGAAGATTACATAACATATTCATCTCGGATCACGGCTGATGTTGTCAGCGAACTGCTCTCCCCAAGCGCCAGCTCCCTGCATGCCTCACTCTCTGCACACTCTTGACCCTTTGAGGGAAAGGAAGCCAGCTACCACTCTATAAATTCCCTCCAGATCGGTGTATGTCAACTTGCTCTTAGCTTGCCTCCCTCCTGTTCAGAAGGGTCTGCCTGCTTCTGTTCAAGCCTGAAATTCCCCCGCTTCCCGGGGCCCCCAAGCCGCGGAGGCTTGGCCCTATTTTCTCCTTTCCCCCTCGGGGGCCTCTCATGTCTACTGCCGCTATCACGCCCCGATCAGCTCTCCTGGATGGGACTCTGCAGAGGCTTTTGCTACTCTTCCTATGGAAAGAAGTTTAGAAAGCTGGGTACCTCCTTGCATACTTTTTTTTAAAGGCAATAAAACTTTCATAAATGTAAACAGTTTCAAGAAATATCTATTATAAATACTGACATTTAAAGATAGAATTGTTACATCATTCTTCTGAATGGATCCACTTGATTATATAAATACCATAGTGATTTAATATTGTCCTCTGTTTCAAAAGTCTGTGAAAACTATTTTCTTTGCTATTTGGAGGTCGTGCTGGTACGTTTTGGAATTCCGCTCCCCTGCCCGTCCCTGCCACCACACACACACAGAATTCTATCCTAACGTAATGTTCTTTTATGCTTCAAGAGTTTTCATGATTACCCTGTCATACTTCCCTGAAACATAGATACATATGGTCATCCATACATGTGCACATGTGTGTACACACATGCACACAAACACGCATGCACACATTTATAAATCGCATTTGAAACTTTTATTTCCAGTGACTGTAAACTTTGTTAAAAAACTAATTCTGTATTGAATTATTATTGTGGTTGGATTATTGGATTATGACTATTATGATTATTTAATTGGAAACACATCTCTTAATGAGATGGATTCAGGGGCATTTATGTTTTGGTGCCCTGATGAAATGAACTTAAACTGTGTTTTCCTTTTGACACCAAAAGGGTTTTATCCAGCGTGGAAGGTCCTTAAGATTCAGCGTGGTGAGAGGTATGCTGTTCTTGTTTGAAGCAGGAGAAGGAGGATTGTGAAAGGGAAGGCGGGGCAGGGAGACCTGGAGCTTGGGAGACGTGTCAGGAAGACAGTGCTAGGGAAGAGGATGCGTGGAAATTGAGGGTCTGGAAACTGATCCCTTACACTGTGCGTGCTCAGAGCAGCCCTCCTTTGGTACCCCTCCCCCAGCACACAGGTAGCCCCCTCAGGTCTGCTGCAGGGGTCTCCTCTGCAGTCCCTGGCAGGTACCTGGGCCACCGTGTCCCCCCCAGGGGACTTTCAGTAATGACAGTAGAGTCCTCCTGCTAAAACGTGCCACTCCCCTTTAGAACTTAAAATCCTCACTGCTTGGCCTCCTATTTAAGACATTTCACACCTGCCCCAGCCTATGTGCAGAGTTTCAGTTTTCCACCCCAACTCTTCCCCCCACCGCTCCCCCGCTGTCCTAATCCGAACACACCCCCTGGCCGGGGGGCCCCCACTCCCCTTACTTCTGCCTCTCCGTCTGCAGGGTGGTTTTCGGAAGCCGTATCAGGTCCCCGGGGCTTTGGGTGCCTCTGCCCTGGTGCCTGGCTCACGCTGTCGGTGCTTCCGCCTCACCGGAAGAGGTTTAGAGCCCTTTCCAGGTAGCACCTCCCTCTGACCCTGTATCCTCAGGTTGAGCACAATGCCCGGTACAGAGCTGGGAGTGGAACCCAGACTTTCAGATGCTGAGAAATTAAACTTCTTGGATATTTGTAGGAAATTGGCTTATTAGTCTTTAGAAAGATCATTTTTGAGGAAAATTTGTTTTGTTTAGTTTGATATTATATTCATTTATTGAGAGTAAATTTTGACTTCAGAAAATATCACAAGAAAATATGAATTTGGAAGATCTTTTGAGTCTTAGGCTGACTGGTGAATTTCAGTTTAAAGCAGGATGCAGAATTCATTTTGAAGGACGATTCTGACAGGGTGGCACATTTTGATAATAGATAGGAATGTTCTGATAGCGGCCATTACCTATATTACAACTCACAGTCCTTTGGGTAGCGGGATCATTTGTTTCTTTCCTTTTCTTGTTATTGTACCGATCTACGTAACTTTCAAATATCATAAATAAATCTTTTTTAAAAGATTTATTTTAAAAATAGGGAGTATATAATAGAAAAGCCGACAGAGTTTAGCTATGAATGCAGCGCTTGGCACCATGGTGACATATTAGCTTTAGTAGAGGGAGAATTCAGACATGTGGAACGATAATGTGTATTTAATTCACAAGTTGACAAGGGCCTGGAGGCAGAGTAGAATTTCTGGGATGTTGCCTAGCAGGTCAAAATATGGAGGCACGTCTTTCCACATATGTATGTTGCTGTCCTGTGACAAAAACGAGTTAGGAGAGGTGGCACTTGCACAGTGAGGAGTGCCAGCCTGGGCACGGGCCGCCCGCCTTGGAGTCTGGCTGCACCGAGGGCTGGGGCAGCCCCGAGCCAGCCCCTGACTCTCCCCCTGCTCTAAAGGAAGCAGCAATGACACCTACCTCGCAGGAACCTTTTAAGTATTAAATAAATACAGGTGAAGTATGTATAAGAGAGTGCCTGGCATGTTGTAAGGTGATACTTATTTTAATTATTATGGTTATTTAGTTATTATTGCCTTATTTTTTTATTTTTTATAAATTTATTTATTTATTTTTGGCTGCATTGGGTCTTTGTTGCTGCGTGCGGGCTTTCTCTAGTTGCGGTGAGCGGGGGTTACTCTTCGTTGCGGTACGCAGGCTTCTCATTGCGGTGGCTTCTCTTGTTGCGGAGCACGGGCTCTAGGCACGCGGGCTTCAGTAGCTGTGGCTCACGGGCTCTAGAGCGCAAGCTCAGTAGTTGTGGCACACGGCCTTTGTTGCTCCACAACATGTGGGATCTTCCCGGACCAGGGTTCGAACCCGTGTGCCCTGCGTTGGCAGGCAGATTCTTAACCACTGTGCCACCAGAGAAGTCCCTATTGACTCATTTAATAATTAATTAAGTAAAGTGACACTTATTATATTATTGTCTCAATTATCACATATTTTTATTATTAATAAGAATAAGACATCTTTTTTAATTTCTAAAAAGTGTCTGAGTTCTTGACCAAATCTGATGGACTAACTGAAAAAAATCCCACATGTGCATGATTATAATTCAAAATTATACATCTTAGAAATTTCACTTGTTAGAGTGAAAATTATCATTTTATTAAAATGCATTTAAAGCTTGTTAAAAGCAGACAAAGATACTATCTACCACAAATAATAAGCTTTTAGGAGACAATGTCTCTCTTGAAGACATGATATCGTCTTTTTTTTAAATTGAATTATTTGGTGATATTAACATTTTAATGAAGGAATTATCCTATTTTCATATTTCTTAAGAAATTGATATTTAATTTCTGCTTCATGTTAATAATAAGTATTTAACATATTTTAAATCTCAGTTAAAACTAACTTATACTTCATATTTCCATAAAGATAGAAGCATAATATGCTTCATTGTGTTATGTGTTTATATTCTTTCTTTGTCACCAGCATTCCCTTTAATGGACTGTAGTTTGAAAATACTAATCCCTAGAGCATAATAATTTAGATAAGTAATATCTTTGATGTAAGAACTTGCTAATCATACAGGTGTCGTGAGG
Source organism: Hyperoodon ampullatus (assembly GCF_949752795.1). NCBI lineage: Eukaryota > Metazoa > Chordata > Mammalia > Artiodactyla > Ziphiidae > Hyperoodon > Hyperoodon ampullatus. The sequence goes on from NC_136927.1 coordinate 3,132,771, forward strand.
ATGCGTGTTTTAAAAAATGAGTCTCATTTACTAGGTAAGCTTTGCTGGCATTAGGCACTTGGTACAGGTGATTTATGGGAAAGTCTCAGAGTGATTGCCCACAGCCCAGCAGTAAACCCTCCTCACAGGGAGCCACTGTGAACACAGAGGATGTGCCCTTTGGAGAAAGACTGGACATTGAAGCAAAATGGCTAAATGGCTTTGGACACCCCCTGGAGGAAGAAAAATAGATTTAAAGTATGATTGTTAAAGAATGAGACCTATAAATGAGGTAGCACATTCTCATATCCCTGACAGATTTTGACAAATAAGAGAAATATGTGTTTCTCATAGGAAGTATGTGTTTGAAGTGTGTTTTAAACCATTTAATGCTGCCAGTGCGTTGAGAGGTTGCTTGTGGGGTTGAAGGTGAGTTAATCTGAGTGAACGAAATGAGAAGGAAGGGTTGGATCAGAGTCTGCCTTTTTATAGACAAAGTAGAGGACAGGCCCCACTGCTGGTCCCCAGGCCTCATGTTCATGATGAACTGTGTGCAAGGGTGTGGGTCTACTCTTGTTTGTTCTGGGGATCGTTAAGTCATTTTGAACTTTTGATTACAAAGATGGTTCTAGCTAGTGTCCTGTGGAAGCATAGAAAGCTGACCAGCCCCGAGGGCTGGATGGTATCAAGTCTTTGAAGGCCAGTGCGTGTGTTTGGAAGATGTGGTTGTGGTGCTGTCATCAGCCATCCCATTTGGAAACACATCCATTTTATGAGTCTGGCAAAATGTGAGAGAGGTGCTCTCTGTTTAAAAAATACATCTCTTGAAATTTACTTTAAAACATGCTATTTAAGGAAAGAAAAACATACATTTTCTTAGTCTTTAAATACCATGTGCCTTTGTCATAGAAGTCACCCACCCCCAGAGGGTCAGCCCTTGTGAAGGCAGAATGTTCACTTGTGGTTGTACTGATTGGTTCTATCTTCCTACATAGCAGCCTGGATGAGGGCGTGTTTCCATTTGGATAGTGCCCAATGTGTATGTTGATTTTGCTGATTGGAAAGATGGAAGGCAATCTCTTCTTCAGACTAATCTTGGAAACAGTTTGCAGTTCTGAGTGTAGATTCTGGAGTTTGCTCATTTATTTAACAATTCTGGATGGCATTTATGAAGTGTCAGCTGTTGAGGATATAGCAATAAATATGACTGTCCTTCAGGACCTCACAATCTAGTCTGTCTTATGTTTTACAATCCTTAGATTTTTTTAATCAACGGAATTTAAATATTGAAAACTATGCTATAAAATTTTTGTAATTAGATTTTGAATATGTGCATGTGTATGTATGCATTCCTTTTTTTAAAAAAATAATGCTTAACAAATTTCTTAATTTGAGAATATGGAATAGGGATTATAACTCTGAGGAGTAAAGTACTTGAGGATGATATAGTAAATCTCACTTTCTTAGAAAACTTGCTGGAGCCAAATATGATACATGATACAGGATATGCTGGGAGCAGGGGTTCAAATCTCAACTCTGTTCCTTCCTCATCTTGTGACTGTGGGAAGATTACCTTCAGACTCCTGCTAAGCTAGGAGGAAAGGCAAGAATTCTCTCCAAAGGTTATCTAGATAAGCATCCCGGTCAGCAGCAGACTCATTCCGTTCTCTCACTGCAGTGAACAGATACAGCCTATATTCTAGCATGAATTCTCAAATACTAGGATGAGCACACCACCAAGAGATGCCTCATCTGTAAAATGTGAATAAACACAACAGTCTATACCTTACAGAGGGTTTGTGCAACTTAAATCAGATAATATAAAAAGAGCTCCTAGAACTGGCAGACACTCAATAAATGTTAATTATTTCTCCTTCTTCTTTCCTTACCCACATCCTCGGTATGTACTTATTACCCGTATCTGTTATTAGCTGCTAGAGATGATCTGATTATTATAGGGAACATAGCGACCATATTCCATAATGCTGACAAGAGGATCTTCCCATGAGAATGGAAATGCAAATTCAAGAAATATTTTGCTCATGAAATTTTATAAAGAGTCACACAACTGTACGTGAGGGCCTGTATTTATTAGAATACATAAAAGTGACAATTTGGATTTATTCTACAATATTTTCTTCTGAAAATATAAGAAGAATATTTGAGGGGTTTCAGGTCAAATGGAAGACTAAGATTCTGCCATAGCCTTTTCCTCTCACTGTAAGTAATAGAAACAAGAAAAGAGATGGATAGATGATAGATAGATGGATGATAGATAGATAAATGCATGATAAATAGATAGGTAATAGATAAATAAATAGGTAGACAACACAGAAAAGAGGAAAAGGGATATATTGTGAGGAATTCCTAAAGAGGAAGAGCAACCAAGAGTGGGTTGACAGGAAACTTACAGAAGGTGGGAGCAGCGCTAGAGGTGGGTGAGGCTGAGAGCAAGAAGGCACCCAGGTGCAAACGGAGGGTGACGAATTGATCTCTAACAGCTCCATCTATGGTATTTACGTGGTACTTCCTCACTCCTCCTCTGCTGTGGCTGCAGACATAGTTGCCTACAGGTGAGAGCTATGAGTACTGGGATTCAAATGAAAGAGAGAGGTCAGTCCTCTGGAAAGCCAGGAGGAAAGGCGAGAACTCACTTCCAGAAGATTATCTAGACAAGCATCCTGGTCAGCAGCACTTGCCTCCCTCCTCTCACTGCAGTGAGTAGATGCTACTGTGGAATCTCAAATACAAAGATGAGCACAACACCAAGAGTCACTAGACAGCCAGGAAACACCATGAAAGAGAGACGCCAGACTTAACAAAGGATATTTATGCAAGGAAAGATTGAAGAGAACAAGTGAAAAAGAAGATAAATGTATTACTTTAGGAAAGATACAAGAAAACTTTCATCAGTAAAACACTAGAGATCCTGGAAAGTAAAGATTGACTGCTGAAATAAAAATTCAATAGACTGAAGAAAAAAGTGAACACAACTGGAAAACAAGCTTAAGGAACCTCCTAGAATATATCAAAAACAAACTATAAGATATTGAGCAGGGGATGAGAGTTAATGGTTATAGAAGATAGAGCCAGCATTTATTCAATAACAGGAGTCTTATAATAAGAAAATTTGGTGTAGTTATGTGTAAAGAAATCTTAGGGAACTTTCATAACTATAGAAAGACAAAGGAGTCATTGGGTGCCAATAAAAACAGAAACAAACAGACAAACCTCCCAACACAATTCCTAAAGTATCCCATAAAGAAAAACAGAATACTTCTAGTCAAGGTTCTGAGGGAAAATAACTTAGACTGTAGAACTCTATACTGTCTTTTAACTGTCAAAATAAAAAGACATTGCAAACATTCAAGGTCTCAGAAATTCCCCACCTACACAGACTATGAAAGAATTAATAAAGGATATACTCCAGCAGGAAGACAACTACATACAAATGAAGTAATAAAGAATAAAGAATTTCCCAAATCTTAAGTCTAAATAATGTTTATTGTTGATACTATCAACATAGAACTAAGATTCTAAGAGTTATCAACACTGAGAGGTATTGGGCATTTGGGCCCCAGAAGCGAGATGGAGTAGGGGAGAAATAAAGAAAAAGTATAATAATTCTTTAATCTTGTTCATGAGAAGGAGATTCTTACTGATTTAGTCTAGATACAAGGAAAAAGTAAGTTTAAGTAAATGTTAAAATTTTAAGGACAGTCACTAGAAGAATAGAAATTGAATGCATCGCTTTTCCAGGAGAAAAAAATACTGGAATCAGTTGGATCAATCCAAGAAAGGACAGAAAAGAGAATTTTTTTAAAAAAACAAGCAACTAAGAATCATGGCAAAATAAATATGTAAAATATCAAGATTAGTCCAAAGATTAGTAATCTCAGTCAATGTGACTAATTTAAACCCACCTGTTATAAAAGACAGAGCCTTTCAGATTGGGTTTTGAAAAAACAGTTAAATTATATGCTACGTACAGGAACTATTTTCTCAAAGAATCTTAAGCGTAAGATAAAAAATATAAAAACATATCAGACAAATGTTAACCATAGTCAGTTAGGTTTAGCAATATTAATTAGAATATATGAGATATTAGATAAATTAGGATTCAAGGCAAATTGTATTATAAAGGACAAAGGGGAATATTTCATGTTGAAAAGGGAAGCATCTACCCAGACATTATGACAATCACAGTTAATATGCCATCACCAAGTATTGATGTAAGAATATAAAAATGTAAAGAAGGTTTAGAATTACACTATGAAAAAAATTCAGCTCCCATTTACTATAAAAAGTATTCTTAGCCAACTGGGAATAGAAAAAGAAAATATTTTTAAATGATTGTTATGCAGATTTAAACTTTCTTAATGATCAAAATTACTAAAACCAGAGTTCTTTCTTTAATCAAAAAAATAAAATGTGTCTAACAAAAATCTACTAGAAACAACCTACTGGTATATTATGAGAAACTTTGGGTTTAAAGTCTGGATCTGGACAAGGATGCCCACTGTTACATTATATCAATACTAAGGGCACAGTAAATGAAATAAGACCAGAGAGAGAGAGAGAGAGAGAGAGAGAGGGAGGGAGAGAGAGAGGGAGAGAGATGAATGGAGGGAGAAAAGAGTTATAGATATTGGAAAGAGGTCAAAGTATCATTTCAGGCAATGTAATTGCTTACACAGAAAATCTGAGGTAATCAATTGACTATTAGGATTTATAGGAGAGTTCTGAAAGATGGCTGGATACAAGATCAACATAGAAAAAATTAACAGTTTTTCTGTTCATTGGGAGTAACTACGTAGAAAAATATCATAGAAATGTAATAAAATTAACATATACCATTCTCTATAGCAAGCTAAACTTTTAAATATTTTGAATAAACCCAATAAAAGATATACAAGAGTCTGTAGAGCTTTACTGAAGATTCTAAAAATAGGAACAAATGGAGTTATGTACCATGTTCATGGATGCAAAGACTCAATTATGTGACAATATCAACTGTCCTCAAATTTATAAATTCAATACAATCATGAAACATATCAAGTTGATTTTAGAATTAATATGTAAGCCTTCAATGAGGAAATGACTTAATAAATCTTAGTATAGTCATACTGTGGAATGCAATGGATCAGTTAAGGATAATGAGGTAGATTTGTGCATATGAGTATAGCCAGACCCCCAAAACATATTTCTGTGTGGGAAAAAAGAAAGTTTCAGAACACTACATATAGTATGATACCACTTCATTAGAAAACACAAAACAATACTTTATACATTTTATTAGTACACGAATATACAGCTAATTCAATTGAAAAACATACAAAAAAGAATCACATTGCACTGTTTATTAACCATGGCTTTCTCAGGAGAGGGAGGATCAGGACAGAACGTAGAAAAATGTCCTAAGGTTCGTTTCACCCACTTTCAGAGTCTGATGTTCGCTTTATATATAAAACCCAGAGGGGTTAGTTGTGCTTAAGTGGAGGAAAAAGGAAAATTGTGTCTATGCCATCTTCTGGAAATGGAAGTTCAAAACACAAGTTTTATGAGGACTAAAAAAAGAGGAAAATTTTCCCCTGGAGTCTCAAAGCATATCATAAAGATAAAGTAATAAATTTTCAATATTGGAGCAGGAATGAACAAATGTACTATTTTTGGTTATCTAGTGTAACAACTACCCCTAAATTTACTTGCTAAATACAACCATTTTCTCCCTCTCCCTCTCTCTCTCTCTCTCTCTCTCTCTCTTTTGCTCATGATTTTGTGGGTCATGAACTGGAGGAGGACTCAGCTAGAGGATTTATCTCTGGCCCACCCATGGTCAGCTAGGTCCTGGGCTAGAAGTCTCCTTCCAAGGTGGCTTTTCCTCGTGGTGACTCATTCTCCAGGACCTTTTCCTGTGGTGTCTTCAGGGTAGTGGCACTCTTATGTGGTGAAATCCACTAATCAGTTAGGTTACTTTGGACTTCAGGGAGCAGAAAAATCTCAACTCAAACTGGCTTTTAACAGTTAGGTGATTTATTATCACATGTGAAGTCCAAAGGCAGAGCAGTGCCCAGTGTGGCCCATGATGTCATCAGGGCCCCAGATTCCTCCTGCCTTTCTCAGCATCCTCAGCATCACCTTCATCCCACATCTGGTTTTCCTTGAAGTTGCAAGGTGACTGCTGGTGGCAGTTTGGGCTTTGTGCTTCCTTGTTACATTATCAGGAGAGAAAGAGAGTCACACCATTAAAATTCCTTCCCTTTCATCTCATTCAGTCAACTGCAATTACAGCCGCCAGGGGAGAGCTCATTGGCTTGGACCGATTTCCAGGGGTCGAATCAGCATTGATGAGTCAACCACAGTGTCCATGACACGTCTTACACTGTACTTACCAAAATTCCAAATTGACCAAACACATAAAGGTAAAATATAAAACTGTTAAAGCCTTAGGAAATGTTGGCGTAGGGAAGGCCTTTATAAGAGCCAAAAACTTAAAGCAATAAGAGAACAGATAAAATATTTTATTGCATCAAAATTTAAAATCTCTGTGTAACAAAGGGCCCTATAAACAAAGTTAAGAGACAGACTGGAAGAAAATGTTTGCAACATAGTTAATTTTCAGAGGCCTAATATTCTAGAGGTAAAATCAATATTAAAAAAAAAGGCAACTCAGTGGAAAGAATGGACGAAGCACATGACAAGGCAGCTGGGAGAAAATGAATACACATTGCCAGTAAACTTAGGAAAACAGGGGCAAGCTCACTTTTAATTCAGGAAATCCAAATGAAAACAGAATATAAATTTTCACTCATCAAATTGCCGAACGTTTGAAAAATTTGATAGGATCCAGTGCTGAGCAGGGTGTAGTGTAATGGAATTTTACAAATGCTGTTAACTAATGTATAAGTTAATATAGCCATTTTGGAGAGGAGGTTGCTGATATCTGTTAAAATGACTAAGCCCCTGCTCTGTAACCCTTCTTTTCACTGCTCTGAGAGATACTTGCTCGTGATCACGAGGAAGTACACAGGAGGGTGTTTGTACTGGTGTATACTGGAAACAGTCCTGACAGGGGCTGGTTAAGCACCCTCTCTGTGTCCAGTGAATAAAGGTCAAGGCAGCGCCCTGCATAAGGATCAGGAAAGAATACTGGTTAAATGTCTTTCCACCAGCTACTTAAGCCATTTTTTGTTTGTTTGTTTAAATGGGATCCACCCATTATTTTCTCTGATGTCTTTGTAAAATCGGAGCGTCTCCTGTACGTCGCGTTGGGCCGGTGCTTACAGGGCGGTAGTAATACCACACGGGCATTTTGCGGTTTGGAGAGTGCTTGTGTGCTTCAAACTGAAGAGTTTTAGTTGGCGCCCTGCTGCTTGGGTGCCACCAAAAGAAATGGAATGAGTGATTTGAACACCAATGGGAGAAAGCAAGACTCACTTCCATCCCATGGAGAGCTTGAATGTCTTCACCAGAAGGGCTGTCTCTGTTAACTTGGTGCTCGGTCAAAACCTTATGTGGGGCTAATGCTTTTTTATAAGATGCCTTCATGTGCCTGAAGTAATTCACAGAGATTGATTTGTAAAACATTCTGAATCAATTAAGGCTTTAATCAGCAAAGAAGCAAGCTTCACATGGCTTGTGGACTAATTTTACCCTCTCCCATCAAAGTGAACCTAAGCTGGAAAAAGAAAACAATTATGAGGGTGCAATTATCTGTCCTGATTACTGAAATTAGAAGAGTTTGTGTTTATCCGTCCCAGTGTAAAGGTGGGTATCTTCTGTGGAAAACAATCCCAGCAGCTGCTGGGGTACAGGAGCCTCACTGTGGTTACAGACGCTCCTTTATGCAGACCTACTGGGAGTGAGGATTGACTTGGCATCCAGGAGACTCAAACTCTCAGCTTTATTTAGTGACTCAGCACAACACAAAGGCTCCTGGGTATTGCTTTGTATAAACATGTTTGAGAGCAAGTTTCCAAAAACTCCTTGCCAATGGCGGTGGCAGTTTCCTGCACAGACATCTCATTTGAATGACTACATCTGCAGATCTATCTGCTTATGCAATGATTAGGAAATTGGTTTCCTTTATTTAGACAAGCGCTCAGCTGTCGTCTGCGTATTAGAATCACATGGGGAGCTTTGGAAAGTCCCAGAACCCACCCAGACCTATTCCATCAGAATGTGAGGGGAGGACGCCAGGCATAGGCACTTTTTGAAGCTCCCCAGGTAATTCCAGTCTGCAGCCAAGATCGAGAACCCCTGACTGAGACAGCGTTCACAGAGGGTAGTGCAGTCTCAGTCTGCGTCGCTATGATATAGCAGCTGTGTCTTTTTAGAATAGAATAATTTTTGACAGTTCTTTTCAGTAAAGGATATGTGTTAAATATATAACTAAAGGGAACTTCTGTGACCTTATCAGACTTCTTTCCCCCATATTTACGAATGAGAGATTCCTTTCTCAGATACTTCCTAATTCTTGATTTGGAAAATGTGGTCACCTGAATTATTTGTTAGGTAAAGCTTGGATAATCAGTGACTTTCATTTAGTCTCTTCCTTGTATTTACCAGAAATGTCATCCTTCTTCTGACAAAACTAGGGTTTGAGATACTGGTGGCTCTTTGGGGCATCTGCTCTTAGCTCCGTATTCCAGAGCTCCTTGGGAGTGGGGCAGGGAAGTGCTGGTGAGAACACCCAGCCAGTTTGTTGTCATTCTCAACCATTCACCTCTGTCTCAAACTGGAATGTTCCCCTTGGCAGTGTGACCCAGACACCTTAGGAGGAATGCAGGGAGTAGATAGTATCACTCCTGCTCGTCTGCAGGGTGCCTTGTCTCTCACATCAGTGCACTTATCAGACAACTTCCTCTGAGAGAAGTTCTGGTAGAAACTTTTCTCAACATTTCCATCGATGTCTTAGTGCCCCTTTCGGCACCCCATGGCCAGCAGGTCCTTTTGTTAAAAATTGTGATAAAGTATGCATAACAAAGTTTACCATTTTAACCAGTTTTCAGTGTGCAATTAGTGGCATTGGGTATATTCATATTGTTGTGCAACCATCACCACTATCCATTTCCCGAGCTTTCCCGTCTTCCCAAACTGAAACTTTGTACCCATTACACACTAACTCCTGTTATTCCCTCCACCCATAACTTCTATTCCACTTTCTGTCTCTATGAATTGGGTTACTTCAGGTACCTCATCTATGTGGAATTATACCACATTTGTCCTTTTGTGTTAGACTTCCTTCGCTTAGCATAATGTTTTCAAGCTTCATCCATGTTGTAGCAGGTGTCAGAATTTCCTTCCTTTTCAAGGCTGATTAATATTCCAGTGTATGGATGGACCACATTTTGTTTATCCATTCATCCGTCAATGGACACTCGGATTGTTTTCATCTTTTGGTTACTGTGATAATGCTGCTATTAATATGGATGTGCAAATATCTGCTCAAGTCTCTGCTTTCAGTTCTTTTGGTCATATACCAAGGAATGGAATTTCTGAATCATATGATAATTCTATGTTTAACTTTTCGAGGAATGCCACCTTGTCCTCCACAGTGGCTGCACCATATCACATTCCCAACAGCAATGCCCAAAGGATCCAGTTTCTCCACATCCTTGCCAACACTTATCTTCTGTTTTGTTTTTGATCCCAGTAGACATTCTGATGGGTGTGAAGCAGTTGGCTGGCCCATTTTTAGTACAACTGTGTCTGGAATGGGCTTACTTCTAATATTTTCACACACAAAAGTGATATTCTTTTTAGGTAAAATTTGGGGAGGGGCTCCAATAGCTCTGTATAGAGATAGGCAACAATTCTCCATTTGCACCCTTAAACTCAACCGAACTTTCTGTGATACCTGCAGCCTCCAGGGCCTACCTCTTTTTCTGGGTTCTACAGTATTCACTTTTTAAAGGTATCTTTTTAAACAGGCACTCGAGTTGTAACTTGCTATCAATTCCTTTCTTCTAAGAATTTGCTGTATCGCCTCTTCTGTTTGCCTTGTACTTAGAGAGCAATAATTTTTTTTTTTTTTTTTTTTTTTTTTCTGCGGTACACGGGCCTCTCACTGTTGTGGCCTCTCCCGTTGCAGAGCACAGGCTCCGGACGCGCAGGCCCAGTATACATGGCTCGCAGGCCCAGCCGCTCTGCGGCATGTGGGATCTTCCCGGACCGGGGCACGAACCCGTGTCCCCTTCATCGGCAGGCGGATTCTCAACCACTGCGCCACCATGGAAGCCCAGAGAGAGCAATCATTTTAAAAAAATCTTTTACTGTCATTTTAGAAGCATTTGGGGAGGGAGAGAGAGTAAATATACGCTAACGTCTGTTACGGTTTGAGGAGCCCAATAAACAATAACCCCCTTTCCTGCCTGAGTTCTCAACCTATGGAGTCAGACAAAAGCGGAAGGCAGACAGGAGGTGAAAGTCGTATCTTTATGACAAGTAAAGCAGATTTTGGAGATGTGGCTGGGATCTGCAGGAAAGTGGGTTTGCTAACACCAAAACCAGAGTGGAATTTAGCCACTCAGTCCTGGGCGGCCCTGGGCAGCACGCGTGCAGCTCCAGGAGGAGCAGGGAGGAGCGGGGCAGGCGCACCTCTGTGGGCTGGGCAGCCTGCCTAGGAGAGAGGAAGCGGGGGGCTGAGCCGAGCACACCCCATCTATGTGTTTTCCCCAAATCCACTAATTAGCTAAGTCACGTGTCTCCCCGGTGAGGGAAAGAATGACAGGGCAGAAAGAGACAGAGGAAGATATGAGGAGTGGACGTCTCTACAAACAAGGAAGCGGAAGTGAGCAAGAAGCCTTTTTCCCAGAAGGAACCCTCCAAATTTAGCAGTCTCCTTTGCTCCTACTTGAACTTCATCTCCTGCTGCTGGGGTTGCTAGCGTTTTCCAGACATTTATTCAACTTTCCATCATTCTAACCCCTTCCCCTAGACATCAGACAGGAATAGAAAGAATATACCCTGGCCGCTGGTCTTGGGGAGTGAAGTATGTCCAAGGAGATGAGATTTACAGGAAGCCATGTTGGAGCCACTGTGAAGCGGGCAGAGAGAGAGGAGGGGAGGAAAAAGAGGGGTGAAAGTGGGGTTTGGGTAGACAGAGCCTCCTGACAAAGGGAGGCTGGAATTAGCCTTAAGAGAGTGAGTTTGACAGAGAGAGAGAATGGGGAAGGGCAGTTCATCCTTCTCCCTGTGAAGGGAGGCTGGAAGGTGGTAGTCGTGTGACCACAGGCTCCGAAATGTTTCTTACATGTGATGTGCCATTTCCCAGACTTCTGTCTGCATGAAGAAATGATGGAACAGCCCCCAGCTGGAAGCCAGGTGACCAGTCACCTCAGTTCTCAACACGTCGGTTTTATGGGTTTTCTCCTGTGTAGCCCACATACAACCCAAGATCTCGACCAGTAATGTCTTTCCAGAAAGTATTTTGAGGTTCACAGAGAAAGGAAGCCTTTGCAGTCATAAGTCAGCAGGCTTTAAATATGCATTTGGAAAAACAGAGAAGAGCTGAAAACACGGCACTATATACACCTGAAAGGAGATTTGATACCTGCCTGAAAGGAAAGGGGACCACAGTAACAGAGCAGAAGGCAAAGGGAAGAGAACATTGTGATTATACTTTATTAGTTGAGTCAGATGGTTTACAATGGATGACGTAGAGCCCTTTTGATTATTGGGAAGCTGATTGCCCTCATCTAGTGCAGCCACATCAGAACCTCTGTTAGGTCTCAAACCACTTCGAAAGGCTGATTCATTCATATATTCATTAATTCAGCAAATATCGATTGGGCCTCTCTCTCTCTCTCTCTCTCTCTCTCTCTCTCTCTCTCTCTCTCTCTCTCTCTCTCTCTCTCTGCCTAGACCTGTTCCAGGCTCTGGGAGTTCAGTGGTCACCCTGCTCTGATGAGCCCCATTCTGAGGGGAAGACAGACAGCAAACAGGTGCCTCTCTGCAGCCCTTCCAGAGGCGGATGTGTGCTTTGAATGATGAAAGGGGCACAGAACAGGCACAAAAGGTTTAGGAAGGAAGGGATTCGTTAGGTTTAGGAGAAGGAGGCCAGAGTAGCTGGAGCGTCCCCATCAAGGGGGCGTGTAGTGTGAGACGGTGAACGCTGCGGACCAGCTCTCTGAAACAGTGCACACGCTCACACAACGGTTCACACGATCCCGGGGAGGTTATGGATGCCCCACACCTCCCACCCAGAATCCATGGACCACAGATTAGTGCAGGAGAGAGACTGGGGGCGTGCAGAAACCAGGCTGGTTAGAGTGAAGAAGCTACCGTCCCCTGCGTGGGAACCACATGATGCGCTTTAAGGGCGGTGACGATGGAGAAACAGTGTGAGAGAAAGGATCAGGACCCACTGTGAAGGACTCAGTTTCCCAGCTGAAGAGTTGGGATTTGACCCCATTGGTCATGGGAGCTGGGTTGCCAAGAGAGTGAACGGCCTTGAGTCCACAGCACTCAGCTCAGTGGCCAGTGTGGTGGTGAGGCTGTGGGTTCCTCTGCCCTCCTGGCGAATTAACAAGGAGCACTGGGAGATGGTAGACCTGGCTGTTGTCAGTGGGTTTTCATCCCTGGCACTGATGGAAATGTCCTGCTTCTCCAAGTGATGACATGAGAACTAAGGGAAATTAAGGTTCAACCAAACACAGAAAAAGCATGTTTGGTGATTTTATTGTGTAGGATTAAGATGAAATAAGAATTGGGCTTCCCTGGTGGCGTAGTAGTTGAGAGTCCGCCTGCCGATGCAGGGGACACGGGTTCGTGCCCCGGTCCGGAAAGATCCCACATGCCGTGGAGCGGCTGGGCCCGTGAGCCATGGCTGCTGAGCCTGCGCGTCCGGAGCCTGTGCTCCGCAACAGGAGAGGCCACAACAGTGAGAGGCCCGCGTACCGCAAAAAAAAAAAAAAAAAAAAAAAAAAGATGAAATAAGAATTGGTCTTGGTCGATCAGTCTGAGGAGATGAGCTCAAACTGGCTGAAGGAAAAAAAAGGGCCTTTAACACAGGAGAGAAAAAAAAATGAACTCTTTATTGAAAGCATATTTTGCCCAATCACGTTAAGAAATTAGACTTTGATTTTTTTGGTGTGAAGATATATGAAAACGTAGGTCCTTTTGATTAAAACATGTTAAAGAAAACCCTTCAAATACACTTTTGGATCTCTAGGTTATTTTCCAGCTTTGAGATAGTGGGGTCTTTATAATCAGAATTTTCTTCGGAAATAACGGTGTGTTTTATTTCTAGCTATCATCCGTTGGCTGTTCATGGTTTTCCACTGCACTGTGTGTTCTCTTTTGTGTTTGTTTTTCTTTCATGGAAGAGATAAATGCTTTCTGGCAGACCATTACTTATCCTTTGTATCTTCCTAGAGATGATTGGAGTTCACAGATTATATAAAATGTTTCATAAAAACCCTATTTCATAACTCGAGAGTCATTTTGGTTTGAATGTTTAGCAGAATGTTAATTCTGGCATATCTAGCTTCCATGATGAAGGATTGCAACTCTGTGGTGTGTGAAGTTTAGAAGAAATGCCCAAACTGATAAGTCATAGGTCAGCCTTATAAATCGGAAGGAAATATAATCAAGTAACCTGGCAATTACCCACTACGAATGTTATCGTTTATTGTTTATTAATGAACAATAAACAAACCCGTCACCAATCATTGATTCTGAAAAAAATACACTGCTTGGTTTATTTCAGTGACTGGTCTCATCTGAGCAAGGAGATTTGTCTCAGGGAAGCGCTGTGGTTATTAAATACCATCAAGAAGGCCCTTGATATAATGAGATTAAAACTGTCTGTACAGGGGAACTAGACTTTATTAATAAAGAAATAGGAAAAGAAAGCCACCTTATCAAAGTTGGCTTTACAGACTGGGTGACATCTGGTTAATAAATGTGCTCCTTTTGTGGAAAACACAATTTGCATTACTATTAGAGGAAATAAAACATGTGGAGGTCTTCACAACCAGGTGACGTAATATATGCTCTGCTACGCAGGTCAAACCCTGTTCTCTCCTCTATACCTTCCTTCCACAAAAATTCACCAGTGTTTTAATACTGCATTCTACCATGATAAACCGCCTAGACTTCCATTCTAATTTTAGAATTAGCATGAAAATAAATCTATACTCTTGTTTATTCTGTTTCTTCAGAAACTAAGGGCACCTCTAAGGGCACGTAAGTTACATGTAGTATAGCATATACCTTTTTCTCCATAACAGAAGTTAAATTGCAAACATTTCTGTTAATGTATGTTCAAGGACTACTGTTTATAAAAAAGGTATCCTTTTAGCCTTCAGAGTGAGAAACATCTACATTGCTTGCTTTTGTTGCCTAACATCCTGAGATGAATAAATGATGTGTACAGTATCATTGCTCTGTTCAAGAAAATGTAAATTACTGTATTAACGTTGTCGAAAGCCAGTAATACAGAAGGGAAATATGAGGTTGATTGACATTTCTCGTTGGGGAAAGACAAAGCTAACGCTGGTGGTTCTCCTAGGGGATTCTGATTGGCTGCAGAGCGTTGTCAGTTGAAGATTTCTTTAAAAAACATCAGTGGGAACTCACACGGTGTGCCTTTTGGCACAGCTGTGTTTTTCGTTTGTCTACGATTTCCACCGGGGGAACAGAGCCCAGAGGGAAGTGGGGCGGCGGGAAGCCAGCGTCGGCTCTGAGCTTCTCAAAGCCCCACCTCCCCTCCTGGAGAACTCCTTCGTGCACGCTCCGCGCTCCACAGGCCAGGTGCGTTTTCCTTGCCGATGAGAGTATGTAGGCGCGTTGCTTTTGACTCTTTGAAATTGAAGATTTTGAGACCTCACCAGGAGGAGGACATGGGCTGTCTCGGGCAGCCACCTGGGCCTGGGAGTGCCATGCTGCCCAGCAGAAGGGAGAAGGGCTCCCATGGACAGTTCAGACCAGAAGCTAACATAGCGCATCGCATGCAACCTTTAACAAATCATACGTGGATTCCTTTGGTCCCACAGGGTAGAAGAAGAAAATGCTGCTGAAATAATTTTATTTGAAAGAAATGCCATCTGATATTTATCATTCCCTGAGTATTACAACTTAAGTGTCTCATGGATTTATTCTGGATCATCCATATGAGTGTAATGTGAAAGGTTCAGTGTAAATGGAGTACATACTGTCGTGTCATTAGAAGTAAAAATGATCAAAATAATAGAGGGCATTTAAGAATGCATTATTCTTTAATACAGAGCCTTTGTCAGCACTCAGAAAAGTTTATGTAAAGCTGTATAATGCTTTGCTTTGAAGATTCCATAAAGATATTACAATCTAGAGGCCAGAGTTTCTATGAGTTTTTGATATGTTAAACTTAACTCTCTTATTCTATAAATTTATTCTAATATATCAATTAATTGCCACTTCTCATTTTTACAGCTCTTTGCCCCGTATAAGCTAAGGCAGCTGACCTTATGTGCCAGTCTTTGGGGGAAGTTGACAGCTATCAGGAATAAAATAAGTGCTCAGTGAGCGCGTAACTGTTACACTGAACAAGTTGGACATAGAAGGATGCAATAGCTTTTAAATAAATGTCTTTAATTCTTGTCTCTCACTGTCATTTCAAGACATTCTCCTTAGACCAGTCTTTCCCTGATGCCTTGGGGGAAATCTCCAGTAGGTGCTATTACCTTTTTTTAAAAGAAAGTAAACTTCTAATTTTAAATAATGTTAGATTTATAGAAGAATTACATAGTTAGTACAGAAAGTTTTGTATACATTTCATCTAGTTTCCCATAACATTAACATTTTTTGTAACCATAATACATTTATCAAGACTAAGAAATTAACATTAGTACAGTACCATTAACTAACCTACAGAGTTTATTCAGGTTTCACCTGTTTTCCCACTTAGGTCCTTTTTCTGCTGCAGTATCCACTCCAGGCTGTCATGTTGCATTTAGTTGTTATGTCTCCTTATTCTCCAGTCTGTAAAAGTTTCTCATTCTTTCCTTGTTTTTCATGACCTTGACATTTTGGAAGGGTCAGGTATTTTGAAGAGATTATTTGGTATTGAATTGAATCTATAGGTCAAACTTGAGAGAATTTGACATCTTCACTACATTGATCTTCCATGAATATGGTGTACTTCTCCATTTATCTAGGTCTTCTTTGATTTCCTTCATCAGTGTTTTATAGCTTTTAGCATACAGATCCTGCACAAATTTTGTTAGATTTATACCTATGTATTTCTTTTCTTTTTTGTTTGTTTTTGGTACTAGGGTAAATGGTGGGTTCTTTTTTCCCACAAATTCCCATTGTTTATTGCTGATATACAGGCATACAATTGACTTTCATAAATTGATCTGGTACCTTGTCATCTTGTGAAACTCACTTATTCTAGGAGCTTTTTCATAAATTCTTTAAGAGTTTCCACATAGACAAGTCATCTCATTTGTAAATAGAGACAGTTTTTTCTCCTTCTCTTCAATCTGTATTATGTCCTTTTCTTGCCTTCTTGTATAGGTTAGGATTGAATAGGCTGTTGAATAGGAGTGGTGGAGAAGACATGCCTTCCTTATTCCTGACCTTAAATGTCCTCAGTCTTTCTCTGTTAAGTATGATGCTAGCTGTTAGGTTTTTTGTGGATATCCTATGTTTAAGAAACTTTCCTTTTTTTTTTTTTTTTTACCATTTGTTGAGAGTTTTATCATGAATGAATGTTGAATTTTATTAAATTCTTTTTTTCTGCGTCTATTGAGATGTTCATATGGTTTTTCTTATCTAATCTGTTAATAAGATGAATTACATTGATTGTTTTTTTTCAACATTGAACCCACCTTCCAATCCTGGGATACACTCCACTTGGTAATGATGTATGTTTCTTTTGTACACTTTTTATATTCTGGTATTCAAGTTTTTAATATTTTGTTGAGAATATATACATCTATATTCATGAAGGGTATTCATCTGTAGTTTTCTTTGCTTGTAATGTGTTTATCTAGCTTTGGTACTGGGGTAATGCTGGCCTCATAAAATGAGTTGAGAAGTATTCCCTTCTCTTCTGTTTTCTGTAGAGTTGGTGTGTTTGGAAGATTTCACCACTGATACTATACTACTTTCATTTTATTTTTAAATGTTTCAACTACAAATATAATTTTGGTAATACATATATGACTTTTTTGATGAATTAATACTTTTGTCATCATAAAATGTCCACCTTTGTGATAATATGCCGTGCCGTGTTTTGAAGTACACTTTGTTTTAAGTGAAATTAATATGATAAGCATTAAAAAAATAGATATATGACTATTCAGGTTATGTTTTTCTTCTTGAGTGAGCTTTGGTAACTTGTTTCTTTCAAGGAGTTAGTCCTTGTCATCTGAGTTATCAAATTTATTGGTGTAGAATTGTTTGTGGTATTTCTTTATTATCTTTTTAGTATATATGGTATCAGTAGTAATGTTCCCTCTCTCTTTTCAGTATTTGTAATTTGTGTCTTCTCTCTTTTCTCAATCATCCTGCCTAGATGTTTATTACTTTTTTTATATATATTTTTTAAAAAACAACTTTTGGTTTCATTGACTCTGTACATCTTTTCTGAAAACTCTTATCATGACTGCTATAGAGATTATAATATACATTTTAAAATAATTTGAATCTACCTTCAAATAGTGTTACACTGTTTCATGTATAGTATAAAGGTCTTTTGACAGTACATTTCCAATTCTTCTCTCTCATCTCTTTTACTATTATCACCATAATATTACTTTTAAATATGCTACAACACACAATACATTCTTACCATTACAGCTTTAAACAGTCAGTAGTCTTTTACATAATTTAAAAATAAGAAAAGTATTTTAGGACTTCCCTGGTGGCTCAGTGGTTAAGAATCCACCTGCCAATTCAGGGGACACAGGTTCGAGCCCTGGTCCAGGAAGATCCCACATGCCGCAGAGCAACTAAGCCCATGAGCCACAGCTACTGAGCCTGTGAGCCACAACTACTAAAGCCTGCACACCTAGAGCCAGTGTTCCACAACGAGAGAAGCCACCACAATGAGAAGCCCATGCACCGCAATGAAGAGTAGCCCCCGCTCGCCGCAACTAGAGAAAGCCCACGGGCAGCAATGAAGACCCAACACAGCCAAAAACATTTAATTAATTAATTTTAAAGAAAGAAAAGTATTTTAATTTACCTTCATTTATTTCTTTGCTGATGCTCTTTGTTTCTTTGTATGTATTCAAGTTCCAGAGAACTGAAGCTGCAGGGCAAACAACTAACTCCAAATCTAGACAGAGACAGGCACCTCCAGGGAGAAACATGAGCATTGCATTGCTTACCTGGGACAGACGCCACTGGACAGGACTGAGGCCCACAGGAAGATTCAGCTGCAAGTTGTAATAAATTGTCTAAGGTCAAGTGTGGCCTGGTGTGACTGTGCAGCCCTAAGGGCCACAGGCGTGCAGGCGCTCATAGCCTAGTGCAGAGTTTCCTCCAGAGCCCTACAGGGCGTTCACAGGGAAGGTGGATGGGAGTCTTAAGGAAGCTCCCCTCCTGGGGCCGGCTAGGGGAGAAGAACAGCAGCCGCTGCTGAAACCCTGCCCAGACCCATCTGTCCTATTCCCTCAAGAACAAAACCCCTCACCTGCAGGGGGAAGGACAGCACAACCACAGCCCTCAGGCACTGGTGGAAACCTGCAGCAGCCGGAAGAGGCAAAGGGCGGTCACTATCAATGCTGCCCGTACCCATCTCCTCTGATCCCCCTAAAAAACAAAAGCCTTACTATTCATGTGAAAGGGCAACAGAACTGTAGCAGGAGAACACTGTGGAACCTAGTCGGGTGGGGGGCTCTGCCTGTGGGGGAGAGACAGAAACACATGCCAGGCCAGCATGGCACATGGGGAGGAACAGGAACACCTGTTAGGGCCACAACCCTGAGCCCCAGGTTCACAGGGCCCTGCAGCTTCAGTTCTCTGGCAGTTTCAAGAAAAGTCATTAGTTTGCACTTTGTCCAGCATTTTTCTTGTTCTAATCGTGGAGGTGACGCTCTTTACGTGTAGCAGCTGACACCAGAGTTGTACTCTATCCACTTTCTACCATTTACCTTCCAAGTCACTCTCAGAAAAATAAACACTCCTTCACTCCCTTTAATACCCCAGATAATCCCAGTTCAGAAATTACAGTGACAGAACACACAGGAAATGCTCTGGAAGCTCTTCGTTCCCCCTGCTCTTTTCAGAGCTTGTGTGGAACAGGCAGCCTGCAGTGGGAAAGGGGTTCGTGGCTGGCTTCTCCCGTTTCCCCACTTCTGTTTCTCCTCTCTCTGTCTCCCAGCTAGCTCAACCCTCCCCGTCTGCGGACTTGCGGACAGAGGAAAGAAAGATTGACTAGAGGTTGGGTTGGGGAAGGGATATAAAGAGGATGCAGGAAAGTTCTTATTTGACTAGTACTTTCTTGAATGTACATAGGTGTTTAAAAGCGAAGTTCTCCCGTGAGAGCCCTTGTGAATCCTGAGACCAATTCATGTTGGGAATCTTCAGCTACAGATCCCTTAATATGGAAGAATGCACCTCCTCCAGCCTGCAGGTCCTTGTGTTCCCTTCCTTAGCCCCTAGGTACTAGGTGCTACCTTCTTTCACTTTCCAGGCAGTTCTCTTGTGCAAGGTCCAAGGCGATGCCAAACTGGCTCATACACGATCCATGGTAAACTTCCACACTGCCATGAGTGGGAGGGTAGTTACATTCCCAGGGGCAGCTCTTGTACTGTAGGCACTTTCTCCAGTCCTTTTGCCTGGTCTGGTGTGAGTTGGACACCAGCTTGTTGTTTACCCTCAAATTGCCAGGGACACATAACCAAACTCTGCCAGGGGTCTGCTGCAGCCCCAGTCTCTTGACTTGAGGTGAACTGGGATAAAGGTTAGATTCCCAGCATTCTGATAACTTTCTCCAAAAATTTTTTCTAATCTCCAGCTTTTTTGGTGCTACTTTCCCCAGTCTCCTTTAGGTTGCAAATTTGCAGAACAGGTTTCTGCAGCTGAAAGTTGCAGAACAGATTTTTTACATCCAATGTTGCAGGTCTGGTTTTGAGATATTACACTGTGGGATATGGAAGGAATCATTACTTAAATTTCTTGGTGCCTCAATAGAACTCAGACAGGAAGAATCCAATATTATCATCCTCTTATCATCACTTATTCTATTTAAGAGAATGGATGCTTTTAGTAACTGGTTGCAGGACATTACTTTTTCTCTGGATGTTATTTTTACAATTTTAAAATGTGAAATAGATGACTCATAACATCCTAAGATACTTCAAGTTTAAGATACTAAAGATTACATTTCGGATTTCAAAACTCAAAATACAATGCTATAGTAGATCTTCAGTGGCCAAAGGAAAGATTTTTTTTTAAGGGACATGGATACTTACTTTCTTTTGACATGGTGGCACTTCTAATCAAGATAAGTGACCATGCTTCCACGTGAAGTAGCTAAGGTGGGATATAGATACTGAGCTGCATTCACCAAACCTTGGCATTTTAATACTTTACTCTGTGTCCCCAAAACAATTTTGGGAGTTGAAATATATCTTAATATTAACAGGGATTGGTAAAAATAAATTATACATTGTTCTTTCTGCAAAACAAAGACTTATTGGATAAGGTAAATAACCTCTCTCTCTGTCTTCCCATTGGTCTTATGTATAATTTTTAATTCTTAGATTGAGAGGTAGCATGTTCATAGATGAAACGGCACAGTTCAAAGATCCAGCTTCAGAATTAGAGAGAACTAGATTCAAATTCCAGCCAGGAACAGATCCTAACCAATCAGAATGAATTCTGACTAATCAGAATGGTCACCTGACCTATCAGAGAGCCCCTAACCCTTAGGCTATTGTGGCCTCAAGCCGCTGGGCATCATCCCTTCTCTACTGTCCCTGCACTCAGCCTCTCTGAGCCTTCCTTGGTTTCTTCCAGATGTGGGGACAATAATCTCTGTCTGGCAGAGCTGTTACGAGGATTACCTCAGGGGCAGTGGCTCCCTGCACACAGTAGGCCCTCAGCAGAAGGTAGCTATTATGACATTGTTAGATGTCAGATATCTCAAAGAGATAAAGAGCACATGCTCCTCAGCTGCCTCCTGCTTCTGTGTGCCTGCCCTGAGTCCATGTCATTGGGGGGTGGTTAATCCATTAGAGATGGGAACTATATCTGATGGACACTTCTCTCTGTTTTCCAGTTAGGAATCTTTAGGTGATTTTCCCATTTTAATTATGACTATGAAAGTATGAAAAAATGAGAGAGTACAGAAAAAGTAAGAAAAAGAAATGTAAAATCACCTGTATGCTATCGTAGAGAATTAACCACTGTCAACTTTGGAGGTATATCCTTCCAAATTTTTTTTGAAAATATACAAATAGGTACAGGAATGGTATTATATGAAATACAATGTTTTATAATCTCCTTTTCACTTAATGCTATATCATAGACATGTTTCCATGTCAGTATATAACATCATCATAGAATGTCATTATATGGATTTTCCAAATTAAATAAATTTGGAATAATGTCCATCAGTGGACATTTAGCTTACTTCCAGTGAACTGCAGTGATCTCCCTTATATGTATGTCTTTTCATACATATATGGTTATTTTCTTAGAAAACAGTTTTAGAAGTGGATTTGCTGGACAGAAGGAAAGCATATTTTAAATGCGACATATTATCAAATTCACTTGGAAAGGCTGTTGTAAGTTACACTCCCATTAGAGCATATGTAGCATTCAGATCTCCACATTTGAGAGTTTTAGAATAAAATAAAATATTTCTATATTCTTTGATAAGTGAGAGCATTTTCTTCACATTTTCTCCCTAAAATCAAATAGTATATTTAAAAAAATTTTTTCATATTAAAAGTTTTTAAAAATTCACTTATCTAAAAAATAAAAGATTTTAACTGCAAACCAAATCCTCTGGTCATAGTGACTATTCAACTGTACTCATCACAATCATAGTGGAGTCTTAAATTCCATCTTGGAGAAGCATCTCTCTTTAGAGATGAGCAAAGTGAGACCTGAAGTCAGAGGGTTGGAGAGTGGCCTAAATCCTCTTTGTCACTTCCTGTCACCTGCCTCCTCATCTTGGAAGAGTCATCATTTCTACTCCTAGATGAAATATTATTTTTCTCTTAACCTCAGGGCTGCCCTGTGACATTTAAGTTGTTTTAATAGAAGAGTATAACATGCATACAGAAAAGTATAAAAATCTCAGCTGAATGAATTATTACAGAGTAAACACATCTGTGTAATCACCACCCAGGTCAAGAACAAAAGAATTTTTTATTAACATTTTCTAATACAGGTGACCATAATGAAAAATGTGTAATTGTCCTGCATATTCCTTAAACTGTGACCTCTACATCAGACAGTCAATAATTTCTCTTTGAGAGAATGTACCCAATTGGTCTCCCCTCCTCTATGCTTCTCTGGGGGTGATTAATTCTCAATATTCTGTGTGTAGTAACTTGCCTGGTTTTTAGATTATTCACAGCACTGAAAAAGCTGTCAATATTCTTACTCTTTGACAGTGAAACCAGACCACGAAATTGTAAGGGCAAAACACAGCAGAATGCAAAAGCATGTAATTGAAGGTACATTTGCTGTACATGCTGGCCAGAAACCAGATATGAACCGTTTAGCACAAGTTATTATTTGGATAAAGGTGGAGGTACAATAAGGAATTGTGCACTTTGCATCAGGGAACGTGGCAGGGAATTAGAAGTGCCTGTGAGATTATATGGTGCAGCAGCCAGCAACACAGGCCTGGGAGCTCAGCCGTTTGCCTGAAGCCGCAGTGCTCGTTGGATGCAGAGGCCATAGCCTGCCTCCTGGACCAGGTGCCTGGCTGTGCCTCACAACTGGAGCGGAGAAGATTCGAAGTCGGCCTCACCTCCCAGCCCCTCCAGCCTCCCTTCACCCTTCCCTGCCTGTTCAGGATGGACACCCGCTTTAATCTTGTTGTTCAGTCGGTAGCTTTTGCATTATGTTTCTTTTTTGTGGTGAATGTACCCTTTTTCTTCTCTTTTTTCCTGCACGAACACCACCTTGCCTGCACTGCTTCCCCTGCCTGTAGAAAAGTTACAGCCTGGTCTGTAGCGGAACAGTGCGCTGATTCAAGTGATTAAAACTATGTACAGCCTGCATAATTAACCTTTGCGCGGCTGTCACCAAGAGCCGATGCACAGAGCTGATACTGTATCTGTCTGTGGCAGCCGGCGTATGCCACATGACCATTTTTTTTTTTCCTGCAGAATTTTAATCACTTGAGATAAAGAGCCAGGAGAGAGAGATCGAGGCTGTATTAATCCTCTCAATGCTTTATAATTTCCCTTCTATTCTGCTGCTGGTAATCAAGAAAAATAATGCCGCCTTAATCCTAGATGCCAAGGTCAATCATCTCCGTGCCCTTTGAGAGCAACGATGTCATTATGAAAAGATTTTAATAAACGTAATTCTCACCGTGCTTCGCAGAGAGAAGGGTGTGTTCTGCGACCCCAGGATGGTGAGGTGGGCCTTCATTTCTGGCAAAAGTAATTGCTAAATGTTAGCCCTATTAGAAATGAATGCCTAATAGCTGGTCAGGGCTGCAGCCCGGCCACACGCAGCAGCGGGCGAGTGAAGAACTCGGGGGTGAGTGGCACCGGCTGCTAGGCGAGGAGGGCCTGACCGAGTGATGCGCAGTCGGGCCGCGCTGGCCGCGGGCGCAGGGCAGCAGGGACACGGCCCTGCGTGCACTCTGCCACCTCCCCGGGCGGCTGCCAAGATCGAAATACAAGTGCAGCGACGCGCAGGTGTGTGGTGACATCTTAACACAATGCCCTGTTGTTCTTTTTTTTTTTTTTTTTTTTTTTTTTGTGGTATGCGGGCCTCTCACCGTTGTGGCCTCTCCCGTTGCGGAGCACAGGCTTCAGACGTGCAGGCTCAGCAGCCATGGCTCACGGGCCTAGCCGCTCTGCGGCATGTGGGATCTTCCCGGACCGGGGCATGAACCCATGTCCCCTGCATCGGCAGGCGGACTCTCAATCACTGCGCCACCAGGGAAGCCCTGCCCTGTTGTTCTTGTTAAGAACATGCAGACAGGTGAAAATCAAAAATCCTTTCAGCTCAGAAGCACCTGAGCTAAATTCGCAGACGGCTGCTCCTGCTCCTTGCACCCACGCCCCCTCTTATTTGGTTTTCCCCAAACCCCGACCCCTCGGTCGAGGCGACACGAAGGGAGCTGACACAGCCTTGACAGGAAGTCACACCGCAGGCAGCTGACCGCAAGGCCAGCGCGAGGGCTTCAGCTCCGGCCGCAGGGCCGGGTGGCCTTAGGAAGTCTCCGCAGGAGCGGGTCATTTATCCTGCTGAGAGAAGGCAGAGGGGAGGCCCGAGCGCAGACTTCAGACTCGCAGGAGGCTCCTGGGAGGGGATCGGAAAGACATGAGTAACTGGCTGCCACTCACCCTCGAGAATAAAAGAGAGACGCCAGGATCCCAGTGTGGCTCAGGGGGAGGTTCTGAAGGGAGGCATTACCAGCGCGGTTAATCTACGCAGCTTTTCAACGTGTCTCTGCAAACGTTAGCTTCACCTTCTCCTGAGAGGTCGCTGTGCAGTTTCCCTCCACGTTAGGGGTGGGCCGTGGACCCAGGCGGCGCAGGGGGGCAGTAGAAGACCCTTCCCGGGGTGCCGCAGGCAGGTTGACCGGCCAGCGTTAACCAAGAAGCACCATCTGTCAGCGCTCTCGTCTTTCTTCTCTCCTTCGTAATCTGACCCCAAACTCTGAGTCTGTCCTTCTGGAATTTGTGCGCGGACTCCGTAAGCCTCGCGTGTAGGGTTTATGGTCGCCTGGCCTGGCCTGGGGTGACGCTTCCCCTCGCGCCATCTGTGAGACACAGAGCCAGCGGGGACTGTGAATAGCGTTGCAGGGGCACCTCCTGCCTCCTTACCCGAACAGACTCTTCTTAAGGGCTTCGGCACCACTGATGTCACTATTACCGCTGAACTTTCTCTTTTTATTGAAGTGGCCTCGGCAGGGCCTCTTTTTGGAACCACTTTGTTAGCAATTCATTTGAGCCGTTAAAATGAATGAAACTAATTTAAAAGAAAATATTCTATAATTTAGACTTTCTCTGCATCCTCTGAGTTACTGTACTGTATTGTTGCAGAGAACAATTTAGTCATGCATACCTAAGAGATGCTTCCGGCTTTTGTTCTCTTCAAGTGTAATTTTGGTAATGCAGCTTTTGTCCCATTTCCATAGGTCAGTGCAAGTGCTGCCTGGAGGAGCCACACAGATGTGACCCTCATCTGAGCTAGTGGCGTGACTGATGGAGCCCAGGGGCTTTTCTGCGGGGTGCTACAGAGCCCAGGGGTCCTGGGAAGGCGCCAAGAGGCCCCCAGGCATAAAGCAGATTTCCTGGGTGGCATCGGGCAGGGCTTCAGGCATGTCCAGCACACACACTTCGTCCAGCATGGCCCCCGTGTTCCTCTGTTTTCTACGTTGAAGTTCCTCCTAAGATTTTGTTAGGAAGAAAAAAAAATGTTTCTTAAAAGTTTAAGAGGGTTTCCCTGGTGGCGCAGTGGTTGAGGGTCCGCCTGCCATTGCAGGGGACACGGGTTCGTGCCCCGGTCCGGGAAGATCCCACATGCCGCAGAGCGGCTGGGCCCGTGAGCCATGGCCGCTGAACCTGCGCGTCCGGAGCCCGTGCTCCGCAACGGGAGAGGCCACAACAGTGAGAGGCCCACATACCGCAAAAAAAAAAAAAAAAAGTTTAAGAGCCTGCGCAGCCCTTTTTGTACAGCCCTTTGCTCTGTCTCAAAGGATTTATGAAGGACAGGGGGGTCCCCTTCCTGAGAGCCTTGAGGAAGGGGTGTATCCAAAGGACACAGTTCTCTGGGCACACTCCCATAGGTTGATCGGGGTGTGTGTGTGTGTGTGTGTGTGTGTGTGTGTGTGTGTGTGTGTGAGAGAGAGATGGAGCGGGGAGGGGGGGGAAGGGTGTGTGAAGCTCTGCTGCCGAGGCTGTCTCATTGCAAAAGTGAGTTTCAGAAGTTCACCCTGAAGGCTAGCCAGGGCTCCTGGGGGCCAGTGGGAGACTGTGAGGACCCCAGGTTATGAAGGCCTTTCATCTCTCTGCTGAGAAATGTAGACTTTACCATGAAGACAGAGCCAGACGCCTGAGAGTTATTCCCCAGGCCCCATTCTCATTGTCAGCCTGCTAGTAGTCACTCTGCCTAGTGACTCAAGGCGCTGGGTCTAGAACGTGGCCCCTCCTCTCTTCTCCAGACACCCTGAACCTAATCTCCTCAGGATGTGAGCTGCTCTTCCTTCTACTGTCCCGGCCCTTTCCCTCTCCTCAAGCTCCACGTGGCCTCAAGAATCCTACTTTTAAAATAGATGCAATCAAGTCACCACCCTTAAAAATAATATTGCCAGATACTGTCCAAGCCTCTTAACCAGGTGTGCAAAGCTCTTCCCAAGGTACGCCGTCTTCTTCTGAGGGCTTCCTTTGTTGACAGCTTTTGCTGGCCGTGCGTCTTTTATATCCCACCAGGCTGAGGCTTCCTGAGGGCCTCTTGCATTTGAATCCCTTGTGCCACACGCATAAAAGGTGTTCAGTATGTTTGAAGGGGATTCACCAGTACTTTGTTGTTGCTGCTGTTTCCAGGCGTTCCTGCGTACTGGCTTCTGACTTAGGGACCTGGGCCCTTTTTAACTCTCACGAGAACCCTGAGCAGTGGAGCAGCTATAACTCCGTCTCTTAGGTGAGGAAACATCAGTGCCTGCCTGGCTTTATCGTTACCTAACATCCTTTCATCGAGACATTTGGGAGCACCGATTGTGTACCAGGCCCATGCTGGGGACACAGGAGGCTCACAGGCTGGCGGGGGACAGAAGGAGAAGCTCTGAGGCAGAGGAAGTACAGGGCACGTGGGGCAGCCGGGATGCTCCCCACTTCATGTGAAGCAAGATGCTTAGTCTCCAAAAGTAAGTGCACCTGTGCTGTGGCTCCTTCCGACTTGCAGAGGAAAAGGCGACCCCACCCCAAGTAGGTCAGTACAGATGGGGTGGAGGCTTCCGTACTCATGAGCAGGCCGGGGCTCGAGGCCTGGGTTTGGGTAGGTGAGAGCTTGTCCCCTCTCCTTGACATTGGCCCCTGTCACTCCAGGTGGGACAATCAGAAAGGGCAGGAAGGAAGGTGCTCCCCTTGACCTCCTGCTCCCCCAGGCTTCTCTGACAGCAACCCCGGGGGGCCCTGGGGGTGGTGGGAGGGGCGGGTCAGGTATACCTGAACCTGACGTACCTGAGCCTGAACCTGCCCGCAGGTGAGACGGCTGCAACTGGCCGGAGTGCAGTGCGTGTGCAGCACAGGGAGAGCTGGAGATGCAAATGACCGGCAGGTCCTCAGGGCTGGCCGCTTCCTGAGTTAACACACGCAAACCGGCCGGTGCCCTCCGGGCTGGCCCCCCAGTGCAGTTAACTGGGGCCGACAACACCGGTGTGGGGTTGGAACTTATGACACGTCCTCGCGTTTTGTAGAGAATGCAGTGCCGACCTCTGATGGTTGTCCCTTCACGCTGGGTGTTTCTTATTCATGAGCTTTCTGTGCATGTGTCACATACTGAGAACCTGCGACGGCTTTTATATCAAGTCAGCGCGTGCCTCGCACCCTGGCCATTCGTTTTGGCAGCCACTCCCAGCCCTCCGTGGAGCTGGGGCATTTTTGTGTGCCTGTTTTCTCTCCTAAGTTGGTGAATCCTATAGCGTGTATTATCATATCTTCCAATAAACAGGATGGATGCTGCTTAATTATTTAGTTGCTGCTGGCCTACTTCATTCCCCATCATTCCACAGTGCCGACCTTCATTGGTTGTACAGTTTCATTGGAGCCTTTCCTCTCTCTTATTTCCTCCCAGAGTTCATGGTAAATAACGATGACAGTGATAAATGCTAGCATCTAGTAAGCACTTTCTGGAGACAGGACACAGGACTGTGTGTTTTGTGTATTGTTTTATTTTGAATTCTCCCTCTTATACCCTAAGCTGAGTTCTGAGTTTTGAATGTCCCAGAGGCATCCCCTGAGACAAGGATTTCAATGCAAGTGGTTTATCCAAGAGGCAGGCCTAGGACAGGGGTGACGTGTGACACAGCTAAGGGAAGGCAGCCCGGCAGAGGCTTATTATCAGGCACAGTAGCAGGTAGTGCCGTAGCCGAGCAGAGCTTAATCCCTCTGGGGGACTCTGGAGTCAGTGCAAACCGTGTACAGGGGAGAGGGAAGGGGCCGAGGTGTGTATACAACTGGTGATCATCGGTTTGACAGCGGTGCCCGGGGGGAGCGAATTCTCTGGCTCGTCTGTCCACTGTGGGTGAAGGCAGAGCAGGCTCCGGCCCCCAGAGAAAGCTGTCAGGGAGGGATACAGACACTGGCCTTGGGAGGTTGCCAGTGGGCACTGCCGCGGGGGGCGGAGGGGATGGATGCAGACAGGGATCCACAGCATCTGCTGCAGGAGGCCGTCATGTCACTTCCATTTGACAGATACAGTGAGTCCCCTACACACAATCGTTCAAGTTGCGAACTTTCAAACGTGCGCACGTGCGTTCCATCAACGGCAGGCGTGAGTGACATTGCAGCTGGCCCTCCGTCTCCCGTTGCTGATGACCCTTCAGCTCTACCATCTCCCACCTCCTCTCCCCGCTCCAGTCAGTAACCCTTCTCTCCTGTTCCCTCGATGCCAGCCCCTGTGTGCCAGCTGTTGTGCTGCACTGCTGTACTTGTCAAGGTACTGTACTGTAAGATTAAAAATGTTTACTTTTTGTGTATGTTTTTTATGTATTATTTGTGTGAGAAATATTATAAGCCTATTACAGTACAGTACTGTGTAGCCGATTTTCTTAGTTGGGTACCTAGGCTAGCTTGTTGGACTTACGAACAAACCGGACTTAACGAATGCGCTCTTGGAACGGAACTCGTTCGTACGTACGGGACTTACTGTAATAAAACTGAGACTTAATGGCCTAAGTGACTTGCTTTAGGTGACACTTGTCGGTCGTTCATGTTCTTTTCTCTGTGGAAACTCCCCCTTCCTTCCTGCCAACCAAGGATTTAACTAGCAGTTCAGCTCGACAGTGGCTTCATGGGCTTGGTGCCTCCTCCATCTGGGTTGGGGGTCTTCTCCACCTGACTGTGACCCAAAAGTTGGCTCTTGAGATGCCGAGCCTGCTTGCTTCAGTGAAGGAGTATATCTCACCTACTCTGAAGAGAAACGGCTGAGGCTGGGGAAATACTTCTGTTGGAGTGATGTGTTTTTAATTTAAACTTCGAGTAGTAAGTAGGCTAGGTTCCACTGCTGTCACAAACAACCTCGTGGTCTCAGTGGTTTGACAACCACACTGGCTTGTTGCTCACCCACACAGAGTCCACTGAGGGTCCGTGTGGTGACTCGGGGAACTGGGCAGTGTTGATCCCGTGGCTCCCGTGCCCCCAGCTCATCGGGCCTTCGCAGGTCACAGAGATGAATGGATGCTCCCCCTGGGCCTCTCACTGATTCAGCCCTGAAATGAAGATGTCCCTTCTAGTTCCACTGTATTCACCACATCTTGTCGCGTGGCCCAACTAATTACAAGAAGGCGGGGAAGTGCAGTCTTCCGAGTGCCCAGGAAGGGCAGGGGAGGGACTGCTGGGCCTTAGTGAACCCCAGAAACCCAGAAACGTCTTCCCCAGTAAGAGAAGTACCATTCATTAATTAAGCAGTCGTGATCAAGGCCCGCCTAGGGCCTTTCCTGGGGATTTCTGGAAGGCTGGAAGAATTTTGCCTTGGGTTGTGTCAGTTGCTCATTAATTCCTCAGAAATGCCCAGAGACAAGGTTGCTATTGCTCATAAGATATATTTGTTTGGTTATTTAACAAATCAAAAAAAGCATGTTGTTATTTAAAAATTCAAAAGAGCATGTTGTCATTTCCCTGGTCCTGATGGTTCTTTAAGCAAATGCGTGTTCTTCATTTTATACATTGTATTAGTTGTAACATCTTTTTCTCTCCTATCCCTCCAAGTTATGCTTGGAAATAAATCTTCTTGGCATGAAATATCATCGTGGGGTAGTAATCAACAGTTGTTCTCACAGCTGTTTTGAAACCTAACCTAAACAACTACAAAATGCATTTTTTAAAAAAAAATTTATTGGAATATAGTTGATTTACGATGTTGTGTTAGTTTCAGGTATACAGCAAAGTGAATCAGTTATACATATACATGTATCCACTCTTTTTTAGATTCTTTTCCCATCTAGGCCATTACAGAGTACTGAGTAGAGTTCCCTGTGCTCTACAGTAGGTCCTTGCTGATTATCTGTTTTACATATAGAAGTGTGTATATGTCCGTTCCAATCTCCCAATTTATCCCCCTGCCCACCCCCCACCCCCGCCCCCGGTAACTGTAAGTTTGTTTTCTACATCTGTGACTCTACTTCTGTTTTCTGCGGACATGCACAGATTCTGTCTGCTGAGGGAGGAAACCGTAGTTTTACAGCTGTTCCCAGGCTGTCCTCACTCAGGGATTTGTTGTGAAAACAGTGGAAATAATTCCTTGCTCTGAGTGAGAAGGACTCCTCACACGGTCCGATGCTGTTTCCGTACGTGTGCCCCATCCTACGGCCTGGTCTCTGGCCCCTGAGAGCAGGACAGGACAGGAACCACACCCCACCCTGGAGGGCTTGTGCTATTACTTGCCCTGCTGTAGAGTGGATTTACAAAGGCTTTTGAGGACCCAAAGAGAAAAAGTATCCAATAAATCAATGGTAATGCATTAACAGACTGCTACTGAATTCATTGTTCACAGAATGTAATTCCTTGATAATAGCATTTTGTACAGTATATCATCACAAAACAATGGTAATATCACCACAGTGGAAATGACTCTGATAAATTATACACAAGTAGGATCTTAGAATTCTAGTGTAGATCTAATTTGGGGTCATCAGGATTTGTGGAGCAGTAGACTTCATTTTTGCATTGTACAGAGGCAAAAAAAATCTTGCGCATATTTTGAGAAGCCAGTATTTTCCAATAGGTATTGGTGCAGAATTGGCAAGGTTTTCATATCTTTTGAATCATTCTCTTCGTATTCTATATGATAAGCTATGTTCACTTTAGTTCTTTCATTTTATCTAAAAATGAATCTGTGAGCACTTCTGATAATTGCAAGAATTTTAAAAGGAACGATGAAATTTGATTTTTTTAAGTGGCAATATGGGAATAGCATAATCTTGTTGCTCTTAATTTTTTAATGAGATGCATCGATACTACTTCAAGGATCCTGACAAAATTGTCCATAGCACGTTGTCCTCTAGGACCTGGAAATTCAAAAACCCACTAAAGTGATGTCTAATCAATGCCTCCAGGATCCTTGAGGATAGAAAATATGTAATTGAATTTTTGCATACTTCCTAATACTAAGACAGGTGCCTTATGTCGAAAAGCACTTGCATTGTGAAGATGGCAGTGAGACCCTGTAGGGATGTGATGCTCCCATCCTGCCACCTGGCACCCAGGAACCCGACTCTCCCA
Organism: Hyperoodon ampullatus; assembly: GCF_949752795.1. NCBI lineage: Eukaryota > Metazoa > Chordata > Mammalia > Artiodactyla > Ziphiidae > Hyperoodon > Hyperoodon ampullatus. The sequence goes on from NC_136927.1 coordinate 3,164,330, forward strand.
GGACACGGGATAGCCTGGGTGACACAAAGACAGAGGGAGGGCTGGGTTCCTCTACATAAGGCGCTGTAGCTGCTTTAGAACTCACCGTGGCCGTGTCCAAAGGTGGCAAGCCCTACAGCAGTGCCAGTGACATCCTCACCAGACCATTCCCATTAGAAGGTGTTGACTGTATGCTGTCTTAGAGATACCTTAGCTCCCGTTTGTCTGTCTTCTAAGACTGCCTGGCCAGCCTCTTATTGGTTTTGTGAACTCCTGAGAACCTTCCTGGGAACCTCCCGCCCCTTGCTTTACATAAGTTAGCCCGAGTTAGTTTCTGTCGTTTATAACCAAGAACTCCCGAGTGACTGAGCAGTCACTGTTGGTTTGACATTTCCTAAGTGCTCAAAGCAGAAAGAAACTTGGGAAATGGTCTGATCTCTCATTTTAAGATGACTCCCAGACATAGTCCTTGCTCAGAGTTCTGTAGAGAGTTGGCAGCTGGAGCTGGTGCTGGCATCCTCTTCTTTTCACTCGTGGAAGTTCTAATTAGGAAGAAGACTCGTTCTGGAGACCTCTACTGTTTAGTATGGCAGCCACCAGCCACGTGTGGCTGTTGAGTACTTAAAATGTGGCTCGTATAAGTTGTGACATGCTGTACCAAAATGCTGTCAGGTTTTGAAGGCTTAGTATCAAAAACAGGAGACTATCTCAAGTTTACGTTTTTGTATTGATCACATTTTGAATGATTATATTTTAGACATACTGGATGAGATAAAATATATTTTTAAACTTCTTAGCATTTAATTTTTCACTGTGGCTGCCAGTAAAACTAAAGATCCATGCATGAGTTGGAGTATATTTCTCTTGAACAAAGCTGCTGAATACAACCATGAGAGAAGATGACACGTGATTCTCTGGGGGTAGCCTTGGGTCTGTGGTTATTACGCTTGAATACTAGTCAGTTTTTGCTGTGGTAACTAATATTGCACCAACTTCAGGGGCTTACAGCAGCACACACTTGTTTCTCACTGAGGTCTCCCAGTCAGCTGTGGCTTGGCCGGGCTGGGCCAGGCTTGGCACCTCTAACCCAGGCTACACGTGCTCCTTACTTGGGACCCAGGCTCTGGTGGAGCAGCCACTCGCTGGGGCACATTCTCCACACTGTAGAAGCTCCAGCACGGGAGCAGAAACACCCAGTGCCTCTTGAAGCCTCTGCTCGGAACTGGTATGCCGTCACTTCTCTCATGTTCCCTTGGTCAAAGCAGCTCGCGTGCCCAAGTCCGCAGTAAACGTGGCAGGGCTGTGTACCTGCCTGCTGGAAAAACACTGCCAGAGCGGGGAGATCACGAGCGGTTGTGAGCATGTGATGTGCAGTGCCACATTCCGCCCTGTCGGTCACACGTGTTCACTCTCCCCCCACGTGAAAGACTATCACATGTTTAGGGCGTCAGGCTGTCAAGGTCCACACTGTGTCCAGTCAGCCCGTCCTGATGGGGAGTCTCGTGAACCAAACGGCAGGTCCACTGCTTCCCCAGTGGTGGAGCAGAGACCACCACTTTGGAAAGAGGAAGGGCAGGAGACTCACAACAGCCCACACCAGTCCTGACATCCTGCTGGGCAAATACTTCAGACCTGAGGCGAGGGTTCAGGGGTTCCTTGATTAGGAGAACGCCCCAGTCTGCCGTTTGCATGACTCTGGATCACCCTCTGGAAGTTACACTCTTCTCTCATCCTCCCCGGCTCCCTCTGAGGAAGGCACTAGAAGAAATGCCCTCCCCGATGGCAAGCAGATTTCTTAACTTGTCTCCTACCCATAGGAAAGATGGAAGCTGAGGATCATTTTAGATGGCAAATGGTCACAGTCTGTTTTCATTCAGGTTCAAAGTGTGTTTGGCGCTTCGTGAAACCATTGTTTGCTTTTCATCTTTGATCCCAGGTCCTCTCTCTACGCTCAGTCACAAGTACTTTGAGCTTTTGGTGCTTCCAAGAGACCAAATTCCGGGTCTTTCTCCCGGGGCCATTTTGTACAACTGAGAAGATTCCAGTGGGGGATTTCGATAAAGGGAGTTAACAGTCATACATTTGATTTAGTCTTTACCAGGAGGCTGTGCCTTAATGGCCAACCTTGATTTGGTGAGAAGTATAATAGTTCCATTTGCAAATCCTTCAAGTCCTGGAATTTTTGGATCTTCTGTATTCCCTTTCAGTTGCAAAGCAGTGGGTTGTTTTTTTTTTGTTTTTGTTTTGGGGTGGGGGGCTTCCTTCCCTGCATAGGTTGTAAAAGTATCCTGTAACAATCAATTCACACTGGTAACATTCTGAAAGCAAGTTTAGTAGGTGCATTTTTTACCTTCTGAGTTATCACAGGTGATATTTGTTGCCAGATGTTTCAGTGCTGCATACCTTGGGTTGCCATTATTCCAACTTCCTGCAGGAGTTTTCTGGCACCCTATCACCTAGACCCAAAACCAATGCCACCTATTTCAGCTTTCTGTCATGGCAGCCCCTCCTTCTGTGCACCGGTTTCCGCATTAGTCAGCTTTTGCTGCAGTAACTAACAGCCCCCAAATCTCTGTGGCATCCAACAACCAACATTTATTTTTCACTTAAGAATCCTGCAAGTCAGCTGCAGCTCTGCTGAGCCTGGCCTAAGGTACGCTTATAAGTGGTGGTGTTGCAACTCCCCACAGGGTTCTCCCCACATGCTTCCCATGTCTTCTCATGCCAAGACCAGAGCGGAATGAGCAGCTGCCATCTGGGCTGAGCTCTTCTCCTGGTGGAGGGCAGGACCTCCAGGGGGAAGTGGAAACCCACACTACCTCGTAAAGCCTCTGCTGGGACCTGGCACACTGTCACCTTCTCCTGCAGGTGACATGGGAAGTTCAAAGTTAATGGGGCGGGATGTACCCTTCCCCTTCTGGGAAGTCATGAGAAGGGCAGCGGGGAGGCAAAAAATGTTGAACAAGTACCACTGTGTCTCACAGGTACAGACTCCATACGGAAACCCAAGAGTGGATCAGCAAGGACAGCTGTGTTGCATTTTTATAGCGGGAGCAGCGTAGGCCTGAGATAAACCTCCGGGGCCTCCGACTCAGGTGGTCCTCCGGCCGTGCACCCGGCTCCAGGCCGCAGAGAGAACCCTGTGGGGAGTGGTGACACCACCACTTACAAGCGTACCTCAGGCCAGAGGCTTTTCCTCTGTGAATCTCAAGTTCCTCTTCACTAGGGACAAAGGTTATAGCTACCTTTGGATTAGATGACGCCTCGAGTTGCTTTCAAGGATGATGCTTTGGTTCTCTGCCGAACCACTCCATCTGGCAGCAGTTATTGCATTAGGAGGAGTCTGGGCTGCGGTGGGAAGAACACAGGCTTAGGAATCAGGCTGAGTTGAGTTTTAACCCCATTCTGCCATCGACCAGATGTGGAACACTGGCTATCTTAAACTCCCTGGGTTGATTTCCTTGTCTGTGTAATGAAGATAATAGCACCCAACTCATGGGGCATTGTTAGGTTTATTTCAGGTAATTCCTATTGTGAGAAAATTCTTCGTTACATGGAGTCAAAGCCTGACGCCCTCACCTGTGAACTTTGGCCCCAGTTCTCCCTCTGTCAGGGGGCAGCGAGGCAGTTGGAAGCTCAGGTGCCGGGCTCCCTGGGTCTGAGTCCAGCTCTGCCAGCTCCTCGGCAGCGTGGCTTTGGGGAGGATGCTGAGCGCCTCTGTGCCTCAGTACACTCATCTCTACGTGAGCCACTCGTCGCATCTGCTCACAGCCTAACCGTGAGAATAGACGAGCTAACGGGTGCAGTGCTAGCGGCTATTGTTGCTATTGCTGTTATTGCTTCTAAAGGCAGCTCTGCAGGTACCTGAACCCAGTTTTCATGCCTTCTGTGCCCTCCCGCATTTCTCCAGGCTAAACCACTCGGTCCCCTTGAGCACCCTGTAGGTGTCAAATTGTCTGCACGCCTCACCAGTCTAGCTCTCCTCTTGGGAATCAGCTTCAGCGGCCGTTGTTACGGGGTGAAGGGACGGCAAGTGCAGTCAGAGTTGGAGTCAGTGTCCACAGGGCCGGTGGCACCCCAGGTGTCTCTAGACACGTCCTCGGACACGCAGAGTCCGTCCCGTGGCGTCCTGGCCGCCTCACTCAGAGGCCTTGCCCCGCCCTCTCCCGAAGGTGGTGACTTAATGCTTATCTGACCCTGTCTCCAGGACCACCCACTTGCCGCTTGAAATTTTTTGCCTGACTTAGATTTTCCTAGGCCAGTACTAAGGATTTTACAGGTTTGCCTTTGACAGGCCTTCTAATCCTAGCATCATAACCATTTATTTATTCTTTGCTTTAGGGTTCATTTCTTATTCTCCAGCATTCTACTTTAATGGTCTGGAATAGTTACCTTGCTGAGTGGATCTCTGAAAGTGTTAATTGAATCAAACAGCGGGAAAAAGGGTAACAATTTCCTGAATTTCCTGGTCTTTTCAAGTAGAGAATAAGAGGGGAAATATATTATTTTTGTGAAATGTATGAAATGGTCACTTATTCTTCACTTATATTTAAAGTGGAGATTGATCCTCTAGCATTTATGCCGATACCATCAAGTCAACTAAGGGCAAATATTCTCTGGGCACCACCTGGGTCGCACCACTGAAGAGGTGAAATCATGGCGCACACCCTGCGTTTGCTTTCCGCACCTCTCTTAGCTTGACTGCAGTGACAGCCCTGCTGGTTTCTCAGTAGCCAGGCATTGTGGTGATGTTTAAGATTCGGGAATAAGGGACTTCCCTGGTGGCACAGTGGTTAAGAGTCCGCCTGCCGATGCAGGGGACATGGGTTTGAGCCCTGGTCCGGGAAGATCCCACATGCCACGGAGCAACTGAGTCCGTGCGCCACAACTACTGAGCCTGCAAGCCACGACTACTGAAGCCCGCATGCCTAGTGCCTGTGCTCCGCAACAAGAGAGGCCACTGAGGTGAGAGGCCCACGCACCTCACCAAAGAGTGGCCCCCACTCGACACAACTAGAGAAGGTCCGCGTGCAGCAACAAAGACCCAGTGCAACCAAAAATAAATAAATAAATAAAAATTAAAAAAAAAAAAGATTCGGGAATAAATTCACTAGAAGACAGGGGAACTTTCTTAAGCAATGTCTCCTGAGATTCCTCTCTAGATAGGGCCAGGCATGTTTTAAGTACTTAAGCTGGGAACTTTCCACGCTTTCCACCATTGGAGTTGGACCAGTTTGGGAAAATATGCACCATAAATAATCTTCAAAACATTTTAAGGGCTTCCCTGGTGGCGCAGTGGTTGAGAGTCCGCCTGCCGATGCAGGGGACACGGGTTCGTGCCCCGGTCTGGGAAGATCCCACATGCCGCAGAGCGGCTAGGCCCGTGAGCCATGGCCACTGAGCCTGCGCGTCCGGAGCCTGTGCTCCGCAAGGGGAGAGGCCACAACAGTGAGAGGCCCACCTACAGCAAAAAAAAAAAAAAAAAAAAAAAAAAAAAAAAAAAAAACATTTTAATATACTGCCGATAGTATTAAAAGTTAAAGCTTTCATAAAACTTAGTTTACTTCTCCCTGTAACTTAAATCTGGAGCAGTTTAAAAACATTCATGGCTCCTGCTAAATTACGGAATCCGCTTTAGCCTTCTGGGGCTGGGGGCTGCCCAGCCTGGGCCTGGAAGCTTGCTGGCTCCGGCCCCTGAAGCTCTGTGCTCCACGCTGGACTAACACCTCCTCACAGCCCCGGCAGAGCCAGTGGCTCCCGGCCCCGCCCCTCACCACTTCCCGCTGCTGACCTTCGTGTTCTCTGTTTCTGAACTTGCAGGAAGTGGATTCTTAGGTCACTGATTTGAGACCTTTCTTCTTTTGTAGCGTAAACGCTTGATGCTGCGAATAGCTCTCTAAGCACTGATTTAGGTGCCTCCCAGATTTTTGATATGTTGGGTTTTCATTTTCATTCATGACAAAATATTTTCTAATAGCCTTTGTAATTTCTCCTTTGACCTGTGGGTTATTTATGTGTGTTGTTAAATTCCCACTGTTTGGAGATTGTCCAGATTATCTTTCTGTAACTGATTTCTGATTTAATTCTGTTGTGGTCAGAGGACGTACTTTGCATGATTTCAGTCCCTTTAAATTTATTGACATTTGTTTTATGGCCCACGATATTTTGGCAAATGTTCTGTGTGCACTTGAAAAGACTTTATGTTTTGCTGTTGTTGTGTGGAACATTCTATAAATATCAATTAGGTCAAGTAGGTTATAATTTTGCCGAAGTCTTCTGTATCTTTACTGCTTCTCTAACTTTTCTTTCAAAGAAATTGTTTTAAATGAGAAACAAAAGTCTTTTATATCTACTCACACTCTTACTGTCTGGGGGGCTCTTTATTCTCTTGTGTACATCCAGCTTTCTGTCTGGCATCCTTTTCCTTCTCCCTCAGGCATTGCTTTAACCTTTCTGGTGGAGCTGGTCTCCTGGTGATAAAGTCTGTCCAATGCCGGCTGTCATGGAGCACAAACTCTTTCCGGCCTTGCTGGGCTCCTGGGGGTGTACTGCCTACTCCTCCCCCCCCCCCCGCCCCCCCCTGGCCTGGATGGTCCCCTTACCTGGACCACAGGTGCACAGGCCAGCACTCAGCAGAGCTGGGAGGGGGCTCCCCTTCAGGTCTCTGGCCCTTGTGTCTGTGCTCTTACCTCCTCTCTGGGGTTCGGGCCCGCAAGCTCTAGCCTCCTTGCCTCCCCAAAGTCTGCAGTCTGTCTTGTCAACTCAGGAGACCCAAAGGGATGTGTTTGGGTCCTTCGCCCTGGGGTGGACACTCTGGAGGCGCTGAGCTGGGGCAGCCGCACACCGTCTCTCCCAGGGATCAGTGCTCTTTGCTGCCTGTGGGCCAACATCTGAAAATCACTGTTTCATACATTTCATTTGGTTTTCTAGCTGTCTAAGGTGAGGAAATAAATTTGATTCCTCTCAGTCCTTTACAGCTGAAAGCAAAAGTCCTTTCCATCTACTTTTTCAATAAAAGAATTTTAATTGCGGTAAAATACACATGACATAAAATTTACCATCTTAACCATTTTAAGTGTACAGTTCCGTAGTGTTAGCTACATTCACACTGCTGTGCAGCTATCACCAGCATCATCTCCAGAACTTTTCCATCTTCGAAAATTGAAACTCTGTCCCCATGAAACACTAACTCCCCGTCCCCCTTCCCCAGCCCCTGGCACCCACCCTTCTACTTTCTGTCTCTATGAATTCGATAACCTCTAGATCCCTCAGATAAGTAGACTCATATAATATGTGTCTGGCTCATTTTGCTCAGCATAATGTCCTGAAGGTTCATCCCTGTTGTAGCAGGTGTTAGATTTACCTTCCTTTTAAAGGCTAAATTTCCATTGTATGGATGGACCACATTTTGTTGATTCACTAATCTGTCAATAAACAATTGTGTTGCCTCCACCTGTTGGCCATTGTGGATAATGCTGCTATTCTCTAGGGACGTGTAATATGCCACAAGCTTGTTAAAACTCTTAGAGTATTGATAGCCATCTCACCAGATTGTCCAGTTTATTTTTACAGGTGCATGAGTGTGTATATTTTTTATATAAAATTCTCATGGGAAAAAGAAGAGATAAATGGATATGGTTCATTAGCCAACTTTGATCAAGTTCCCTTTCCTTGCCATTTTCAGTTTCTTTTTTCTTTCCTTGCCATTTTCTCTTTATCACCTTCTCCCCTTTCTCCCTCCTTTTTCTCTTTTTCTTTTTCCCTCGTTCTTGGTTTTTCCTTTCCTCTTCTGCTCTTCTTAGCCCATCTCTTTCCCCTCTCTTCCTTCGGTGGAGGTGTGGCTACATGAAGCCGCTTTGTGTGCAGAGACCAGTCAACACAGTTGACAGGCCGATGTGCTAACAGGAAGCAGCTCACATTCCAGGAGGGAACAGGGGGCATGAGCATCAGTGACTGCAGCCTGAAATGAAAAGAAGTGCAGATGTAGCAGTTCAGTTATTCAGTGAGGGAGGTTATTTTTGGCTTTCGATGATCCAGGAAGGCTTCACTGAAGTACTGATAGTTGACTTGAGTCCTAAGAAGTGGGCGCAGTCGGGCTTACCGATGATGGCAAAGCTGTTCTAGGTTGAAGAAATGATGTGAGCGAAAGCTAAAAACCTTCTGCCTTCCCGTACAATGTTCTTGTCATTATGTCTTTCGGTTCTCTTATCCCAAGAATTCTTTTCAGCTAACTTTTTAAATTTCAAAGCAATATATGGAAAATTATATATGTATGTGATAATTTAAAGTGGACAATGAAAATTAAGTTGTTTCTTCTTCATGCACTTTGCCCATTTTTTGAATGGTTTTAGATGTTGTGCATTGCAAATATTTGTTCAATTTTATCATTTGTCTTTTGCTTTTTACATCCTATTGTTCTTAAGAAAATAATTGCTCCTGAAACAAAAGAGCAGCCTCGCAGTGATTCTGACTAATGATAAGCCATCTGAATTAGTAAAAAGTTAGAATGACTAATTCAGAGTTCTGGTTTTATTATTTTGAAGGCATTTTGTCACCCTTGGTTGTCAAACTAAGTCTTAGCAATTAGAGCTCCTTGGGAACATGTTTTAATAAACAGATAGTAATTTTAGCACAGCGAACATCTTTCATTTGTAAGTGCAAAGAGGTTATTCCCCACGTCTTGTTTATATTGTTGATTTGCTGAGAAAAAGTTTTATCTTTAAACAAATGTCGATTTTTTAACCCAATCCCTGCTAAATGAGTTAGCATCAATTCTGAATGAACGGTTTTCCAATAATATAGTGAGATAAAACAGCCCATATGTACCTCATTTTATTATTATATCAGTATAGTTCTAGCTTTCTTTTTGATTTCAACTTTAATCATGAGAAATTTATTAAAATCTATTTCCTGCAATCCTCCCAGATTTACTGTCAATGTCAAGTGGGACAGTGTGTGAAAATTGTCTTGGAAAACAAAGACACTTACCTCCTTGGTCTGGTGTTGAGAGACCTCCAAACAAGCCTTGATTTTTTTTTTTTTGATGTACGCGGGCCTTTCACTGCTGTGGTCTCTCCCGTTGCGGAGCACAGGCTCCGGACACGCAGGCTCAGCGGCCATGGCTCACAGGCCCAGCCGCTCAGCGGCATGTGGGATCTTCCCAGACCGGGGCACGAACCCGTGTCCTCTGCATCGGCAGGCGGACTCTCAACCACTGCGCCACCAGGGAAGCCCTAGCCTTGATTTAACAGCTCACCTCAGTTCCCCTGCAGTGATGTTCTGCTTTAAAACTTTCACAGGGCTGTTCCCATGGCACATTTGTCCATGCCCTCCTCTGTTTAAGGTTCTCTCATATCTCCCCATCACCTACAGCTTAACATCTTTTTAAGAACAGCGCTCTGAAGTCAAAAAGACCTGTGTGCAAATCCTATGCCTACCCCGTACTATGTGACTTACAGGAATGCTCATCTTCTCGAAGCATCAGTTTCCTTGCCTGTAAAATGGGAGTAACTGAGGTTCCCATAGAGGATCGTTGGGGAGACTGAATGAGAATGCAGGTGAAGCCCTCGGCTCATCTGGTCCAGATGTGGTGTCACCGCCTCCACACTCCCCGCCACCTCCCTCCCTCACAGGCCGATCAGCAACATCCTCCCCTCTGCACCAGCACTTCCGTCACGCTCAGCCGCGCCATGGTCCAAACGCCCGGCTCTGTTGCATCTTTGTGTTTTTGCCACCCTGTTTCTCTGTCCTGGACACCCTTGTCTTCAATGTCAGTGTTTTCAGGCGGCAATGCAGGCTGACACTGCTGCAGGGGGAGCTCCCTGACCCCGAGCGCCCCTGCCCCCAGGCTTTGTGCACATCTCAGCTGCAGGGGTTGTCGTAGCAAAGCGCAGTTCTTCCCTTGACTTTTGCTTCCCTCACTCACACGGTGCCTCACTATATAAATTGCTATGTATTCGAATGGATTCTTTTATTAAAAAATTAACTGTAAATGTCACTCTCCCCTGCCCCCTCTTCCTCTCTTTGCTGAGGGAACCATTAACTTGAACTTGGTGTTACTCCTTCTAATCCGTGTTTTCCTCTTTTCTTACACATTTACTTCCCTCCAGATTCTATAGAATGTAGAATGTTTGTATTTTTAAATTTACATAAAGATTTCCATTTTATAGTGGTTACCCTCAAATATCTAACATGCATAACTGACCTAACGGAGATCAGACAGCATGTTCTGAACAGAACGGGACCGACTTCCGTACTGGCCAACTTCTCCACATCTCACATCTGTGTGGCCTCCTGTATGGGTTCTGTCTTGTTTTTAATCCCCAATTAGTTACAATAATGACACAAAATTCCTTTTCCCCGTTAGTGCTTATTTAGATTACTCATCATTTCTTCTGCCACCCCCCTCCTCCTGGGTTTGGTATCCTTCTTACACAAGTACTGTCTTCGGAAGTCATTTTCTACTGAAAGTCTGAAAATATCTTTATTTCACTTCACTCTTTGGTTCTCCCACTTTTATTTTGGAAAATTGTAACCTGCAGAAATGTTAGATGATAAAATGTGTATCTTACACCCTTCACCTAGATTTACAGATTCTTAGTGTTTTCCACTTATGCTTTCTCTCTCATACACACACACACACACACACACACTTACTTTAGACTAAAGCGTCTGAAAATTGGTCGCGCTATTCCCCCGAAGTACTCCGACACCTATCAGCTGTAAGTAGGAGCATTCTCCTCCGTAATCACAGTAGAAATATCGCTCTTTAAATTTTAACATTGATTTAGCACTATTATCTAGTATATAGTTCATATCCAAATGCCCCTTATTATAACAATAAAGAACTTCATAGCTTTTTTCTGTGCTGGCATCCAATTAACGATCATTCATCGCATTAGTTCTCATGTCCTCCTCATCTCCTTATCCTTAATCTAAGAGTTCCTGGCCTTCTGTTCCACTTAACATTGACATTTTTGAAAACTCCAGACTAGCTGTTTTGTAGAATGTTCTTCAGTCTTGAGTTTATCTGATTGTTTTATCTTTATTAGATTCAGGTTAAACATTTTGGTGCTATTATGCCCTTCTCAGTGCACCACATCAGAGGCCACTGGATGTCTGTTTGTCTCATTATTGATGATTTTTGATTAAGGGATTATTTGGTTAAATGGAGGCCAACAGATTTTTCCACATGTAAAGATGCGTTTTTTTTCCTTTGTAATTAGTTAAAACTCTGTGTGGCAATACGTTGAAACTATGTGACTATTCTGTTTCCCAATAGTTTTAACATTTATTGATGCCTCTTGCTTCAGTCAGATGCTAGTGATTTTTTAAACATCTACCATTCCATGTTTTTAAAGTTAGCATTCTTCTGTAAAGAACTGCTTTTCCTTCTCCATACCTCCGCCCTTTAAAAAATTTTTAGAACGGACTCATGTGCTCTCTGTATTAATTCAACTTGTTATCATATAATCCTTCAGTTATTCATTCTGATGCTCAAATTGTTCCACATTTGGCTGGCGAGGGTCCATTCAAAGTGTGTCCTATGTCCTTTCAACATGTTCTCATCTGATTTTGAGAATTTCTCACCTTCTGGCCCAACAAGGTGCTCACCTTGTATTTTCCCTGCCCACGGCCCTGGAATCAGCCAAGGTTCCAAGAGGCCATGGTTCCTTTAAGTAGAGTACGGTGTTTAGAAACCAAGATCTGGGAACTAGGTGTGCTCATTACTACTGAGGTATTATTGCTTTTAAGCTCTTTCAGTGGACAGAGCAAGGAGATATATAAGATATATATAATAAGATAATATAAGATATATAATAATATGACATATTATATAAGATATATATATATATCTCCTTCCTCTATCCACTGAAAAAATATATTTATATTTTTATATATTATATATATGTTATATATAAAATCATGCACTTATACTGGCACTTCTGAATTTCAGTTTAGTACTGATTTCACAGGGTTCTTTCTCCCCTCCCTGCATTACATATTTGTATCTCCCTTATTCCACATCCACAGTGAGAACACTGATTTCCAACAAAATTAATATATTTATTTATTTTCTCAATTCTATAATTCACACTAAATTGTTTGCAATTGCTATACTAATACCACTACCTACTTTAAAGTCATTAAGTACAATTCAGGATTTCTTTCTAGGTTTTTTTTTGTGTGTGTGCATAAAAGATATCCCACTGAGGAGGTAGGGATAAACTGGGAGATAGGGATCGACATATACACACTACTGTATGTAAAATAGATAACTAATAAGAGCCTGCTGCACAGCACAGGGAACTCTACTCAATACTCTCTAATGGCCTGCATGGGAAAAGAATCTAAAAAAAAATAGAGTGAATATATGTATATGTATAACTGATTCATTTTGCTCGACATCTGAAACTAGCACAACATTATAAATCAACCACACTCCAATAAAAATTAAAAAAAAAAATCCCATTGAGAGTTACAATCAGTTACTGGGTTCCAAACTTTCTTGGATTAATTCTTTTTTTTTTCTTATGCATATTATAATTATCTATTTGATGTAGAGTTAGGTTGATTAGTTTCTGTCTGAATCAACTGTAGGAAAATTTCTTATCTCTGTTGATTTAGTAATATATTTTTGGATATGTAAATCATTAGCATAGTTCAAAAGTTAAAACTCCATGAAAAAATACACTCCGAGAAGCCCAATCCTGTTTCCTATCTCTACATCATACTCCATTCTCAGCCATGCCCCATAAACAGCCATTTTTCTAAGTTTCTGTTATATCCTTTCTGTGTTTCTTTTTGCAATAACAAGCATGTACCACAGAATAGGAGAAAATATTTGCAAGTCATATATCTGGTAAAGTCTGTTGTCCAGAATAGGTAAAGAAGTCTTACAATTCAACAATAAAAATACAAATAACCTAATTTTAAAAGGGACAAAGTGTTTGTTTTTTTGTTTATATCAAAATATAATTGACCTGCAATGGTGTTAGCTCCAGGGGCACAACATAGTGATTCGATATTTCTATATGTTACCAAATAATCACCACCATAAGTCTGGTTACTGTCCATCACCATCAAAAGTTCTTACAATGTTATTGACTAGATTCCCCACGCTGGACATTTCATCCCCATGACACATTTATTTCGTAACTGGAAGTTTGTTCCTCTTAATCTCCCTCACCTATTTCACTCATGCCCCAAGCCCCTCCCTTCTGGCAACCACCTGTTTGTCCTCTGTATCTGTGAGTTTGTTTCTGTTTTGTTTATTTGTTTTATTTTTTTAATTTCACGTCTGAGTGAAATCGTATGGTATTTGTCGTTCTCTGTCTGACTTATTTCACTCAACATAATACCCTCTGAGTGTATCCACGTTGTGGCAAATGGCAGGATTTCACCCCTTTTATGACTAATATTCCATTTTACATGAATAACACATCTTCTTTTTCCATTTGTCTATTAGTGGACGCTTAGGTTGCTTTCACATCTTGGCTATTGTAAATAATGTTGCAGTGGACATAGGTGTACATATATATTTTCAAATTAGTGGCTTTTTTTCTTCAGAAAAATACCCAGAAGTGGAACTGCTGGATTGTGTGGTAGTTGTATTTTTAATTTTTTGAGGAACCTCCACACCAATTTCCACAGAGGCTGTACCACTTTCTGTTCCCACCAATAATGCATGACAGATCCCTTGTCTCCACACCCTCTACAACAATTATTATTTGTTGTCTTTTTGGTAATAGCTGTTCTGACACGTGTGAGGTGATACCTCATTGTGGGTTTTATTTTGCATTTCCCTGATGACTAGGGATGTTGAGCGTCTTTTCATGTGTCTGTTGGCCGTCTGTATATCTTCTTTGGAAAAATGTCTATTCAGGTCCTCTGCCCATTTTTAAATTGGGTTATTTGTTATTTTGAAGTTGCATCCTCTGAGTTCTTTGCATATTTTGAATATTAACCCCTTATCAGATATATAGTTTGCATATACCTTCTCCTATTCGGTAGGTGGCCTTTTCATTTTATTGATAGTTTTCTTCGCTGTACAAAAGCTTTCTAGTAGTTTGATGTAGTCCCATTTGTTTATTTTTGCTTTTGTTTCCCTTGCCTGAGGAGATATATGCAAAATAATATTGCTAAGACCAATGCTGAAGAGCTTACTGCCTATGTTTTCTTCTAGGAGTTTTGCGGTTTCTGGGATTAGGTAGTATTGATTGTTGCAGAACCTTGTGATAATAAAAACCACTCAATTGTGCACTTTAAAATGGTGACTTTTATGGTATACGAATTATATCAATAAAAATCTAAACATGTTTTTATATATTAATGAGCACCTTGCTTTGTTTTCAGTTAATATCCTGGAAATCAATTCATAAAAACCTTCACCATTCCTTTTTTACAGCAGCTACAAATTCATTGTACCATAGTTTATTCTACAGTCTCCTGTATATTGACATTTAAATTATTTTCATTATTTTTCTATTATAAGTAATGCCACAATGAATATTTGTGCATATGTTTGGGTATCGTTGGGGGTGATTTTCCCTTCAGTCTTGAATGAAGTCTGGATGTGTATAAAGTTCTAGGTTGATAGTTTATTTTCTTTCAACCCCTTGATGCTATTATTCCATTTTCTTTAGCCACCTTATTTTTCCGATAAGGAATCTCCTGCCAGTTCAATTATTCTTTTGTGGGTAATCTTTCTCTATGGTTGTTTTTAAGATTTTTCCCGTCGCCTTTGCTGTCTGCAGTTTCACTAGGTAGTTTATTTCCTCCTGCTTAAGATACACTACGTTTCATAAGTCTGAAGAATCACATCTTTTATCAGTTCCAAAATTCTTAGGGTTTTTTTTCATGGACAATGTTTTTCTTTTCCTTATTGTAGTCTCTCTTTCTAGAACTCCTATTGAAACATATATTGAAACTTCTTCTTTTACCTTACTTCCTCTTAAGCCTCATTTTCATAGTTTCTATCTCTTATATCTTTGCTATATTCTGGGAAATTTTCTTGATCTCTCTTCCATTTGATTATTTTCACTTTAGCTCTGTCTTACTGATATTTATCCTCACCTCTGAATTTTTAATTTCAATGACAATATTTTTCATTTGGAGAAGTTCTATTTGCTACTCTTTAAATCTGCCTTTTCTTTTCATAATATTTTATTATTTTGTTAGAATTTCCATTTTTTCTTTTATGTTTAATAATTTGAAACTTTCTTATTTTATAGGCTCTCTCAAATTACTCTCTTGCCTCACATTCAGGGGGTTTAAAGCTTATTTTTGAATATACTGACTCTTCCTACTGGTGGCTATATTTTGTGTGTGTGAGCGCTCATTTTCATTAATACTTAATTCTCCTATTCATGAATTGTAGAAGTGTTATTATGGAATGTTTTTGCATTGTGTGTGTCATTGTCCCACTGGTTTCATTGTTCTGGAAATGGTTTAAATTAATTTTTCAGATTAAGGAGTCCTACAAAACACAAGTAACATTTCTTTGTCTTTTTGATATTTCTTATTTTCTGGCATATACTAATTGTCTTCCTTTTTTCTATCAGGCTTAGCTCTGCATTTTAAATTTCTTTCTTATATTTCACCTAGAACTTTATGTGCTTATAGCAGGAATGGGTCCATAATAGCTCATTCTGCCAGGTAGCTAAAATCAGAAATCTTTAAATAGGTATTTTTTAATTTCTATTTTATATTGGAGCATAGGCTATTAACAATGTTGTGTTAGTTTCAGGTGTACAGCACAGTGATTCAGTTATACGTATACATGTACTGTTCTTTTTCAAATTCTTTTCCCATTTAGATTATTACAAATACTGAGCAGAGTTCCCTGTGCTCTAGAGTAGGACCTTGTTTGTTATCTATTTTAAATACAGCAGCGTGTGCACGTCAATCCCCAACTCCCAAGGTATCCCTCTCCCCCACCCTTCCCCCCATAACCATAACTTCAGTTCTCTAAGTCTGTGAGTCTGTTTCTGTTTTGTAAATAAGTTCATTTGTATCATTTTATTTTTAAGATTACTCATATAAGCGACATCATATGATATTTGTCTTTCTCTGTCTGACATACTTCACTTAGTATGATAATCTCCATGTCCATCCATGTTGCTGCAAATGGCATTATTTCATCCTTTTTTATGGCTGAGTTGTATTCCATCGCATATATGTACCACATCTTCCTTATCCATTCATCTGTTGATGGACATTTAGGTTGCTTCCATGACTTGGCTATTGTAAACAGTGCTGCAATGCACATTGTGTGCATGTATCCTTTGAAACCATGTTTTTCTCTGGATGTATGCCCAGGAGTGGGATTGCTGGATCTTTAAAATAGATCTTAAAAAAAATAGATCTTTAAAAAAAACTTTAAATAGATTTTTTATTGTAGTAAAATATGTATAACATAAAACTTGCTATTTTAACCATTTTTAAGTGTACAATTCAGTGGCATTAATTATATTCACAATGTTGTCCAGCCATCACCAGTATCTATTTCCAAAATATTTTCATCACCCCAGACAGACACTTTATACTTATTAAGCATTAACTCCCCATTCCCTCCTCCCCTACCACTCCTGGTAACCTCTAATCTACCTTCTATTTCAATGAATGTGCATATTTTAGATATTTCATCAAAGTGGAATCATACAACATTTGTCATTTTGTATCTGGCTTATTTCACTTAGCATAATGTTTTCAAGGTTCATCCACATTGTAGCATATATCAGAACTTCATTCCTTTTCTTGGCTGAATACTATTCTTGAATGAACGTCCCACAACTTGTTTATTCATCCACCTGTCAATGTGCTTTTGGGTTGTTTCCACCTTTCTGCTGTTGTGAATAGTGCTACAGTGAACACTCACTGTACGTTTTAGTCCCTGTTTTCGATCCTTTGGGGTATACACCTAGGAGTGGAAATGCTGCATCATATGGTAATTTTATGTTTTTTAAATATATTCTTAGCAAAATAAAATAAATCACAAAAGATGTAGCACTCAAACAGCAGAGATAGTGAGGGTCTTCTGTCAAGTTTCCTCTGTCTAGGTGAACATTTATGATATTATGATATTCAGAGTTAAGACCAATACTTTTTAGCTCTGGAATTGCCCAGTTATTGTTACATATTACCACGTGCATCCAATGTGATTTTCTATGGAACTACAATAATTTGATTGAGCAAGTGCTTGTGTACATACTGCTCTTTTTTTATTCTTATTTCAGGAGGGGTGGTTTGTTTGTTTAGGGCTTGGGGTGATGCTGAATTAGTGCTATATTCATTCCTGCTTCACAGTTATCCCCTGGCCTTTCTCATCACTTCTCTGCTGCTTAGCTTTCCTTTACTTAAACATGTATTGAGTGTCTACAATACACTCGATTCTGTGATATCAGTGAGTTAAGACGTGGGTCCTAGTGAGTGAAACAGAGACAGAGAGAGAAGATGATAGTGCAGTGTGGTGAAGGCTGTGATAGAAGAAGCATGGAATGTCCGTAGAACTGGATTTCTAGCCCAGATGATGCCTGCTGTGTGTCTAACACAGTCCACACATGGGACTGCAGAAAACAAACACCCATTTGGGTTCCAGAGAGTGACAGAGAATTCACTGCTCAGGTCCATGTGGAAATAAGGAAGGCAGGGTTTGAGGGAAGTCACCCAATCCAGGTGAAGATCTTCTTGGTCTAGTTCCCCACCGTGACCTCGTGCCCAGGTGACACTGGCAGATCCCTTCCTAGACTGCTGGCCAGATGCCCACCCATGGCCCAGTCAGCTGTGAGCAGAAAGGGTGGGTCACATGGAAACGACATCATGACTTTAGGGGAATGACCCCTAAAGTGTGTGGTGGATGTGTCAGGGTGCTCTAACCCTTAGTCCGTCTGCTACAACTGGCCATTAGCAATCCCTTCCTTCCTTTTTTTCTTTTCTTTTTTTTTGCGGTACGCAGGCCTCTCGCTGTTGTGGCCTCTCCCGTTGCAGAGCACAGGCTCCGAACGCGCAGGCTCAGCGGCCATGGCTCACGGGCCCAGCTGCTCCGCGGCATGTGGGATCTTCCCGGACCGGGGCACGAACCCGTGTCCCCTGCATCAGCAGGCAGACTCTCAACCACTGCGCCACCAGGGAAGCCCCCTTCCTTCCTTCAAGTACCCTGGCGTCTGGTCATCTCAGCTGCTTATCACCCCTAAGCTTATAGTGATGGTTGTCTTCTTCCTCCAAATCACTTTTAATATATTTTTGATGTCAAAGAGGAAATCATGCTCTTTTGTAAGAGGATACATAGTTGTGTTTTACCCGTGTCTCCCCTGGTCTCTAGAGCAGGGGTAAGGAAAAGGCAGCATTCTTTGGGGGATTCAGGAGGAAAAGAAATCATTTTTTGGATGCCTTTGAATAAAGAAGGAATAAGCCATATTTGAAAGGCACGGGTTGGAGTCCCCTGCATCTGTAGGTGTTCTCTCCACCAACATAGGTCATCTTGGGGTTCTAGGATGGTCCGTCAGGAGGTGAAAGTGAGGCCACATCTAGATGGTCTTTCTCTACTCAGGTGGACAGGGGGGCGGGAAGGAGATTAGGAAGGTGGCCCCTTTGACGGTGCCTCTTGGCCCATTTTCCTCCTGGTTCCCCTGAAGGTTGTTTATTCCTGGAACTGGCTTTACAACTGAATAGGGAATTTCTTTGCACAGGTAATGGACGGGTCCAGGGGCAGACTGTCCTCAGACACAGCTGTACCTGCGTGCTTGACTTCCTCGGACTGGGTTTCTTTCCACGTGTGCCTCTGCTGTCCTCCAGTTTGGCTGCATTCTCAAGCTCTCAGGTGGTGACCCAACGGCCACCAGAAACTCTAGTCTTAACTCCGGCCTTGGCCCTGGGCCAGCACCCCATCTACTCTGTGGGTGGTGCTGTGGACGGGTGTTAGGAGCAGCTGGCAGAGAGGGCACGGGCTTGGATCCTCCTGTGTGGCCCCTCCTGAGGGTGGCGTGGCCACTGACAGCACTGACTGACCCTTAATACTTTAGTGTGTCCCTAGCCCTCCCAGAGGTGATAAGCCTGGGCAACGCCTGGAGGGCGGGGACCATCTGCGTGGTCCCCACAGTGCCTGGTGCAGTGTCTTCCAGGCATCAAGTGTGTGCAGATGGATTTGTTCTATATGCGCTCTGCAGTATGAGCTTTCAAACAAATACACACTTTCTAAGTACAAATATTTTAAAATTTCCTACAGAGAAGCTCAGTGATTAAAGAATCCTCTCTTAATTCACATGATCTTTGGCTTTATCTTTTTGTTTACATCACTTGCTTGAAGTCAGGTCCCTCTTAATACATAAATCAGCCTCTTTTGGATAAACGTTAAATGCAACAGGCTTGAAACACAGCCTTGAACACATAAGTGAGCAGTAAGGATCATTCTGCATCGACCCCCCGGGGGAACTGAATCTCTTATAGGAGAAGAAATAGAGGCCGAGGGTGAGGTTCATGTAAAATGTATAAAAATAATAAAAGCGCCCATGGATTGAAAGGCCGTCTGAAGGGACCGCTGACTCTTTGGTGACGCCGACGTGGAAGCATTGTGTTTCCTTGCAGGGAAAACAATGACACAGTGTACGACGCTTCCCCCCTTGCCGCATCAGCAGACAGCGCGTTATTTTCCGGTGGAACGTGCAGAGCTGGTCCCTCTGTTCTCGTCGCAGCTCACAGAGCCTCAGCCAGAGACGATCGGAGCATTTCAAAGAGAGACGAGACAAAAGCAGATTATTCTGCTGTGCTGCCACGTTGCCGCAGCACAATCCTCTGTTCAAAATTGTCTCTTGTGAGGCACATTTTAAAAGCCGTACTCTGTCTATAAAGGCTCTCTGTGTTAGAGAATTCGTATGTGTAGGAAAAATAGCTGCATGTTGTGGAGTATTGCCTCAAGAGGCCAGATTCTTCTGGCCAGGGAATCTGTTACCTTAGCGTTCTCAAAGGTGCCTGAGCTTTTCCAGGTCACGAAAAAGTATTAACTGGCTGCACTGTTCTGTCACACTGGTGCTACCATCCTGGTCTGAAGCCTCCCTGGGCCACTATGAAGGTCTGCCCCAACGGTGTTTGCTGCACACACACACACACACACACACACACCTCTTCCTGCACTCAGGGTATATGGTCACCATTGGAATAAAGAAGATTTAGGGCTCAGGAATTCTGAGCAAAGTCTCAATAAAGCAGAAACAGCTTCTTTTTTAATTCTAGTTTTCTGTTTCAGGGCTCAAGAAACTCAGTTTCATGGGCCTCCTAAGGAATCCGTAGTTTTGTAGGAGTTCCCTTCTAGGTAGAGATCACAGCAATATTTTCCTTGACTGGGTCTCAGATCAGCTGCCCCAGGCACTGCCTTCCCAGCCCAAACTCGGGGGACGACTGGGAACCCCAGAAGTAGCGGGGGCCCCTGTGTCCCCCATCTCCACATCATGCTGCCTGGGAACACTCGGGAAGCTTCTGTGGGTTACTCAAGTTAGCCTGTAGGAAAGGACATTGGATACCAGTTCTACCGAAAGCCTTCCTTTTGTAGCTGGCCCAATCTATCCTCTAATAATTTTCCACATACGTGGTTTCTCACACCATTTTTCTCATGAATACATCCGTACCACTTACAGTGTTATATTCTACTTCTTTTCAGATTGATCTGTTGGCATAGAATTATTCTTCTATCCATTATTCTTACAACATCCAATGCAATCATCATTAGCCCATTAGTTCATAACTATTACTATCAGTGCTAATATAATGACTGTTAACTAAATATGAATAATTCAAGCTATCACTAATATAATTACTATTGTTAACTATATTCCATCTCACGTGATCTGTCTTTGGTGCCTCACCTCCCTCTACCCCCTTTTACCTTCTCCCTGCCTTGCCTGACGAACCAGACAACCTAGGGTTCCTAGCACATCCTGAGATTCAGCCTTCCCTCCCCGGGACATAATGATGTGTGTCAGTGACCAGTGGACAGTTAGTTCGTCCGCAGAGAGGCAAGACCTCGGGTGAACGGCTGGTTGTGCGGCCCGTAGGTGTGCACCGGTGCTGCCCTTGCCTTCACGTCGGATTTTGTCTTTGCTGAGGCCAGGGGGCCCACCTGGGTGCAGGTCAAGAAGCAGAGGCGGGTCACGTGCCCGGCCCTCCGCACCCATCCAGTGAGGACGGAACTGAGGGCAGCTGGAGCGGGGGGGGCAGAGGCGCTCGGGTGGCTTTCTCCCTCTCGCTGGTGAACTGAGGCAGTTAGCAGAGGGCATGATCACGTCAAGGCGTTGACCATCCCCGTGTGTTTCTCGCCCATGGAGTCAGCCTCTGAGCGCAGCATCGGCTTTCAGAGCACTTAAAGTCCTGAGTGATCACCTGACGGCGGGCGTGCTGTCGCGTTGGGCCTTGTGGGGTGGCTGGGGGCTGCTGACTTGACGGAACCTACAGTCTAGTCGAGGACCTCATGGGGTAATTCACTGGGACCCACTGCACGTCAGAGACTGCACGAGACCCGGGCTGCGCACACGCCTCACATCCCAGACGCAGACTGGAGCTCAGAGGGGCCTCAGTCCCCCCGGGAAGAGACCAAGCAGAACCACAGTTAGACAGGTGGTCAGCACTACTGACCCCTAGAGTAAGCCCCGGGGGCTCTGAGGTCACAGGGGGGCCCCTAGTTAGCCTGAGGGGGTGCCAGTTCTGAGGAAGCTTTACCGAGGAGAGGACAATTTGCTGAGCCTTTCAGGATGAAAAGGAAGCAGTGGGGAGGACCAGGTGAAAGGACAGTGCTGGCAGGGAGCCGCCTGCAGAAGAGGGAAGACACCCCGGGAATGGCAGTCACTCCGCCGAGGCTGGTGGCCAGTTTGTGTTCAGGGAGGCGATGGAATATGGGCCTGGGGCTCAATATGGGAAGACTGTGCTGTGCATACTGAGACTTTTGGACTTTACTCCGTGGGTCATGGTAACACATTCAGGGCTTCAGACCTGTGAGTGTCTTAGGACCACGCTGGCTGCAGCACTTGGGCAAACTGGAAGAAGGCTTTTGCAGGATGTCGGATGAGATAACACAAGGGCTTGAACTACGAGTGGCAAAGAGGGTAGAGGGAAGGGATCATACTTGTGAGTTTGGGGGAGAATGTAGAGTCAGCAGGATTTATCACACACTAATTTATGGGGCTAAAGAGAGGGAAGTGTCTTGTATGACTTTCTAGCTTGACTTCTCATTATTATTGATGTGTTATGGTGATCTGTGATCAGTGATTCTTGATGGTACTATTGTAATTGCTTTGGGGGCACCACGAACCACACCCACATGAGACAACAAACTTAGCT
The DNA here is from genome assembly GCF_949752795.1 of Hyperoodon ampullatus. Lineage (NCBI taxonomy): Eukaryota > Metazoa > Chordata > Mammalia > Artiodactyla > Ziphiidae > Hyperoodon > Hyperoodon ampullatus. The sequence continues at coordinate 3,186,635 of NC_136927.1, forward strand.
GATAAACGCTGTGTGTGTTCTGACTGTTCCACTGACCGGCTGTTCCCCCATCTCTCTCCCTCTCCTCGGGTTTCCCTGTTCCCCGAGACACAACAGTGTTGAAATTAGGCCACTTAGTAATCCTACAGACACTTCTAAGAGTTCAAGTGAAAGGAAGAGTGGCACCTCTGTCACTTTAAATCAAAAGCTAGAAGTGATTAAGCTCAGGGAGGAAGGCATGTCAAACACTGAGACAGGCCAAAAGCTAGGCCTCTTGCACCTCTTGCTTTAATTTTAAAGTCAATTCAAAGTGCTACTCCAGTGAACACACAAATGGTAAGGAAGCAGAACAGCCTTACTGCTGATATGGAGAAAGATGCAGTGGTCTGGACAGAAGATCAAACCAGCCACGACATTCCCTTAATGCCAAAGCCAAATCCAGAGGAAGGCCCTAACTCTTCAATTCTCTAAAGGCTGAGAGAGGTAAGGAAGCTGCAGAAGAAAAGTTTGAAGACAGTAGATGTTGGTTTAATGACGTTTAAGGAAAAAAGCCATCTCCATAACATTAAAGTACAAGGTGAAGCAGCAAGTGCTGACATAGAAGCTGCAGCAAGTTATCCAGAAGATCCAGGTAAGATAATTCATGAAGGTGGCCACAGTAAACAACAGATTTTCAATGTAGATGAAACAGCCTTACACTGGAAGTAGATGCCATCTAGGACTTTCAGAGCAAGAGAGGTAAAGTCATTGCCTGGCTTCAAAGCTTAAAAGGATAGGCTGACTCCCTTGTTAGGGGCTAAAGCAGCTGGTGACTTTAAGTTGAAGACAATTACCATCCAAAAGTCCTAGGGCCCTTAAGAATTATAATTAATCTACTCTGCACGTGCTCTATAAGTGGAAGAACAAAGCTTGGTTGATAGCACATCTGTTTACAATGTGACGTGCTGAATATCTCAAGCCCACTGTTGAGACCTACTGCTCAGAAAAAAAGAATCCTTTCAAAATATTACTGCTCAGACAATGCACCTGGTCACCCAAGAGCTCTGATGGAGATGGGCCACAAGATTAATGTTTTCATGCCAGTTTCATGCACAACATCCATTCTGCAGTCCATGGCTCAAGGAGCAATTTCAAATTTCAAGTCTTATTATTTAAGAAATACATTTCATAAGGCTGTAGCCACCGTAGATAGTGATTCCTCTGATGGATCTGGGCAGAGTCAATTGAACACCTTCTGGAAAGGAATCACCATTCTAGATTCCATTAAGAACATTCCTGATTCATGGGACGATGTCAAGATATCAACAGTAACAGGAGTTTAGAAGAAGTTGACACCAACCCTCACGGATGACGTTGAGAGGCTCGAGATTACAGTGGAGGAAATAACTGCAGATGTAGTGGAAACAGCAAGAGAACAGGAATTAGAAGTGGAGCCTGAAGATGGGACTGAATTGCTGTAATCTCATGACAAAACTTGCACGGATAAGGAGGTGTTCCTTATGGATGAGCAAAGAAAGTGGTTTCTTGAGCTGGAATCTACTCCTAGTGAAGATGCTGTGAAGATTGTTGCAGTGAAACAAAGGATTTAGAATAGTACACAATCTTAGTTGATAAAGGAGCAACAGGGTTTGAGAGGATGGACTCCAATTTTGAAAGAAGTTCTGCTCTGAGTAAAATGCTGTCAAACAGCACTGCAGGCTGCAGAGAAATCCTTCGTGAAAGGAAATCAATCAGTGTGGCAAACTTCTTAGCTGTCTCATTTTGAGATCGCCACCCACCTGCAGAGTCACCACCCTGATCAGTCAGCAGCCATCCACATCGAGGCAGGACCTTCCACCGGCAAAAAGATTGCAACTTGCTGATGGCTCAGATGATGATTAGCATTTTTAAGCAATAAAGTATTTTCTTATTAAGGTATTACATTGCTTTTAAGACATAATGCTATTGCACACTTAATAGACGTAACATAATGCATATGTTTATGCATAGCGTAAACATAACTATGTTTCATATGCTCTGGGAAACCAGAAGATTCATGTGACTTGCTTTATTTTGATATTCCCTTTATAGTGGTGGTCTGGAACCAAACCAGCAATATCTCCAAGGTCTGCCCGTATATGTTTCATACAAATAAAAAAATAGACACGTTTAGGGAATTTAGATCGTACTGTATGTACTATTTTGTAAACTTGTTCACTTAATATCTTATTACTTATACAATATTAGCTATCTACCTTATCATTTTAAATAGCTGCCTAGTGTTCTTTTTTTAAGGAAGCATCATGATTCATCAGCCTAATTCTCAATCGTTGGACATTTAGATTGTTTCCAGATTTTCACCATTATAGACAGAATGATGAATAGCCGTTTAGCTACATCGATGTGAATATCAAAATTACTTCTTCCCACTAAATTCCTAGAAGTAGAGCTGTTATTTTAAGGGTGTTCTAGTAGAGCTTTTTAATCGCAAGAAACGGATACCCATTAAAAACCTGCTGGCTGCAGTGTGAAAATGGGGTTCGTATGAACAAAAGGAATGAGGGAATCTCATGGAGCTCAAGAGCAAGACACCTGCAGGCCTCTTGAGAGACTGGAAGTACAAGCTCCCTGGATCCAAAGCACTGTCCAGCCCCTCGGGAGCCGGTGGCCTCACCTGTGCTCCTCTCTGCCTCTTGGCCGCCCCCTCTGCTTCACCAGCCTGTTTTGCTTTACTTCTTCTGCCACCAGCCTCAGTTGTACATCACGACCACTCAGATTCAGTGGCTGACAGTCGTCGCTGTTTCTTTGCTAAAATTCCTGAGAAGGTAAGTCTGATCGCCAGATTCCTACCCGTTATAGTCCTGGCCTGTTAACTTTGGGCAGCCTTGGGTTGGGGGCTTGAGGGTGGGGTTTCAGTCAGTCTTGTGCTGGTGAGTGCTGACTGTAGACGTACATGTAGCCTGAGATATGCCAGGGTGGGAGTCATTGGCGAATACTGCAGACCGGGGCCGGCTGCTAAATGTTTATCCAAAAACCACTGGGTGTGACATGGAATAAAACTGTCAGCTTCCTTGAGGAGGGTATGGCCCGTGATTGACACCTTTAGGATATTTGCGATACAATTTAACTCCATTAAAACTCTGTCGGTGTCACTTCATCCTCTTCTGGCATTTAATGTTGTGGAGAAGAAGTCTGGAGGATTTTGGGTTTCGTTTTTGTTTCCTTTGCGTTGATGCCTTGCTTTATCTATCTTGACTCTTGTAAGTTTTATTTCTCCATGAAGCTCCAGCATTCTACTGGGACGTGACTGTAGTGGCTCTCTCTTTCCTGGTACTCCGGAAGCCCTTTTTTTTTTTTTTTTATGAAGATGCAGATCTTCTGTGTTCATGTCAGGGAATTTTTTCACATTGTTAATGTGAGTAACATTTTTCTTTCACTGACTCTACTTCTCCCATCTGGAATTCCTATTGTGCTTATGGTGGATCCCTTGGATCCGTCTTCCATTTTGCTTTTCTTCTCCTCATAGCTTGTTTAATCTGTCTTCTCTGAATTCTAGGAAGAACTCTCAAACCCAGCCAAATTCACTGATTTGATTTTATGCACTATTTTGATCTGTTCTTCTGGGCTTCTATTGCATTTTTAATTGTGGCAATTGTATTCTCATCTAAAAACAATCTTTCCTGATCTCAGATTATTCCATTTTCAAATTTATAGTATATTATTGACTCTTCTCAATGAGTTTTTTGTTCGATTCAGATTTTCTGACTCATCTGAATCAGTGTGATTCAGAAATTTCCTGAAGTGTCCGTTTCATAAAGGAGATGCTCCTCCACATGCTTTAAAATGAAGACTCTGCTCATTCTGACCTTGGCCACACTTACACGGTTCCCCAGGGGGTGAGGTGGGAGTCCCTTTGACTTTTCTTCTGCAGATGGGAATTCAGATCAGTAAGCCTTTGCCCCCTCAGGGCTCATTCATACCACCTTGCAGAAACTCTCCCCTGGATGGAAGCAATCCTGATTTTCAGTATTGATACAGTTATTTCCCTATTTTGTTCCTTTGGAAATTTCTATAGGGATTTAAGAAGCACAAAATGGGTGAGTTCAAATCACCTAGGGGCAGGAGTTGGATTTTTTTTAATGGCAGCATTCAGGGTGACCCAAGGGCGTGTAACCACAGAGACTCACAGGACCCGGGAAGCTGCCGTATCCGCCAGGTGGTCAGTGAGGCCGGCCTTTGCGGCAGTGAGCGATGCTGGTGGCGGGGAGAAGTTGGGCTCCCACGTGTTTCTGAGCAGCAGTGGCTCACCTTGATAGCAGTGGCCTGTGAGAAGTGTGAGAGAGGACGGAGCTGAGGACGGCCGCGTGTGCTGGAAAGTGCAGTTTGCCTCCTGGATGATGTCGTGGACGACATTCAGTTGTACTTGGCTTGGACAGAATGATGCTCTGCATATGGGAGCGGAAAAAGGAGGCCCTTCCTGACCAGGGCTGCCGTAGCCGGGACAGCAGGATAGGCATCCGCTGGGCGTGGTGACAGGGGTGCGGCCTCCCCGGCCAGTGGTGCATCCCGGGCCACCCTGGCCACGCGCACAGTCGCTGTCGGACAGCAGGCGGGATGCAAGCAGGACGCAGGCCGATGCCGGCGCATCCCTCTCAGTTCTATTACGTTCAGCCTCTTGCTGATGAGAACGGCACTCGGAACATTTCTCTAGGGGCGCTGACAGATGACCGCGGAGGGGCGGCCCCTTTCCTTAGGCGCGTGGTCCCTCCACTCTGTGGGTCAGTTTGCAGTGTCCAACCAGCCGTCCCGCAGGGAGCTGCGGCGTGTTAATTTTCAGGTTTACCAAGCGGCACTACAGATAATAATGAACTTCCTCACCCATCGCCCTCCTCCTGTCTGTCATAACTCTTCCCGCTCAAAGCGTTTGTTTTCTTGTTGCCGTGTTTGTGACAGTTTAGGGTGAAGGGGCCACAGCCTTCACCGTAAACAGCCCCCTCGTCTGGGACCTCAGGTCCTGGACCCTCAGTCCTCGTTACGGCCGTTGTCGTTTCCCCGCTGGTCTTGTGGGGACGGGAGCTGGAGTCTGTCACTGGCTCCATGACCTGCCAGATCCTGCCCTCCAGACTGACCCTCGAGGTCTGGTCTGTCAGCCGCCTTCCCCTTCTCCCTGTCCCGCTGTAGCTCGGAGGCCACCCGCTCTTCCTGAGCGTATGATGGCGCAAAGCGAGCAGCCCAGTGTCGCGGCGCAGGGCTGGGGGCCTTCAGACCCAGGTGAGAACGGGAGGCGCCACCCCCTTGCCGTGGGGACGGTGACGTCACTGCAGCAGAGGACTGAGCCCTCGAGGTCGGGTCACCCTCTCTTAACGCGGCCGGCACTAGACGTGAGGAAGAGCACCGCGGGGACTCTGGGCTGGGAGCCCTGCCCCGCTCTGCTGGGCGGGAGGGCGGCCAGTGATGCTACAGCGCCCCAAGGCTCGGCGTGTCCCCTGCGCGGAAGCCACCGCAGTCCAACTCCGGTCGCCGAGGCGGCGGTGCTGGTCGGGGCGGAGCGGAGGGTGCCTCCCTGCGCCCGCGGGCCCCACCCCGCAGACCTCGGAAGGGCCGGCCCGCGCTCCTTGCAGGGACTCTTCGGGCACGAGGACCTCGCTTCTGTCTTCAGCCGAGGGAAGGTGTCCTGAGGGTCGCCGCTGTCTCGGAATAGAAGGTGACCGGGCGGAGCGCCTGCTGGGACAGGCCGCGCGGGCCGCCCCGTCTGCTGAGGGGCCCCCACGCAGCCCCCCCGTGCGCGGACACGTCACCTGCACTCCCTGTCGTCCGGGCCGTCATCGCGCCACCTCTTCCCACTCATGATGTGGAAATTCTCCTTTAGGAGTTGTGTTTTCAGCAGTCCTTTGTGTTTCTGCGGTTTTAGAGGTCTGTGCGGTAGTAAGCGGTACAAACATTTTACCCCTTTCTGCGTCCTAAAGTACAGGGGCCCGAGACGAGCCCGTGACGAGTATTTGGAGCTTCTGCAGGGGGAGTGGATCAGCTCTACCCGTGCACAGTCACGGCGTCTTTTCTAATCCTCCAGACCCCGAATAAGCGCCTCTTTAAACACGCACGGATGGAGGTCACAGGAGCGTGAGTTACAGCAGGAAGAACACTGGCCGTGGTGCTGTAGATGGTGCTCATTCCTCGCCACGAGAGGACCCTTAGCCGCCCGTAGGAGCCCTCGGAGGCAGGAGAACGAGGTTGATGTGAACAGCGACTGGGTGATGTATGAATAGACACGTAGCCTAAGGCCTGGTGAAGAGTAGGTGCTCCACAAATGGTGCTCTGGGGTTGGTTCCAGGGAAATGGCACTAAATTGTTTTGACTTCAGACTCACCCCTTAGAGCACAGGCTGTCACATACAAGCCATGTGTCTCAGGGGCAGTGAGGCGTGGTGGTCAGGGACACGGGCTGGGGAGTCACACAGATCTGGGTTCACCTTCCGTCCCAGCCACCTCCTAACTCGGTGACTAGGCCAACTTGCTTGACTTCTCCCCTTATGTCAAGCAGGAACAATAATCCTTTCAGGATTGATCCGTTTAGGGAGCGGTAGGCAGAAGCCACGTTTCCCACAGGATATGTGGGGACCTGAACTTAAATAAAGGTCAGTCTCGATAGCCCAGTCATTCCTAGGACTTAAGCGGGGTCCTCAGTCCTGGGCTTCAGGCCTCAGACAGACTCCTGATCCGTCCTCCGATGGCTTTCCATCTGCGTGAGGGGCAGGTAGGGGCTGACCCCATTTTGTTCCTCAGATTTCATAGTTTGGATTTGGGAGGCTCAGAAATTGAGGTCTTAATGAACCAGGTCTGACTAAACATTATATGGAAAAGGTGATAAACATGTTGGTATCTGAGAATCTTTTAAAAAAATGTATGATGTTCTAAAGCAATCACATGACTTAGCGGAAAAAAAACTTTTTTTAATCCAGTAAATGTTGGGTTCTTTAGTTTTTCTCCTGCTTTGTAGTGAGGTATTTTGAGGCACTCGCTTTATTGAGCACCTACCGCGTGCTAGCCGCTGTTATAAGCACCTACATGTGTTCTTTCACTTAGTCCTCACAGCAGTGCAGCCCCATTTCTCCTGTAGTAAGAGGAAGCTGGAGGGGAACAAGCTTGCCAGGGTCAGAGAGTGGGCAGCAAAGCCGGAACAAACCACAAGGCCCTTGGAGGCCAAGTGTGAGCTCTTTCCGTGACACCGTCATTCAGCGGGCGTGTGGTGTACCAGGGCTCAGGATGGAGCTCAGCCACTGGCTGGCACAGGAAGTGCCCCGTCTGCACCGTCTTCTGCTCTTCTGTCCAACGTGCCCCTCTGGACGTGCCTTAGGTCACTGTAGAGAGATCTGCTCGGCAGTAAAACAATACCCTCTGATTTCATAAGTAGATGGGATTTTGAGGTGTATTTCTTTGCAGGAATCTAGCTTCATTTAACGTCTTTAGATGGTGGAAGTCGTGGTTGGGACTGAGGCTCTTACCTGAGTTAACAAATGACTGTTCCTCCCCGCAGAACTCCAGCAATGACCCTTCTAAACGGACACGTGCTCTGTGGGTCCTCGATTGCTGACAGCAGCTGCTGTGAGTCCTGAGGAGAAGCGTATTTAGTGACAAGAGCCAGCCTAGTGTTGCAGCAGAGGGAAAAAATAGGAAATTGATGAATTATCTTTCTATTTGCACCTTCAGAAATAGGTTAATTGTTTCAGTGACTGGCTCTTCTTGATTAGGAAGCATAAATAGCCATTAATGATATAACTTCAAAAAAGGTAAAGGAAAATTAATAGAATTCTCAGCTAACATAAATTATAGTCATTATCTACTGTATCCAGAGCCATTAGGGCTGCTAGGCTAGTTGATTAAACTGCAGGTGGATGTCTTGGTCGAATTCTCTAGATAGTTGAATAGATCCTTTCTTTACTTTTTCAGTATAGAATTCCGTGTAGTGAGCTAATACTATTACTTAGTTTAAGATGCCTCAGTTCTACGACTTAATTAAAAACCTTTCACAAGTTAATGTTATCAATATATGCACATTTTATCTACATGTGCAAATATTATTTGATTATGATGATTAAACTTTTTTTTTAGTAAAAAAAAGAAACTGCTCAAAAGTGGCAAAGAACAGTTCAGGTCCAAAAATATAAAGCTGCAAGACAGTTTTCTGTGCCTTTGTTTCTACCCAGCAGCAGTAGACACACTTTCTTTGGAAAGACCAGTAATACGGAGAATGAGGGCAGCAGCAACCGCAGTGATAGAAACGCAGGAACTAACACTGAAAACACCCGCAGTCCGTACCTGGGACTGGATCCCATGCTTCACATGCCCTTTCATCTTCACATTTACAGCAACCTTTGAGGCAGGAGGTATTGTTCCACTTTACAGGTGAGGAAACTAGGACTTGGAGACGGTCGGGAATGTGTCCACGTTGGCACAGCTGAGTGGGAAGCTGAGAGTTAGACTCAGGTGGGCTGTCCCCACCTCCCCCCGCATGCCCTCTCAGCCACTGGGCCAGACTGCCGTGTGGAGGGTGACTTCTTTTTTTTAAGTAATAATAAGTTGCATTTATTTATTTGTTTGTTTGTCTGTTTATTGATTGATTGATTGCTGCGTTGGGTCTTCGTTGCTGTGCGCAGGCTTTAGTTGCGGCGAGCGGGGGCTACTCTTTGTTACGGTGCATGTGCTTCTCATTGCGGTGGCTTCTCTGTTGTGGAGCACGGGCTCTAGGCACACAGACTTGAGTAGTTGTAGCATGTGGGCTCGGTAGTTGTGGTGCACTGGCTTAGTTGTTCCGCGGCATGTGGGATCTTCCCGGGCCAGAGCTCGAACCTGTGTCCCCTGCATTGGCAGATGGATCCTTAACCACTGCACCACCAGGGAAGCCCTGACTTCTTTTAAGAAGATAAAATTTGCCTTGCTGGACCCAACTCTCTGTCCCGTCTGATGCTCTTTCTCAGTGTCATCAGGAGACATTAGCTATAGCTGTCCTTTCCAGTGTCAGCTCTGGACATACAAGAGTCTTCCTCAAAAGAGTCTAAGCTGCCTTAAAAGTTTATTATGGGCGAGGAACCACTGTGTTTATCTTCACTCTTGGTCAAACTATGATCTGGGCAGAGTTGGCCTCTATTTGCCCTCTTATTTGTCCTTAAAGTCTAGACTTTCCACTGAATTCTGTCACTCGTTACTGAGACTTGATTTCGCCGTCCCTGTTGATATCGTACACAGGCTTCAGGGTTTTATGGATGGTGACCATCTGCCCAGCCTGCCTCTGCCAGATTGAACGCAGTGCCCTTCACAGACCAGACAACCCCGCCTGTGCCATCGCCCTGGCTGTTTTGTGTGTCCTTCTCAAACCTTTCTACCCTTCTTTTCTGGAGACCAGCAACCAGAAGAGCATTCCAGGTGTGTGCCTTAACCTATAAGGAACATACAAGCAGTGCCATGTTTCCCACACTCCCAGGGATGTTTTGAAGGTTAATCTCAGGATTCTGTTGGCATTTTTAGACAAGGAAGCAGAATTGGTCTTCTAAATTCCTTTGAACAAAATGTTTATTGAAGTGTCACCTTGTGTAATGTGTTCTGTAAGGGTCTTATGGATTTGGAAGAAGGGGTCAGAGTGATTAGGGAAAATTTCAGAGGTGGGGGGATTTGACCTGGCCCTTGAAGGATTCTGTGGAACTAGATGGCCTATGAGGTCATTCGTAGATCAGTTGGGAGGGGTGGAGGGGTGGATACGGGCCAGGAGCAAAGCAGCAGACATGGGCCAGGTGCGAGGAAACCAGCATGACCAGAGTTGAGGAGGGATGTTGGGGAGAAGTGGAGAATACAGTCGGATTATTTTGGGGGGATGGATTAGAGGGGTTCTTGGAAGCCAAGTGAATCCGTCAGGGTAGACAGAGGAACACTGCAATAAAGACAACCTGAAGGTCTCAGGGGCCTAAACAGCACAGTTTATTTCTCACTCACGTTGCATGTGCAGCAGAGGTTCTGTGTGGGAGGGGAGTCTGCTCACTGTACAGTGCTGAGACCTGGGCTGTCAGGTGTGTCACTGTTCTAAGACGTGGCGTGTCCACAGGTTCACTGCAGGGGCACAGGGGGTCACACAGAGGCACTTGAGTGCATCTGCTTGGAAATGACGTAGATCCCTTCCACTCACATTTCATGGGCCAAAACCAGTTATCGATACATGGCTAACTGGTACCTACACCTAACTCATTGGGAAAAGAGAAGGATCCTCCCCTTATATCTAGAAGCAGCAGAGAGCTCAACATATTGTGAACCATGATGATGTCTCCCACCCAAGGTAGGGGTGTGCAGACTCAAGGTAGCAGGTCCTGGAGCAGTTATCAGGGTCTGAGTGTGACGAGCCTGGGTTCTAGGAAGATTGGCCTGAGTTCATCATTTGAAATGACCACTCTGGCTACAGGATTTCTCAGCCTTCTCTCTATGGGCTTTTATCTCTGCTACTTGTGTGTGACCACACCTGGGACCTCCTCATTGGGGTTAGGATGGGGTAGGAGTTAAGAGCACAGATTCTAGTCATAAAGCCCTGGGTGTATATCCAGCTCTGTGCTGTGACATTGGGCAGGAAAGCTACCTTGTGAGTCTGTTTCCTTATCTGTCAAAATGTGAACAATAGAAATATACATGATAATGGACACAGTGAGTAGCACAGTGAGTCTGAGCCACACTAAGCAGTTAATAAATGTGCTGTAATCCTTATAATCTCTGAAAATGTTCTGCCTTTGGGATCTTTAATTCTGTTCATGGTCATCCTTCCCTTCCACTTTTCCTGCCCTTTGTCCTTGTTACTTCATCAATACCTAGCTCATCTCTCCTGCCCAATTTGTTAGCCCTCTCCTAGCATCTTTTCCTTCCTCCACACCACGGTGTCCACATTCTAATCATTCCCTTGTCCTATCAGTCCTCTCTTGACCTTCCAGCATACCCAGATTGCCGAGGCTCAGCCCACCTTCCACCTGCTTCCTCCTCTGCAGGACTGAAGTTCCACCAGACTGGTAGCTTCTAGAATCTCTGGAGATGCCAGTGCTGCACAGAAATCCTCGGACTCACCCCAAGTTTCCTCCTGCCTCTTTTCCCCTGGTAGTTGTCCCAGACCTTGCATCCTTCCACCCCCAGCAGGACTACTTCCTGCTGAGTCAGGTTCATGAAGATGGAGTATTTTTATGTGTATTATTTTATGTAATTGATAAACATGTGAAAATAATCCTAATTGAAGAGTAAGATCACCTAGCACAGAGCGTCTCAAATTGAATGAGCTTACACATCACTCAGAGAGTTTAACATTTAGGTCCTGATTCAGTAGGTGCAGGGTATGGCCCAAGACTCTGACCCTCTAACCAGCTCCCAGAAGAGGTCTGTACTGCAGGTCCCAGCTCCACTCTGAGGAGCAATGAGTTGGTTGGTATGTATTGAAAACTCACCATGTGCTGAAAAGCATGATCTTTTCCTTCTAACTAGTGAGAGTTCTGCTGCCAGAGCATAGGCAGCAGGACAGGCTTCACCTGGGAGATGAGTGATGTGGAATCTAGCTCTACCCAGACGTGCTGCTTTAGAATCTGCTTTTGAACAGGCTTCCCAGATGACTTGTGTGCATATGAAGGTTTGAGAAGCACCAATTTAGAAGATATAAATAAAAAGGTCTTAAGAATGTTTGCAAAACTGTATGTGGTTTTTTGGTGTTTTGGAAACTGAAAATATTGATGTCAAATTAAGCTAATTAGTGAGTGGGTTGAAATGAACTAATCAGAAAAGACACTCTGAGGAAAATAAATTCTGTACCAGGTTTAGAAGAAGAAAAGTATGTTTATAAATATATTTGATTTGTATTTTTATCATCATTTAGAAGGTCTTATCTATAGCCATTTCTTAGAAAAGCCTAGTTGTGAAAGAAAAATGATTCCTGCATGTGTCTTACTGAATTATTTTTATTTTTATTCCATTATTTTTCTTTATGTAAATAACAGCAAATATGCATGCATAGTCTTATTTCTTCCTTCTCTCCTACCCCAAAAGGAACATGTCATGTTTGCTGTTCAGTACTTTGCTTTTTCATTTATCAGTACATCTTAGAGGTCTTTCCATATCAGTCTATAAAGAGCTTCCTCGGCATTTTTTACTGCTGGGTAGCATCCAACAGTGTGGATGTACCACATTAACATTTTGCTTTTCCAAACGATATTTAAAAGGCCTTTCAGAACAATAACCAACACTTATAAGTGGGAGCATAATTACTAACCCTATGTTAAATGTCTACATCTTTCTAAAAACGGATTCCTTCCAGGTAACCACCACATGTTTCAACTGGGGTTATTTTAGGCTAATGTGTCTTTCCCAAGCAGTACTTAATTTTCAAAACAAAGAAATAAAGGGAGCGTTTGTCATCTGAGAGACTTTTTTTTTTTTTTTTTTTTTGCGGTATGCGGGCCTCTCACTGCTGTGGCCTCTCCCATTGTGGAGCACAGGCTCCAGACGCACAGGCTCAGCAGCCATGGCTCACGGGCCTAGCCGCTCTGCAGCATGTGGGATCCTCCTGGACCGGGGCACGAACCCGTGTCCCCTGCATCGGCAGGAGGACTCCCAACCACTGCGCCACCAGGGAAGCCCTGTCATCTGAGAGACTTTTAAAGGACTCAACCAAAGGCAGCTCCCACTTTGGGAGGAAGTAATTTGGGGGCAGATTCTTGCCTCTATCCAGGCGTGTGGGGTGGATTCTGAGTTCCTTAAGCCCCCCTCTGCCTTCCTCGGTGAGCTCCACCCCACGTCTGTGTGCTGATTGATCCCGTGCTGGTTCAAGAGAGCACTGTCCTAGCTCCAGTTCCACTCTGTCTCCCCCTCTGTGCAGGCTTGTGGGGGCATTTCACTGCCAGTAAATGAGTAGTTCCATGGACTGAACAGACACTAAGGTAGATTTTTAAGTAAATAGATGGATCCTCTCATTGGAAGCTTTGGGAGAGGTTTGGTGGAAGTGCCTGTTGTTTAAAGATTTGCCATAATTACTTTTGGATTTCCTACAAATTCTCTATATATCTGTTATTCATGCTGTCACGCAGAAAGCTGAGTGCCCACGCTGCTTTAAAACTACAACAGATTGCTAAGTGTGTGAAACACGCTTAGTGCTTATTTGTTTGAATTGATAGTTTGCACTGTCCAGATCTGCTGAGTAATCATCAACCTTTCACGTTTTAAATAGGCCCACAATGACCAGCTTCTTTCTTCATATATTTGAACAATCACATAGATGGGATTAGGAGTTTATTTTTTATTCTATTCACCTGCCTTCCAGGTTATGTGAACAGACGTCTTATGTTTCTACCAGCAGCACACTCCCCTCTCATAACACCTGCAATAATTAATTTTAAGTATATATCTTAAGCGGGATCTTAGCTGTGTTTTGTAGGCCTAATTCTTTATATACACAGTTTCTGCTCTTTATATACTCTCTCTCTTTCTGTCATCAATCTTAGATTTATTGTTGGTGTTGATTTTAGACCAAAATATAAATGAGATTGTGTTGACATTTAAAAAAAAACAAAACCTTGCTTCCTAGCAGATTGAGTAGGGGAACAGTTGGTTTAAATAGATCCTTGGATCATATCAGAAAACGTCTTGTTCTCGCTGAGGACTCTATTCTTGCGCTGTGGGACTGACTTTTTTTTTTTTTTTTTTTTTTTTTGCGGTACGCGGGCCTCTCACTGCTGTGGCCTCTCCCGTTGTGGAGCACAGGCTCCGGACACGCAGGCTTAGCGACCATGGCTCACGGGCCCAGCCGCTCCGTGGCATGTGGGATCTTCCCGGACCGGGGCACGAACCTGCGTCCCCTGCATCAGCAGGCGGACTCTCAACCACTGCGCCACCAGGGAAGCCCGGACTGACTTTATTCATTGAAAGGAAGCTAGGGCAGACAGGAAAAGAAATATTTTCTTCTCTTAAGATTTCCTGATTTGTTTGTACCTCTGTTGTGACACACAAGGGTAATTCTGATATAGCAACGCTAACAAAAAGAAAAGAGATGGGAAAACAGAAGGGGAAATTCCTCCACAGTTACGAGCTCTCATCCGTCACTATCAAAGCCTCCCTGTGCCCCGGCTCATTCTGTGGTCTTGTTTGCTGTGCTCCCCGTCAAGGGCAATGACCCACCTAATTTCCAGAGATAGGGGAGAGAGAGCGCACAGCCTGGTTATTTATTCTTCTTGGGGCCAGCGCTCTCCACTCAGAATGATGAATCTCCAAATAGGCCGAGCCCAGAACCTGCGCTGGTGCATTGGGAGCAGTCAGGCCCACCATGTTGGTAGAGATACAGCCCTGCCTGGCCCACCTAGAAATGAGCTGGGGTAAAGTCCTCACTCCATCCCCCAGAGAGAAATGCTCTGTGATCCTAATGTTAGGAAACAGAATACAGTTCTATTCCTAGAATTAGCTTGAAATGAATATGGCTGATGAGCACGGTTATCCATCAGGTTGTTTACTTACCGTTTATTGTTTTGGAACACGTAGTACTCTCAGTTGCTCTGTGCTGGTTAGGGTACCTGCAAGATTTCCTGCCTCAGAGTTTGCTCTCTTCTAAGAGGAAATAAATAAGAAATTGATTACCTAAAAACACAGCAGAGGAAGTGTTCCTCTCTTCTAAGAGGAAATAAATAAGAAATTGATTACCTAAAAACACAGCAGAGGAAGTGTTCATCAATATATTTGTATGAACATTTGCATTTAAGGTGGGAATACAGAAGAAAATACCACACGATCGATAAAATATTTCTTCAGTTCTGGGTATAACCACCTTTCGGCATTTCAGTTTTATGAAACACTAAATATGTAAGTGAGAGGTTTTATTGGTCTTGGATTTCTCATTTGAGAGGCTCTGGTTTTATTTAGGATATCAGTCTTACATGAAAAAATAAAAAGAAGGTCATCTGTTGGTCTGTGGGGTGCCCCTTCTGGGAAGGAGCTGAAACATTGAGAAACCTGTTTCTCAAAATATTGGCTCCTCAGCTCTTTGTGTTTTCACATGGCTGGGGGAGCTGTAAAATACAAAGCTTTCAATTTTATGTTGTTCCAGTCAAACAAAGTCTTCCAAAAGTAACAGCCGTGGGAGTGTTCACCTGCGGTATGGCTTCCCAAGCAGGCATCTTTATAACTAGACCATGAATTTACCTTGAGCTTCAATTGCCATAATTTCTTTTTTTTTTTTTTTTTTTTTTTTTTTTGTGGTACGCGGGCCTCTCACTGCTGTGGCCTCTCCCGTTGCGGAGCATAGGCTCCGGATGCGCAGGCTCAGCGGCCATGGCTCACGGACCCAGCCGCTCCGCGGCATGTGGGATCTTCCCAAACCGGGGCACGAACCCGTGTCCCCTGCATCGGCAGGCGGACTCTCAACCACTGCGCCACCAGGGAAGCCCTATTGCCATAATTTCTAGTCTGTGAGTTGAACAATGGTATCGGTAGCAAGGAAAATAACTTCAGTTTAGTCCGGTTTTCTAAAGATCTTTATTGTATTTTAAGGAGGGGGGCACAACTGTGGTTTTCCTGATATATTCTGCTTAACATACTGTGACCCCCTTTCTCTCTTATTTATCTCCTTTTTTTCTTTTTTCTTTCTCTCATGTGCTCACAGCATTTGTTAAGATAATTTTCTGTTTTCTCCAGGGACTCGGGATCGCATTTCTTTGTTCTTGGTTTTATCTATGAGACACTTTTCTAGTTACAGATTCTGTTTGTGATTCATGCTATGTAAAGGCAATCTGATTTTCATCAGGATTTGAGCCTGACAGAGGGTCATAAACATGTCTCAGGAGCACAGCTGTGCTACTCTCCAGAAACTTACATGCAAAACTCTTGTCTTGGGAAGAGATTTGATTATTTTAGGAACAGATATTGATGTCTACTTGGAAACTGTAAAATTAGATTTATTCGATTTGGCAAGCATCTGTTAGGCACTGGCTGTTTGCCAGAGGCTCTGAAGACTAAGAATCACACACCTTAAGGAGATTACAGTGGATGGGGCAGATATGCGCTTGTACAGGTGCCCTCATCTGAAGGAGACCAGGGTTTGTCTCACTTTCCCCCAGAAGCAGAGCGTATGAGTTCAGTGAAAATGTAGGTGCAGGCGTTTATTTAGAGGTGATCCCAGGAAGTATGGGCAAAGGAGTAGGCAACGGAGACAGAGGAGGGAAAGACACCAGTGCACGTGCATCAGTGAGTCAGCCCAGCCCCTCAGTGAACATCTGGCCTGGGTACCCCAGGAGCCTCAGGGAGACTGGATAGAAGCCACTGTAGTGTCGCTAACTGAGGGAAAAAGTGCAAGGATTTATTCATCAGCTCCCATGCTTTATTCCTTGAGAACGACTTCCAGGGACATTAACATCCAGACATGCAGGCTTATCTCTCCACCTCACCCTTGTAGGCCAATCATACCCCTGGCCAGAGAATGACCTCAGATAGGAACTGGCAGGTGTTTTCAGAAAGTTGTGGGTTTGTAAGTAAGCAGCAAGTGACAGAGACTGTGGGCAGGGCATGGGCAGCACCAGCTCTGGAGCGATACTAACCAGGCGTGAAAAGTGCACTGCGTGCCTTACACCACATACCCCAGGTCCAGGGTCAGAGTGGGTCAAAGGACCTACAGCTAAGACCTAGAACTGTCAAACTCCTTGAAGAAGACATAGGGGGGAAAGCTTGATGACATTGGATTTGTCAGTGATTTCTTAGATATGACACCAAAATCACAGGCAAAGAAAAAATAGATGAATTGGACTTCATCAAAATTAAACACTTTTGCGCATCAAAGGACACTATCAACAGAGTGAAAAGGCAACCCATGGAATAGGGGGAAGTACTTGTAAATCCTACACCTGATAAGGGATTAATGTTCAGAAAATATAAAGAACTCCTGCAACTCAACAACCAAACAAACAACCTGATTTAAAAACTGAGCAAAGGGGCTTCCCTGGTGGCGCAATGGTTGAGAGCCTGCCTGCTGATGCAGGGGACATGGGTTCATGCCCCGGTCCGGGAAGATCCCACATGCCGCGGAGCGGCTGGGCCCGTGAGCCATGGCCGCTGAGCCTGCGCGTCCAGAGCCTGTGCTCCACAACGGGAGAGGCCACAACAGTGAGAGGCCCGCGTACCACAAAAAAAAAAAAAAAAAAAAAAAACTGAGCAAAAGACTGGAATAGATGTTTCTCCAAAGATGATATGCAAACGGCTAATTAAGCACCTGGGAAAATGCTCTACTTTGCTAATCAGTAGGGAAATCAAATCAAATGATACACCACTCCCACCCATTAGGACGTCTAGTTTGAAGAAAATCTGAACAAAGAGAAAACAACAAGTGTTGGTGAGGATGTGGAGAAATTGGAACTCTTTTTTGCCTTGCTGGTGGGAACGTATAATTGCACGGCCATTGTGGAAAATGGTATGATGTGTCCTTAAAAACTTAAACGCAGGGGCTTCCCTGGTGGCGCAGTGGTTGAGAGTCCGCCTGCCGATGCAGGGGACACGGGTTCGTACCCCGGTCCGGGAAGATCCCACATGCCGCGGAGAGGCTGGGCCTGTGAGCCATGGCCGCTGAGCCTGCACGTCCGGAGCCTGTGCTCCGCAACGGGAGAGGCCACAACAGTGAGAGGCCCGCGTACCGCAAAAAAAAAAAAAAACTTAAACACAGAATTACCATATGATTCAGCAGTTCTACTTCTGGATATATACCCAAAAGAACTGAAAACAGAGACTTGAACAGATACTCACACACCCATGGTCATAACAGCATTAGTCACAACAGCCAAAAGGCGGAAGCAACAACCTAAGTGTCTATCAGCAGATGAATGGATAAACGAAATGTGGTCCGTCCATACAATGGACCGTTATTCAGCCTTAAAAAAGAATGAAATTCTGATACATGTTACCACATATGTGAACCTTGAAGGCATTATGCTCCATGAAATAAGCCAGTCATGAAAGAACAAGTACTGTATGGTTCCATTTACGTGAGGTACCTGGAGTCAAACTCACAGAGACAGAAAGCAGGAGAGGGGGAGGGGGTGGGGAGAAAGGAATGAGGAGCAGGTGTCTAATGGGGACAGAGTCTCAGTTTGGGGAGATGAAGTTCTGGAAAGGGATACTGGTGATGGTTGCACAACTGTGTAAATTGATGCCACAGTACTGTGCACTTAAAAGTGGTTAAAATGGTAAATTTCATGTTATTAAAATGCATGCAGCAGGTACCGAGAGGGAAGGGTACTTTCACTGAGGGCCTGGGAAGCCTTCCTGGAGGAGGCGGCATGCTCCCTGGCCCCGATGGATGGGTGGACTTCAGCAGCCTGCAGTGCAGGCGGGGTGTAGGAATGGGGAAAGTTGTTGCAGGCGGGGGCGCTCAGGCCAGAGGAGGGCGGCTGGGATGTTTCAGAGAGCGCCTGCCACGCGGCAGGTGAAGCACAGGAACCCAGGCCCTTCTCTCCGTGTTCAATCAACAGATACTTACTGGATACCTGCTGTGCACGAGGCACTGTTGTAGGCCTCGAGAGAACGGCTAAAACAGAACAGATGAAAGTGCCTGTGCTCCTGGTCTTCTTCCTGTGGGGAGAGACAGACACAAACCAAACAAGCATAGTAAGTGGAGGGTCCAGTGGAGCTCGGAGCGAGGGGAAGGGCACGGCTGGGAGGGGTGGGCTCGCCATTGTCAGAGGGGCCCCCAGCCTGCGGAGGCAGAGGCCCCCGTCAGTGTGGCTCCGGTCCTCCAAATGACGGCTTTATGGTCACTAAAGAAACCAGATGTGGTTTTGATTTCTCTGCTCGACGTTGCTCAAGGCAGTGGTGTTCTTCCTGCAGATCTACCAACCTCTAAATCCTTTGTGTCTCATGGGAACTTTGAGAAAACCTTTTTCCTTGGACCTCCTCCAGCTGCGGATGGAAGGGACCAAGGCTTCAGAGGCCCCTGCCAAGGGGTCCTGCAGTGCCCCATTGTCCTTGCTAATAGCCTCAGAAGGGCATCAGTTGCCCCGGTGGGCTTGGGCTCCACGCCCAGGTTGGCATGTTTGGCAAAGTTATTCAAGGGCATTTCTCGCTGAAGCTAAAAGTGATCTGCTATTGTGCCTAGGTACCTTCTCAATGATTTCAGTAAGCCATTTGGAAAATTGACCTAATTTCCTGAAGAATACCCTCTTACTTCTCTATCCCACCCAAACTACATACGGTCCCAGTGTCTCTGTTGGTTTTGGTTCTTTTGCATTAAACGGTAGGTTATGCATTTATATGCTTAAATGGAAAGCTGTTGTCTCTGTATATTTGGATCACTCCAGGGTCCAACCATGCAGTTCCTAAATCCACACTCCTGTTCTGTGTTTTACCAATAAATAAATAAACGAATAAGTCTGCTGCAGAGTTGCCTTTTATCACCTTCATTTTTCTCTGCCGATGAAAATACTTTCTTTGTAACATTCCGTTGATTTCCAAATGTGCAAGTTTTCAAACATGTGATAAATGAGAAGAAAAGAAACTGCTGGATTGTTTGTCAAGCTGTCACATTATTTTATTTATCCTCTCTTGTCAATAGAAAAGTCCAGAAGTGTATTGAGATAAAAATGGAAGTACACGGAAAGATAAAATTGTAAATGGGGTACACGGCTGTATTCCCTCCCATTTTTCTTTCCCTCCCACTGTTTTACAGTAAACAAGAAGCGAGTCGGCCGGTGCAGACTCTCCTGGGAGGGCAGCGGGGCTTCTGTGACTGGGCTCTTCCAGCGGCACTGCCCGGCGCCTTCGCGGCTGTGAGCGGGTTCTCGCTAACGAGCGATTGAGGACACAGCCTTTAGAAGAACAGGAGAGTCTTCTTCGGCAGCTCCACACACAAGGGATTATTAACGCAGAAAAATTTACACGCCTGCTTCACCTGTTCAGGAGCTGGGTGGGCAGAAACTAAAAAGTGAGTTTGGGGAAAGTGAAAGGTGGGAGGAACTTTCTATTTAGTGAACAAGATTTTTCCAATCAGGAGAAATTTCGTACTGTTTATTTCAGTTTTCACAATAAAGTGCGTCTTAAAATCTCCCAGGTTCTGCCTTGAGAAACTCACCTCTTGGAATCTGAGGGAATGACCCGGTTTGCCTGTTGCCTATACACCATTTACTGTAGCACATGTTAACAACAACAAAAATAATAATAATTTCTATGAGTTCTTGGAGATTATATATATAATATATAAACACACACACACACACACACACACACATATATCTCCTAGTCTCTTAAAACGTATGTGCCCTGGAGGGTTCAGCTCTACAGGATGTGAGCTATCAAGACGCCAGCTCCCATGGTGGCAAGCGACACACCTGTTGAGATGCTTTTGCAGGCAGGAGAGCACTTAATCCCTTTGCCAGGCCGTTTTAATAATGCCGAGAAAGATGACAGACTCCGAAGGGTTGCAAAAGCAACTGATGAGTGGAAAAGCCACTTGAGCCCGACCACCGCCCCCCGCCCCGCCTCCCGCACGAAAGCCGGGCTCCCAGGCGCGCACTCGCCCTCCTTGCGCCACATGCTCGGTGGAGAGCGGTGCCGCTGGGCCAAGCCGAAAGGATGTTCTTGCTGCCTCTTCTGGCTGCCGTGAGAGTTGCCTGTCCGACAGCTGAGCAGGAAGCGCTTCTGGGGACCCGGTCCAGCCGCCGCAGGCGAGACGAAGGGCCTTGTTTTAGGAATCTGTGGCAAAGAAAAAGAAGATGACGTGCCCCAGTTTACAAGCGCAGGAGAGAATTTTAATAAATGGGTGTCTGGAAAGCTGAGAGAAATCTTGAACATATCTGGACCACCCCTGAAGGAAGGCAAAACCCAAAGCTTTTATGGTCTGCATGAGGACTTCTCCCGCATGGTGGTGGTTGGCCTCGGCAAAAAGACAGCCGGAGTTGACGAACAGGAAAACTGGCACGAAGGCAAAGAAAACATCAGAGCCGCTGTTGCAGCAGGGTGCAGACAGGTTCAGGACCCGGAGATCCCGTCCGTGGAGGTGGACCCCTGCGGAGACGCCCATGCACAAGGCGTGGTGCTTGGGCTCTATGAGTATGACGATCTGAAGCAAAAAAAGAAGGTGGCCGTGTCAGTGAAGCTTCATGGAAGTGGGTATCAGGAGGCCTGCAAAGGGGAGTCCTCTTTGCTTCTGGGCAGGACCTGGCGTGCCACTTGATGGAGACGCCCGCCAATGAGAGGACACCAACCAGATTTTCCAGAATTACTGAGAAGAATCTCAAAAGTGCTAGTAGTAAAACAGACGTCCACATCAGACCCAAGCCTTGGATTGAGGAACAGTAAATGGGATCATTCCTCCATGTGGCCAAAGGGTCCGAAGAGCCTCCAGTCTTCCCGGAAATTCACTACAAAGGCAGCCGCAATGCAAGTGAACCTCCCTTGGTGTTTGTTGGGAAGGAGATTATTACCTTTGACAGTGGTGGCATCTCCATCAAGTTTGCTGCAGACATGGGCCTCATGAGGGCCAACATGGGAGGAGCCGCCACTATCTGTTCAGCCATCGTGTCTGCTGCCGAGCTCGACCTGCCCCATCAGCATTGTAGGTTTGGCCTCTCTTTGTGAAAACATGCCCAGCGGGAAGGCCAGCAAGCCTGGGGATGTTGTTTGAGCCAAGAACGGGAAGGCCGTACCGTGTGTGACACTGATGCTGAGGGGAGACTCGTCCTGGCCCATGTACTCCGCTCCGCGCACACTTTTAACCCAAAGGTCATCAGCAGTGCCGCCACCCTGACAGGTGCCATGGATGCAGCTTTGGGGTCCGGTGCCACTGGGGTCTTTACCAATTCTTCCTGGCTGTGGAACAAACTATTTGAGGCCAGCATTGAAACGGGAGACCGTGTCTGGAGGATGCCTCTCTTTGAACGTTACACAACACAGATTGTAGGTTGCCAACTTGCTGATGTTAATAACATTGGAAAATACAGATCTGCAGGGGCATGCACGGCTGCAGCATTTCGGAAAGAAGTTGTGACTCTCCTAAGTGGGTGCATTTAGACATAGCAGGCGTGATGACCAACAAAGATGAGGTTCCTTATCTGTGCAAAGGCATGGCTGGGAGGCCCAGGAGGGCCCTGATCGAGTTCCTGCTTCGGTTCAGTCAAGACAGTGCTTAGTTCAGATGCTCTAAAACTTTCATTCTGTCTTAAACGGGCAGTAGAGCTTCAGAATACTTTTGAATGAATAGATAAAAATCTTTTAAGGGAAACAAAGGACGGTATTTAAAAACAGAACAAAATGAAATTTGTATGCCTTCATTTGTTTTTCATTTTATGCAGAGATTTATAAAGGTAAAGCTAATATCTTGCTTGGCAAAGATTTTTAAGATATTCTATCTTAAATGAATAATGATGATTTTTTAAAAAGCTACCTAATCACTTTTCAGAGTATTTGCTTGTAATTGAGGAGCAAAATTGTATTTCAGATTTGTGATGCCGGGAATAATGAACAAACTAAAAGTCGCTATGCAGTTGTCAGAAACGATGAATCTAACTTTTTGTGCTCCCTGGTGTGGCTCTGATATTTACTTATATATTATTATGAACCCGGTGATGCTATAATATAACTTGTCTCTTCTGGCTGTGTTATATGAACTAAGTAATTAAGTTGGGTCTCAATGTTAATAATCACTTTGGGGCACTCAGTGATGAGTTTGAGTAGGTGAGGCGGTACCATTATCCCCACGTTACAGATGAGGAAAATGAGGCACATTTTGAGGTTAGTAACATGCCAACGATGTCACCACGCTAATAAGTGGGAGAGCAGAAAGCAGTAGAGCTTTCTTCTTCTTTTTTAAAAAAATTTATTTATTTAAAAAAAAAAGAAAGAAAAGAAAAGCCACTTGATTTTCTTTAAATAAAATGTCTTGGAGCTGTTTTCACCCATCCCCCAAAAGGGCACGAATGTACCTTGCTGTGCATGGAACAAGGTCAAGAATCATCAGAGACTGACCAATTAAATTGTGTTTTTTATTGCCAGAAAGCGGTTGAGAATGGCCCTAGGCAGCCTGTTTGCAGAAGCTGAGCTACAGAACTGAACAAAAGAGTGGCTCGAGCTCTGCAGTGTCTATTAGTGTGCTCTGTGGCACAGTGAAACGCTTCTTGGGGAAGGTCAGGATTTTTACTTATATGTAGCTCCGCCTTCCTTAGTAATTGTCCTAGGAGGGAAGCTCAAAGATTCATCTTCAAAAACTGAGCAGAAGCAGCCTTGATTGTCCGCGTGAGAACTCCCGTTCATTTGGAAGGAACAGCCTCCCTTTCCTTACTGTCATCACGTCTTTCTCCTCCTTCTTCCACTGCCCCAACCGCCAGTTAACCCGTCCATGTGCACTTCCTGCGGCTGCCCTTTAAGACTCAGTCGCCCGGGGGCCCCTCCAAGTCCTGTCTTCCGTGCTCATCCCCGAGCTCCCGTGCCGCCAACCGGCCAGTGCCCCTGCCCACGTGGACACCCCCAGGCCTCCTTGTCCGCCAGCTTCACACGCCCACATCATCACCCCAACCCGTTCTTGCTCCTGAGCTTTCACTCTTACGAGCTGCTCTGCCATCCACCCAAACCACTCGAGCCAGAAGCCGGGAGAGCTTCTGTGCGCACACCCAGCTGCCGTCGGCCCCTCTTCTTCCCCGACGCCCGCCACAGCCCCGCACGGTCTCCGTCACCACTTTCCTCCTCAAGGGCCTTCAGTGGCTCTCCATTCCCTACTGGATAAAGTCCAAACGTGGTAGCATGGCCCCCCTCCCCTGACAGCCTCCTCTGGGGTCACCCCCAGGCCCCAGTTTCCCCTCAGCCTTCGAGAACCACTTGACAGTTTTCCAAACAAGCCAACTCGGTTTCCACTTTCTTTTTTTTCCTGTTCCTGGAATGCCTTTCCTTCCCTCCTCTGCCTGGTGAATACTGTCCATCTTCCACGGGCCGGGCTCAAGCCCTTCCTAGTTCCCCTGGAAGAATCAGTCTCGCAGCGCTCCCTACCCTGCACCCTGCCGCGTCCCTCCCCTCGGCCCTCCTGACCCCACCACCAGCTGCTTGTTCTTCTGACGTGACTCTCTTCCTCTGCTAAACCCAGACCTCCTTGACGTCGCTGACCTCTGACCCCGTGCCGTTAGCTCTTGTATTCCCCACGCTCACGCGGTGCCTGGAAATAAGAGGTACTTTTGCTACGGTGGTTATCATCCTGCAGCGATAAAGAGCTGATGATAATGACCAGCCGTGCTCTGTTTGGACACGACTTAATTCTTCCTTCAACAAGCGCGCACAGAAGGGCTCTTACAGCCCAGGCACTTTGCTTCGTGCAAAGATGAATAACACACCCGCTCCTCCTTATTCCAGAAGGTGGACAGATCTCCCTGCGAATCGGGACACTGCAGTGAGATGAGAGCTGGCCCCAAAGGTGCCAGAGGAGCCCGGCACCCAGGGCCCTGGCTCTAGACGGGTCACTTCTCGCTCCACCCAGATAGCCAGTTGCCTGCATTTTAAAGCATGTCTGTAATTGTTATGTCATCTGGTCAACGCAACCAATAAATATTTTCATTATTGGATGTCGAAGAAAGCTTTCAAAAAACACCGAGGAACCTGTAGCTCAGCACTCAGAGCTTTCCTAAGGCCTTTTACTCCCGTGTGTGTTCTCAACCTTGTTTTTCTCTTTTGTTCCTACAAGTTTTAGACCACTTGTTTTGGAGCAGTAAGATTTGGAGGTTTCGAAAGGTCCTGGAGGCCCCGTTAGCTGCTGCTTCTGGACGGGACCCTCTTTTGACCTAGGTGAGAACCCTGTAGATCTGGACCCACCAGGAACTGGAGAGCCGAGGTTCTTTGGAGTCTTGGGGGCCGTGGCCTTTGTCGTCGCCCCATCTTTCCCGGAACGGGATCGCCTCTGGTTGAATACGTGTGCCCGTGTGGCTGGCTCGTCTTGCACGTTTGTGTGTCTCCGGGCAGATGTGCCTCAGCATCTGCCGGTGGAGGTGGCCTTTGAACTCGTTATTTTCTGGGCGGCCAGGGCGACACCCGGCTCCGCGCCGGTTTGGCCGCGAAGATCCCCTGAGGCGCGTGGCCGGTAGCGCTCGCCTAGGAAGCAGGACGGGCAAGATGACGGTTCTGACAGAGGAAGCCCAAGCAAGGGATTTACTTTCTCAGATGTTCTGGAAAATTCCACTTTCAGGGCATAGGCTCTTTTTTTGAAAGAAAGGGGCTGTGTTTTGAATGAGCTGTGGAGACCTTCCTGAGGAGGCGTGTGGGGACATGTGGGCCCCAAGCCTGCAGGCGGGCTCGCTCCTCCCAGGCCACGAGCAGGGCTGCGGGCCTTCCCTCGAGGTCCAGCCCCCCGCAGCCTCACATCCAGGGCGCACAGGCCTTCAGAGCGTCTGCGGGGAGGCCATCCTGGCAGAGAGACGGGAAACCCTGGGGCAGAGCAGGGACCGAGGGCCTCGGTCTCCCCTTCACCGTGGTGCCACGGCCTCGAGTTCCGAAGCACGTCCTGTGTGCCACACGCTGTCGGATGTGCATCGTGTACACATACAAACATATGTCGAAAGTGAGAGTGTCAAATGTATACTCCTGTTTTTAGTGGCCCCGTGAAACGGGCATCATTTTACAAATCAGGAAGGTAAGGCTCGGAGAAGCTGAGTAACTTGCTTCCCGCTGGGAGCCCCAGGGTATCTCCACTGGATTCTAAATTCAGTTCTCTTCCTCCCAACCCCCAGGCTCCTGCCGTCACTTGGCTGAGCTCCTGTGGCCTCCTTTGCCCACCTCTGTCTCCAGAGTTTGACTCTCTGACTCTGCACCCAGATGTCCGCGGGGCTGGTTCCTTCCTTCCAGGTCTCGGTCACCACCTCCCGCCTCTCCCTGTGCTCCTGACCCTGGGTCCATGTGACTTGCCCTTTATACGCTTCTTGCCCACCACAGGCACTGTCTTGATTGCAGGGAAGCAGGCTGTGTGCCATTCATCCTGCTTTATCTGCAGTAATTCCACAGCTTAGCAGTTCTGGTAGACTTTGAACTTTTTTTTTTTTTTCTGTCTGAGAGACTTGATATTCTTTAAATGTACTTTTTAATTAAATGCAACCTGGACAGCTCCTCTCTACTCAGCCTCTCCAGTGATTAAGGGGTTCATGTGGGAGAAACTGACTAGGAGTAGACCCCATTTCCCTCTGCGGGGAGCCTTTCTTCCCATAACTACAAAGCATTCGCCTTTCTGCCTTTGAAGCTACCTAGCACCCACTGTTGCTGACCTCGGCAGAAATCCTCTTTTGCTTCGATGTCTGCACCTCCCAACCACCTAAACCAACCTGGGAAATGCTCAGTTGAAAACGCTACAGTAAAGTCTCAATTAAGGAAATGCTCGGGGGAAGGAGTGTTCTAGTTAATTTAATTTTTGGTTAACTGAGCACAACCAAAGTTTTCATTAGGAGGAAACATCGTTATATAAAAGAAAGATTATGAACTTTGGATGAAGACATTCCTCTATTTAAAACCCATTCTCTACCATGTTTAGTCATGTGACTTTGGGGCTCAGTTTTCTCATCCATAAAAGGGGGATGCTAATAGCTATCTTAATAGCTTGTTGTTAGATTAAATTGGGCAACAGTTGTAAATGTAAACGCATAACAGAATGTTGAGCAGCTGTGTGGGAACCTGGTGAAGTACGGTTTCCCTCCGGCTTCCCATTTTGTTTTCGTTCTTAGAAATAATTCTTAATACATTGGCATATGGTATTTTAAAAATGTTTTTTAATGCGGAACCCTGAAGGAGAGGGTAATTTTCCTGGTGGTGGTAGTAGTGGCTCATTATTGTAGAATATTTATGAAAAATTAACCAATCATTGAGTATTTGTTGAGTGCTTATTATATCTTAGACACCGTGAGAGTACCAGAAATGAAGATATCGTTTTATTCTTTTAAAAATGCCCAGATAGTCTTCTTTGCATTTTTCTTCTAAAAATTGAACGTGGGAAAAAAATTGGTAGAAAAGTCAGCTTGGCAGGTTAAAAATGCACATCCATGACCTCCTCTCACTTAAAAAAGAAGTAAAAACCCACTAAAATGCAGTACAGGAAGAAGAGACTGAGGTCCACAGGACAAGAGGCGCTGTTAGTGACTGAAATGAAACAAGGGTCTGGATGGAGGCATGATGACCATGGGGGTGGGCGGAGGAGGTCTCGGCTTGGGGAGCGGACTTGGCCACCGTGGGACTAGTTATGACCCAGAGCTAGAGCCGGGGTGGTTAATGGTTTGCGTCTGGGACAGTCTGCTTCCTCCCTCCCACTGTAGAGTACTTGGCAGCTAAGGCGAGTAGACAGAGAGACAGACAGACAGGTAAGGACCCCCTCCCCCCACCCCGTCTGAGAATGAATGGCCCCAGAGGAAAGAGCTCTGCACTCTGGGGTTCAGGGTCCCTTCGGGACACCACTGAGCTTCCCGCCTGATTGAAGCAAAGTTGCCCACTGACAAGTTAAAAGTCACATTTGGGGGAGGGGGTGGGTTGTCAGATTTCGTTTTAAGCCTCTCTTTGCTGTTCTTTTTAATCCACGTGCTCATACGAATTTGACTGAAATTTAAAAAAAATATATTTTTAATGAAGAAAGTGTGCCAGCATCGTGTGCTACAACCAGCACTGTCCT
Organism: Hyperoodon ampullatus; assembly: GCF_949752795.1. NCBI lineage: Eukaryota > Metazoa > Chordata > Mammalia > Artiodactyla > Ziphiidae > Hyperoodon > Hyperoodon ampullatus. The sequence continues at coordinate 3,214,235 of NC_136927.1, forward strand.
TGCTACCGAGAGATGTGGATTCCGGGAGCTTACGTAAAAGTTCACTGAAATGTTAAGTTTTGGTAGAAAACGCACAGACTGCTCAACCACAAGACCTTGCTTTGATCTTCCTGTTGTCGTTTCCATAACTCAAGGTCACTTTGCCGGCATGTGTGTACCTTGCGTGTGTGTTAGAAATGCACGTTTTAGGAACCGTCACATTTTATCTGCATCTCTCAGACCTACTTCTCCAAGTGTCACGTGTGACTCACGCATCACCAGAAAGAACAACGTAGTCGGGTTTGAGGGCAGGCTGACATTTACCAGCCCCGAGTCGAGCTGCTCGCTCCACTTGTCCTGTCGACCCGCCATGGGTGAGGATCCTTGAAATCATGTAATGATCTGGGCCACGAGAGCAATACAGACAGAAGTTGCTGTTCCGTGTGAATCACAATTACGAACGACTTCCTCTTTCCTGGGGGCGGCTGGAATCACCGCGGAGCAGCACGTGCATCCTCCCGTTCGCTCGTCCCCGGGGCTGTGAACTCGGGCCTGGCGCTGACCTGTCTGTCGCGTGCGGGTCTCTCGGGGTCAGCGCACAGGCGAGGCTGAGCCGCCCGCCGGGGGGTCTGGCCTCCGGGCGGCGACGAGTGCTGAGCTCGGGCTTCCTCTCCGGCGCCAGGCGGAGCGCTGATTCATGCCAAATTAGCACCTTGCTCTGCGACCTCTGCGCGCCCCGCTGCCTTCCTTCACTTCACATGACTGTTTGCAAATATTAGCAGCTCAGGTCATTTCTCCTCATCAGCGACTTTTCACAGATGACAGGCAGGCCTTCAGCCTTTGTCACGAACGTGTCTGTGCTCCGGCATCCTCGGAGGTCTGATAACCAGCCCCACGATGCCCAGTCGCACAAGCCGAGGGTGTCGGGGGTTGGGAAGGTCCCCGGGAGGCCCTGCCGGGCGTGGGGAGGGGAAGGCTGCCCAGCGCTTGCCAGGAGCCCCGAGGGCCTGAAACGGCCTCGCAGTAACTAGTCGCTACATAGGGTTAAAAAATTGATTTGTTGACTCTGCCCGCCTCAAGCTTTTTTTTTTTTTTTTAATTCACATGAACCTTTAATTCCAGAATCTCATACTGCTTAGGCAGTGAAAGCCGGACTCAGAGCTGTGGGAAATTGACTAGAGGCCAGTCCTCTTTTCTCCCTCTGTTCTCTCTCGATGCCCTGACCGCATTGCCAGCAGCTGGAACCTTCCACGGTTCTCCTCAGCTGCTCGCACTGGTGGCGGGTCTCTGCAGCATGAGGTCCTCCAGGAAGCATTGGGCATTTGCTGTGATGTCAATTTATTTTTATTTCCAGCCTCTTCCATCTCCACCCTTTATTGAAAGACCTGTTCTCGAAATGTGTGATCAGTCTTCATTTTCCCTAAATAAATAGTAGTAATGTGCACGTAGTTTAATTTTGACATTACTTGTATTTGAGAGAAAAGTGGCAAAACATCTCGTGTTTTTTTTCTCCCTTGTCACCAGAGGTATGAGCTAAATTATTTATAGTTTGATACTCACACAACAGAGATGGAGTCGGAATATTTACTTTTCAGAGAGAAGGGATTAAACATGCACGCACAGAACCGAGCGCTTGGTTCATGGGATGTCTTTGCTCCGGGACAGTGTTCGGGCCCAAGTCAGAGAGCAGCCGCTTTCCAAACACACGCGTGCCCAGCAGAGGGCCTGATGCATGAAATATTTATGGAAGTGAACGGATTTGAAAATAGTGGGTAGACCAGGTAACTCAATCAGCAAAGTCTAAAATTGATAAATAAAGTCAGCAACCATTTTAGAAAATGCACGACAGTCTGAAGCCCTTTATGGGCACGATGTGTGGAGAGGCAGCAGGAGGTCTCTGACCCCGTGGTTCCTGGGCGGGACACGTGTTTACGGACCAGGACCACACCGAGTGCCCCTCGAGGGCTGGGGTCGGGTCCCGAGGTGCTGGGCATCCTGTCGGAGCAGCTTGACAAGACTCTCGTGTCACGTTCCAATCCTCACCCCTTCTGTACTTGAGAGAGTTCCATGGGCTTCTGCTTTCTCTGCCACAGGAGAAGTTGGCACGCCTGAAGCCGTGGCCCCCGTCATCGTGATCCCCCCGAGCAACAGAAGCGTGGTGGCCGGGTCCGGTGAGACTACCTTGGAATGCATAGCCAATGCCAGGTGAGTGCCAGTCCCTCACACGGGGAGTAACAACCCATGACAACACCTCCTGCGTGTGGCTGGCTCTCCCAGCAATGGTGGTCTTGTTCATCCAGCTGGGCTCTGGGCACAGTGCGTTTGGGAAGATAGGACGTGGGTGTGCTGACCTTTCCCGGGCCTTGTTCTGCAGTATTTACATGGAATGTAATATTTATATTGGAAAGCAGCGTTTTTCACTTTAGCTCTGGGTCGTGGTAGAGGGTCTCTTCTTAGATTCTGGCTGAGGAGCAGAGACAAGCTTTGCTCTCCTTCGGGTGCAAAGGGAAGAGTTAATTCTCTTCTCCTCTGTCGTCGTAGGTGTTCTCAGCCCCATCAGTGGTCGCTCCAGAATGGGGTCCCTGTGATCACGCCTCCCGTGCAGCGCGTCCCCTAGCAGTATTTGTTTTAAACATTCTTTTCCTGAGCAAATGGAATCATTAGCACTTATGGTCCATTGCTGCTGCAATTAGCTATCCTTGCTCAATAGCCCTTGAGCAGACTGTGTCGCTGACGCGTGCCTTAAGAGAGTAGGGTAATATCTGGATTGAGTTTTAAATGTCCACTGTTCAACCCACCATACCTCCTGGTAGAATGGTTATTACTGCCATCTACATGATCCACACTTAACTGTCACTAAAGCCCTTCGTTCTCCCAGGCCCGTCGAGGAGCTGAGTGTGACCTGGAAGAGAAACGGGGTGAGGGTCACCCGTGGGCTCCACAGCTTCGGGAGACGCCTCACCATCAGCACGCCGACCTCCTCGGACATCGGGGAGTACACCTGCGAGGCAGCGCTGCCAGGGAGCGCTTTCGAGCCCGCCAGAGCCAAAGCCTTCCTTTCTATCATAGGTAAGACTCAGACTGGGAAGCGGTGGCATCGGTATCCTCGCAGAGTGGTGGCACACCCCAGGCCACGGGAACAACGTAGCTAACACCTGTGTTCCACCGACTGTTTTTAACTCAGCACATGGAAGTGAAGTTGAGTTTATCTCCCAGATTCAGCCTATTCTTCTTTCCCAAGAATATCAATGCGTTAAGTCCGAAGAGCTGATGTTCTGAATACTCCCAAGAAACGTCCTTCTGAAAACTTCCAATCGTAAAGCTTGGGAAACGGAGTGTCGAAATCCTTGGCATGTTTATCACCTCCCTGTGCTGGCCTTGCTGCCATGAGGCTTTTCTATAACTCTTATTTGGCCATTACGATCAATGTTCAGAGATTAATCTATGACCATTATTTTTTATTTTTTGACCCAGAAGAAAGTCAGAAAGTCTTGGGTGTTACCTTTTGTTAAATTAGCAAGTGAGAACAGAGAGGCTTCCTAGAATCATGTGTTATTCTTAAACCAGGGAGAAGGGAGACAAAATTAGGCACATTTGAGCTGCTCTAAATGCTGGGAAACCTCGATGTTTAGGAAGGTGCATTGTACACAGACTAAGGGAATCCTCAGTCTATTTTCAGATTATGATAAGATTACATTAAATTGTGAGGCAAAGCCCTTTATTTCTCTCGTCTCTTCAGCTCCTATAATATGTTTAGGCCTCTGCAGCGGCTGTGGTCACTGTCGCAGTGACCCGTCTAGTGGCCACTGCTGATAAGAGGTGCCTTCGGGGTCCACTCCAGGTGGGAGAATCTCTGCGTCTCTCCTCTCAATCCAAACAAGGCAGATGGAGAACAGGAAGGATCACGTAAGCAGAAAGCCCTTTGAGGGCAATCGCCCCTCACGTAACGTATTTTGCAGTTTGCCACTTTTCAAACTAAGGGAAAATAAAAGCTTGTGTTTTCATAAAAAATTAGCAAGAGTGTGAAGAAATGCTGCATAAAAGGCAGTTTGCCTTGAGTGTGTCACATTCCTTTAAATCATTAGGAAATGGCTCTGTGGCCTGAAAATGACTGCCAAACTCACGTGATGCAAACCTGTCAGCCCCTCTGAAAGATTTGCACGAATTTTAAAAGCGTCAGAGAAGGCAGGTTTTGAGTCACAAATCATTGCTGATTCTCCAGTAGGGATCTGAGCTGGTTCTGTGCTCCCTTCCTCATCCACGCTTTAAAGATGTCAACGCCCCATCCCCACTCCCGGCGAGGACCTTTCTGTCGGGGGTGATCTACAGCTACATGAGCACAGCGCATTATAGATTGAACCCAAATTAAAATTGTAAACGTGTAAATCTCCAGCAGACAGGACTATATCGTGTTAAAACATTTCAAGGTAATTTAAGCAAGAGAAGAAATTTATCTCCCTGTAAACCAGAACGTTTGTTTCCATTATAATTCCCTTTTTAAAATATTTAAGGGCTTCCCTGGTAGCACAGTGGTTAAGAATACAGCTGCCAATGCAGGGGACACGGGTTCAAGCCCTGGGCTGGGAAGGTCCCACATGCCGCGGAGCAACTAAGCCCGTGTGCCACAGCTACTGAGCCTGTGCTCTAGAGCCCGTGAGCCACAACTACTGAGCCCGCGTGCCACAACTACTGAAGCCTGCACGCCTAGAGCCCATGCTCTGCAAGGCACCACAATGAGAAGGCCTGTGCACCACAACGAAGAGTAGACGCTGCTCGCCTCAACTAGAGAAAAGCCCACGTGCAGCAACGAAGACCCAATGCAGCCAAAAATAAATAAATAAATTTATTGAAAAAAATAATTTTTAAATCTGTCACGTGAACTTGGGTTTTGCACTTCCATCTGGATTCCAGAGCAGATTGTTTCTGTATTCTCCTGAGTTGCCATCTCTCCGTGTTCTGGCTTTTAAAGGTATACGGACACACTCGTGTACCTTTAAGATGTTCATTTAAATCCCCTTTATTCATAAGAATTTGCTGTGACAGGTAGGATTTTGTGGTTGAATCATCCTGGGAAAGCCCTCAGGAGCCTCTGTCAATTCAGAGTGATTTGGGAGATTATAGCCCCGAGCCCAGCGATCGCGGAGGGAGGGATCCCCAGGAAACCCTGGTCCCGGTTCCACGGCCCTGTCACTGGTGGAACGGCGAACTATCGATATGAACGTGCAGATGAAAAAAAGCAGACACAGACTGGCTTCCACTTACTCCTGTTTCTTACTGATGAGACAAGACAGGCTGTTCAGCCCACCTGTCAACTCCTCTGCTGCGTTGCTTAATTTCTGAGGTTTAAACAGGAACTCGGGTCTGACTGCAGACGGCGTTGCACACGCGACTCTCCACCCAGTGGGACAAGCGGCCTCCTGGGCTTGGCGGTCCACGGTCCCCTCCACCTGCCCTGCGGGGAGTCTGTGGCTGTTGCTTCACCGCTTGTTTCCTTACCTGCCCACACACTGCACACCCCACGTGATGAGACAGACGCCTCAGGGCCCATCTCCTGACTGTGTTCTCTGGCCGCTGGAGCCAGGGCTGCCCCTGGGTGAGGCCAGGGCACCCGCCATGGGGCAGGTTGGAAGTGCTGGCACCCACACCCCCCGGCGTGCGTTAGTCCAGCACCACAGGGACCGGAGGATCATCAGCCAAGCTTCCTCACCCCTGAGGTGGGGGTGTAATTTGGAGGCTGTGGTCTTCACTGGCCTCCAGAGTTTCCCAGCGGGGTAAGCTCAGTCACCTACAGGGGTGGCTGCCTTGGTGACGGGCTCGTTTTCAGCTGGCCTCCCGCCCGCCTGCTGGTGTTCCCATGACCTCCCAAATAAACCACTGGCAGGGAACCCTGTCTCAGGTCTGCTTCTTAGGGAGGCCCACCCAAGACTTGGACCGGCGCCTTTCAGACCCCTGAGCACCTGTGCTTAGGATGAATGGCCTTTCCCGCCTGGGTCCCACCTTACCTGCCTTGTGGATCTGTGTGTCCCTCAGGACTCCCTCAGTCGTCACCACTTGCCTTTGTGACCTCTCAGACTCTTCACCAGGCAGAGAGTGACGCTGTCCCAGCTGTTGTCCTACAGAGAGTGGACACTCTAGAGGGTCACTGATGCTCCATGCGTGACGGAACAGGCTCTGGAGACGGGACTGGGCCCAGGTTCTCACTGCACCACTTGCTGGCCTCTGTGGGCCTCAGCGTCCACGTCTGTGAAATGTGGACACTGCAGAAGATGATTTCGGCTCGTATTGTGAGGATCATATGAAGTAACGGGCACGGAAGGACTGAAATGGCCCCTTTGGGAGCTGTTGGTAGGACTCCACGGTGACACACGTCACCCTTAGTGCTTTACCTACAGCGGTGACATGACACATCTTCCACGCTTGCAGCCTCTGAAGTCAGCATGTGTCTCACAACCCACGGAAGCATTTCTTCTTTCTTGGGTGTAAACAAAACGATGATGCCTCTTACCAACGCTGCAACGTCTCAACCTCAGTGAAACACGACGGGTCCATCTCCCGTCCAGACTGACGGATCTGGTCCCACACACAGCACGGCCATGCACACGCGTGTCCTGCCCGAGGCACGATGCCTCCTTCACCCCCCGCTCAGAAACTCAGGTGGGTGGGCATGACAGTTGTGCAGAGCTTTCTCTGTATACCTCAAGTCTATTCTGATTTTTTATACATATATCATGCAGAAACTCCAATATCTGAACTACTATTAAAATAACAAGTTACCTATAACACCTCTCTGCTGACAGCAGCGCCACAACTGAGAAGTTGTTCTCCTAGAGCTGAGACTGAGCATCCTTCCTTCCTTCCTTGTTCTCTTCCTTCCTTCCCTCCACTCGACGCAGAGGTCTTTACCGAGTCGGCCCCCCCGATGCTGCGCTCGTCCCGGCGTCCAGGGTCTTATGCGGAAGGCAGTCCCTTCACGCGGCAGTTAAGGTTCCCCACAGTGAGTGCTTAGACCCGCAGCAAGGCGGGGGGTGGGGGTGGTGTCGGGGCTCCCCTGGGATTGGCAGGAGAGGAGCTTTCACAGCAATTCGGGCCAGAAGAGAATGTTGCAGGGAGCACAGTCCTCTCCTCGTGGAGATTTACAGGGCACCTGCCTGGTACCTCGCTCACAGCGGTTTAAGAAAAGCCTAAGACGTCTTTTTTTATAGTTTTCACAGACGACCCATAGTAGAAGCACCCAAGTTCATTATCGGCATCCTATCACCAACTGTAGGACTTATCCGTATGGCACCTTATCACTGATTAAAGCTCAGAAAAGAGCTATTACAGAACTGTTCCTTAAACAAAAGGAAAAGTCGTGTGAGACAAACCTCAAACGATCCTGGGGTGATGTGCTCCTGGATGCAGCATCGGCAGCTCCTGGTGCCCCGAGATGAGCAGGAATTCTGTCTGGGGAGCAGGGTGTGAACTCTTCCATGCGCCGTCCAACTCCAGGCTCCCCCGCCGTCCTCTGCTTCTCTGCTCACCCACCTGTCATTCACCAGTGCAGAGTGTGTGCCAGGCACCCAGCGGGAGCACCAGCCTGGGCGGCATGAAGACGGGTTGGATGCATCTCCACCCCTGAAGGAGTCTCAGGGTCCTAAAGTCTGTGGGCGTCTCCTCTCTCTCTTCTCCAGTGGGCGGTTTCTAAGTGTCTTCTCAGAAATGATGGTAGGTGCTAAAACACAGAGATGACTAAGACACGCTCTTCCCTGAAGCAGCCTCCAGCGTGGTGGGCGCATCACACAGATGTGGGTCATCGGTCCCAAGGGGCACGTGGGTGGGGCAGACCCAGCCCGAGGAGGGCAGGGAGCCTCTGCAGGAGAAGGAACACGAGGACTGGCCTTGAAGACCGGTCTGAATTTGCCAACGAGGCAACTTGAGAAAGGCTGGTCCGCGGGGAGGAGGCAGGACCAGTGACGGCCTTTGTGTTGCTCTTGTGAGAAAGGACCACAAGCTCGACAGCTTAAGATAATACAGATGTGTCACCTCACGCTTCCCGGCCTCCCAAGGCTGCAACCAAGGCTGTGGCTAGGCTGGGTTCTTCTCCCGAGGCCCTGGGAGGATCCACTTCCCGGCTCACCCAGGGGCTGCAGAACTCAGTTCATGCAGTTGTGGGGCTGGGCCTGTCTCCTTTCTGGCTGTTGGTGGATCTTTCTCAGGTTCTGGAGGCAACCGGCATCCCTGGCTATGGCCACCTTCGTCTCCAGAGCTAGCAGCAGGCCGGGTCCTCACACTGCGGATCTCTGACCTCCCCTCCTGCCGGCGCTCCCGCTGCCAGCTGGAGAAGGTTCTCTGCCTTTAGGGGTCCCTGTGATGAGACTGGGCCCGCCCAGCTGCTCTGAAATCATCTCCCCGTTTTTAGATCGATGGCCTCAGTCACGTCAGCAGAGTCCCCCCTGCCGCGTAGCGTAGCATGTTCACAGGTACCGGCGATTGGGGGTGGACATGTCCTGGGGGCATTCTGCCCACCCCAGTGGACAAAGGCACGCAAGCGTGGCCGACGGTGGCAAGTCAAGGGCACACCACGGGCTCTGTTGCTTCCCGAGACGGTCGCTCTGGGAGAAGGGCAGACGGCAGAGGGGGCATCTCCGGGCTGTGCCGTGAGCCGGGGTTGGGGGTGGATGGTGCAGGAGCCAGAGCCCAGCATCAAGGGCAGGAGAGCCTGAGGGATCCTAATTTGGGGGCTGCCTGGGAGGTACCCCTGCCTCAAGCTCTGAGGTTGGGGGACTGGAGGCTTGCTGTGCTGACTGGAGGAGCTGCCCGTGGCCCCCGGGGGATGTGGAGGACAGCCTGCATGGCTGGCCTGTTCTTAACACGCCAGTGTCACACGGGATGAGAACGTTTTCCTGACGGCTTCATATTGTTTCAAAAGAGGTGAAAGTGTTCGTTTCAGTCCCCGGTTTTATTGGCTGCAATTGCGATAAATCTTTAAAAGTCTAGTGTGCGCCTGCGTTGGCAGGGTACCCCTTCTAGACAGAGTTGTTGCTGATTAGCTAAGATGTACACTTGCCTGTTGAAGATTAAGTGGTTGAAAAGTCCGTGGCGGGGCTGACTCGTTCAGAGCAGGTTTTCCCCACCAGTCACCTCAGTCTTCCTTGGCTGATCCGCCCGGCACTTTCCCGCACTGTTCTCCTTATAGACAAGTATACGCGGAGGTAGCTGAGGGCGCAGCTGAGCTGGGCTGGGATACGGGGTCAGCAGGGACAGAGGTGGTAATGTGCGGACGTGGGAGAGATGACGTTACCGTCGGAAGCCGCGTGGGTCTGTGAGGGCTTCGGCAGCCCCACGGCTGTGCTGAGCGCTCAGCACCTGGAAAACTTTCCGGAAAAGGCAGGAGAATCAGTAAATGAGTGAGCAGACCTGGCCTCCCTGGCCGCTGAAACTTGCCTGGGTGTCGGCTGCGGAGGAGACGGCCAGCACTCGTCCAGCTCTGGCAGGCCGCCCGGCGGGACGCGCCCAGGGAGCCCGGCGGCTCTGAGCTCAGGGCCACAGAGGCTACGGAGCCGTGAGCCCGTGCCGGGCGCCCCAGGGAACTGGCCAGGCGGGGACGACAGCACTAGCAGAGGAGTCGTCCCGAGCAGGCCCGGGGGTCCCTAAGGCACCTGCAGCCCCAGAGCCAGGACTTCAGTCAGCTCGGTCCAGCCTCAGGTCACCATGTGAGGAGGGCCCATCGTCTCTGACCCTGGGAGCTTCCCCCCCAGCACTTGGGGAAGACCTGGGCGCTGCAGGGCGAGGGACAGCAGCACCGGGACGTCGGCCAGGGTGCCAGACAGCATCCGTAATCAGTGCCTCGGGAATTGTCTGGTCCTGTAGACGTTGAGCATCTATAGGTATGGATTCTTCCCACCAAAGTGCAACTCCTCTTGGAAGAATCTCGAGGGAAGTATGCTGAGTGGAAAAAGCCAGTTCCAAAGGTTACATACGGCACCATTCCATTTATATAACGTTCTTGAAAGGACAGAATTACAGAGATGGAGAGCAGATGCGTGGTTGCCAGAGGTTCAGGATGGGACCTTGGGGTGGGCATGGTTACAGAGGGCAGCGTGGAGGACCCTGGTGGCGGTGGGCCCGCTCTGCATCTTGACCGTGGTGTGGACGCACAGACCTGCACTGAGTCCTACACACGAGTACAACCAAGACTGGGGGGCGGGGAACGTTGAATACAATAGGCTACGTGTTTCACTGTCAGTATCTTGGTTGGACTATAGTTTCTGCAAGATGTCCCCGCTGAGGGGACACGAGGGATCTTTCTTACAAATACGTGGGACTCTCCAGTGATCTCAAAATAAAATGTTTAAGAAAGGAAAACTGTAATCCGTCATAGCAGATGTTGCTGTTTTAACTTAGTTCTTTTCCTTTCCCCTCACATCCCTTTAACCAGACCACAGGGGTAGATATCAACTTCAGCATTTGCTGATGAAAATGGGGCATGACCTGCACACCAGGGCCTTGGCAGGGTGCAGCTGCTGTGCAGTTAGAGCATAAGCAGCGCTGTTGTCGTTGCTATGGATGAAGGAGACGCGGCTGAATGTGCACGCGTGAGTGTGCATGCAGGAGTGTGCACGCGTGAGTGTGCACGCAGGAGTGTGCCGTGAAGACCAGCTTGAAAAAGACACATGGGGTCTCTGCAGTATTTCTTGAAGCCTGGGCTCTACACACACACAACCAAGTGGAGAATCTACCTCCGTCTAATGAATTTGCAGCCATGGCCTCAGCCAGATTGGTTCCTTCAGCAGATTGTTTCTGCTTGAGCGACGCAGGTAATTGCAGGATTGATACCTGACTGCTTCCAGGGAGGAACCTTCAGCCTCGTCTCCTTAATCATCTCCTTGAAATGCTAAGTTTTCATTTCTCTTTTTCGTCTTTTAGGTCCCACCCTGTTTTAAAGATATAGTCAATACAAGAGGCAGGCCAAGCTATAGTATCCACATTCAACACAATTACAGTGGAAATAAGCCACTCTGGAAGACAGCGCCCAGAAATTATCACACAGAAAGTGAATCCAATGGCCCTTTGTTATCATGATAATGAAATCACTACTACCTTAATAGTCCTCGAACTTGGCCGTGCCACCGTTGAATTCCTGATGAATAAACTGAGAAAAATATTGCAGTTTAGTCTCCAAGGAAATTCATTGTTTAATACAACCACTGCTTTTTTTGCTGTTGAACAGGCGGATGAGCAGGGAGTCTGGAGATATGCAAGTGGCTGGGTTTCCTTTGCTACTGAAGATGGATGAGAGGCCCATTTTCTTTCTTCTCTCAGCTATTATTTTGCATTCCACTGAAGTATTAAATCTATATTTTGGAGAAGAAGAACTGCTAAGACTTTAAAAAATATGTTAATAGGCTGCCCTGTTCCCTGAAACAGGCCGGGTGCCTGTCTGTGGTGCTTTATTTGACGTGCTTCATGAGTTGTTGTTTAGTTTAGATACTGAAGCAAACTAGACTATAAAATACTGGGCTGTGAATATACACCTTTATGAACCTCACGGGATAGCCCTTCTAAAATGTGAATTAAGATATTCCATTATTCAAGCCCATAAACTGAAAAGTAGCCATTGCCCTGAGTAGTAATTTGCTTTCCAGAACCTTAGACTATAAATTGCCTTTGGCCTCTGCGCACCGAATTCTGAGTCTGTGTGCACGATGGTAACTAATGAAGTTTTCAAAAATAGTTTTTAAAAGGAGCTCAAACTCTTGTAGGCTGTAAGGGTCTTCTGAAATATACCTGTTTGGCTTACGGGCTGTTTTGGTTTTTTCTTGTTTAAAGAGCCACCGTATTTTACTGCGGAACCTGAGAGTCGGATTTTAGTGGAAGTAGAAGAAACCGTGGACATCGTGTGTGGAGCCATGGGTGAGTGCGGGAGCCATGGGTGAGTGCGGGAGCCACAGGGCAAGCAGCGACGTGGTGGAGGAACAGAAACGGCGTCTCCAGGGCAGAGCCATCCTCTGGACAGCGACAGGTGGACTGTGATGATTAGAAACGGGGCCGTTGGCGTAGAGTAGAACTCAGTTGCTGGGCATGTAACCTGCAAAGCAGGGACAATAATATTTACCCAAGGGAACAGCAAGGAAGCCTTAACCCTGTCCGTCCCAACAGAGAGAGATGAAGTCCTGTCCCCTTGACTCCCTTCAGAGGCTCTGATTCTGCAAGAACGTGACCCCTAAGACTTGGGGCAGGAAGTTCATTCTCATCCGTGGGGTGAGCGGGACTGGTGACCACGCCCACTCGAGAGAAGAGAGATTGTTTCAACTTCTTGGATAGGAAATCTTCTATTTTTCCACCCTTTCAGCTTTGAGTCGACTTTTCCTTTGTTACTCAGGGAATTCTACCTGTCGTCCTGAGCCTTGACCCCCCTCGTTGTCCCCTGTTCCCATGTCGTGTCCAACATGCAAGTAGTCACACTAAACGCCCCGACAGAGACAGGCTCTCTGCGGCCATTTCATAAACAAAACTTCACGAGTCCTCTGGAGATCATCCAGTAAGGAAAAGGCCCCTTAATGTTAACACCTGTTCATCTTAAGGGTGGGGTTTTTCTTCTAAGAGCTTGGCGGGTGAGGATTCCTAACAATTCTGTGAATCTTCAGGACAGCTGCGTAAGAGGGAGATCCTTACGTCCCTCTATACATGGGAAAACACCCCTTAAGAAGCAAAGCTAAGTAACGCACTCAAGGTGCAGTCAGGACAATGAAGGAGACATCTTCAGCTCCGCCCGCGGTCCGGCTCCGGGGCCTTGCTCACTGAGCCCTGGACAGGCAGCCTGCCTCGGGCCACGTGTTGATGGAGACGGGATCCAAACCCACAGGCACCAGCTCCAAAGCCAGTGCTTAGGCCTGGACCCTGAGAGCCAAGGCCCTGGGACTCGGAACAGATACCACCGATCTGCAGGTCACTTTCCATTTCTGGGAAGGAGTGGGAGTGCCGCTCAGGACAGTGCAGAGGGTCAGCGTAGAGAGGGGCGCCCGGCCAAGAAGCTCCTCCCCTCCCCCCATCCACTGAGCCTCTGCCACAGCTGCCCCCGCCCAGAAGAGTCATTTCCTTAGTGGTTCTGGTTCCCAGTCCCGCCAGCCCCCAGGGTGCATCTCCATCCCTGCTGTGCTTCTCTTCTCCGCTGCTGGGGCTCAGGGCAGGGGAAGACGGGAATGAGAAGAGTCCTGTGAATTTCAAGTGGAAATCTTTGCCCTATTGTGGCTGCATTGTTCTCTCTTCTCTGTGAACACCAGCTTTTTAAGGCCAACAACTCTGTGAACGTGAAGCTACAAAATATTTAGAGTGCTTATATTTTAGAAACGAGAATCTACAATACTGTGGGGATAAGAGTTCTCTTTATGACATTAAATTGCCCCAAAATAGAAACACTTCTAGTTCCCCTATATACTAACAATTATTTTTCAATAAATGACAGTGTTAGGCTCTCCTCTTGACAAGAGGTTGCTTTTCTGGCATGATATCTGCAGAGTAAACTGCTTGTTAAGTACACGCTTATAAATATACACTGAACGGGTCTTTCAGCCTTGCATTGCCATCATATAATTTACTTCTTTCTTTTGATAATGCAACTATAGCAGCATGCGAAGTGGTTATTCTTTATGAAAGCTACATCATGTAATTGCTATTATGAGATTTTACATAGATTGCTTATGCTTTTACCTTGCAATGGATTTTTTTTAATTTCCTGATTTAATGAAAAGTGACGGGCAACATAATTTAGGCAAAGAACAGAATCTGAGAATACATTCTCTTGAAATATTCCACGACATTAACTTTACTTATTAAAGAAGACATACCTACATAGCATCTTAAGTCAAGGGATTTGGGTGTGCCTTTCAGCGTGAATCACATCAAGATATTTTATTTAAATTCATTTTCTATTTAGGGAAACTGAGGCACAGCACCATCTGAGATCTAGAAATAAGCCCAGGCATTCTGCACTTCCCGCAGGGCCACAGCAAACACACTGTGCCCCCCAGAGCCCAGAGCTCTTGTCTTGAGTGCCATGGTCTTGTTCCCTGGACGGGCCCTCTTGTCTACCCTCCCTGGGTAACCTGACCCTGCTCAGGTTTAGGAGGAAGGGGAGGAAGGAGAACGGAAGCAGTCTTCCCTCAGCTGGCTCCCCAAGGCTCCCAGAAAAGCCACCAAGAGGAGGAGCCCAGTGTGTCCCACGCAGCGAGGCCACCAGGAGATAGTGCATCATCGCCTGGTTACCTGCACTGACCACACCCATTTGGGGGACGAGCAACAGAGGTCCTCGTGCTCCTGGGCTGAGGACAGTCCCTTCATTGGCAACCCGGGTTCCGCCCCAGTGACCTTGTCCGCCGCATACGCCCCATCCGACCCCAGCCTCAGCCTCCTTCCAGGTGGCAAGACCGTGAGCAACTCCAGTCTCACAGCCTGGAGGCCTAGGTCTGCCCTGTAGCATCATCAGGATGAGGGGGGGCACCCAGGAGGGGCAGCTGGGCACTGAGCCTCAGCGTGACCCTCACCCTCTTGGTCCAAGTCTTGGCTGTGATCGCGGCTCACTCCGCTCTTGGGTGCAGGGTCGGGGGCACCCTGCACCCTCCTCCCCATCTGCTGCAACCGCGCTGGTCTCGGGGGCCAAGGTGACTTTTCCTGCAGCCACAGCTTGGACGTCTCGTGTGTCTCCCCAGCCTGAACCATATGCATCTCCTGTGCTTATTCCTTTGCCTAACCAGTCGCTGCCCCAGCACCGCGCGCTAGTGGGTGGTCAGCGATATCCCGCTCCTTAGACGGAGCTGTTGCCAAGGCGGTGCGCGCTAGCACTGCCCTTAGTTGTGATGACGAGCGGCGCTGTCCGCTGAGCGCGCGCCACGGGCCGGGCCCCAGGAGGTCCTCGTATACTGACCCAGTTAACCTTCACAGCCACCTTTGAGGTCGCCGTGACCCTTGTTCCCTGCAGGGACAAGGCGGGGTTCAGTGCTCTGCCGAATGGCGCAGTCTCCGCCCTGGTGACCCTTCCCGAGCGGCAGAGGCAGAGACCTTCCTCCTAACCCTGCCTGTGGTCAGTCGCAGCCAGGACCGTCTGGACAAGAGCACAGGCCGTGGGAAGAGCCGGAAGGGTCTGCAGCTGCCCCACACCGCTCCCTTCGGGCCTCTCCCTCCCCGTCTTCACATATGATGAGAAGACTGACGCCTCACAGGGTGCTTGGAGTGACGACTAGATGAGAAAATGCCCGTTGAGATACTGCCGTTTAGTCCTCACGTAAGGAATTCTCGAAGCTTAATGATTTTTGTTGCACTTCTGTGCAGGGGCCCCTCTTCCCACCCTCCGGTGGTTCAAGGACGCGGTCTCCATCAACGAGCTCCAGAACCCTCGATACCAAGTGCTGTCAAGTGGAGGCCTGCGTGTCCAGAAGCTGCGTCCGGAGGACTCAGGAATCTTCCAGTGCTTCGCCAGTAACGAGGGCGGGGAGGTCCAGACCTACACCTACCTGGACGTCACCAGTGAGTACCGCCCCCCGCAGAGCCGGCCTTCCCAGTCCTCGCCCCATGGACATGTCAGGAAACGCTAGTGTCTGTTCAGCCCGAGCACCCCCGTCCCGGGTGCTCTCCCTGGCCCTCTGGAGCCTTGATCTTCCCAGCACTTGAACACACTGCTTTGTTGAGACATAGGAACAAACTCCCCATTTTTCTGGACAAAACTGGAAAGACTGTTAAGTGAACAGCTCATCCCTAGTCTTTTTCTTTGGATCTTTTTTCCATTTTTTATATTCATTCTCTATTTTAGTTTTATTGAACAATTGTAGTTCTTGTGTGACTTTTTTTATTGTCCCAGTAACAGAAATACTTTGGCACTCTGAAAAACAAAGCAAAGGTAAAGGTTTTTATTACATTTGTGGGTTTTCTCTTGAATTTCCCATAGTCGTAATGTTGTTTTTCTAAAACAAAGTAGAATTTAGTGATTAGGGAACTCTACCTTTCACGTCTGCCCTTTTGGAAGCAAAATGCTAAGAGCCATTGGAGAAAGCAAACTGGTCAGCGTGGGCATGGCCTGTGGCTCTCGTCAGCCAGAAGTAGGAAGAGACCGTCGCAATCCTGAAAGATTCACGCATATGTTTTGGTAAACGAGGGGTCATTTCCTCCAGTCTTGGCCGGGGGTCAAATTTCCCCTCCGTTGTGGAGCATAGGAAACCAGTATCACCTCAAGCAGCAGAAGTAATACAGGGGACTTAAGCCAGAAACTGAGTTTTGATCAATTAGAATTATTTAAGTCTGTTAGGAATAGTGGGCCAGGATGTTGTAGGGCACGGATGGGCAAGCTCTTTCTGTAAAAAACCAGATGGTGCCTGTTTTCGCCTTTGAAGGACTTGGTTTCTGTTGCTACGCCTCACCTTGCTGTCGTAGCCTGCAGGCAGCACAGACGATCCTGAGCACACGTGGCTGTTCCACAGAACTCCATTTACGAAAGCAGGGGCAGGCTGGATTTGGCCCAGGCTGGTGGTTTGCAGACCCTGCTCTCGGGGGAGACCCAGGGCAGATCACCTGATTCTTCTCAGCCTCAGTTTTCTTTTCAAAATGGAACCAACCCAGCCCAGTTCACAGGGTTCTTAGGAGGATGGGTTTGGAAATTTAAATGAAAGTGCTACTTAACCTGGTTACCATGACAACCGGAGAGTGAACAAATAAATGCGTGTAATGTAACGCTGCCTATCTGTTCTGTAAGTACAGGGTTTGGCAAAATGGATTTTTTTTTTTAATTAAAGTACTTTTAATGAAAGAAAAATAGTGTGTAAAACAATCAATATTTATTCGTTCACTTCACAGACGTTTACTGAGCCTCTGTGTCAGTTACTCTGGGCCCGTGAGGCTCGGGGACAGAGCTAGGAGGATGCTGTGAGGAAGAGGCTCTCGTGCTTCCAGGACGGAGGGTCCTGGGGGAGGGGAGAGGTGGCAGAGGGCGGGGGCCCTACAGGGGGCGACCAGGCGAGGCCCAGAGCGGCCAGGGAAGCTCCGCGCGAGGGCGGGCGCAGCGGGGTGGCTTCTCTGCGATGAGAGGGCTCTTACTGCAGCTGAGGCCTGCGGGTGGGGAGGAGGCTGCCCTGCAGAGCCTTGGAGAGCTGCGTGCCACGGTGGAGGTGCCCGAAAGATGCGTGGGAGGGACAGGCCGGCCCAGGTGTGTGCGGGCGCACAGGGGGCGAGCAGGGCCTTCGCGGCTCTGAGGTGGGCGCTGGCCGGGCGTCGTCTGAAGCTTTCAGAGGGCCTCCGCACCTGGTGTGGGGGGACAATGAGGGGACGAGCAGAAGAGACCAGTCGGGGGGCCCCCGTGTCGTCCAGGGGTTCACAGCAGAGGTGGACGCCCAGCGGGGAGGGAGGGCAGAGGCGGGCGGCTGCCCCGGGGGCGTTGGCCCAGGCACCCCAGGGACCCCTACACAGGATTTGGGCGATGCAGCTCACGACTGGGACTCAGGGGTTCTGGCTTAACCTTTCGCAAGGTAGTTTGGAGTCAGCGGAGTCCTCCCCGAAGCCGGCCCGAGCTGCCGCTGTCTTCCTGGGTCTGACTCAGGGCCGCTGGAAGCCGGAGACCCGGGCGGTCCCCCGTGAACAGGAAGACCCAACGCTCCCCCCAGGAATTCTTCTCTGAAGCCCTTGGAATCTGGTTATTTTAACTTTCAGAACGGATCCTAGGAAGTGTCAAAGTGTCCTCTTCAGGACAATGTAGGATATTCAGACACTAGCTTTTTCCTTTTTCTTTACATAATGAAAGCAGCTTGTTTGATTTATCTAAATAAACATCTCTCTTCTCTTTCACGTTGGTCGAAAACAGTTCTTCCTGCTTTTCCCCACTTGTGTGTCCATCACGTCACGAGACCGTATTTCTCTTTAGGCTGTAAACAAAGATAGGTGATTCCTGGGAGACGGGTAGTGGAGGGTAGTAGTCTTCCTGAAAGGTTTTCATTTTTTATCGCTCAGTTATCTCTGTGATTAGTTCTGTAAAAGCCCAGGTGGATGACTCCACCAGGCTGGCTTGAGCGTTTCCGAGGGACGACGCGCTGAGTATTTCACTGTTCACCTCCTCTGCCTAGATGTCGCCCCAGCCTTCACCCAGCTTCCGGCGGACACCACGGTTACTGACGGGACGACAGCCGTCCTGAGCTGCGAGGTGTCCGGGGCTCCCAGGCCGGCCATCGCGTGGAGGAGAGGTAGGCGCTCGCACATGCTGCAGGGCGCGGCCGACGCAGGAAATGAGCCCGGCGGCCCCGCGTCGTGTTGGCTATTCTCGCTCATTCGTTCGGTAAAGAGTAAAAAACCATTGACTGAGCACCCACCAGGGGCCGATGCTAGGGGCACGGGGAGGGTCAGACGAGCAAGACCCCGTAAGCTCTGTGCAGCTCACAGCCTAGAAGAGGAAGCACGTTTCTGTACACCGTGCGAAGGCCGCTTTCCTCCGTCAAGCCCTTCACCGGGTGCCCCAGGCCTGACGAGCTCTGGATTTCAGCTGCAGCTTCCCCTTTGTGACTGAAGGAGCGCTTCCTGGGTAATATTCACAGTTAAGACTACATCCGCCTTCATTTCTGAGAAACTGCTCTGGCACAGGGTCGCTCGCGTCCTCCGCAGTTTGACGTGTGTGGCTCTCTTAATCCGACTGTAGTTTCAGTTCCTGTGAGGAGTGGTGTCACGTCTTGGGCTCTTTGCAGCTTCCCTGCAGCCCTGTCTACACGTTCAGCACACCTGCCACTAAACAAACAGCACACGTAGTCTGTCCTTAAGAAACCGCGGCTGAGTTGGGTTCATCCTCATAGATTAACGGGTCATGCTTAGTGGACTGTATCTGGGTAAAACTTCAAAACTTACATCTTTTTTCACTCCCAGAAAACCACTCGGTGGCTTCCCAACTCTCAAAGGTATGACTCGTGCACTGGGGCCATGGCTTATGAAGATCTGGGAAGCTACAGATTAATCAGAAAAAAGGGTTCTTTCATTTTATATATTTTCTTTTTGTCCTTCCTAATTTAGAATGTAATAATGGCTTTAGAGAGAAATTTTTCAAATGCATACACATATAAAGAAAACTCAGAATCAGTCACCCAAAGGAAACAATCACATACATGGATCATAATTTGTCTAACCACATCTCTCAATATTGGACGATTAGATGTTCTTGGTTTCTGTTATTCTAATTAACGCTAAAGCAAACTGCTTTGGTTACTTTTGTGCATAAAGTTTCCACTTTCTTCTGATTATTTCCTCACATTATTTTGCTGGGTGCGGCCAGAGCATTACCTTCTGTCGAACGTGGCAGTTCTCACGTTGCTATTTCGTCTGTCGTCCTCAGGAAACCACATTCTGGCCAGCGGCTCTGTGCGGATTCCCAGGTTCATGCTCCTTGAGTCTGGGGGTCTGCAGATCACCCCTGTCTTAATCCAGGATGCTGGCAACTACACCTGCTGTGCAGCCAACTCCGAGGGCTCCCTGAACGCGTCTGCCATGCTCACCGTGTGGAGTAAGGACCACAGCCCCTGTGGAGCTTTCTGTTAACAATGGTTTAATCAGCGAGTCATCTGTGCCTGGGGATGTCAATATATGCCCTTGGACTCGCTAATCCAGTCAAAGGAGAATCATTATTTTTACAACTAATTTGGAGAAGTCTGTTGAGTAATTAATTTTTCAGCTTCTAAAAGAATAATTAGAAAATGTATTCAAAGATTTAATGGGGACATTGCAGGAGAGATAAGAGATTAACTTTGTAACCTCAGTAGAGTAGGGATATTACCCCCCAAAACTAGCTCAAATAAAAAAAAACTGATAGGTTGGCTAATCTTATAAGCATCACATAAGAAAAGTGGACCAAGAATGAAAATCCCAGAGAAAGCACTTTTTCTATACTATCATTATAGCCAACTAAAACATTCCTCATATATTAAATATGGATGTTTCCTGTATGTTAGGAGTGAACTGAAGGATCTTTGTGGTTCCTCCAGCTTTTGTTTCTCTTTATTTTATCTATAACGTGGGTTTCTGAAATGCAGGGTAAATTGTTTTCCAGAACATAAGGACTGGGTTACCAAGTATTTAGCTTCACTGGCTGATAAACTTTTCTCTCTCTGCTTCATCCATATCTATATTACTAAAAAATTATTGTTCAAAAAAGCAAGAGACAGTCAGTGCTCACTAACACATTTTTGTAAAGCCATCTATATGAGGAGAGAAATTTTTAACTTGCCTGAGTGAATATTTTGTTAAAATACCATCCTTGAGGAAAAACTAAATTGTTGTGCTTTATTTCACATCTGCTTAGCGTTTCCTATGATATAGTTGGTGTCCGCTTTGATACATGACCCTTTCTCGTTTATTAGGTGTTCTAAAAATATCACAAGTTTTAAAGGAATGAATCCAAATCCTCCCAATATTGTTAGCACTGAAAAAGAGGTTTTGTTCCATTTGGTGGTCTGTTCTATCAACCACATCTGATTCATCCAGTGTCCCCAAAAATTCACCATAAATTTAAAAGCTTGTGGAAAACTGATGTCTGCATCTCTGTAGGTCACTCACCGGAAAATTTTGTGGATCTGCTGAGATTCAAAATTATAATAGCACTAGGCTGGTTGGTGCAGTGCTGTGTGGCCTGCAGGGGTCTTCCCAGGCATCAGCTACTCTGTTCTGTCCCAGCGTGAGTGATAGCAGCACCCCCTTTCATAGACAAGAAAACTAATAAGCTCAGAGGCGTTTCTCTGGATGCCCCCCTGGTAAGCCGTCAGGCTGGGCCCTGAACCCAGTCTCATGGCTCCAAGTTCCGTCTCCTTTCCTGCTGCCAGAGCAGCGCCCTCCCAAGAGGTGTGCAGCGTGGGGACACACACCACAGGGCTGTCTCCAGGGCCTTGGCTCTGGCAGCTGTGGAGTGTCGGGCGGCCGCAGGGCTGGACGACCTTGCAGGCCTGCACGTGGCACCAGGCCCCGCTGCTTACTGGCCCCGTGGCATCAGGCAAGACCCTGTACTTCCTGATCACTGGGAAAAGCATTATCACAACTCTCACAAGACTGCTGTGAGGATCAAGTAAAACAGCGTAAATGAAAGCACTTTGCAAAGTCATGATGTGCTGTGTAGACAGTAGAAATGACCAGAATGTTGATAATCTTGGGAAAGAATCCAGGGTGTAGAACCTGGTAACCGTCTGCATACGATCTTCCTTCTTGTTTCCTTCCAGAGTGTCTGAGGTCCGGGGGTGACCTGAGACGGGCTGGGGGAGGCCTGTCTCCCTTAGCTGGGAGGCAGACAGGCTTGCTTTCAATTCCCTGAATGTTTCTGGGTGCTTCCATGTGCACTGGTTTTGCCGGGCTAAGAGAAAACTAGGAGGTTTTGATGTCAGATGACCAATCCGTCACCCCCGAGGGAGGAAACGCTCAGGCACGTAATCTTGTCTGAGTCGCAACTTGTGTCTTTCCAGATCGAACATCCATCGTGAACCCTCCGGAGGACCGCGTGGTGATTAAGGGGACCATGGCCACGCTGCACTGTGGGACCACCCACGACCCCCGCACTTCTCTCCGGTCAGCTCGGTCAATTACAACGTTTGGGGCTCATTAGTATTCTGGGAGCTGGGGAACTGAAGTAGAGATGAGAAGGGAGAATTTCAGGAACTTTGATTCCAGCCACAGATCCCTGATTATAGCATCTTACAGTTCTGGGCTCCATCATTAATCACACAAATCCCATTTTCCACTCCAGCCTTATGTATTATTTACAGTGAGCTATGTTCCACTTCATGACTTCAATACAGCTTTTCATGATTTTTCTGCCAAGGTTAATACACTATCTGTAAAACGTACTTGTCAGAGGCTGATACTTAATGAGAGAAAAATCCAGAGGGATCGAATGGGATTTCAGCAGTGTTTGTGCTGGGGCTGTGCTAGCCTCGAGGGGTTTTCTCTACTCCAAGGATGGTTCCACTGTGTAATGGGGAGAGGGAATTCCACATGGAAGAAAGGCATCCGTGGTTATCTAACACACTTAGAGGAAACTGCGGGGAACCAGGCGACCCAGAGGACGTGAAGGTCCACGAAGTGGGTGGTGACACCTGTCTTTGTTTGACTCAGACAGGAACGGTCATGATGAAGAACGTGACAGCCCAGGTAGACACGCGGCAGCAGACACAGCTGGCTGTCGGTGGCGAGCTTCTTCCCAAAGGGCTGCCACTTTCAGAATAGTCTTTAATTTTCAGAACCAGCCTTGAAAATGAATCTAGAAAGAAAGATGCAGTCATCCCAGTATTTTCACTCTGGCCTTAGCCCCAAAGGCATGCAGTTAGCCAAATGATAGAATCAAGATGCCCTCCTTCTTTCTGGAACATTTCACGCTGAGCAGAGGGAGGTGGCTGTCGATGTTTACGTACGTTACTAACCGGATTCGGAGACTAAGCTGTTTCCTCACTCTTCTTGGGCAGGTGTTTGACAAATCGCGAATTTCCACATCTCTACCTGTCTCTCTGGAGTTTCCCCAGAGCTCAGAAACCAAGTTTGCTTTCGTTACAAGAATGTTGAATGCAAAACAAAGAAACGAAAGCCAACAAGTTAGAGATTACCTGGAGAATTCTAGGATTCTAGGAAAGAATTCATTGGTTTCTAAAGGACTTGGGAGTGTCACCGAACAAAGGACAAATGAGCCAGTTTTCTGCTACCCTAAGGGCACACCAGAAACCCCCCTCAGATCTTTGTGGTTTTCTTGTAGCTTCTTTAGTGTGATTAGACAGACAGAATCGGAGCTTCCTTCCTGAGAAGGAATTAGGCTGCTCACTCTGGGGCACCCCTTGTCCTGGGTTCCTTTACCCCAAGGAGCACCTGGCCCTAAGGGACACTGGCCGCCGAATGCTGCTCCCCAAGTGAGCGGCTGATTCACTTCCTTCTGGTGGAGACAATCCTGCTCTGTCTGGGGGTCATTGCAGAGGAGCAGTCTGTGCTCTGTGTGCATTGAGCCTTTAAAGAACTGGGTGCGTTCTGGACATCCAATCCAGTACTTTGGAAAGGAAAGCCAGCACTTTGATCTCATCCAGCCGTGACTAGTGAGGGGCTGGACAGGCTCTTAGTGGAATCTACATTTGAAAAGAAAAATGTGCTAAAATGTCATAAAGAAAAGAGAAAGAAATGCAGTTTTAAGGACAGTCTGCCAGAATGGTTGGATTTTCTAAAAAACATTTTTATTTATATTATATTATTTATTTATGGTTGCACCGGCTCTTAGTTGCAGCACGTGTGCTCCTTAGTTGCGGCCGGCAGGCTCCTTAGTTGCGGCATGCGAACTCTTAGTTGCGGCATGTGGGATCTAGTTCCCTGATCAGGGATCGAACTCACGTCCCCTGCATTGGAAGATGGATTCTTAACCACTCTGTGACCAGGGAAGTCCCCAGCATGGTTGGATTTTAAGAAAACGTGTACGGGGACACCCTGGGGACCTTGCCCCCTGCCCAGGCTACACTCTTGTACCCCAGGGACCTTCCTGCAGGAGCAGGAGGTACAGTTGCAGTGGTGACACGGGTGGTCAGGAGCCCTCAGACTCCCCGTCCTGAACCCAAAAACAGACGAATGTCTGCACTTGTCTTTTTTTTTTTTTTTTTTTTTTTTTTGTGGTACGTGGGCCTCTCACTGTTGTGGCCTCTCACGTTGTGGAGCACAGGCTCTGGATGTGCAGGCTCAGCGGCCATGGCTCACGGGCCCAGCCGCTCTGCGGCATGTGGGATCCTCCCGGACCAGGGCACGAACCCGTGTCCCCTGCATCGGCAGGCGGACTCTCAACCTCTGCACCACCAGGGAAGCCCCTGCACTTGTCTTTTTGTCCTGTTTTAACTTCAGCATCTATCTTTGTATTGTGACCAAGACATCTGGTCACTTTCCTTTTTTTTTTTTAAGATATAATTCACATAGTGTTAAATATCACCCTTTTAAGAGCACAGTTCGGCGGTTTTTACTGTACTCACAAGGTCATCGGTTGCTTGCTTTTTTTTTTTTTAATAAATTTATTTATTTATGGCTGTGTTGGGTCTTCGTTGCTGTGCGCGGGCTTTCTCTAGTTGTGGCGAGCAGGGGCTACTCTTCCTTGCGGTGCGCGGGCTTCTCATTGCGGTGGCTTCTCTTGTTGCAGAGCACGGGCTCTACGTGCACAGGCTTCAGTAGTTGTGGCACACGGGCTCAGTAGTCATGGTGCACGGGCTTAGTAGTTGCTCCGCGGCATGTGGGATCTTCCCGGAATAGGGCTCGAACCCGTGTCCCCTGCATTGGCAGGCGGATTCTTAACCACTGCACCACCAGGGAAGCCCCAGTTGCTTGCTTTTTAACAGACAGGGAAGGATCAGCAACCGGGGTCCTAACTCAGGACTCTCTGCTTGACCCACAGCTACGTGTGGAAGAAGGACAACGTGACCATCACCCCATCTGGCAGCTCCAGGATTGTGGTGGAGAAGGACGGGTCCCTCCTCATTAGCCAGACGTGGTCGGGCGACATTGGAGACTACACCTGTGGCGTCATCTCTGAGGGCGGGAACGACTCCAGGACAGCCCGCCTGGAGGTGATGTGAGTATCGCGGCTGCTCCGTGTTCACAGGGTCAACCCTCCCCAACGTGACCGTCGCGTAACACGCATGATGGGTCGCGAGCCAGCAGTCAGAGGCCACCGCCTTGGGCCTCAGGCGCGTACACTTACAGGGTTGGGTTTTTTTGGTAACCTTAAAATGAGAATGTGTTCAGCCTCGGTTTAGATGGTTTAATTATTGGGTTTCCTCCTCATTGATCCCTTTTATCACCTTCTCCGCATCGAGCCCATATCGTTGTAGACTGTTTCCCACACCATGTGTAAGTAACAGCAGGTCCACTTTTCTAAGTGATGCCCGTCAGAACTTCCGATCAGTGTCGGGTTGGCCCAGTTCCCAGGAAAGCCAGCGGCCTCTCTGTGGGCAAACGCGCACTTCCTGTTATGTCCGCTGAACTCCTGGGAGTAGCGAGCAGCCGCTGAACTCCTGGGAGTGGCGAGCAGCCGCCCGTTCCCTCTCCCTGGGCCTTCCTTGGGGTGGGGGCCATGGGAGCCCTGGTTGCATCAGCCTCTGTGCTCCGAGCTCATCCTCCCACAGCTCCCTCTCCTCATGGGCAGGAAGCTGAAAAGCCTGCTGACCCAGTGTGTTTTTCTGACATGTATTTATCTGCTTTTTAAAAATGTTGCCCCCCCAAAAATGTTCCCCCAGCCCATACGCACAGAAGTAAAACCCGAAACTAGAGAAGCAGGGCAGGGCTGGCCGGGCAGCAGCCCGCTCTGGTCGACAGGGGCACGCTGGCCATCAGGAAAGGCCTTTGAGAGGATGGAGAGGCCTTTCTCGCTGGGCTCTGCCCACGGCGATCCAGGAAGGCTTCTAGAGGCAAAAATCATTCCCTGAAATAGGCTGTGGACACTCTGAGTACAGGGGCGTGTCTCATTTGCCTTTGAATCCCCAGGCCCTGGCCGAGGGAATTAAAAGAAAAAGAAAAACGCTTGCTCGGTGCTGCACCCAGGGCCCCCGTGTTTGTTGCACACATACCTGAACAAGCAGCTCTCCGCCAGCCCGTGCGTGGGATTTGAAGGGTTAATGACGGGCAACTGCTAGTCCAGAAAGGCTGGCTGTTGGATCTGCGGAACCTGGGAGAGCGCCGTTCTACCTCCAGGCTGGCCTCTCCCCAGGATGACCTTGTTCCCCGCAGAGGTTAGTCACCTGTCGTGATCAAAGGTCACCCAGTTGCCTTTCAGCCCTAGAGGGCCAGTGGGGGTCTCCCCACCCTGCCTCTCGCCACTGGACCCGCTGACCCTGGGCTCTTCCTGCCCTCCTGGGCCCCCGGGCCCCCATCCAGGACACCTCAGCCTCTGCCGCCTCCACAGCTTGGCCTGGCTCTTCTGTCACCTCGCCCTGAAGGGTGCGCCCCTCCTCTGGGAATCAGCGCAGGGTCCCTTCCTGCCCCCGGGATGCAGGCTGTCTCTCCTGTGCTTCCCAGCGCCCGCTCCGCCCTCGTCAGCACCGGTCACGCGGGCGACTTCTTCTCTCTTGAAGTAGAAGGGTGGCACAGCTCTGCATTTTGAGTGCCTGGCAGTGTCTGGCGTACCTTAGGCGTTCAATAAATACACGTTGGTTGGTTGAATGAATGTGTGTTTGTTGCAGGCCCCCAGCGACCCTCCCGGACATCCCACTCACACCCCTCACCTTCCCTTAGATGCTCACGTGCCCTGGGCTCCCCCCACCGTCGAGAGCTGGACGGCCAACCCTTGCTCAGCTCTGATCGGCCGGCTTTCCTCCTCCATCCATAGCTCACGTGGGGATCTTTTTAAAAATTGCTGATGATGTTGGCATCCACGACCAGTGAATTCACATAATGCTCTGTGCTATTCACAATTTTTAAACTACCTTTGAGAACTCTTAGATCATCCATCATTGGTACCACATAAATAAGTGTTAGCATTTCATAAAGACTCTGTCAGCAAAAGCCAAATTGTGTGCTTCCAATATAGTGAACTCTTTCTCTTCTGCACAATGTTTATGTTCTACTGATTTGCACATCTCCCCTAGTATTTGCTTATTTGATTTCCTCTAAGTAAAATACATTTTTCAGCAAATGTTGCTGCATCTATAAAGTAATAGGCTTTGTGTCATGGTAAAACACCTCATCTCTAAATATAGAAATACTTGCAGATTCGTGATTCAAACCACTTTAGGTACAACTGGCTACAGAGCTGATTTGGAAGACAGCGGTTCCTTGTGAATTATTGGTGTAATAAACACTCCACTCTTCCAAATTGGAATGAATGGGGAAGGTTGTAGGTTAGAGCGCAGTGTATCTTTACATCCGATAAGGTCTTAACTCTGAGACATCAGTGTTGACGAGAGCAATAGCGACCATCACAGCTCAGGATTGTAGGGTCTTCTGCACTTCTCGGAGAACTTACAAACCCAGCCCAGTGACATTTCCCTGACTCACTCAGATGACAACAACAAACAATCTCCCGTTGCAGGAGTGACTGAGAGGTACTTACGGCTAAATGGTGTCCTTCCGAAGAGCCTGAAAGCCTGCTTCCCCAGCCTCCCCACTTGAGTTAAAAGCTACTTTGTTAAATGTAGAAATTAGGAGCGTCGCAAGTGGGCTTTTCAGAAGCAGGCCGCCTGCTGGCAGCTTTCCTGTTGGTTTGCTCGGTAGTTGGTGCTGTGCCAGCCGGGTGCGGGTTGTGGGGGGCACCGTGCGGGCGAAAGCCACAGTCCCCGCAGGGTCACCGGCTCTCCGGAGCGAGGCTGGCCTGGAGACCCCTCCCCAGTTCTCACTGACTGTGTGACTTTGGGCAGGTCACCTCACGCCTCAGTCTCAGTTTTCTCACCTGTACACTGGGCACGTTGCCATTTACCTTCAAGGGCGGCGGTGAGGTTTGGGTGGACCGCTGTTTGTAAACCCTGGCCGGGAGCCTAGCTTGGGGCAGACACTCAATCAGTCACAGCTCTTGCCGTTCCTTTACCATCCTATAAAACACGTTCCTCTCTCCATCCGCGGCACCCTCACCCCATCACCCAGGGCCAGGAAGTTTCTCTCTTTCATCCTCTGACACACTAGGTGTGTCTGTCTGCTGCGGAGCCAGCCCTCCGTGCATGGAACGGTGCCAGGTGCATAACAGGTGCCCCATCAGTGTCTGAGGAAGCCCTGTTCCACTTACCAGGTTGAAGTGGGTTTGGGATTTGGTACCGCCGAGGAGGACTAATTTCTGAGGGATCTGCCTCATCCCCTCCCCGAGAGGAGAGGCGTCTGCAATTCCAGAGGATCTCCTTATGCGTCTGGTAAATTAACGCCGGTCACCAGTTGTGTTAGCTGTGTCTCTCCTGCTAGTTTGCTAAAGCCTTACAGGAAGGAACTGGTTCTGGGGTGACTCCGGATCCCCAAAGCTTCTCGCTGTGAGGGACCAGGCGCGAAGGCTTTGTGGATTGATTGTTAATCATTTAAAGACCCAAGTAGCATTGCATCTTTCCTTCTGAGATCAGAGACTAATTCTTCTGAGCCCGGAGTATAGAGAAAAACCTGATTTACAGAGCGACTGGAAGACTCGGACCCCGAGGCAGTGGGAGAGGTTTCTTTCAATAAAACCACTTCCGACAAAGCCATAATAAGGAGCGAACAATTTAACACCATCTCTCAAGAGTTATCAGGACCCCATCGCCTTCATCCTCAGAGTGAAGTCAGAGAAGATGGGTTTGACCAAGGTGTCATTTGTGCGTTAGAGGGACAGCGCTTTTACGTAGGAAATACTTACCCAATCCTCTCCCACCAGAGCAGCTCCCCACGGCCACCACTGTCCCGGCTGCCTCTCGAGCCTCTCCCCAAGCCGTTCCTCTCAAACACACCTCGCTTCATCGCCGTCCCCTACAGCCCAGGTTTTGTTGTTGTTAATTTCTGATATTATGGCGGTGTCATTTTCCTGATGGTGATTTCTCTTTAAATCACTAAGTGACAGCACTGGCCTCGTCCCCGTTGTCCCTGTTGTTCTCAGAGCCTTTCAGCTGTCGCCCTGTCTGAAAATCACTGTCTGTGAGTCACTGGCTGATCATTTATCTCCTTTCAGACTTGGCGGAGAAGGTGCCAGGACACAATCTCCCGCTATTAGATGAGCTTCTCTGAGATGGATTCAGAATATATTAAAGCCTCATTTATCGGCTATTGATGGGTTTAGTCAAGTATCTCACAAAGCTTAATTTTCCAGATAACCGAAACATCACTTAAAGAAATAATGTACGTTTCCAATGCATATTAAAAAGTTCTTTGCATTGTGAAACAGGTAATATTGGACACGAGGTACGCTAGAGGGAATTTCCATGGAGGGGAGAGGCTGGAACTAGGGGGAAAAAAATCTAAATTTCCTTCCAACTCTGAGTCCTGTGATGTCTGTAAAGAACACACTTTGCGTGGGCCATCCTCCAGGGGCGACCATGGACTCTCTTGGGGCAGCAGTGGAAGAGGGCTCGTTATTTCTAGCTGCATAATGGACAGCGATGTCCTTGGGCAACACTGGGCTTTAGATCTCGGTTCCTGTTCTAAACGTCTCAAGGCCACTTTGCCTTTTACGTTCCTAAGTCTCGTCAATCTTCTTAACAGTCTTTCCTCACCCTCCACACCGAGCTCAGGGCTGCCATTGTTGCTGTTCAGTGTGCCTACTTCTGGCGTGCCCTGTGGCATTCCCCTTGGTGGCTTTTCAGTGCTGGGAGGGGGGACATCAGAAACCACTCTTCCCAGACTCACACCCTGGGTGAGCATCAAGCTCTGAGGGCTGGACAGAGGGACTTGCCTAAGCTGGCTCCAAGGATTTCCTGAGCTCAGGCCTGGACGGGAGGCTGCTGTGGAGTGACCTGTAGATGTGGAGCAGTGAGCAGCCCACCGTCTGCAAAGCTCTCCAGCCCCAAGGAAAGAGCTGTCCACTCACCTGTCGGATCGGTCATTGCTAAGTGAGTGTGCCCTCATGTAGGCCGAGAAGCATGATCTGAAATCGAGTGTAGACCCTGGGTTTTCCTGGGTGTGGGAATTTGACCACTGGATCTCGCGGAGCCCCAGGACAGAGATGTGTGCAGAGGTGCAGAGATGGGCCGGTTGCTCCGGGCCGCAGGGTGACGCTCTTCCTGCCCAGGAGGAGGCTGTCCCTCCCGCCCGCCTCCCGTCCAGCCCATCCATCCTCAAGGACAAGAAGGCCGCTCTGCAAGGCCTGTCCCGAGCCAGCTACCCGCCCCACCTGTGGCTGCCGTGTGTCCCGCGGACCCCAGCTGCGCCAGCCATGGCCACCTGTCTCCTCTACCCTCTCACCAGCTCCTGTTCGTGGTCTGTCCTCACTCCCGACTGTTGCAGAGCCCATGATCTGACATTTCGTCTCCAGGACACTTCCTGAGGAGCCGCCCTTGGCGTCCCAGCTCCAGGCCCAGAAAGTCAGTGTCACACAGATAAGCCGGAAGTTTCTAACCCAGGCATCGCCTACCTGCCTTCCTCCATGACCCAGTGCAGGCCCTGCGCTCCCAGCGGTGGCCCCAGAACTCCCCCTGGTCTTAACTGGGCTCTAACCTCCTCCGCGAGGTGGTCCCGCTGCAGGCCGGCTCTGCGTGCAGCCCGGCAGGTCCCAAGCCGCCCTGTGGCGCTCACTCTCGGCTGCCCCGTGCTGTCCCACCGGGCACGGGCCTTGCACTCCTGGCTGTGAGCTCCGGGAGGCCAGGGCTGTGGCCCCCACCCCGAGTCCCCGCCCCACAGCGGGCTGGGGGAGGGCTGTTTGCTCCCCCATCCTCCCCCGTGTGGGTCAGTGTGTCCACTCTCCCCACGCTGCACAGCGCGAGGCTCCGGGCCTGGCTGGCGTCGCTGATGCGGGAGTGGGGAGAGGAAAAGAGGCCACAGAGAGTAGGGAGCAGGTCCTCCATCGAACACGCGCCTGTCAGGCTTCACCATATTTCTTCAACTGAAAACGCTACGGACTGCAGAGGGAGTCAAGGGGTAGACGTGATTCGTTCTGCTCAAACGTTAGTCGAGGGCAAGGGAGGCCCAGGAAGTCTTCACAGAGGAGGGACTGAGCGTCGGAGCTCTGGAGGCTGAGCTGGATTTTCCGGCACAGGAGGGAACGGCCTGGCTCAGGGAGCTGCGAGTCGTTGGTGATGGCCTTGGTCACGGCTGGGCAGTTCCACGCACCCGGTGTGGGGATGGAGCTCATGAGCGTGGAGGGGGAGCTGCAGAGGGTGCAGGGGTGTGGCGTGACCCCAACAGTGCCGAGGGTTCCAAGCGGCCCGAGTACGACGGCTCTGGGAGGGCTGGTGGGTGGGCAGAGCAGAGGGTCTGGCGCGTGGGCCTTTCTGAGGTCCAGCAGGTAGGACTCGGTGACTCATGAGATGCCTGTGTGCCGGGTGGACAGTGGATGGAGTGGAGATCCTGGAGCGTAACCACCGACGGGAAGGAGGGACGGGCAGAGAAGATCACTGGTTCTGGCAGGAGGAAAGATTCGTGACTGACTGCTAACCCGGAGGCAGCCCTCTGGAGTGTTTTAGTGGAATCTCTTCCTGGAGGCTGTAAGGGGCCACTCAGGACCCCCCAGCGTCTCGTCCGCATCACGCAGGTCTTTTCAGGCTCGTGGGTTCTGCATCTGCTTCCAAGGCCTCAGCTCACCTGCACGTCTCTCCTCCTGACTTAGAAGTGAGACCGTGGTGGCCCTCAGGGGGCCTCTTTGAGCACGGCCAGTGACCACACGTAGAAAACGGCCCGGACCCCAACCACCCTTGTCAGCCTGCTAAGTTAACCTTCCTCATGTCAGAAAATCTTCCATTTCAGGGCAAGTCCTTACAGCGCAGTTCTGGCACTGAGTGCCTGGAGTTAGCAGAGACCCCACAGGTGAAGGGCACTGTCCCCAGCAAGACTGTCCTCGCTCCAGCGCCAGCCGCTCACTCCAGGGCTCACAGGCCCCCGTGCTCCTGACAGACTCACTCCCCTGTCAGCTCAGTAACTCCCTAGAGCAACCGCCAGAGCTCAGCTAAATGCTTATTTAGTATCTCAGTTTTATCATAAAGAGTAAAAATCAGAACCAGACAAATGAGGAGATGCACAGGGCATGGAATGGGAGGGTCCCAAGCACAAAGCTCGTGTCCTCAGGACACATCACCCTCCCGGGACATACATGTCTGATCACCGACCAGGACACTCAGCTGAGCTTGGTGTCCAGTTCTTATGGGGTTTTATTACGTGGTCATGACTGAATCCTTGGCCACGTGATTGAACTCCTTCTCCAGCGCCCACCCCTCCACTTCCCGGGAAATCAGAAGGCCAGGCTGATGTCACTGTCTCAGAGCCCCAGCCCTCTGATACATGGTTGGTCTCTCCAGCGCGTATACCCGCTTTCTGGAACTATGCAGGGGCCCCCCAACGAGCGACCTTTAGCACAAACTCAGGTGTGGCCTGAGGGGCCCACCATGATTAGCAAAGACACTCCTGTCACTCAGGAAATTCCAACGGTTTACTTCCATCCCGGGACAAAGAACAAACTTGTCTTATTTGGAAATATTTATCCAAGTTTATTCTTAGTTTGTTTTCAGGTGGGACTGCTTCAACAACTTTGGTTTGGTTTGTTTCAGAACAAACCAATTCCAACAGGAAATGGGGAGAAGTAGAAAAGATGTTTTCATCCTGGCATTTTCTTCATATTGGCCTTCATTGAAAATCCAAGGGAGGTTCCATTATCGGAGAACTCAGACAGAAATAACAGCTCAGGACTTCCCTGGTGGCACAGTGGTTAAGAATCTGCCTGCCAATGCAGGGGTCACAGGTTCGAGCCCTGGTCCGGGATGATCCCACATGCTGCAGAGCAATAAGCCCGTGTGCCACAACTACTGAGCCTGCATGCTACAGCTACTGAAGCCTGTGCCTAGAAGCCCATGCTCCGCAACAAGAGAAGCCACCACAATGAGAAGCTGGCACACCACAACGAAGAGTAGCCCCCGCTCGCCGCAACTAGAGGAAGCCTGCACACAGCAGTGAAGACCCAACACAGCCAAATAAATAAATAAATAAATAAATATTTTTAAAAAGTAAATACAGTAAACTGATTTTTTTTAAAAAGCCACTAAAAAAAAAAGAAAGAAAAGTTCCTTTTCTGATTTAAAGCTTGATTCACAAAGAGAAAACAAAACAACATTTCAAGCTCAAGTTTATTCTTTATTGTACTGATATATGATTTAAAGTTGCAGTTGTTCGGCTGAATGGATACAAAAACAAGACCCATATATATGCTGTGTGCAAGAGACCCACTTCAGACCTAGGGACCCATACAGACTGAAAGTGAGGGGATGGAAAAAGATATTCCATGCAAATGGAAATCAAAAGAAAGCTGGAGTAGCAATTCTCATATCAGACAAAATAGACTTTATAATAAAGACTATTACAAGAGACACAGAAGGACACTGCACAATAATCAAGTGATCAAGAAGAAGATATAACAATTGTAAATATTTATGTACCAACATAGGAGCACCTCAATACATGAGGCAAATGCTAACAGCCATAAAAGGGGAAATCGACAGTAACACAATAATAGTAGGGGACTTTAACACCCCACTTTCACCAATGGACAGATCAACCAAAATGAAAATAAATAAGGAAACACAAGCTTTAAATGACACATTAAACAAGATGGACTTAATTGATATTTATAGGACATTCCATCCAAAAACAACAGAATACACTTTCTTCTCAAGAGCTCATGGAACATTCTCCAGGATACATCGTATCTTGGGTCACAAATCAAGCCTTGGTAAATTTAAGAAAACTGAAATTGTATCAAGTATCTTTTCCAACCACGATGCTATGAGACTAGATATCAATTACAGGAAAAAAACTGTA
This sequence comes from Hyperoodon ampullatus, assembly GCF_949752795.1. Taxonomy (NCBI): domain Eukaryota; kingdom Metazoa; phylum Chordata; class Mammalia; order Artiodactyla; family Ziphiidae; genus Hyperoodon; species Hyperoodon ampullatus. The sequence goes on from NC_136927.1 coordinate 3,247,598, forward strand.
AAAAATACAAACACATGGAGGCTAAACAATACGCTACTAAATAATCAAGAGATCACTGAAGAAATCAAAGAGGAAACCAAAAAATACCTAGAAACAAATGACAATGAAAACACGATGGCCCAAAACCTATGGGATGCAGCAAAAGCAGTTCTAAGGGGGAAGTTTATAGCAATACAAGCCTACCTCAAGAAACAAGAAAAATCTCAAACAAACAACCTAACCTTACACCTAGAGCCATTAGAGAAAGAACAACAAAAAAACCCCAAAGTTAGCAGAAGGAAAGAAATCATAAAGATCAGATCAGAAATAAACGAAAAAGAAATGAAGGAAACGATGGCAAAGAACAATGAAACTAAAAGCTGGTTCTTTGAGAAGATAAACAAAATTGATAAACCTTTAGGCAGATCATCAAGAAAAACAGGGAGAAGACTCAAATCAACAGAATTAGAAATGAAAAAGGAGAAGTAAAAACTGACACTGAAGAAATACAAAGGAGAGAATACTACAAGCAACTATATGCCAATAAAATGGACAACCTGGAAGAAATGGACAAATTCTTAGAAAAGCACAACCTTCCGAGACTGAACCAGGAAGAAATAGAAAATATAAACAGACCAATCACAAGTGCTGAAATTGAAACTGTAATTAAAAATCTTCCAACAAACCAAAGCCCAGGACCAGATGGCTTCACAGGCAAATTCTATCAAACATTTAGAGAAGAGCTAACACCTATCCTTCTCAAACTCTTCCAAAATATAGCAGAGGGAGGAACACTGCCAAACTCATACTACGAGGCCACCATCACCCTGATTCCAAAACCAGACAGATGTCACAAAAAAAACAAAACTACAGGCCAATATCACTGATGAACATAGAAGCAAAAATCCTCAACAAAATACTAGCAAACAGAATCCAGCAACACATTAAAAGAATCATACACCATGATCAAGTGGGGTTTATTCCAGGAATGCAAGGATTCTTCAATATACGCAAATCAATCAATGTGATGCACCATATTAACAAATCGAAGGATAAAAACCATGTGATCATCTCAATAGATGCAGAAAAAGCTTTCAACAAAATTCAACACCCATTTATGATAAAAACTCTCCAGAAAATAGGCATAGAGGGAACTTACTTCAACATAATAAAGGCGATATATGACAAAACCACAGCCAACATCGTTCTCAATTGTGAAAAACTGAAAGCATTTCCACTAAGATCAGGAACAAGACAAGGTTGCCCACTCTCACCACTATTATTCAACATAGTTTTGGAAGTGTTAGCCACAGCAATCAGAGATGAAAAAGAAATAAAAGGAATCCAAATTGGGAAAGAAGAAGTAAAGCTGTCACTGTCTGCAGATGACATGATACTATACATAGAGAATCCTAAAGATGCCACCAGAAAACTACTAGAGCTAATCAATGAATTTGGTAAAGTAGCAGGATACAAAATTAATGCACAGAAATCTCTTGCATTCCTACACACTAATGACGAAAAATCTGAAAGAGAATTTAAGGAAACACTCCCATTTACCATTGCAACTAAAAGAATAAAATACCTAGCAATAAACCTACCTAAGGAGACAATAGACCTGTATGCAGAAAACTTTATGACACTGATGAAAGAAATTAAAGATGATACAAACAGATGGAGAGATATATCAATGTCTTGGATTGAAAGAATCAACACTGTGAAAATGACTATACTACCCAAAGCAATCTACAGATTCAATTCAATCCCTATCAAACTACCAATGGCATTTTACACAGAACTAGAACAAACAATTTCACAATTTGTATGGAGACACAAAAGGCCCTGAATAGCCAAAGCAATCTTGAGAAAGAAAAATGGATCTGGAGGAAATCAGGCTCCCAGACTTCAGACTCTACTACAAAGCTACAGTAATCAAGACAGTATATTACTGGCACAAAAACAGACATATAGATCAATGGAAGGGGATAGAAAGCCCAGAGATAAACCCATGCACATATGGTCACCTTATCTTTGATAAAGGAGGCAAGAATATGCAATTGAGAAAAGACACCCTCTTCAATAAGTGGTGCTGGGAAAACTGGACAGCTACATTTAAAAGAATGAAATTAGAACACTCCCTAACATGATACTCAAAAATAAAACTCAAAATGGATTAAAGACCTAAATGTAAGGCCAGACACTATCAAACTCTTAGAGTAAAACATAGACAGAACACTCTATGACATAAATCACAGCAAGATCCTTTTTGACCCACCTCCTAGAGAAATGGAAATAAAAACAAAAATAAACAAATGGGACCTAATGAAACTTAAAAGCTTTTGCACAGCAAAGGAAACCATAAACAAGACGAAAGAACAACCCTCAGAATGGGAGAAAATATTTGCAAACGAAGCAAGTGACAAAGGATTAATCTCCAAATTTTACAAGCAGCTCATGCAGCTCAATATCAAAAAAACAACCAACCCAATCCAAAAATGGGCAGAAGACCTAAACTGACATTTCTCCAAAGAAGATATACAGATGGCCAACAAACACATGAAAGGATACTCAACATCACTAATCATTAGAGAAATGCAAATCAAAACTACAGTGAGGTATCACCGCACTCCAGTCAGAATGGCCATTATCAAAAAATGTACAGATGATAAATGCTGGAGAGGATGTGGAGAAAAGGGAACCCTCTTGCACTTTTGGTGGGAATGTAAATTGATACAGCCACTCTGGAGAACAGTATGGAGGTTCCTTAAAACACTAAAAATAGAGCTACCATATGACCCAGCAATCCCACTACTGGGCATATACCCAGAGGAAACCATAATTCAGAAAGAGTCATGTACCACAATGTTCATTGCAGCACTATTTACAATAGCCAGGACATGGAAGCAACCTAAGTGTCCATTGACAGATGAATGGATAAAGAAGATGTGGCACATATATACAATGGAATATTACTCAGCCATAAAAAGGAACGAAATTGAGTTGTTTATAGTGAGGTGGATGGACCTAGAGTCTGTCCTACAGAGTGAAGTAAGTCAGAAAGAGAAAAACAAATACCGTATGCTAACACATATATATGGAATCTTAAAAAAAAAATGGTTCTGAAGAACCTAGGGACAGGACAGGAATAAAGATGTAGATGTAGAGAATGCACTTGAGGACATGGGGAGGGGGAAGGGTAAGCTGGGACGAAGCTAGAGAGTGGCATGGACATATATACACTACCAAATGTAAAATAGCTAGCTAGTGGGAAGCAGCCACATAGCACAGGGAGATCAACTTGGTGCTTTGTGACCACCTAGAGGGGTGGGATAGGGAGGGTGGGAGGAAGACGCAAGAGGGAGGGGATATGGGGATACATGTATACATATAGCTGATTCACTTTGTTATACAGCAGAAACTAACACAACACTGTAAAGCAATTATACTCCGATAAAGATGTTAAATAAATAAATAAATAAAGTCACAGTCTATGTTAGAAATATTAGTTTGTTTATAAATGGTGTGGTGGGTTAGAAAGAGCTGTGTTTCTTAGGTAGCTGCAGGTATATAACATCTTAATAAATTTCAAAGTGTAAAGAGTACATTTTTTAAATTAAAAATATCAAGGATAATTATGGCTTTTTGTGCTGACCTGTGTGGGTTAGCAATAATTGATGTCTAAGAGAGACCAGAAGCTAGTTAGTGGGTGAAGGGGGTGATATCCAGCCTCCCCTTTCCCAGCACTCCTTGTAGGAGAAGAAGCCATTCTTAATGGCTACAGAACAGGGTCCTGCTCCCGGAGCGTGAGATGTAAAGGTTAAATATGGGCCGGGCAGCTCATGATTGCAAGGTGGCTGACCCGTCGGTGGCGGAAACCGTGCAGTTGGATTTTGACGCTTCGTCACCAGTAAATCCCAGTGAAGACCCTTTCTGTTAGTCACTTCTTTCCAGAATTTATTTGCTTTGTGTTTCCATTTTATAGCCTTGCTGATGCCTTGTTTACTATTTCCATGGGGTTCCAGTTAGTGTTTTTACCACGTTTCCCTTCCAGCGCTTTCCCCAAACCTCCATTATCCAACAGAAGACAGAACAACAATATAACCTCACAAGCTCAGTAATGAGGCTGCTCCGTTATCCAAGAATACATATGGGCATTTTGGCTGGTAACTCCAAATGGCTGGTGTCGGAAACTTCCACAGTAAATTATATTTCCCAGGCCTTTTCCTGTTCTATGGCTTGCTGCCTTCCCACTAACAGCCTCTAGCCGTAAAAACAAACTGTTGACCAAGTTTTCTCAATTAAATAGTCTACTGTATAAAATCGGCGCTCCCCACTAGATTTAAGTGAGAGTCATTAGTTGTTTAATCCCTACCAGAGGGATTAAATCAAATTATGTTTGGAAAATAAAACACATTGTGAATGCTGAAGGGTTTTCTGGGGGCGGGGAGTAGTTAGTATTTGTGCTCGGGGCGTGTTTGATGTTCTCCATTTTCAAAACATTGCACACAAGGACCAGGCAACGTAAGAACCACGAGGCTGACCCGCAATTCTGACGTGCGTTTTCTTTTCTTCATTCTTTTGTATCCAAGTGAACTGCCTCATTCACCCCAGAACCTCCTGGCCAGCCTGAATTCTTCCCACAGCCATTCGGTGATGCTGTCCTGGGTCCGACCCTTTGATGGAAACAGCCCTGTTCTTTATTACATCGTGGAGCTGTCTGAAAACAGTAAGTAACGAAGCAACATTGTCGCCGTGGACAATAATCGGATTTCTCCCTGTGCTCTCAATGTCCTTAACCTTTACTTCTGGCTCAGACCCAGAACAGCTAGTAGTAAAACGTTACGATGCTTTACGGAGTTTCCAGTGAAAACCACAGCTCGGGCTTTGGGAAAATTAAAGGGCAGCGTGGGAGCCCAGACGGGCAGCGGGCGGAGTGGCCGGAGGGCCTCCTGCGGGAGCCTGGGTTTGGGCCGAGGCCCCAGATGGCTGTGCCCACGGGGCCACCCTGAGCAAGGGTACCCGGTTCAGCATGGGACGAACTTGCAAATGCATGAACAGTGCCTCCACCTGGGGCTGGTCTGAGGGTCAGCAGCAGCGATAGTTCACCTGTCTTGGCGGTTTGGGCGCAGACGCCACGCTAAGGGCTCAGTGGGCTCTCTCCCTCCTCACCTTCCTCGGCCTCTCAGCGGCGGTCAGCACCGTCCTTCACCAGACAGTCTCCTCCTCCATTGGACTCCCCTCCAGCCCCACTGGCCACCTCGCCTCCTCCCTTCTGCTGGCCTCTCCTCTCCGCTGTCCCAGAACCTCTTCCTAGGACATCTCGGGCATCCCTGTGATTTCCAGTGGCGTCTTTTACTGATCTTTGACCTCCAGGACCACAGATGGAGCCCCCATAAGCAGTTGGCATCTCTGATCTTGTTGTCTCACACATGCCTCCAACTTAGGTTCTTCAAACTCTGTCTTTCTTTTGACATTTTAACCCTAACTGTTCCCGCCTCATCACTGCAGTCATTCTAATCTCAGTGTCGGCCCCCTTGGTGACTCCTGTATCACTCAAGCCAGAAGCCCAGGAAGAGCCCTGGGTTTCTTTTTCCTCTCTCCCGACCCCACGCCCACCCCAGTGCATCAGCAGCCCTGCCCGTCTGTGTTCTAGGACGTAGCAGAGACCTGCTCTCCTCTCTCTGTCTCTCCAGGGCATGGTTCCCTCTCACCAGGACAAGCGCCGCAGCCTCTAACTGGTCCCCTCCTTCCACGTTCGTTCTCTTCCAAACCGTTCTCACACAGGCCAAAGCGTCGACCTTCCTAAAATATGACTGGACTATATCCTCCCTCCCCTGTACGAACTCAGCAGGGCCTGGAGCAGAACCCACCCCTCCTCGGCCCCCGGGCAGCCTCCCAGGCCACTGCTTTTTGCTCTGTGCCACCCACCGTGTTTCACGATGTCTCCCTAAGGGCTAGGCTTCCCCTGTCCTGGCCCCTTGCCTGGGTGCTCCACACACGAGCTCCGTGGAACTGCTTACTGCCGAAGCTGGCTTCCTGCCTTTGTCACCCCACTGTTACTCCATCCAGGCTCCTTCCTGGGGCCTCCCCCAGGGAGGAGCTGGCCGGACCATAGGTCGCTGGGCTCTTGTGATGGTCAGCTTCCCTGGGCTGGCAGCTGGTCTCGTCGTGACGCTATTATAAGTGGGTCTCTGTTTCAGGACAGCTGGGAGTGGTGCTCTCCCAGTGTCCCCCCAGCCCAAGCGGGCTGTCCTGCTGAGACCCCACAGGCACTTGGCCCTGCCCACTCCCTCAGGCAGGACAGCCTAGGCTTCTGCCACAGCTCTTCCTAGGCTCACTCGACCTGTGCACTCTCCCGCTGGTTACTGACTGACCTCGCGTGTTTCTCCTAATTGTCTTCTGTTCTTCCGCCTCCTCTCACGTGATGGAGCCCCCTTCTGATCCTCACATGCTCGGACCACAGCAGGCCCTGTCATTCAATGACGTGCAGAGTGTAAACCCCTGGCCCAAGGGCGCAGGTAGCAGTAGGTGAGGAGGGGACTCGGCCCAGCCGTCAGCCTCTGGAGCCTGTGCTCTTCCTGATGGCCAGGCCACTGCAGAGAAGTTTTGGGGGACAGAACCCTCCCTCTTGTGCTTTAGCAGCACCTTTGTGGTGAAAGTGGACCCAGGATGGCACTTTGGTGTCAGTCTCTGTGGGCATTAAAGGAAGCCGCTCTGTGGACCTGCCTTTATTTGAATTGGGCTCCCCCAACCCCTTCAGTATTCTACTTCCATGTCCTGCCTTTCTAAATGTTCACCCTTGACTACAATAGCTTCGGTTCCAAGCATATCCTAGACTGAGGTGCCCGGGGCCCAGGCCCTCGCTCCCTCTCCATGGTCCTCTGCGTGGCCCGATCTGGTCTCTTTCCTCAAGGAGAGGGTAGGGTGTGAATGGAAATCAGCCAACACCCATCTTAGTTTTAGTTCAACAGCTCTGATCAAAGAGGAGAGGGACGGGCAGTATTTATTGGTGTAACTTTTCTGGGCGGTTAAGGTTTTCCCGAGGGTGTCAGGGCCACGTGGCCTGTAAGCAGAACGGGACCTGACAGTGATCTGTACGGAGAGAACTGTCAGAAGCAGGCTGTCCATCAGGGCCCTGGCAGAGGTGACCCCCGCTGGGTGTCACCTCCTTGAGATCAGGAATGTGTTTTACTTATCTGTCTTTGTGCCCTTCAGAGGCGCTCACCAGATGAACTGGGTCAGTCCCTGGCAGAGTCCCCAGTGATGGACCCAAGTTATAGTCACAGACCATCTGCCAAAAGGGAAGTGCTCTATGGCACCCCGGTTACATAAAATAAGGCATTGTTTCAAAATGCCACACCAACTATTTTCTTAACAACTTGCATGATCGGCTGGTTCTTTGTCAGACATCCTGCCTAAATAAGAAGCAGGTCTGACGTGCAATCATTTATTCCATCCATCCGTCCATCCATCCGTCCATCCATCCGTCCATCCAGCACCCAGTCCTGATTGGGCGTCTGCTCTGCACCAGGCACTCTGCTGGGTGCTGGGGCGCCGAGCTGGAATGGTCAGTCTCAACCCACCGACAGCAGGGACCTGGTCAGACACGTCAACACATCCTGCCACGTACGGCGCTCCCACTGAGGTGCGTCCCGAGTTCAGTCGGGGGACGGCGTGTGGAGGGGCAGGCGTGCCAGGAGACCGGGGCCAGCAGGCGACAAGGGCAGCGTCAGCAAAGGCCCCAGGGCATAAGCCTCGAGGCGTTTAGAAACAGCCGGCTTTCAAGGTGACGCCAATGTGGGGAACCAGGCCAGGATGCTGAGAAAGTGCCCGAGGGTGTCATTAGTCCCTCCTCAGCCTCTGGCTCTCCCACTGGACCCTCCTGGAGCTGGCCGATGCCCAGATGCTTCTCCTTCAGAGGAAAAGTAGTGTAGAAGGATCCGGAGTACGCTGCACTATTGTTATGGTCGCACCAAGTAGGATTATTACACAAAGACTCTAAAGTGGATAAGATGCTTATCTCCGGGCTGATGCTGATTTCAGTTGTATAACACATGTCTGCGGCCTTGGCTGGATCACTTCGTGTTGCTATCAGTGGATTAGCCGCAGGTCTTCCTGATGTGCGGACAGCAAGACCATCACTGTCTTCTGGGCCAATGATCTGGTTTTTATTTTTATTAGGAACCAGTGCCCTTAAGAAGCAGCTGAACATGCTGGCTGATTATGGTCAGAAAAAACAGCTTAGCTGCAAGTACACTAAAATGGAGATGGTATTTGGGCTACACTCAGTGGTGTGCAAGTAAGTGGACAGTTCTAAATAGCTCCATCCGACAGCCCACTCATCCAGCTACTCAGGGTGCTCGCTGTGGCCAGCGCCTCCTGGCGGGCTGAGTAGGATGCCCTTCTCCTGGAAACCGTGGCTCCTGCAGGACCCAAACTGGAGGGGTTTAGTGGCGGAGGCAGGCGCTTTGTAACACCTGCCCTCACAACATGCCAGCCGTTCCGAAAGGGCTTCTTTAGAGCTTTTATGGAGCAGAACTCTGGAGCTTGTGCCGAGTGCTTGTCCGTGCGCTGGACTGGAGCTGAAGCCCTTCATGGAGAGTACGGGCCCCTGCACGCATCCTGTAGTTCCTCTCTGTGGAGCCGGTAGTTCTCTGGTCCCAGGCGTCTCTGTGGGAGGCCAGGGGCTGGAGAGGGCAGCATAGTCCGAAGGCCTGGCCCGAGGTACAAGCCTGCTGGGCTGAGAGCAGGGGTCAGGCCCAGTGGTGGCCAGAGGAGCCTTGGGGCATCCCTGTGTTAAGAAAGTGCAGGGATTCTTGATGTCTCCATAGCGGGGACCTTGTAAACAGGCTGAAAACTCTGTTGCATAGCAAAAGGATTTGGCCCATTCTCTAAAATATTTGTTGAGTTTAATTCAGAATAATCTTTCTTTAAGATTATTATGATCACAAGGGGGAGATAGCCAGAAAAAACTTGTGATGGACTCTGAAGTGGACCCAAAAGCAGGTCACTGGGTGTCTCATCCAGCAGCCTTCAGGGTTACCTGATGCTTTGGGGGCTTGCACTTTTCATTGTTTTTGAGCTATTTTTGCAACTCTAGATTATAGAAAACTTGTAGTGCTGCAAATAATTCTTGTCCATAGAAATGCAAATGAATTGTGTCCTGGTTATAAGTGGTTACTGCAGTACTTAGTTATTGCTCTGTAGCTATTGGTCAGTTTTGCATCTATTTGTAAATTCATTTTAGCATTCCTCATTGTTGGTATTTCGGTATGTGTGTGTGTTGTCCAAATTCTCTTTTGATACATTGTAACATCTTACTGGTTCCCTCATTAATTAACGACAACTAAAATCTTTAACACATGCTCATTTTATATTTGGATGAGAACCATGATTTTCCCTTTTTAAAAATGTATCCTTTAACACGAGTGCATTGGCATCCTGTAGTGTTAGAAACGCACAGACTCATCTAAGGCAGCATGTGCCACAAGCTTCCATGATAACTGATGTTTGGGGAAGGCCATCTCTGTATCTCAGACTAATTCTCAAACCAAGCCCTTCCCTGTTTTCATGAGTTTAACTAAGGCATTTTACTGCTAAAATAGAATAAGCTTTGTCTTTGACCACTTAGAAAACGTAAGTCTTTTCCCCATTAATTTATTTAAATCTTAGCACGTGACTCCTGTTAAGTCATTGCAGGTAACAAGCATACTTACATGAAAATTTCAGAATATTTCATCTTGTTTAGTTCTATTGTTAGTTTTTAACAGATATGAGTGTTCATAGCTTTATACCTTATAATATTTAAATTTGATTAAAATATTAAAAATACCTTTGTAATTTGTTATTAAAGTTATATATGCTCATTAATAAAAAAAATTAGAAATTACTTACAGCACAAAGAATAAAAATAATCCCTATGGGGCTTCCCTGGTGGCACAGTGGTTGAGAGTCCGCCTGCCGACGCAGGGGACACGGGTTCGTGCCCCAGTCCGGGAAGATCCCACATGCCGTGGAGCGGCTGGGCCCGTGAGCCATGGCCGCTGAGCCTGCGCGTCCGGAGCCTGTGCTCCGCAACGGGAGAGGCCACAACAGTGAGAGGCCTGCGTACCACACAAAAAAATAAAAAATAAAAAATAAACTAATCCTTATGATCCCACATGTGTGGAAAGCACCCCGCCCGCCGTGCGCTTGGTCCCTCTGCGGCCACATCCTCCAGGACTTGGCTCCATCACTGAACCCCTCAGCCCTCCGTCGTCAAGCTCCCCCTGTCTTCTGGCTCCCTCTGCCTCAGAGGAGGATCATCTCCACCCCTCATGCCATCTGCTCCCCTCTGCCCGAGCCGTAGCAGCATTTCCACGGGACAGACCCCGCGAGCACTTTCCGGTCCCTCCTCCCCGACCTCTCTGCATCCCTCCACTTACGGCTCTGCCCCCTGGGCTTGACGTCCATCTCCCTCCTCGTTCTTACGTCTCAGTCTTTTGTCTCTTGGACCATTTTCTCTGACTCATCTGACTTCATTTCCAGTCCTGCCCTTACAGTGTTGGTGTCCCTTGGTTTTCCTTGCTCAGGACACTGGTCTTCTCTCCCCACGTTTCCCCCAGTGATCCCTTCCCCGAGGGTCACCTCCCACCACGGGCTGCAGCTCCCCGTCATGTGCTTCCAGCCCAGACCTCAGATTCATGTAGACGTCCCCACCTAGACGTCCCCAGGTTCACCAAACTCAGGCTGTCAAAGGAGACCTCATCACCCTCCCCCGAAGTTTTCCAGGTTAGAAACAGAGACGTCATTCCTGTCTCCTCCCCACTCCCCACCCCCTCAAAGACATCAGTACGTCCCTTTGGGTTGGTTTCACCTCGTAAGTGTCTTGTCTCATCCACTGCCCCTCCGCATTTCAGCAGCCCTGTCCCTGACTGGCTCTGCCCCGCCGTACAATCCCCCCCATCTGCCTCCTCAGACCCTCCGCCCAGGAGTCCCCACGTTCCCTGCGTGTCTGCGGAGCGCACACCCCGCTTGAAGCCCTGCAGAGGCCCCCAGAGCAGGCGTCGCATCCGGGCTGGGCAGGGAGCCTCGGGTTCCCCCAAGCGTCCTTGTGCTTCTAACAGCCCTGAGACTAGTCCCAGGCCACCTTCTAACCAGATTGCCAGCCCTAATTCCTTCTTGTATAGAAACGCTTATTGCTTAGAGAGTAGATGCCAGGCTTATTTGCACATAAATAGCGCCATTGATCACCTGACCCCCGCCTGCCTCTCCAGATTTATCTCCAAACACTCACTGCTGTGCTTTTCATGCTTCAGCATCAGGGCTCTGCTGGAAGCTCCCTGAGCGCACCCAACGGCGCCACTGCACCTTTGCTCAGCTCCCCAATCCTGCCCTTCCGTCTTCCGCCGGCTCCTTTGTAGCACCTCCTCTGGGAACTGTCCTTTCCGGGAAGTGCTGTCCCCAGACTCCTGCCCCCACATGCAGGGCAGCCGTGCTGATTTGCCCAGCAGGCAAAGTCGGCCCTTAGAGAATCAGCACAGGCAGGAAACCAAAACTAAGCAAAATATCTGGAAGGAAACTCTTTAATAATTTTTTCCTACTCCAAGTTTGCAAAGATATTTCCCTGTGTTTTCATGGAGAAGATTCACGGCTCTGAGCCTTGAGTTCAGGTCTTATAGTTATTTCACTTTCATTCTTTGATTTCTGGTCGTGCTGAACACATTTTTCCAAGTTGGTTGCTTTTCGTGCTTCCCCTGCTATCATCTGCCAGTTTCCTTTTCCCTATTTTTCTATCAAGGCCTTAGGGATTTTCCTGTCATTTGTGGCAAGAATTTTTTCAATTTGTTTTTTTACCCTTAATTTTTGTGTATTACTTTTTGACATACAGAAGGGCTTATTTTGTAGTAAATCTACTGATGTTTTCCTTTATGATTTCTTTCATCACTTTTATGTTTGGATATTTCAACACTATCAAGCATAACATATATTTTTATAAGTTTTCATCTTGTTTGTAAAGCTTTAAGGTTTAATACATTTAACTCTTTAATTCATCTGGAATTTAGATGTAAGTAATCTGACATGTGACCTTTTATTTCTTCCAAATGACCCCATTTTTTTCAGCATGACTTATCAAATAATCCATTTATTTATGAAGTGCCTTTTTCATATATTAAGGGGACCTGTTTATGTAAAAGTCTGTGGAGTTTGTTTGGACCCATTGATTCATCACCTGATTATCTGCCAGTTCTATAATATTTTGATTGCTTTAGTCCCAAAATATGTTTAATAACTGATAAAGCATTCCCCTCATCTTTGCAGAATTTTTGTTAGTTCTCGTCACCTGTTTAGTCTTCCAGAAAAAAATTGGAATTATTTTGTCAAATTTTGAAAATCATCACATTGACTTTTTAATCATGTTAAACCTATGATAAGTTTTATGAGAACTGACTTCTTGGTGATTCTGTCTTCCTATCCAGAAAAATAATATGCTTCTCCATTTCTTCAGCTATTTTTTTATATTGCGTAGTGAAGTTTGCAGGCTTATACCTATAGGTTCTATACTTTATTTGTTACAGTTGCCCTAAGATTTTGTCTTATTGCTACTGTAAATAGGACTTTCTTTCCATTTCATCTTCTAAAGAGTTATTCATTGTTGAAACATAGGAAAGCTATTGATGTTTAGGTATTTGTTTATTATTATTATAAATATTTTTCAGTTGATCCTTTTAGTTTTCAAGGTAGACAATCATATCTTCTCCAAATAGTCAAAATGTTTTGTTTCCTTTTGCTTTTTTTTTTTAAATTATTTATGTTAATCCTCTTATTTATGTACTTTTTTGGGCTGCGTTGGGTCTTCGTTGCTGCGTGTGGGCTTTCTCTAGTTGCAGCAAGGGGGGGCTACTTTTTGTTGCAGTGTGAGGGCTTCTCATTGCGGTGGCTTCTCTTGTTGCGGAGCACGGGCTCTAGCCGTGAGGGCTTCAGTAGTTGTGGTGTGCGGGCTCAGTAGTTGTGGCTCGTGGGTTCTAGAGCACAGGCTCAGTAGTTGTGGCGCACAGGCTTTGTTGCTTCACAGCATGTGGGATCTTCCCGGACCAGGGCTTGAACCCATGTCCCCTACATTGGTAGGCAGATTCTTAACCACTGCCCCACCAGGGAAGCCCTCCTTTTGCTTTTATATCTTACTGGGTCGGTTAGAATAATTTTAAAAAGTAAAGGTAATTGGCATAGTCGTTGTTTATCTGATCTCAGTGGGATGTCTACGAGGATTTTACTGTTATGTATGATATTGATATTTTTGTTGTTTATTGAGTTTTGACAAATACATATACAGCACGTAGCTCATACCTTAAACAAGATACAAAACATTTTCAACATTTCAGAAAGTTCCCTGTGTCCCTTTCCAGTCTTCCTCCTTCAAAGGCAAGCACTCTTCCGACTTCCATCTGAACTTCATATAAATGAACGCGATACTGATTTGAAACAGCCGTTTCTCATCCTGTAGTACGTTCCTCCCATTCCTGGTTCTTAGGGTTTTTAAAATGTATGTAGGGATGTTTCTTCTTTCTAAGCAAGTTTGTTTTTTTTTTTAATTCCATTTAGCAATACCCTACAATTTATGCAGGAGAATTCACTATATGAATCCCCTGTAGGCTCGCAGCTCTGCCATGAACTCCCAAGGTCCTGCCTCTGGACAGGTTTCCGAGCTGACTCTGAGGGACCTGGTCAACAAGTCAACAATATGAGGTTCCCGAGCCTCAGACTTGAAATCAATGTCTTTTTCCTTAACTTGGAAAGAAACACTGTCTTCCATAAGTTAATACCTTTCTTCGTCTTTTCCAAAGATGTGTGAGAACTGTCAGGTTGGAAGGACGTTCCTACATCCTCTGAACCTTCACTGCCGCTGACACGTGGAGGAGTCCACACCGCAGGCAGCACTGCTGTCAAGAGGCTGCTGGTTCTCCCGGGAGACTTAGAGGCTTTCTTTTTTTAATTTTATTTTTTATTAGTTTCTGCTTTATAACAAAGTGAATCAGTTATACATATACCTCTGTTCCCATATCCCTTCCCTCTTGCGTCTCCCTCCCTTTTGAAACCCCACATCCAGAGTGTTGCTTTGTTCCCTTAGTCAACAGGGAACCCAAAGCTAAACCGAGTGCTTAGCTGAGCTTCCTAAGTCCCCCAGGTGTTAGAACATCTCTCTGGCTTCTTCTCCTTAGTGATTTTGGATTTGTTTAATTTTCATTTCATCATCCAGTTTCATGCATATTTCACTTTAGAAGGTCTTTAACAGCAGGAGATCTCTCTTTCTGTCTCTACACACATACACACACACACACACACACACACACACATACACACTCACGCAGGACAGAATGATGCCAGGCTGAGGGGCGAGCCGCAGAGGGCCGTGCAGTGCCACTGAGCAGCCCCGCGTGGAAGCAGAGCCTGGCAGCTTGCCCCGCGGAGCTGGGCCGGCGGTGCTGTGCCGGCAGCTCTCGTCCTGGCGGCAGAGGGCAGGGGCCCAGGGCCTGGGGCGGGAAGGGCCCTTATTCTGAACTGGTGAGTGAATTTCCGGGAAGAGGGGGCCGAGGATGGCCGGGAAGCCGGGCGCGGGAACGGGAAGCGCCCTGCAAGGTCGTGGTCCGGGCGCTTGCTGAGTCTGAGATGGTGTTTGGGGGTTCAGGTAGCGACGGCCCAGGGCAGTTTGTCTTTCCTGGAGCGTGGAACATTCTGGTGCCGATACCTTTCTCGAGCAGGGCTTCTTGTGTCACCTGCTGGCCCATGACTGGCTTTTGGAGAAGGTTCTCGGAGACCCCGACGGCTGCGCCCCCGGGCGTCCTCGGGGAGGTGAGGAGACGCCCCTTCATGGCGAGACCGTGTGGCTCTGCTTGCTGTCCTGCCGCCTGCCCGCCAGCCCCTCCCTGCGAGCATGGGACACCCTCTCCCGCCTCGCTGTTAGCAGCTCCAGAGCTGACGCTGGGCTCTGCGCTGCTTTGCTTGCCTGAGTGGCACAGAGACTTTGTTCTGTACGCTTCAGATCGTTTTCATCCGTCTGTGACACACATCTCACACGGGTACTTGCTAAAAGCCTTGGAGTGTGAGAAGTGGTTTCGGTCTTCGCGCACTTTTCTGTGGGTTTTTGCATGTTGAGCCTCACGTTAAAAGCACTTGCTCCCATTTTAAAATCCATCCAGGAAGACAGCGCGTGTCACAGTCGTTCCCAGTCGCGTTGCTGTGTCGTAGGCCCAGAGAGGGGCTGAGGCGGGGTGGGGATTGGGGTCCTGCCCCCTTGGCTCCCTGCCCTCGGGCAAGATGAGGAGGTGGGCAGGGCAGCCGAGGGGCCGCACAGCCCCTGCGGGTCCTTGCCTTCCCAAGCCCGTCCCCCAGAGGGACGCGGCTTCCTGCGCGGGGACGCCCGGTGCAGAGCAGGGTGGCCCTGCCGTGTGTCTTCCCCGAGGCCGGCTCAGCTGCTTCCACGAGGTCGCTGGCCAGCCGAGGTCGGACCTGTCCCCAGCCCACCGTGTGGGGCTCCCTGCCACCAAGACTTGTCTCCTGCCCCAGTTGCCCTCCGCTTCTGCATTTGTCCACTGCCCATGTCCAACCTCTGTGGCCAGTGTCTCCTCTGATGCAAACGGCCTCTCCAGTTCAGAGACCACACTCTTCCCAGTACTGTGTTGCCCCGTGAGCCCACGCCTGGGGCACATTTGGTGTCTTACCAACAGCTCAGGAGGCCCAGTCCCTTGGATGTGAACAGCCGAAGGTCTCAAAGCCTATTCTTGGCATCACTCTGGCCATAGTTCTTAGCAGAGAATTTCATTTAGTTCCTTAAATGCTTAACTCTTTTGCTCTTAACTCTTAAGGCAAAACTTGGTACATTGTAACTCTGACCCCACAGACTTTTATTGCTTCTCTAAAGACAGATACAGCAGAGAAAGCCTTCCCCAAGTGAAAGATGTGCAACTATTTTAGCCTGTGCTCTTTGGGCTTTTGTCTTAGGCAGAAAGTACCCATCCACTTCTCCCGCTCTTTCTCCTGGTCCAGTGACGATGTCTGACTAGTCTGAGTCTCTCACCCCATCCATCCTTAGGGGAGTGGCCTGGCCCTCCTGTGACCTCATACTTATCCCCCGTGATTCCATGAGTAGCTCTGGGTCACAACATCCTTTCAAAATTGTGTTTCGATTCGCTCGTTTTAGGTATGTTTAATGCCTCAACAGAATCATGGAAGACCTCATGGTCTTCTCTCAAGATTACGGTCCATTCTAAAAATGTTATTTCTGCCAGCTCAAGCTTGCAATTCTCAAGTGTCCCTACAAATTACATTCCTTTCATTCTTTTAATAACTTTTTATCCAGAATCCTGCAGAAGGATCTCATTTAACCTTTCAGAGCTTGCTATTATCTGGGCTTCTCTTTCAACGAGCAGATGAGCTGTGAATAAACCAAGAGAGGCTGCTCCGTAGCCCTGGGTGTGCTTGCCTCTGGCTTTTCCCATCCGCCCGCAGCAGCTGAGCCGCTTGGAGTGGGGTCCATTCCACAGCCTCCGCCCGAGCGGCCTCGCTCTGTGGAGGTTGAGATTATTTGTGCGTCTGGGCTTTGACACTGTGTCTCTGTTGACACGATGACGATAATCTGAGGGTGCTTTAATATAGGCAAGCGAACGTGATTCATCCCGCCACACTAATGTCAATAACTCGTTCAGCTGAACACTGAAGTATAGGTCAGAGTCTCTGAAAAACTTGAAAATAATTACACAAAGCACTTGAAAAATCATGAGAATGGTTTAGAAAACAACTGTAATATTGACCTGTACTTGTTTTTTGGGGTTTTTTTGTTTTGTTTTTTGCAGTACGTGGGCCTCTCACTGCTGTGGCCTCTCCCGTTGTGGGGCACAGGCTCCGGACGCACAGGCTCAGCAACCATGGCTCACGGGCCTAGCCGCTCCGCGGCATGTGGGATCCTCCCGGACCAGGGCACGAACCCGTGTCCCCTGCATCGGCAGGCAGACTCTCAACCACTGCACCACCAGGAAAGCCCCCTGTACTTGTTTTGTTTCATGTTTTTCTCCTACTCGTTATTTTCCAAAGAAAATTTTTGTTAATGAACTTATATTACTTTTTTCGTGAGATACATACATATATATGTGTGTATATGTATAAAAATAAAATTTACCTTTTTGTATTACTCTATGGATGTACAGTTCTCAGGATAGACCCAGGTTTTATAGCTTATGTAATTTTGGAGCTTTGGTTAAGAAAAACCATTCAATGCTGAAAGTACCCCTGCTGGGACCTTGGGCAGGGCCAGCGCAGATGGGGGCCAAGAGCGCAAGGTCCCTCTGGAGGGTGCACGGGGTCCACCATGAGGGCATTGGGTGACCGCTGTTTGCAGCCCGTGGAGGGCCCGGCCCCTTGTTTTCACTCCACCCAAAGGCAGCAGGTCCCCAAACACGAGAGGTTCCTGTGAGCCACGTCTAGGACAGCCCACCCTCCAGAGCTCCGACCCCAGAAGAATCCCAGTGGCTTAAATCCGGGCTTTCCATGTGCAGCTGGTGAGCGCCGTGCCTGCTGGTGTCCTCATACACCAGCCCTGACCTCTCCTCGCGCCGGACACCCGGGCTCTGCAGTGCAGGCCCCACACCTGCCCCCCTCCTCCTGGCCCCGCTGAGCCATTAACTGACTGGCTTTTCCCCCCTCGGTAAACATTTTATTTAGAACACTTTGGTTTACAGGATAATTGTGGAGATAGAGGGCTCCCTGGACCCCATGCTCAGTTGCCCCTCTTATTAACATCTTGCCTTTGTGGGGGACATTTGTCACAATCAGTGAACTAATATTGGCATATGGTTATTCCCTGAAGGCCATGCTTTACTCGGGTTTCCTCAACGTTTTGCAGATGCCTTTTTCTGTCCCAGGATCCCATCCAGCACCACGTCACATTGAGGGGCCGTGTCTCCTTGGGCTGCTCTTGGCCGGGCAGTTTCTCAGACTCACCCTGGTTTTGATGACAGTGATAGCTCGAGAAGGCAGGTCAGGCATTCTGCCACTCCATTGGGGTTTGTCAGAGCGTTCTCTCGTGGTTAGACTGGAGTTTGGGCTTTGGGGGAGGGAGCGCTCTGAGGCGAAGCGCCCTCTCCTCACGTCCCATCCCACCAGGCGCCTGTTCTCAGCTTGCTGCTGTTGATGTGGGTCAGGCTTTGTAAACGTCGGGGGCTGTAACTGAGTTTGTGCCTAGGGTCGCATTCTCTGTGGCCCCTGTCCTGAGTGTGCACTCTCAGCCTCAGAAACCCAGAGCACTTGCATTCAGCGTCTACACAGCCAGGCCGGGGCGGGAAAGGAGAGTGATGAGTGTGACCTTGCTGGACCCTCGAAGGCGACGGTCCAAGAGAATAGCTCCTCTTCTGAATCATCTCTGTGACCGAGCCCTCGGCTTCCTTGCTTTAATGCTAAGCAGCTACAAGAAGTCAAAAGAACAACATTGGGCTTATCCGGGAGTTTCCACGAGGTGGAAAGATCAGGCCATAGTCTGTGCCTCCGTTTCTCGGGTGTGAATGGGGAAGCTCATACCTGCCGCGGGTAACTGTGGAGGTTGGATGCGCCCCGATGGAGGCATCGCCAGTGCCTGGGGAACAGCAGGTGCTTCCCCAGAACAGAGAGGAATCCAGTTCCTACGGTGGGTCACGCAGTCTTCTAGGTGCTGAGGATCCAACAGTGAATTAAATGCATTCGAATGGAGCTTATCTCGTGGGTGGCTATTTAAATGGGGAGCCATTATTATTACAATACTTATGATATTTATATTTCAGGAGACACAATATGCAGACAGTTGTAGCCAAATCAGCAGTAGAATTACAATTAGAAAAATTAATTTGCCTCTTAATTTTCCACTTAACTCACTCTGTAACCTGGGGGAAGTTATTTTAATGAAAGAATGTTCATTCTCATCCACGTAAAAAAATACAAGGTACAGCAGCAGTGAAATCATATATTTTCATCTATCAAATGTACAATTTAAGACAGTTATAATGTGCACTGCTGGCAATGTAGTGACAAAATAGTCACTTTCTAAAAACTTTTTGTTAGGAAAAGTACTAAATACGCACAAAGGTACAGAGTATTCTTGTATTTGGTTTCAAAAACCATTAATATTTTACCACATTTGTTTCATCAGTTCCCTACCTTTTTTGCTAAAGTATTTTAAAAGAAATCCCAGAGATTTTGTCATTTCATCCTTAAGTAATTCAGTAAATAGCTCAAAAGAGGACATTGTACCTAACAAAATTAATGGAATCTTTAATATCATCTTATACTCAGTCCACATTTAAGTGTCCCTCATCCTTTTTTTAAAAAGTCTTTTCACAGTTGATTTGCTTGAATCAGGATCCAAACAAGGTCCATCTGTTGTGTTGGTGGTTTTGTCTCTCTCGTCTCTTAACCGACCTTCTCTGCTTTTAGCCCCCGCCTGCCTTCCTCCCGGCTCTCGCCTGGGGTACAGGCCAGGGCACTTGCTTGTTGAATGTCCCAAGTCCAGGATTTGGCTATCCGCTTCCTCCTGGTGTCACTTAATTGGTTTCTGCATCTTCTTTATTGCCCAGACACATTCAGCTTTTGGTTTTGTGTGCTTTCTTGGGGTGTGCGTGAGTGTCAGCACTTCCCAGGTGCTTCTGGATATCCCGTACCTCGTCTCACAGGGCAACACTGGAGGCCCGGCTGCTCTTTTCTCAGTGATGCTGGACCATCCAGGAGCCTAGGCGGTGACAGCCCGTAAGGCTTGGGAGAAGTTACTTAAACTTCCTGAGTCTTGATTTCTCCGTCTGTTAAGAGGAGAGATAATACCTCCTTCCCAAGAGGACTCGTGTGGTTACAGATGTGAAAGCGCTTCCAGACTTCAAACACCTGCACAAATGTTAGGTATTAATAATAATAATGGTTCTTTTGGCAATTAAGAAAATTTTCTTTGGAAAGCATTTTCCTTCCTCAAGTACCTTTAATTGAGAAAATGGTGATGCTCTTTTTTTTTTTAATCGAAAAAAGCTTCCAGTACATTTGGGAAGATTGAAAGCCACGAGCTTTTTAACCAACAGACAGAGTGGAGGAGTGATTAACGCCTCGTGGTTTCTGGGCACCTGAAGCCAAGAGAAAGATTAGTGATGCCCGTCTGTGGAGCAGAGGTTTGTTCAATAGCCTGGCCGGGGACGACTAAAATTCCTTTAGACTTCCAGATTAGAGGAACAAGGGGCATCCCCGAAGGGGTGCAAAAAAGCTCTTGAAACTTTTATGGGATGGGTTCCTTTATCAACAGATCCTTCTACAGTCCAGCCCTAAGACAAGCATCTTGTAATACTCTTTTGTGAGGACTGGGAGAAGAATCTTTTAAAGGGATTTTGCCTGTTGACTGTCAGGAACAGACTCGCTATTTAAATTTTAACACTTCTCAGCAAGTCTGCAATTCCAAAGCCTGTTAGTGAGTAAACCCTTCCTAAACCACTTTTTTTTTTTTTTTTTTTAGTACAAATCAGAGTGCCCATGACATGGATTGGGTTCATTTGTATTCGTTTTCAGTTTAATCTCTCTTCCTGCCAGATCTTTTACCTTCTAGTAGGAGAGGAAAAAGAATAAGTAAAAAATCCTATAGATACAACCAGAGAACTGAGCAGAGCCCCAGGGTCTAGAGCAGATTAATAGGCCCTGTTGTCCAATCGAACTGGGCAGCAGCTCCTACTACTCAGGCTACACTTTCAGGAGCTGTTTACACTCTGCGTGAACAAATGGCTGAGAGTCAGGGAATCGCGTGGGGCTGAGTTTGGGTGGGAAGGAGGCGTCCGGGGCGCTTCTCTGCCCCTTTCCTGTGCGATTAAACGTTTCAGTCCACGGGCTCGACCACTGTCCTCCTGACTTGGCCTCTTTCTGAAATTGCCACGGTTCACTCTGTTCCTGACTGAGCAGGTGAGCAGTGTGCGCTTACAGACCCTGTAATCTGCAGGAAGAGAGGGGTGGAAGACGTGTTCTCTTCAGTGCGTGTGGCAGGGCCCCCGCAGGAGCAGGCAGCACTCCTGACTTAGAATAATCGAGGGGGAGTTCACGAGGGGGAGTGGCAGAGCCGGGATCACCCGTGGTCACGGGCGAGGGCAGCCCAGAGCCGGGGGGAGAGACTGTGCAGGGCTGCGCCGTGAGAAGAGCAGGGGCCGTGGGGAGAAGAATGCAGACAGCCTGGGGCAACCTCCAGTGAGGAGGGGAGAGCCCTCCCTGCCAGGCAGGCCCTCCAGGGCACAGGCAGGGTGGGAAGGGCAGAGAGGGGGCCTGGGGTGAAAACAGGAACGCCCGGCAGAGTCTCTGCCGGAGCCGGGCCTACGCCAGATGCATCGGCGCCCTTCCCTTGTTTCATACTCATCGGTCTCAGGA
The DNA here is from genome assembly GCF_949752795.1 of Hyperoodon ampullatus. Classification (NCBI taxonomy): domain Eukaryota; kingdom Metazoa; phylum Chordata; class Mammalia; order Artiodactyla; family Ziphiidae; genus Hyperoodon; species Hyperoodon ampullatus. The sequence goes on from NC_136927.1 coordinate 3,268,958, forward strand.
GTCATGTGTTATCCCCCTTGTGTTATGTGCAATTCCCAGCATTTAAACTTTTTAATTGTGGTAAAATACACATAGCATGAAATTTTCCATCTCACTCACTTTGGCACGTACAGTTCGATAGTGTTAAGTACAATCACGCCGTTGTGCAGCCATCACCACCGTCATCTCCAGAAGTCTTTTCATCTCGCAAAACTGAAACTCTGCCCCCATTCAACACTAACTCCAGTCCCCCCCAACCAGCCCCCGGTGTACTCCAGGTGTCTCTTTTTTTTTTTTTTTTTTTTAGTATATGATTGTGTTTTTTTTGTTTTTTGGGTTTTTTTAATTAGTTTCTGCTTTATAACAAAGTGAATCAGTTATACATATACATCCGTTCCCTAGGTGTCTCATTTAAGTGGAATTATATTACATTATCTGTCCTTCGAGGACTGGCTTATTTCACTCAGCATCATGTCCTCAGGGTTCATCCATGTTGGAGCAGGTGTCAGAATTTCTTTTCTTTTCAAGGCTGAATAATATTTTGTTGTATGGATGGACCACATTCTGTTTGTCCATTCACCTATCTATGGACACTTGGGTTGCATCGCCTTTTGGCTGTTATATGTTCAAATGCTTAGCACCACTTCCAAGAAATAAGAAAGGCAGCTTGATTTCCTACGGGTCAGTCCCCAGCACCTATGTTTCGCTTCACTGATAACTTGAAAATGTAGTCCAGGGTCACAGCAATTCTGAGTGGAACTGACAGAGGGCACTTGTTCATCCCAGGGCATCCCTGCACAGAATGACTGGGTCAAAAAGCCTGTTTAAACTCTATAGAGCAAGTCCCACTAAAGTGTAGGAGCTGACAGAACCTTCTGAAGCCTTGCAGGCAAGAGCCCGCTTGGCTGACAGAGTCACTCTTCCACGCCTGCCGCAAAGCTGGGAGCAAAGATATTCTAAACTCGCTGTGAATTTCATTCCCTGTCTCTCCAGCCAGAGCCGCTCAGGGGTGTGGCAGTGTAATGAGTTGCCACGCAGATGGGTTGCAGAATGCACAGCCCATCTGTCTTTATCATGCTCATTTCCTCTTTTATTAAAATGTTAATGACTATAGGTTTTATTTATCATTTGGTGACATGTGCAGCATCCTTTTCTGGGAGACAAATCTGCAATCTGCCATGTGAGCTGACAGAGGCCTTCTTCCCGTTACATATTGAACACAGGAATGAGGGATATTGGGTTCCATTTAAACGGCCACATGCAGGTTGAACCAGAAAATCCCTTTACTTGTTGACAGCAGCACGGGGTTAACAGGAGGCACGCTGGACCCGGTGTGGGAACCCCGAGTTCCAAGCCGGGCTCGCTGGTTGCTCCCCACGGGACCACGAGCCTCGGTTTGCCCACCTGTTCAGTGGAGCCATCCACTCCACCTGCCTGGTCAGCAAATGAGCTGATCTATGGGAACGCACCTTGCATTCACTTATCGTCACTCAGACATGTGCTTGGAGAGGCTTGACCTTGTTTTGCTCGCTCTTTCAGACTCTCCGTGGAAAGTGCATCTGTCACACGTTGGCCCCGAGATGACAGGCGTCGCCGTGCGTGGCCTGACCCCGGCTCGTACCTATCAATTCAGGGTGTGCGCCGTGAACCGAGTGGGCAAGGGCCAGTACAGCGCAGAGACGAGCAGGTGTGTGACGCGCACCCCTCGGAGAGGCACAGGGAGCCACGGAAGCATCGAGTTGGGCCATCCGCCGCCACCCTTTAGTCACATTGGGGGACGCAGGGAGGAAGCACAGTGGCCCGCCGGCCTAGCCAGGGGGTCCTTAATTGCCAGGGGGAGTTTCTTAGGCTTCTGTGGTGCTCTGGCTGTGCCAACATAAATCATTCCCAACCGCACCGCCCTCTGTATGCATGAGATTCAGAGCTTGCGGTGTTTCCATGCCCTTTGTGTACCTGGCCGCCAGCAAGGTGGGAGCTGGTGCCACTGTCTTGACAGGTAAACACTGAGCAGGCATCGGCAGGAAGCCAAGTGAGCTCTGGCGTTTCCCTGGTGGTCCTGGTGCTGTCCCCCGCACCAACCCCACCTCCCCAGGCCAGGCGGCTGCTTTCAAGCCTGTTAGATGTGACGTGGGGAAAGGGCTTCATCCTGTTTCAATGTGCCCCTCCCCAGCCAACCTGAGCTCTTAATGGGCTTGTGCTGTAGAAGAGTTGAGAGATCTAAATGACCTTTTTCAAAATGTGGGAGTGTGATATGAGACATATTGAAAGAGCCGAAGGAAACAATGGGGAAGGAGCCTCGGACTACGGCCTGTGAGCTGCCTCACTCGCACCTGTGATCCTTCAAAGAGCGGAGGTACCACGGGCCGTTCAAACAGAATAAGGTCACCTCCCACGTCAATAAGGTCACCTCCCCCATCTTTCTTGTTGCTTGCTGAACTGATTTTCTATTATGTTGATTTTTTGTAACTATTTCATGCACATCCTTTCAGTTTGATCAGCTGTGGGCTTTGCTTTATTCATTGCTCGATTTGAGTAAATACTTAGGCTCAAGATTCAGCAAGATAGAGAATACAAACGAGGACCCTTCGCTCCTGGGGCTGACCTCTCTTCCCCTCCCTGACTTCTTTTCTTTAGGTTGATGCTCCCTGAAGAGCCACCCAGTGCTCCCCCGAAAAATATAGTGGCCAGTGGGCGCACCAATCAGTCCATCATGGTCCAGTGGCAGCCGCCCCCGGAAACAGAGCACAACGGGGTGCTGCGTGGGTACATCCTCAGGCAAGTAGCCAGTGGTTGGCCATTTTTAGACTGTCCTTATAGAGAGTCAAGTGTCTGTTTTGCCCAGGTCGCAAACTCAAATGTCTGTAGGAGCCCAACAGTAATCGAGAGACTCAGGCCAGCAGCGAGACTCTAGGGACTGGTGGAGACGGCGGCCGACCAGTGAGAACAGGCGCCTGTGGGCAGCCTCAGCGGACAGGCTCTGCAGTTCAGCCGTGACGCGCACATGCAAGAAACCGCTATCAGGGGTCGCATTTTGGCAGAAGAATGGTGGGGAATATTATGGGTTGAGGGCAAGGTGTGCTTATTCATTGTAAATCCTTTCACTCTTAAGTTTTCACCAGGGGCATGCATTATTAAGTATAACAATTTTTAATTAGTAATAATGCGGTTGATATAATTATAAGCCAGTTTTTACCATGCTAGTATGTTGTTTAGAATTGCCAGGTTTTCCCGTTTCAAAGAAATTTTAAAATCCAGCTTTTTACACACATTCTCACAATTTTTAAAAATTGGGAATGAAATCAACATATTTTGAAACACAGGGCAGGCCAGACCCTCACAGCCACAGAACAGATGTGGCCCAAGAGTGGCCGGTTTGCTGTCTCTGCCCCCGTGGGGAGGCGCGTTAGGCTTCTGAGCACACTGAGTGAACTGTACCAGCACTGGCTGGGTTGACAGAAGGAACCTGCTTTGCCAAAACTACTGCTAATTTTAAAATTGCAGCAAAAGTGATCATTTGAGTGGTTTGTTGACACAAGTAGAAAGAAAAAAGTAAAGCAGTATTAAAAGGATAACCATTAAACCTCTTCTAATGGACCGTGCAGCTGTGGCCGTATCTGTTACCAGCCTTACGGGGCAGGGACCATGGGTGTCCGTCATTACCGTCCTCCAGATGCCCAGCCCGTGCCCTTTCTAAAAGTGTGATCAGAAAATACCGGGTTAACAGAGGTCTTAAGTGGAGAATTATAGTCTCTTAGATCAATGTAAGAAATTATGAAAGAGTTGCTTCTTTAACTCCGTGTCTTTGCATATGGGAGGTAGCTCATTCCCTATGTATTTATGTAATCACCCACTCATGGTTTCATACATGTTTATCTTTATGCGTGTAATATTTACCTGTCACAACCATTCCACCGCTCTTTTGGAGTTTTTCCTCGAGCATATGAATCATCCTCTGAACACAAGCCAGATCATTATCTGCCTGAAGAGGTTCAAGTGCGGCCATCCCCAGGGGTGCACGGGGGCTGGAGGACTGACCAGCACTCAGGGCCCCCTTGGTCTCTGCGCCCCTGGCCGTCCTTCCCCGTTTCAAAGGGGACACCGCGGATCTGTCCCCTGCGGGCAGGGGGCACCTGTGGACTCTGGTCCTGTGGATGCTTCCAGACAGTCCCATTTCCCTGGGGAAAGCAGCCTGGCGCTTCCCCCTGCTAGAGGCTGGGGTTTTCTGTCACGTTCCTGCCCCTCCCTGCTCACCCCAGCTGTCGCCCTTGTTCCATGCTTATCAACTAACGAAAATAATTGGCCTCCCCTCCCGGACCAGCCCTTCCTTCCCAGGCTTGTCATCCAGGCCGCCTCTGTCTCTTTTTGAGCACATGGAGGAAAAGTTTCCTTGGGCTCCGGCTGCCAAGTAAGGACTTAAGTCAGCCCACAGAACCAGGCCCGGGGCACGGAGTTTAATAACGAAATCTCTCTGATGTCACGAGGCCCCATCAGGGACTGCACATTTCTCTATTTTGCGGGATTACGAGTGTTAAAAGGATTTTCTGTGATGGTGTCAATAGAGCCAAGCACTGGAGAAGAGGGCGTCTGTGTTTGCAGGGGCTTAAATCAAGAAAGCCCTAAGAGGAGAGTGCGCTACCCACGGCCTGTGAACATCCAGGTTTTCAGCAATTGAAGACCCGGGCCAAAGTGACTTTGCTTGGACACATTTCCGAATAATCCTCCCATCTGCAAATCAGCTCCGTTTGCAAGTGTGTACCCTCTGGGGCACAAGTCTCCGTGTCAGATAAACAGCGTGATCCACGGAAGAACAAAATGGAAATAAATCACTGCTGTGGCTCTGGACATAAGAATTAGTTAGAGTGTGTGCTCAGTAATAAAATATTTATAATAATGGGCAGGGTGTTGCTTTGAGAGCAGCATGGGGGTTACGTCCTTTAAAAACATTCTCCTGTTTATTTCCGTGTAAAAAATCATCTCGTTCTCTCTGAGACGGTCTCCCGGGCAACATATCCGGCCAGTCAGAGGACGATGCCCTGCACTTCTGTTATTAATTATGACCTTCCCAGACATCCCATGAATGTTACAAAAGCACCCTGAGCCGCTGGTCAGAGTGGACCAAGCTGCCTGCCTCCAAGGGAGAGCTGCCGCCTCCAAGATGTGGATTCTACAGCATGTCACACACAACCCCATACAGACGGGCCTGGGAGAAGGTGTGCAGCAGGCTTGGCTTCTCAGAACTCGGTGTCCTCTCTTAGGATTCTTCCTACAAGAGCAGTGTTTCCAAAAGAGAAGTGTTTAGGGGGTGCTTTACACCGTCACACCTCCTGTGCGCCCACTGTTTCATTTTATTCTTACAACGAGCCTGTGAGATGCCGTCATGATTCTGTCAGTTTAGGGAGGAGGGAAGCAAGGCTCAGGGACCTTAAGAATTTGCTTGAGGCCACCCAGCACGTTAAGTCTTCTTCCCAACCTATGTCTTCTGAGCTGATTGCTTTGCTTTTCCCTGGAATGTGTACCAGATAGTGGAGTGAGCTCTTCAGCAGCCATGCCTGGCTTGTGCCATGTTGGTTACCCACGATCCTGGGCACCAGTCACGTGCCAGGTTACTCTGGGGTCTGGTGTGGGTGTGAAGCCAATATGTACCTGTTTCAAAATGGCCGTCTAATTGTCTCAGTGCCATTTATTTTAAAAGTGTATGTTTCGTAGATGGTAAATACCTGATACGTGGGTTATTCCACACCAAGCCTTCCCCCTGTTGTCCCCTGCCTGGAAGACAGACCGTCCTGTCATATGGATGAACTTAACATGCTGTGCATGGCACCTACACTTGGTGCAGGTAGTTCAGAAAAGGAGCGCCGGTTGAGTAGGATCGGAAGCTGATGGACGGTGAAGCACAAATGGGGTTTTGATACATTAACTTCCACGTTGGCCCGTCGCAGAGCACTGCTGACCGTCGCCAGGGCCACCGCGGGGCCCGCGTTCTGCGGCTCCTTTCAGGCGGGAGTCGGGGAGGCCTTGGGCCTTCGTGCTCTTCACGGCTGGCCGGCTCTCCAGCGTTTCTGCTTCCTCTCCGCAGTCCTCACCGCGTACACGTGGCCTGTAGCAGGAAGGGACAAAAGACTAGTCTCGGGAAATCCTGATTTTCACGGGGTGCCTTTCCAGCCATTGTTCTTGTGGGAGGGCTGTTTCCGTCCCAGGCCTGAACTTCGGGGCTCCTTCTCTCCTCCGAGGGCGGCAGCCTTGCTGGTGCGCTGGGCCGCCTGCATCCAGATGCTGCACCCCTGGGGACGGCGCAGATGACTGAGCGGGACCCCGCAGGCTTGCTCAGTGTCCAGGAGGGGCCTGGAGACCCCAGCCCGCTGTGGAGAGTGGACGGTCTCCTCCTGCCGCCGCTCTGGGTTCGTATTCTCCTCCATCTCTTCCCTCCCCCACGGAACATCAAAGCCACGTCTTCCTGAGGCAAGAACCAGCTCGTGGATAGAAATCCGTGCTTTTGGAAGCTGCCCGATGACCGAGGAAGTTACGCCCACTGCGCATGCCCCTCGGTTCACCCAGGGCAACTGATTCACTTCTACACATGCAATTGTGGAAAACATTCGCTACTCAAAACAACACTACAGCGGTCCTTTCATTGTACAAATAGCAATGTCCTAGCTAATACCTTTTCTGTGTCCAGAGCCATGTATGTCGCTGTTTTAAATAAATACAACTTTAAACCTCTGCCTTTAGTCCACTAAAGAGCCTACACACCACACTCTTACAGGTCCCCTAAAAAGCCATTTGTCATACTTAGCGCTGGCCTAGCATTTTAGGAGGGTGAATGCCTTTGGAAAGCACTCATTCCGACTGCGGGACTTCGTGAGCAAGCCCAGCGGGGAGCTCAGCCCAGGGACACCGAGAGGCCACGTACTGCTCACCTCCTTCCCTCCCTCATCTCAGTCACAGGAGGAGGGGGTCGCTCAGAAGGATGTATAGCCACACCCCGCTAGAAATCACGTCTGGAATTTGGGGCCTTAAGTCACTGAACTCCCTGGACAACTGGCACTTCAAAAGCGAGCATCTTCCCTGAACCCTAGCATAGTTGAAATGTCAGTTCTGTTGGCCCAGAGCTTATAATCACTGTGAGATTAGGTTACACCTTTTTAGCGGTTGAAGTAGAAGCGGTGTCGTCTGGGGCTGACCTCTTGGCTTTACTCTTGTTTTTACTTCCGCTTTCCTCTAACCGTGTGGAGTGACCTCAGGTAAACCCAGTTCCTTGCTCAAGTCATCTCCCCTGGGTCCACCGCAGGTACCGCCTGGCTGGCCTGCCCGGAGAGTACCAGCAGAGGAACATCACCAGCCCCGAGGTCAGCTACTGCCTGGTGACGGAGCTCATCATCTGGACACAATATGAGATACAGGTGGCCGCCTACAATGGGGCCGGCCTGGGCGTCTTCAGCAGGGCCGTGACCGAGTACACCTTACAAGGAGGTAAGCTTGCTTTCCCCCGAGGCTGCAGAATCTTCGCTGGGGAGCAGGATTTGCAAAGTTCAACTGGAGCATGTTCGGAATAAAAATAGCGTCCAGTCCTCTAGGGAGTAGTTAGAAGGAGAGTGATCACATATTTAATTTAATCTCTCTGTCTATTCCGAAACTATAACAAAACCACAGAAGGGAAACAGATAGGATTCTAACTGCGTTTTTCTGGTTACTAAGGACAGGATGTATCTACACACATCCTTTAACTAGTCCACTTACTCTGTACAAGGTCTGTGGGATTGGCTTTTCCTAAATGGAATAACAGTATATTTTGCAGTGAAACTGGCTGTGCAGTCCTGTGTGAAACTGTGAATGTTTTTCAAAGAGGATGAGTATTTAGTATTTTGCTTTTATTGATGTCATACAGTTATTAGTGATGGAATTTGCAGCTTGGTGCTCTCCATCCCCCCCACCCCCCCACCCCTCCACCCCCACCCCCACCCCGCTTTGGTTTACTTTTTCAATTACACAAGCAAACAATTTACTAAATCAATAAAAACTCTTCCCCACACTCACCCCCCAAAATGACCAGGCAGAATGTCATAAAGCCAGTGGGTCTTACGTTTATGTGCTAAGACCCAACCCCATTATTTTCAGTTATTTCCACTGGTTTTCTGGAGGATCCGCGTCTTGGCGCCAGGAAGGGCTGGGCGCTCAGAAACCTCCTCCATGTCTGCATTTCGCTTTCAAAGCTCTTAGCGGTAACAAATAGACCCTCTCTCAACACAACCAGGTGGGCCCCAGAGCAGCCCAGAGCCTTGCCCAGGGAAACAGTTTTCCCACAAAATCTGAAACCCTTTTTCGTTCAGCAACTTTACCCTCTCCTGACTCACAGGTGTGATTTTATTTGCTTAGGCGTTTTTATCGCTACCAGGCCTTGACCTTTTTCAAATGATAAGGTTTCTAACTGCCCACTTCTCTCCCCAAATCATGCCTGGGACCTAATGTTCCTTGATATTACATGCTGTTACTACCGTCCCTTATTGATCAGCTGTCTGTTGTCATCTGTACGTCCATATATCCCCCTTTATAAATAAAGCGCCGTCACCTCTGCATTCACAGTGACTAGGAGAAATATTTAACATGCAGGACGACCGGGAAGGGGCTGTTTATCTGCTGGTGATTCTTGATCACTCATTGAAAAATGAAAATAGCTGAAACCCTGCACAGTTCATGCTTGCTTTAATTAGTCTATTTCATAAAATAACAATAAATTTGGAAACACTTAAAATGACAGATATTGCTGTTAGTAATCCCCATGGCTATTTACTGTGACTGCTTCCTCGGGTTACCGGTGCGTTTGCATTCTGTGCTGCCACAGGCTCCGCTGGATGGAGAAGGGCTGGGAGGCTGTAGAGTCTGCCCTGGGGACCCGTGGAAGGTTTAGGGCTGTGGGTGACGTGATCAAAGCGCCGTATTAGAAGAGGGGCCTGTCGGTGGGTGCGGGCGAGGCGGAGGGGAGCTGAGGATGAGGCGGCAGCTCCAGAGACAAAAGAGCGATAGTGTGGCTGTGAAGTGATGAATTCCCCCATCTCTGGCGCTGGCCGTGAGAGGGGCGAGGGGTGTGTTCGGGTGCTGCTTCATGGTTTTCAGAGCAGCTCCACACGCCTTCCCTCTGCAGTGCCCCCGGAACCCCACCCAGACTGCAGGGGGCCCCGCGAGCCCTCCCCCAAGCGACCTGCCCGGTAGGACCGGGGCCAGCCCCTCCCTCAGCTTGCTTGCAGTTTATGGCATAGGACAGGACACGTTTTGCTCGAATTGAGCTGGTCTGAGGTCGCTCAGCTAACACAAGGCGGAGAGCAGCGCTAACGCTGGGTCTTCTGAGTCAAGAGCTCTGTTTTCTGGGCGCCGTCAACAGCCTCTGCTGTCAGCGGGACCCACGCTCGCGCGGGGCTCCCACAGGACACGGGTGTGCTCGCGTGGGGCTCATCGTCCATGCTCCTTGTGAGCCTTCCAGGCACCCACAGCTCAACAACAGGGAGCAAAAGCACGTTAACTCTGTCCTTGAATCCGCGCTGCTGCCCAGGACAGGACAGTCAGAGGAGAGCTTTAGACACAAGGTCGGCAAGAATGGGGGCAAGCGCTGGGGGACGAGCGGCTGGCCTGGCTCTGGAGCAAATGACTTGGTAAAGCCGGGTGAGGAGCCCTCTGACTAGAAGGTGGTACGTTGGGAAGAAAACGGCACCAGCGAGGGGCCTTGAGGAACTTAGGGAGACGGAGATGAGGCTGGGGCGCTTGTGAGATGTCTGCACACGCGCACACACACAGGCGCACACATAGGCACATGCACGCATACTCGCATGCACACACGCACATGCACACACGCATAGGCACGCACACACACAGGCACACGCACTGCACACACGCGCGCACACACATGCAAACACATGCACGCAAGCTCGCGCACACACCCCTTGCTGTACACGTGGCCCCAGAAACGGCCCTTTCCTGGAGTCTGTAAGGCCTGATTCTTACTATTTACTCCTTATCTGCCTTCAAGAAACACAATAACTTTTCTGAGCCTCTGCTGTTTTCATTTGTAAAGTTGTGACGCGTCTACCTGGCCTGACTGCTTTAAAGGCAGTTGTGAAGCGAAAACAAGGCAATGCATGTGAAAAGGCTTTGAAAACGCTGAGCTATGATACAAACACCCGTGTTGTTGTCTGTATTCCTCCTTCCACCGTGACAATGACCAGTATTTACTGCGGTATTTGAATGTTTCTGTACTGGTAGTTGTACAGAAAGAAATTTGGGGTTATTCTCTCTGCTAATAGTAAAATCGAGAACACACATGCAGGAATTGATGTGAGCACCTACTGTGTGCTCAAGGTTGTGTGATGGGCCAGGGCAAGGAGAGTGGAGGGGATACCTGTCTCGTTGTCAAACCTGCGGGCTTGCAGCCCCGCCCGGGAGCAAAGACTGACATTTGTGAGACAAGATCAAGAACTAGAACAGAATCCGGCCTCATTCACAGGCAGTCACTCCCCGTTTGCCCACAAGATAGACATTACTAACGTGCTGTAAAGGCTTTCCCACTGAGATGCTCTGAGGAGTATGCCATTGGTGGGAAGGCACCCCTGAGAAGGGACTTTACTGGGACTGCACCAGGGAAGTAAGTGTAGCCGTCTGATTTGGTTAGGAATGGAGTCCAGCTGCTAGAAACAGACCCAAGAGAACAGTAGCTTAACTGAGGTGGAGGTGTGTTTTTATCTCTCTCATACCGAAAGAGTGGGCATTGGGCTCTACAGGGTCATATGGTCACCAGAGAGTCAGGCTCCTTCTTTTTGCTTTGCCATCATTAGCATTTGCCTCATGGTTACAAGCTGACTACTGCGATGCCAGCTATCACGTCCACATCCTAGTAGGAGGAAGGCATGGGGTGTGCCTTGTGGCCTAGTAATCAAGTGTGCCCACCTCTGAAGAGCTTTCTTAGAAGTCCCATCTGCCGCAGACGTATGCTTACAATTCATGGACTGTCTCTGTGCCAGAGAGCCTGGAAGGGGTCTTTCAGCTGTGGGTACATTTCTGTCCATTAGGAAGGAAGCAAGGGGGAGGGGAAAGTGGAGGGCAGCTGGCAGTTTCTGCCCCACTTTGTATGGTGACTCCTGCTGGGGAGTCAAACCCAGAGGATGTGTTTACACTTTCTAGATACAAAATTGTGGGACAACTTGTCTCATGGCTGCTGCATGAAGAGCGTCTCATGATCCTTCATAATCGCCCACATTGGAATTAGCAGAAACTGCAAACCCACAGCCCCTCCGGACCCCTCAGCCTCAGCCCTAAGCTCAGCGGGTCTGCTCGGCCAACAGCCGAACACGTGGATTTGCCACCGGGGACCCTTCCCAGCACCTTGCGTGTCCCAGTGCTGTTAGCAGCCATTGCTGAGAAAGCCTGGGGGCTGAGTTGGCCCTTGGAGCTGAGAAGAGAATCATTAAAATGCTTGTACATTAAGGAGAAAAAAATAACTCATAAGATTAATTGTCAGCCTAATTTGGGAGATTATTGGAATGTATATAGACGTAATTCTGGAGTCAATCAGGAGACCGTGGAGGAGCAGGAAGTACTGGGCCTTGGGAAGAGCGAGACTGCAGTCCGGCCAGCCTCATCGTCCCTCTCCCGTTAGCCGCGTGGCAAGCTCGATCCATCAGGCGACATGAGATGTCACTTAGCTTGACTTTCATAAGGCTCCTCTCGAGAAGGTGTGGGAAGGCCAGGAGAGCGGGTGCGGCCCCCCCTGCCATTAGGGGGGCGTCACTCGCAAAGAGAACTTATAAATAATGCAGGGTCGGCCCGGGTGCAGGCACACAGTGGCAGGAACGCGGGGACGGGAAGGCTGCTGCCCAGGAGACGCAGTGGCCTTGTGCTCCTGGACCACATGGGCTTGGTCTCAGAGGCATCTTCTTCCAGGAAGCTCCTAAAGGAAGATAAGTGAGTTATTCCTCCCTTGAGTTCAGCCGAGTGTGACCTTGATCCCTGAAGTGATTTGAACCCACTGTTCCACCTGTCACACACCCCGGGTTTCTCTTCAGTCCCATCCATTATTAAGATACAATAAAAACGTCTGGTTTGTCTGCTTTCATCCTTTAAGGTTCGGACACGCAGGGATTATCTAACACAAACTTCCTCACCTCCCGACTTCTCATATCCCCCGTCATCCCCCACCCGCCATGAGCTTGCCTGCCAATCCCGTTTGATAGATTTTATCAGCAGGGCCTCGTGACCTTCTCTGCTCTAGAGAAGAATTTTAAAATGCGAGAGATTAATTTACACATGGAGCAGGAAAACTCTAATACAGCTCCAGCCACGCGAAGTTTCCGGGCGGGGTCAGGGGAAGACGGGGCGTGGTTCGTTCGTCACAGTGGCGTGGCCTAAAGTTCCACAATACGGGGAACCCACTTGTCAAATTTCCATTGTGATTACCCAAAATGAATGGAAAACGACTTAAGTTTACTCGAGAATTTCCTTCAAAACCCTTCCAGAAATCAATATGCTTTTAGTTTCGAGTAGAAAAAGCCATAGAGTCTCAGTTCCGCATGAGTAAACGCGCAGTGTAATTACAAGCATTTTTCTTATTGCCAATGTCTACTTCAGCAACTTTCTAATCATCTAGTATGGGAGGAAAAGCACTGTAGTCATCTGAAGCAATCAGTGGTTCAGATTTGATGCTGATGCAGTGTTTGGTTCCAGTGAGTTTCTGTTAAAAATTGTTCGACTAATGGTGAAAGACACATGAAGAAGTAAGGTGACCACAGAGGTCTGAGGTGAGCCTCAGTGTGGAATCCTACATACTGTTAGGATATGGATGTAATAGGTGATGGTTCCATCCTAAAATAAGCCAGTGAGGTTAGCAAACTCCTATCCCTTCCTTAAATGTATCCATTAAGATGCAGATATTGGTTTTTCTAGAAAGGGTCCAAAGACAAATTATACTATAAATCATCATTTTTGAGCATGCCAAGGTTTTAATTTTTTCTGGTTTTATTTCTTTATCATTTTTCTTCTCATAACAGGTATTTTTGTGCTGTAATGATTTATTCTGGTTTCAGAACATTACCTTCTAATGAAAGAGAAATATTTCATATTTAAAGAGAAATGGAAAAAAACACTTGGTTATCCATATTTCTAAAACATTAGTAAAAGCCCTTAAATGTTCACTTGGGCTTTGCAAGGTTTTCTAAAGTAAGGATTATAAATGAACACTCCGTTTGCAAGCTCCGTTCTTATCTCCTCTTGGGAAATTCTCAGTGTGGCATAAACGACATTGCACAAAAGATTTGTGCAACCCTTAAGAATTTCTAGACCTCAAGCTGCGCCTACAGAACAGGATAATGTTGAGAATCTCCCAGCATCGCCTAAAACACTAAGTAGGAACTGAACAGAGTGATATGGGACGTTCCATTAGGTATGGGCTTCATCTGGCCTGTTAGAACTTTCAGGAAAGGAAAGGATAGGAAACGAGCATTTAGGGGATGCCACTCTCTGCTAGTTTCGCTGTGCTGAGCTCTCCACTTATACTCATTATCATTTCGTCGGTCATCCCCCAACCATCACATGAGAAGGGCACCACTGTCCCTATTTCACAGAGAAAAAACGGAAGCTCAGAGAGGTAACTAACTTTCCAAAGGTCACATAGCTCGAAAAGGCTGGAAAATGCTAGAATGTATGCTTTTGCTTTTCATTCTGCATATACCAAACATGGACATAAATTACTTCCAGATTTTTGGTGCTTATGTTCACATGGCAAGTGGGTTTGCAGTAGCTCATGGACATATTTTAATGCCATCCACAATAAGAAGTCTGTTTTACATGGACACCCAGGACACACACACACACACACACACACACACACACACACACACACACACACACACACACACACACACACACACACACCTACCTCTGAAACAAAAGGCTCGTAGAACAATAGGCGCCCTGACGGTGTGTGATGTTCTGTAATACTTTCTAGTCTATTCCATTCTGTTTCACGCTCTCCTCCTTTAACAGATGCAGGCTGTGATCACTAAATTGACTTCCTGGGCTGCTGCTAATGCATTTCCAACCTGCAGTTTTGAAAAACACTGAATTTAAGCAATACAGGATGTTTGGTTCAGCTGATCTTGAATCCCTTTCAGAACAGGCTTCTACTGGCCTGTAGGACACATCAGGGTCAGGGCTGAAGAAGGCTTCCCAAGGGAGATACTGCTAAAACCAACACTGAAAGACCAAACAGGGGTCTGAGTGGGGCTTTGGGCAGGGGTGACAGGCCTGGGCACAGAGCTGAGATTCGGGGGCTGGAGGAGGCTGAGTCCAGCACCTGTATCTGTGCAGACGACCTCATGGGAGAGAAGGGGTTTCCGGGGTAAGACTTGCCCTTCAGCTGCTGCTGGAAGATACAAGGAACGATCAAACCCATCTTAAATTACTGTGACCAGCACACTACGGCCTGGGCTTCCCTCCAAGCCTGTGAACGCTTCAAGGGCAGGGGCTGCGTCTGGTTTGTCTTATTTATATCTGTATCCCTAAATCCAAGCACAATGCCTGATGCGTAAATAAACAGAATGTAAATAGCTATCTGATTACAGACAGACCCTTGCTGTTCTTATTTCAGTGTCCAACACTGCGCCGATTGAATCTCCGCGTGCAGCACGATGCCTGGTCTTCTCCCCCCAGTCTTCTGCCTGTCTTAGAAGGAGAGCCGGGTCCCTGCTTGCCTTGCCCCACACATTGTACTTCCCCAGCCTAAAAGCTGGTCCCAAATGCTTTCTCCTCAATGCCTGGCGCATGAAGAATTGGGAAAAATAAGTCCAGAAAATGACGCACAAAACTTTTTAAGTGTTAAGATATTTTCTTACGCTGGCCATTAAAAAAAGATTCTTTAGCTTCTTTGTCCGAGATTTGTTATCCTGATAATGTGTTAGGAATGTTTAATGCAGTTAGGACATTTACGTGTACCAAAACCGCAAGAACCGTCACAACACAAGAACTCAGCCGTAGCCTACAACGATCTGGAATTAACAATAACGCCCAACGCACAGATTGTAATATATTCGTCCCCACAGCAAAGTGTAGCCCGTGATTTTTCCACGTAATGATCTGCTTCTCCCCTCTCTGAAAGGCATTTAATTCTGTGGGGTCACCTGGAGAGGGAGATGCCTGTGAATTCTGGGTAGATACTTCAGTCCCTGACACTAGCAATCATATGCTTTTAGGATAAGGAAAATCAGGGTGTGTGGTTGTGGTGAAGACCTGAGGACCCACGCTCCCTTCTGCGGTGTGGACATTGCTGGGAGCAGCTGTCCTGCCAGCAGCTCTGTTCCCAGTGAATGGAATATGAGCAGAAGTGAGGAGATGCTCTTCTAAGCAAGGGGGGTGCCCTGAATGCTCACATGCCAGGCTACTCACAACCAGGAAAACTGACCTTGCCCTGTAGGGTGATGAGAGATGAACTGCTATTGTGGAGGACACTGAGATTCCACAATTTTTCTGTAACAGATAAGGTAGATAAGGTATCTCAGGGAGATACAGCTGAGCATGCTAGCATATAGAAATTTTGTCAGGCAATGCACCGTAATTTTGTTCTGTGCTAAATTCAGCTAACTTTACAGCATTATCAGTGGGCCGTCAGCATCTTTAGGTTGGGTTTGCAACCGTTGGCTCGGGGAACAAGCAGGAAGCAGAAGTCAATCACTTTCCCACTACAGAGGCCATGCCCACCTGTCCCATGAGACGTTGTGAATTCCCTGCTGGTGCGTCACAGCCTCAGCTTATTAATTTTATTTGGCTTGTTGTGACTCTCCCAAACACCAGGTAGCTCCGTGGTCAGTGTAGGTTTCTTTCAATTAACTGTTACATTAAACTGTTTCTGCTGTTTATGTAGATTACAGAGAAGGTGAATTTTAATGATCAACTAGAATTTACTCGGGAATCTTGCAAATAAGCTTTACGTAATCTGCGTGATGTTGTTTGAGTACTTGAATGAAAGAACAAACATGAAAACCACTGGTGTCTCTCTTTTCAGCTGCAGAGACTGGTTCAGGAAAAGTGCTGGCCTGGCAGAGTCTCAAATTCTGTGCACTGTAAATAACAGTAGACGTTCCTGGAAGAAAAGGTGGAAAAGAGCCACTAGGAGTGACCTTCGGTCACTTAGAAGAAGGGGCCACATGCTACCAACCTCATTTCCTTTTGGGGGAGGGCTACCGAGTCGATGGATCCAAATAGTATATTCATTCTGTGGCTTGATTTCCTCTCGTTCATTCATTCATTTATTGACTCAGTCAGCACCCCGTGGCCAAGATGGGGAATGTGGATTGGATGATAAAGTAATTAGATGGACTCCAAGGGCTCAGCTTTGCCCGAAGAGTGTCATTCACTTGATGGAGCACCGCTGTGAGGGTGACTCCAGTGGCAAAACCCCTCACTCTTCTGGGCTTTTCTTGGTCAGCACTTCTGTCAGTGACTTGGAGGGGATGGAGAGGACATGCCCATCAAACATGCAGGTGTCACAGCTGAGACGGGCCATTCAGATATTCTGTCCCTGAATCAGAAATAAAAATAAACTGCTGTGTTAGATTGATGGCTGAAATCAGGCTGAAACATAAAAGGGATAAGCCAGACGCTGCATTTACATACACACAACCAGCCATGTGACAGAGGGAGGGAAGACAGGACTTGCCAACAGTTATCATAAAAAGAGTCAGGGAGGTGAGTTGAGCACAGATCCAGGGAGAGCGTTGACCGTCATCTTGTAGGTGACACACTTCCAAATCAAGGCAGATCATGATGCCACAGAATCCTGGTTGGGCTGGATGCCACCCTGAGGGATGGTGAGAAATCGGGGCCTCTGCAGAGGGGGATGACCAGCAGGGGCACTGCTCTGTCAATCATGTCATGTGGGAAACGGGAGAGAAGCGGGGTGTTTACTTGGCCCATGGGAGCAAAGCCCAGCTGGATATTTTTGTGATTTTCATTTAGTCTAACAGCTCTGTGGGCAAGGAGACAGACAGGCATCAATAGGCAGCAATTGTGGAAGGAAGTGTTTCAGTTCCGCGTAAGGAAAGTCCCTTTACGGCGTACGGCCAGGGCTCAGGTTGACTAAACAGCAGGGAAGGTGTCTAAGAAGCTGTGCGGGCAGCAGCTGAGTGGCTGCCTGTCGGAGGAGTGGCAGGTGGGCTCCCGCAAGGACAGGTTGGTGAACCCCAGGACCTCAGGGTGCTGGAAGTACACCTACAGGAGAAGGAGGGTACAGAAATAGAAATTAGGCTTCTCATTGACTTTGAAACCATGTAAACATTGGGCTGGCCAAAAAGTTCATTCAGATTTTTCCATAAGATGTTACTAAATTATTTTAAAACATTTATAAAAGAAATTCTAAAACACTGAAGGCAAAATGAAACGAATGATCAGAGCGGTATTTTGAATTGGTGACTTAGCCAAATGGAAAGTAACTATTTCCAGTAACTTTAAAACATGACAGTTTGATTGACAATCCCTAGCACAAAACCAAAATCAAAAGCTGGAGGAAAAAGAAAACGGTCAAAAGCTGTTTTCAGCAGTCATGTTGGTAAGGGTAGTGCTGGGTTTGGTTTTTTAAGGTGCAATTGTATGAGTGTTGTGACATAAAGCGAATAAGGATTATGTGGATGTTAGGAACTGAGATTTTGGGCAAAGCTGAAGCCCTAAATTGGAATTGGCAGGACGATGATTTTATCTTCAAAGAAAAAAAGAATTTCTCGTCAAAAGGCCTGGAAATAAGAACCAACCTAGTAGCACTGAGCTTCCCAGTAACCCCCCAAAATAAACAGGCTTTCTTGAGTAAATGGATGATTCCAAGTCAGGGACAGGCAATAAATAATATATAATATAATATATAATTCCAAAAAGTAAAGAAGCTTATCAAACACTAGTGAGGGCTTGTCAGGAAGACTCCTGTGCCACCTTGAAGAGGCTCCCCCTCGTTAAAGATGGGATGATGTGAAAATCAATAATAATAACTGCAATGAATTGAAGTGTTCCAAATACATTTCAGTCCATGGATTCATAACAGTATATATGTTAAAAGCCTCATTAGTCATCTTAGGAGAATGCTAGGGAAGCTATGACATACTGGATTTGTATAAAACTTTCCAATCAAAATCTCAAAATTTTTAGTGAGAAACTTGACCTTGATGGTTGAACATAACTTACTCACTGTCTGGTTTTATTCTTGAGATGGTCCCATTCAGATACCATCAAGACTTTTCATGATGACCTCTTCAAATATTTGAAAGTAACCATTGACAAGAAAGTATTTGCACGGGTGGTCACAAATGCCTGAAGATTATTTATTGCATTTTCCACAGTTGAGAGAAACTTCTTTCTTGCCATTAACCAGAATGTAGATAATTCAGCCTCTTTACATTATACTTTAAGGGTGGTGTTTCTTTAAGTTAACAGTTCTTCCTTTTATTCCTTTGACCAATGTAATGTCAGACGGTTTTTGTGATAATGTGAATAGATTTGGAATCTGATCAAATGTTTTTCATATCAAGTATTTAAAAATAATAGGCATTTCTGTATATCTACACAGATAACTGCTGCCAGTCTTAATAATTTTTCTTTAGAGTTCAAACACTGATTCCTTTAGAATTATAAAACTGATTATATGTCACTAGTGAACAATTTTTAACCCTGTAAGGAAGTTGAAGTTTTGCTTTGAATTCATCCATTTTACACATACATGTTCGTATACAGTCACAAGATCTGGGGAGTTCTCTGTTGTGTCCATTCAGGTGCTGAAAATGTCACTTAATGGCCATTTTTGGTACCAGTAACTTTTCCTTCAACAAACCTTCAAAGTGAGACCCATTCACTAAAAACACCAACAACAATGATAATAGTAATGCTTTGTTCAGTTCACAGACTCTTGCAAAAACTCTTGTAGACTTCAATTTGAAACTGAAATCGGAAATAGGAAAGTTCCATTTATGAATAATACTGTTAGAAGATAAATGGTTGGCCTGGCAGATGATCCAGAGACAGACCCAGTTCAGATCATTAAATCAACACTTCCATTGCAGGCCAGTGAGTACTGACTGATGTACAGCAGCAGCTGGAACCCCTCAAAAGAAATTCTTTTGTCAAAGTGGTGTTCTGATTCCATTTCTTTCACAAAGCGAAAAACAGGTGGAACTACAGTGTCTTGGACTCTGTTAGATTGACCTCCTGATAATGTCATTTAATGAGGAGCTCAGGTGTACGGGCTACCCCTTACAGATGAGAACTTCTCTGTGAATAAAACAATGGATTTCTTCAATCTCAGGCTTTCAGATCGAATTTTGCCATAAAGTCTTTTTTTATCCTTTGCATTTTTTAATGTAACTATAATTGATTTACAGTGTTGTGTTAGCTTCAGGTGTACAGCTTCAGATTCTTTTCTATTATAGGTTATTGCAGGATACCTGTATTGAATATAGTTCCCTGTGCTATACAATAAATGCTTGCTGTTTATCAATTTTATGTATAGTGGGGTGTTTCTGTTAATCCCAAACTCCTAATTTATCCCTCCTCCCCGCCTTTCCCCTTTGGTAACCATAAGTTTGTTTTCTATGTCTGTGAGTCTGTTTCTGTTTTGTAAATAAGTTGACTTGTATTATTTTTTAGATTCCACATGTGAGTAATATCATATGATATTTGTCTTTCTCTGTCTGATTTACTTAATATGATAATTTCTAGGTGCATCCATGTTGCTACAAGTGGTGTTATTTCATTCTTTTTTATGGCTGAGTAATATTCCGTTGTGTATGTGTACCACAACTTCTTTGTCCATCGATGGACACTTAGGTTGCTTCTGTCTTGGCTATTGTGAATACTGCTGCAGTGAACACTGGGGTGCCTGTATCTTTTTGAATTAGTGTTTTCTTCTTTTCGGGATATATGCCCAGGAATGAGATTGCTAGATCATATGGTAATTCTATTTTTAGGTTTTTAAGGAATCTCCAGACTGTTTTCCACAGTGGCTGCACCAATATACCTTCTCACCAACAGTGTAGAGGGTTCCCTTTTCTCCACACCCTCTCCAGCATAGATTTATTTGTAGACTTTCATGATGGCCATTCTGACTGGTTTGAGGTGATATCTCATTGTAGTCTGATTTGCATTTCTCTAACAATTAGTGATGTTGAGCATCTTTTCATGTGCCTGTTGGCCATCTACATGACTTCTTTGGAGAAATGCCTATTTAGGTCTTCTGCCCATTTTTTGATTGGATTGTTTGTGGTTTTTTGATATTGAGTTGCATGAGCTGTTTATATATTTTGGAAGTTAAACCTTTGTTGGCTGCATCATTTGTGAATATTTTCTCTCCATAGGTTGTCTTTTCATTCTGTTTATGGTTTCCTTTGCTGTGCAAAAGCTTATGGGTTTGGAGTTCGGGGTTTTTTGGAGTATGAGCCACCCATCTCGTAGCGTGGCCCTGCACCTTGCGTGGCCCTGCAATAAACCTTCCTCTGCTCCAAAAAAAAAAAAAGCTTATGGGTTTATTAGGTCCCATTTGTTTATTTCTGCTTTTATTTCTTTTGACTTGGGAGACTAATTGAAGAAAATATTACTACAATTTATGTGCACAAATGTTTCACCTATGTTCTCTTCTAGGAGTTTTATGGTGTCATGTCTTATGTTTAGGTCTCTAAGCCATTTTGAGTTTAATTTTGTGTATGGTATTAGGGAGTGTTCTAATTTCATTGATCTACATGAGACTGTCCAGCTTTTCTCCATTGTATATTCTTGCCTCCTTTGTTGAAAATTAATTGACCATAGGTGTGTAGGTATATTTCTAGGCTGTCTGTTCTGTTCCATTGATCCATATGTCTGGTTTTATGCCAGTACCATGCTATTTTGATTACTGTAGCTTTGTAGTATTGTCTGAAATCTGGGAGGATTATGCCTCCTGCTTTATTCTTTTTCCTCAGGATTGCTTTGGCACTTCTGGGTCTTTTGTGGCTCCATATAAATTTCAGGATTATTTGTTCTAGCTCTGTGAAAAATGTCATGGGTAATTTGATAAGGATCACATTAAATTGGTAAATTGCTTTGGGTAGTATGGCCACTTTAGCAATATTAATTCTTCCAACCCAAGTCTTTATACCTTTCTGTCAGCATTGGTATACAAAACTTATCAATTTGTTCTCTAGTATCTTGTTTATTCCCAGTGTCCATTTAGCTTTGACGATTTCATCCTTAGCAGCCTGTCTGGTATGGGGTACGCTGTGGTGCCCCCGTCCAGAACAGTTCCTCTAGGTGACACACCCATCCCCAATGCCAACACCTGGTCTGTTGAGGCTCAGAGCTGTGGCCCTCCTGGGCACTGCTACTGCCAAGGGGACGTGTCCCTCCCAAGGGGACCCCCTCCCATGGGTCAGTCTGTGACCAATGGCTGGTTGCTGTGGGCACAGAAAAGTCCAGTCCCTTGGCCTCAGTTTAGGACAACTCGAAGGGGCATCCCTGCTCTGGAACTCCCTGTGGGATCAATGAGACATCACTGGAAGCCTCTCCTTCTGCCCAGCCCTGGCCTCTTCTCTTCCTTGGCAGTGTGTCTACGGAGCACCCATAAAGCTTATACAGAAAACTCTTCATGGCCAGAGTCTGTTTCCAGGGCACTCAGTCTAATGCACATATGTTTTTGAAACATAATGTTGTACGCATTTCTTTTGAGGCAGTCAAACTACTACTACATATCAAGTGCAGTTACTAACATCAGTACCCATCAGTCAGCAATGGAAGGTTTTCTGATTTCATAATCTTCCAGAATGAGTGTGTCTCCGGGTCATCTGACATGTCATCCATGCAGCTTCTAACCGTGTTCTTCAGAAATGGTACCTTGCCTGTTTCCTGTGCTCCATTGGTCTCAGACTCATTGCTGACAGTTTCTACACAGCCTGGCAATGTGAGTGATTCTGCAATTGCAGGAGGAGTTTGGCTTTAGCTATTAAATGCAGCACTTTGTAACTAGCTTCTTGTACTCAGACTGGTACAGTTGTAACCAGACTCATAAATACTTGTCATTCTTACTTTGTACCTGCAGACAATTTTCCCAGTTCTAATATTTTTGTGTAAGAGTGATGTTTTGGGGAAAGGTGCTGGCATAATTTTCCTGGTATCTTTGCTTCCATCAAATACAACATTTAGGCTGAAAAAGAAGATTATTGGAACACACAAGTCTGAATTCTAGATCAGCCTCGTTATAGTCCCTGATTAGAAAATGTTTCTACTATTCTGACTTGGTATACCTGATGATGTTCCTTTAATCAAAAAGTTGTTCATTAAGGTGAGAAAATATGTCTTTATAAATATAAAATAGTATTAATAATATTGACCTAAATAACTTTAATAAATATTTACATATTTAAATATCAAGTACAATAAAGTGGACTATATGTATGTATGTAGTAACTTCAGAAATGAACTTTTCAAAAAGTTTTGGTTGAACAAATTCTTAAGAAAGTTTTCAAATAAATCGGGTTGGAAAATCCAAAAAAAATGCATACAGTAAGCAATATTGATACATTCCTTTTTTATTTAATTAAAGGATTAAAATTCTGAAATACTCATGACATATATAAGTTGTGTAATCTCTTATCCAAAATATTTCAAAAAGTAAATTATTTGAAGCTGTAAAGCCCTGTAGTCCTAATGAGTTGATTTAATTAAGTAGGTTATTTTTTTTCCTTTTTTTTAATTTGAAGTATAGCTGATTTACAATGCTGTGTTAGTTTCAGATGTATAGCAAAGTGATTCAGTTATGCATATATATACACATATATATACACATATACAGATAATCTTTTTCAGACTCTTTTCCATTATGGGTTATTACCCATATATAGAATATAGTTCCCTGTGCTATATAGTAGGTCCTTGTTGTTTATCTGTTTTATATACAGTAGTGTGTATCTGACACCAAGTTCTTAAAGGATAATCTTAAAGGTGAGAAAAAGTGGCTCATGGGATTGACAAGGTATACCATACAGAAATCTTCCTAGAATCCTCTTTAGACTCTCTCTTTATCAGATTTTTTTCACTATCTGCAGCTGCCAAAAACCATTCTCTTTCCCTCTCTCTCCTCACACACACACGTGTACACACACACACATGCACATGTGTACACATGCACACACACAGTTCCCTACCTCCCTGCCACACCACTTTCTCTGCCCTTCCTCCTTCATCGCTGGCTGTCACCTCTGTGGCCAGTGACCCTCACTGCCTTCCAAAGCCCCCTGGGAAGCATACCCTTGCATCCTTCTCTGATTCCTCTTCTTCCGTGGGAAGCAGCCGCTTGGAATTCGGATGGACCCATTCATTCTCCGCTTCGTTACTTACTAAGCCATGATGGCCACCCTTGCCAAGACCAGTACCATGTACTTTCACGTATTTGCTTTCTTTTCTTCAGATTCTACAGTTGAGCACCAAGGAATCTTTTTTTTTCTTTTAAGATATCTTTATTGGAGTATAATTGCTTCACAATACGCGTTAGTTTCTGTTGCACAACAAAGTGAATCAGCCATATGCATACACATGTCCCCATATCCCCTCCCTCTTGCGTCTCCCTCCCACCCTCCCTATCCCACCCCTCTAGATCATCGCAAAGCACCGAGCCGATCTCCCTGTGCTGTGCAGCTGCTTCCCACCAGCTATTTTACGTTCAGTAGTGTATATATGTCGATGCTACTGTCACTTCACCCTAGCTTCGCCCTCCCACCCCATGTCCTCAAGTCCATTTTCTATGTCTTCTGCAGGTTATTATTTTTAAACATGTTTTTAAATTTCTAAAAAATGATTCATTTTGAAATTTCATCAAGAATCAGATCTTGCTGAGTTTACATCACTATCAAAGATGAAAGGAAGGGAATGAGGGAGAAGAACAGATTTTAAATCATTCATGTTTTATCGGGGAGCACTTAATACCAGAAAATAATCGTAAGCATAATCACACATGCCCTGTATATAGGACTAGGTGAAAATACTAACCAAATTCATTGAAAAAAATACCCACACACACTGAACAACAACAACAACGACTCACTGATGAGAAGCAACTTGCAGCTAAAGTAAAGCTCAGCTTGACAAGCTGGACCAGTGGGCGTCAGGGAAGGCGTGGCTTAGCCACTCCCAGCATCTCCTGGCCGCAGATACTATATATTGTAGAAAGTGAAAAATAGTGATGGATTCAGGGGGTTTACAGAAAAAGTCTGTGTATAGTTTCACTTTTTAAATAGACTTTAGAGGAATTTTAGGTTCACAGCAAACTTGAACAGCGGGTACAGAGATTTCCCGTCTCCCGCTGGCCTTCCCACAGCGTCCCTCGCCGTCAACATCGCCTCCGGATGGTAATTCTGTTACCGTTGATGAACCTATTCTGACGCCTGTTTATCACCCAGAATCCATAGTTTGCTTCAGGATTTACTCTTGGTGTTGGACATTCTATGGGCTTGGACAAATGTAGAATGACATGTGTCCACCATTGCAGTATCACACAGAATCGTTTCCTTGCCCTAGAAATCCCCTGTGTTCCATCTATTCATCCCTCCCTCCCCACCCCTGACAACCACGGATCTTTTTCTGTCTTCAGTTTTGCCTTTCTCAGAATGTCATATAGTTGGACTCCTAAAGTATGTAGCCTTTTTGGATTGCCTTTTTTCGCTTAGCAATGTATGTAATGCACACGTATAGTTTTCAAATGTCATTTCAACAGTTGTAAATTTTTGAGTGGCTGTAAACAACGGTTTACTACTGTGAAAAGCTGACAGACATCAGTCTCTCCCGGCCCAGGTGCACCCCGTGGGCAGCACCCTGACGGGACCACTCTACCCTGCAGTGCCCCCTGCTCGCCACTCTCCAAGAAATCCATTCTCAGCTCCCAGAAATGGCCCTTGTTTTAGGTTGCAAACAGTTTTCCATAAGGAAAAAGACTCCTGTATCTGAAACCACTCCTGTGGTTTTCCTTTCACATAACCTGGTTGTTAGGTGCCCTCGAGTGCTGGGTGCTTCACCACAGAGCTCCTTGTCCTTGGCTGTGAGAATTGAGACAGTATCCAGTGAGCTAACGCTGTATCCAACTTAAGACCGAGGACACACTGGGATCGGTGCTGGGGGAATTATCTGGTGAAAATAGATGTTTTTTTGAGCAATGAAAATCACAAAAAAGCATAACACCAGTCACTTCACCAGGCCTCTTCAAGGCCTGCAGTTAGAGGCTTGGAAAGAATAGCACTTCAATTGCTAATTATCTGGGGAGAAAGTGTCCCTGGAGGCCTTACTCCCAGGAGCAGGAGGCCACAGCTTCCAGCTAGGATCCTGGTGAAGACTGAACCCGGCTCTGGACACATGGGCCTCCACCTTTCTGCAGACCGGTGGCAGCTCAGAGCCTAAGCCCGGCCTCTCCCAAAAGGGCAGGGTTACGTAACCGTCGCTAATTAAGACCTTTCAGCCGCAGTGACTCGGTTGTTTGAAGCGCTGTCAAGAAGGATTTATGGGCTGTAGGTCTTCTTCTCACTTGAGGGAATTTTTAATACCGTTGTTCGCAAATCTGTGAGTCACTTTTGATGACAATAATTAGGAAAAAGAGAAGCTGAAGGATCTGAGAGAGAAGAGGGCTGAGAAAAATTGGCAATTTTTGGAGTAAAACCCAGGATAGGTAAGAGAAAGGAATCTGAAGCTTCAGAACCTCTATCCTGTGACTTTGGGGTGGAGAGTGTGTGCAAAAGGGCCGGACCCTGTGAGCTTTGATGTGAGGATGGCACAGACAGGGTGGTTCTCGAGTCTCATGGTTGTGTGCCATCTTGGGTCATGAGAAGGGAGGGGGAATTGCCTTCTTAACCGGGTCAGCCAGGGCTGGAGGCCTGGGTCCTGGGGTGGGGTGAGGGGCCAGAACCAGGCAAATGAGCGCCTCTCAGCATGGCTGTTACGTGACGCCAAAGCAAAGCAAAGCAAAGAACAGCAGGAGATTACTGCTCATTTAGTTTATGCAAAATGCCATTTTATTAAAGTGTTTGATCCGTATGGTCTTAGTTTAGAGAAATATAACAACACTTGACTGGAAAGTTGTCTGGAATTTCAGAGTCAGTGATTGGAAATGAAATCCCAGAGCTAAGCCTGCGAAGAATGAGACGTGGGTTCTAGGAGAGAAAGTCACAGCTCTTCTCAGTCCCTTCCCAGCAGCCCTTGCTGTTTTCCCTTCCCCTCCCCTTTCCCTCCTCTTTTCCTTCTTTCTTCCGGGGGAGACTGTCCCGGTGACCCACTGCTGTAGAATAAACTTAGAGGCTGAAGGCAGCACCGTTGCATCATATCTCATGGTTGCGTGGGCTGGGAATTTGAGCCTGGGGGGGCAGTGCCTTGTGCCCTGTCAGTTGGCAGATGGGCTGGGCTGGCGGTTGGGTGTCGGGGGAGGGAAGACGGGTTCACTCACGTGTTGGTGCCTTAGCAGGGAAGGCTGTGAGGCCGGGCACCCTGGGACTGTCCACCTGGGCCCCTGCACACAGCCTCTCCAGCATGGTGGCTGCAGGGTCGCCAGACTCCTGCCATGGCCGCTCGGGGCTCCCAGAAAGGACAGTTCCAGCGATCAGGAGTAGAAGCTTCTAGTTCATTAAGGCCTGGATTGTATTCTCTTGGTCAGAATAGTCACAGAGCCTGCATTCAGGGGGTCCACACACAGACACCACCTCTAGATGAGAAAAAGCATCAAAGAATCTGCAGCAGTTTTAAAGTCGGATTTATTGCGACATAACTGACTTACAGTAAAACTCTACCTCGAGGGTAGAGCTCTGCCCTACCCTCAGCCCTTGGCAGCAACCATCCGTGTTTTCTCTCCTTTAGCTTTTCCTTTTACAGAATATCATAAACGTGGGAAAACCCGGCAGGTAGCCTTCTGACCTTTCCCTAGTGTGATGCATTCGAGGCCCACCTGTGTTGTTGCTGAGGGTGAGACATCCCTTCCCGCTCCCTGCTGAGCAGCGTTCCATCCCGCGGACGGACCACCGTTCGTTCTCCTCTCCACCAGTTGGAGGGCTTTGGGATGTTTCCAGTTTAGGGTGGTTATTACTAAAACTGCTATAAACATAGCATACGGATTTTTATGTGAGCTGAAGTCTTCACTTCTGTTGCATACATAACTTAGGAGCAGGACTGCTGGATTGTACGGCTAGAGCATGTTTAACTCCGCAAGAAACTACCAAACTGTTTTCCGAGTCACTATTACCGTTCTGCATTCCCATTAAAAGTATGAGAGTTTCAGTTGCTTTGCATCTTCACTAAAATCTGGTCATTGTTTTATTGTAACTCTTCTAGTAGGTATATAGTTGTATCACATCACGATTTAATTTCCCTGGTGGCCAGTGATGCCGATTGAGGGCCTTTTCATGTGCTTATTTCTATCGTTACATTTTCTTTGTTCAAGTAACTATTTAATTATTTTTGACAATTTTTTGAGGTTTTGGTTTTCTTATTATTGAGTTTTGAAAGTTTTTTGTATATATTCTGAATAAAAGTCCTTTACTGGATATGTGTCTTACAAGTATTTTCTCCCAATCTGAGGCCTCTCCTTTCATTTTCTCAACAGGTGTCTTTCATAGAGCAGAAGTTTACTATTTTGATGAAGTCAGATTTATCAGTTTTCTTCTTTCGTGGGTTGTACACTTGCTGTCATATCCAGAAATCTTTGCCTAACCCAACAACATCAAAACTATTTTTTCCTAGAAGTTTTATAATTATAGATTTACATTTAAGCATGTGATCCATATCCATTTTGAGTTAGTTCTCATATATGGTGTGAGGTATGGATCCAGATTGGTTTTTGTGGGGCTTTTTGGCATATGGATGTCCAGTTTGTTCCAGCACCATTTGTTGAAAAGACTATCTTTTTCCACAGTTGGCCTTTGTGCTTTTGTTAGAAACCAACTGATATGTATGTGAATAATTTCTAAACTCTGTTTTATCGAACGATGTGTTCCTCCTTTCTCCAGTAACACTTTGTTTTAATTACTGTAGATTTATAGTTAGTTTTGATATCATGTAGTAAAGGTTGTCCAATTTTGTTCTTCTTTTTTGAAATTGATCTTGCTATTCTAATTTCTTTGTTTTTCCATATAAATGTTAAAGTCAACTTTTCAATTTCTAAAAAATGCTAGCTGCAATTTTGATTGGGATTGCATTCTACCTATAGATCAATTGGGGGAGAATTGGCATCTTTGTTATGTTGTCTTCCAATCCATTAATATATGACTCTTCATTTACTCTTCATTTACTTCATTTGATTTCTTTCATCTGTTTTCAGCATACAGATCTTGCATACAGTTTGTTAAATTTATATCTATTTCATGTGTTAACTGCCATGTAAATGGTACTGACTTTATTTTATTTTATTTTATTTATTTATTTTTGGCTGCATGGGGTCTTCATTGCTTCGCATGGACTTTCTCTAGTTGCGGCGAGCGGGGGCTTCTCTTCGTTGCGGTGCGCAGGCTTCTCATTGAGGGGGCTTCGCTTGTTGCAGAGCATAGGCTCTAGGCACATGGGCTTCAGTAATTGCAGCACGTGGGCTCAGTAGTTGTGGCTCGCGGGCTGTAGAGTGCAGGCTCAGTAGTTGTGGCACATGGGCTTAGTTGCTCTGTGGCATGTGGGATCTTCCTGGACCAGGGCTCAAACCCGTGTCCCCTGCATTGGCAGGCGGATTCTTAACCACTGCGCCACCAGGGAAGCCCCAGTACTGAATTTTTAATTTCAATTTCCAGTTGTCCATTGCTTGTGTTTGAAAATATAATTGACTTCTGTGTTTTGATCTTGTATCCTATGATCTTGCTAATTTCAGTTCTAGGAGTATATAGTTGGTAGTCTGAGGAATTTTCTACATGGATGATCATATTGTCTGTGAATAGAGGGAGGTTTTTTTGTTTTGTTTTATTTTGTTTTCCTTTTCTATCTGTATGCCTTTTGTTTCTTTTTCTTGGATTACTGCACCAGCTTGCCCTTCCAGAAGAGGAATGGCAAGAAAGACACATTTGCTTTGTTGCTGATCTTAGGGGAAAGCATTCAGTTTTTCATTTTAAATAAGTTGTTGGTTGTAGGTGTTTTACAGATGCTCCTTAGCAAGTTTAGTACGTTCCTTTTAATTCCTACTTTGAGAGGTTTTTTTAAATCAGTATTGGAGGTTGAATTTTGTCAAATTCTTTTTCCAAATCTATTAAGATGATTATATTTTTTAAATTCTATTGATAATGTTGAATTACCCTGATTGATATTCAAATATTGAGCCAGCCTTATGTTTATAAGATAAACCCCACTTGATTAGGATAAACTGTGATTTTTACATATTGTTGAATTTGACTTTCTAATATTTTATTAAGGATTTTTGCACCTGTGTTCTCAGGGATATTTGGCCTGTAGTTTTCTTTTTTTTTTTTTCAACATCTGTTTCTTGTTTTGGTGTCAGGATAATCCTTTAGAATGTCTTTTATTTCATTCTTCTTCAAATGCTTGGTAGAATTAACCAGTGAACCTTATATGCTTAGAGTATTCTTTTTTTTGTTGGGAAGGTTTAATTTTGTATTCAAATATTTGATAGCTCTTTGACTACTCAGGTCATCTATTTCTTCTTGAGTAGATTGGAAGTGTGTTTCTTTTAAAGAATTTGTTCATTTCATCTAAGTTGTTGAATTAATGAGCATAAAGATACTCAAAATGTTTTTATTCTTTTAATCTCAGTAGGGTTTATAGAGGTGTCTCCTGATATTGGTGATGTTGGTAATTTGTGATTTCTGTCTATTCTTGATCAGTCTGGCTAGGAGTTTATTGATATTTAAAAGAACCAGCTTTACAGTGCTGGTCACCCTATGCCAAGCAACTAGCAAGGCAGAAACACAGAGATAAGAAACACATAATAAGGCCACAGGCACCCCAAAACACACCACCGGACGTGGACCTGTCCACCAGAAAGGCAAGATCGAGCCTCGGCCACCAGAACACAGGCATTAGTCCCCCCCACCAGGAAGCCTACACAACCTACTGAAACAAACTTAGCCACGGGGGACAGACACCAAAAACAACGGGAACTACGAATTTGCAGCCTGCAAAAAGGAGACCCCAAACACAGTAACATAAGCAAAATGAGAAAGCAGAAAAACACACAGCAGGTGAAGGAGCAAGATAAAACCCTACCAGACCTAACAAATGAAGAGGTAATAGGCAGTATGCCTGAAAAAGAATTCAGAATAATGATAGTAAAGCTGATCCAAGATTCTATTTCCAAGATCCAAAATCTTGGAAATAGAATAGACAATATGCAAGAAACAGTTAACAAGGACCTAGAAGAATTAAAGATGAATCAAGCATCGATTAAAAACACAATAAATGAAATGAAAAATACTCTAGATGGGATCAATAGCAGAATAACTGAGGCAGAAGAACGAATAAGTGAGGTGGAAGATAAAATAGTGGAAATAACTAATGCAGAGCAAAATAAAGAAAAAAGAATGAAAAGAACAGAGGACAGTCTCAGAGACCTCTGGGACAACATTAAACGCACCAACATTCGAATTATAGGGGTTCCAGAAGAAGAAGAGAAAAAGAAAGGGACTGAGAAAATATTTGAAGAGATTATAGTTGAAAACTTCCCTAATATGGGAAAGGAAATAGTTAATCAAGTCCAGGAGGCACAGAGAGTCCCATACAGAATAAATCCAAGGAGAAATACACCAAGACACATATTAATCAAACTGTCAAAAATTAAACACAAAGAAATCATATTAAAAGCAGCAAGGGAAAAACAACAAATAACACACAAGGGAATCCCCATCAGGTTAACAGCTGATCTCTCAGCAGAAACGCTACAAGCCAGAAGGGAGTGGCAGGACATAATGAAAGTGATGAAGGAGAGAAACCTGCAACCAAGCAAGGATCTCATTCAGATTTGATGGAGAAATTAAAACATTTACAGACAAGCAAAAGCTGAGAGAGTTCAGCACCACCAAACCAGCTTTACAACAAATGCTAAAGGAACTTCTCTAGGCAAGAAACACAACAGAAGGACTATACCTACAATAACGAACCCAAAGCAATTAAGGAAATGGGAATAGGAACATACATATCAATAATTACCTTAAATGTAAATGGACTAAATGCTCCCACCAAAAGACACAGAGTGGCTGAATGGATACAAAAACAAGACCCATATATATGCTGTCTACAAGAGACCCACTTCAGACCTAGAGACACATACAGATTGAAAGTAAGGGGATGGAAAAAGATATTCCATGCAAATGGAAATCAAAAGAAAGCTGGAGTAGCAATTCTTATATCAGACAAAATAGACTTTAAAATAAAGACTATTAGAAGAGACAAAGAAGGACACTACATAACGATAAAGGGATCGATCCAAGAAGAAGATATAACAATTGTAAATATTTATGCACCCAACATAGGAGCACCTCAATACATAAGGCAAATACTAACAGCCATAAAAGGGGAAATCGACAGTAACACAATCATAGTAGGGGACTTTAACACCCCACTTTCACCAATGGACAGATCATCCAAAATGAAAATAAATAAGGAAACACAAGCTTTAAATGATACATTAAACAAGATGGACTTAGTTGATATTTATAGGACATTCCATCCAAAAACAACAGAATACACATTTTTCTCAAGTGCTCATGGAATATTCTCCAGGATAGATCATATCTTGGGTCACAAATCAAGCCTTGGTAAATTTAAGAAAATTGAAATTGTATCAAGTATCTTTTCCGACCACAATGCTATGAGACTAGACATCAATTACAGGAAAAGATCTGTAAAAAATACAAACACATGGAGGCTGAACAATACACTACTCAATAACGAAGTGATCACTGAAGAAATCAAAGAGGAAATTAAAAAATACCTAGAAACAAATGACAATGGAGACACGACGACCCAAAACCTATGGGACGCAGCAAAAGCAGTTCTAAGGGGGAAGTTTATAGCAATACAATCCCACCTTAAGAAACAGGAAACATTTCGAGTAAACAACCTGACCCTGCACCTAAAGCAATTAGAGAAAGAAGAACAAAAAACCCCAAAGTTAGCAGAAGGAAAGAAATCATAAAGATCAGATCAGAAATAAATGAAAAAGAAATGAAGGAAACGATAGCAAACATCAACCAAACTAAAAGCTGGTTCTTTGAGAAGATAAACAAAATTGACAAACCATTAGCCAGACTCATCAAGAAAAGAAGGGAGAAGACTCAAATCAATAGAATTAGAAATGAAAAAGGAGAAGTAACAACTGACACTGCAGAAATACAAAAGATCATGAGAGATTACTATAAGCAACTCTATGCCAATAAAATGGACAACCTGGAAGAAATGGACAAATTCTTAGAAATGCACAACCTACCAAGACTGACTCAGGAAGAAATAGAAAATATGAATAGACCAATCACAAGCACTGAAATTGAAACTGTGATTACAAATCTTCCAACAAACAAAAGCCCAGGACCAGATGGCTTCACAGGCGAATTCTATCAAACATTTAGAGAAGAGCTAACACCCATCCTTCTCAAACTCTTCCAAACAATATCAGAGGAAGGAACACTCCCAAACTCATTATATGAGGCCACCATCACCTTGATACCAAAACCAGGCAAGGATGTCACAAAGAAAGAAAACTACAGGCCAATATCACTGATGAACATAGATGCAAAAATCCTCAACAAAATACTAGCAAACAGAATCCAACAGCACATTAAAAGGATCATACACCATGATCAAGTGGGGTTTATTCCAGGAATGCAAGGATTCTTCAATATACGCAAATCAATCAATGTGATACACCATATTAACAAGTTGAAGGAGAAAAACCATATGATCATCTCAATAGATGCAGAGAAAGCTTTCGACAAAATTCAACACCCATTTATGATAAAAACTCTGCAGAAAGTAGACATAGAGGGAACTTTCCTCAACATAATAAAGGCCATATATGACAAACCCACAGCCAACATTGTCCTCAATGGTGAAAAACTGAAACCATTTCCACTAAGATCAGGAACAAGACAAGGCTGCCCACTCTCACCACTCTTATTCAACATAGTTTTGGAAGTTTTAGCCACAGCAATCAGAGAAGAAAAGGAAATAAAAGGAATCCAAATCGGAAAAGAAGAAGTAAAGCTGTCATTGTTTGCAGATGACATGATACTATACATAGAGAATCCTAAAGATGCTACCGAAAAACTACTAGAGCTAATCAATGAATTTGGTAAAGTAGCAGGATACAAAATTAACGTACAGAAATCTCTGGCATTCCTGTACACTAATGATGAAAAATCTGAAAATGAAATCAAGAAAACACCCCCATTTACCGTTGCAACAAAAAGAATAAAATATCTAGGAATAAACCTACCTAAGGAGACAAAAGACCTGTATGCAGAAAATTATAAGACACTGATGAAAGAAATTAAAGATGATACAAATAGATGGAGAGATATACCATGCTCCTGGATTGGAAGAATCAATATAGTGAAAATGACTCTACTACCCAAAGCAATCTACAGATTCAATGCAATCCCTATCAAACTACCACTGGCATTTTTCACAGAACTAGAACAAAAAATTTCAAAATTTGTTTGGAAAAACAAAAGACCCCGAATAGCCAAAGCAATCTTGAGAACGAAAAACGGAGCTGGAGGAATCAGGCTCCCTGACTTCAGACTATACTACAAAGCTACAGTAATTAAGACAGTATGGTACTGGCATAAAAACAGAAAGATAGATCAGTGGATCAGGATAGAAAGCCCAGAGATAAACCCACGCACATATGGCCAACTTATCTTTGATAAAGGAGGCAGGAATGTACAGTGGAGAAAGGATAGCCTCTTCAATAAGTGGTGCTGGGAAAACTGGACAGGGACATGTAAAAGTTTGAGACTAGATCATTCCCTAACACCATACACAAAAATAAGCTCAAAATGGATTAAAGACCTAAATGTAAGGCCAGACACTATCAAACTCTTAGAGGAAAACATAGGCAGAACACTCTATGACATAAATCACAGCAAGATCCTTTTGGACCCACCTCCTAGAGAAATGGAACTAAAAACAAAGATAAACAAATGGGACCTAATGAAACTTCAAAGCTTTTGCACAGCAAAGGAAACCATAAACAAGACCAAAAGACAACCCTCAGAATGGGAGAAAATATTTGCAAATGAAGCAACTGACAAAGGATTAATCTCCAAAATTTATAAACAGCTCATGCAGCTCAATAGCAAAAAAACAAACAACCCAATCCAAAAATGGGCAGAAGACTTAAATAGGCATTTCTCCACAGAAGATATACAGACTGCCAACAAACACATGAAAGAATGCTCAACATCATTAATCATTAGAGAAATGCAAATCAAAACTACAATGAGATATCATCTCACACCAGTCAGAATGGCCATCATCAAGAAATCTAGAAACAATAAATGCTGGAGAGGGTGTGGAGAAAAGGGAACACTCTTGCACTGCTGGTGGGAATGTGAATTGGTACAGCCACTATGGAGAACAGTACGGAGGTTCCTTAAAAAACTAAAAATAGAACTACCATATGACCCAGCAATCCCACTACTAGGCATATACCCTGAGAAAACCATAATTCAAAAAGAGACATGTACCAAAATGTTCATTGCAGCTCTATTCACAATAGCCCGGAGCTGGAAACAACCTAAGTGTCCATCATCGGATGAATGGATAAAGAAGATGTGGCACATATATACAATGGAATATTACTCAGCCATAAAAAGAAATGAAACTGAGCTATTTGTAATGAGGTGGATAGACCTAGAGTCTGTCATGCAGAGTGAAGTAAGTCAGAAAGAGAAAGACAAATACCGTATGCTAACACATATATATGGAATTAAAAAAAAAAAATGTCAGGAAGAACCTAGGGGTAAAACGGGAATAAAGACACAGACCTACTTGAGAATGGACTAGAGGATATGGGGAGGGGGAAGGGTAAGCTGTGACAAAGCGAAAGAGAGGCATGGACATATATACACTACGAAACGTAAGGTAGATAGATAGTGGGAAGCAGCCGCAGAACACAGGGAGATCAGCTCGGTGCTTTGTGACCGCCTGGAGGGGTGGGATGGGGAGGGTGGGAGGGAGGGAGATGCATGAGGGAAGGGATATGGGAACAGATATATATGTATGACTGATTCACTTTGTTATAAAGCAGAAACTAATAAAAAATTAAAAAAAAAAAAAAAGAACCAGCTTTTGGATCCATTGATTTTCTCAATTATTGTTTATTTTTATTTCATTGATTTCTGCTCTTTTTCTTTGCTGTTTCTTTCCATAGGTTTAATTTACTCTCATAGATTCTTAAGGTAGAAGTTTAGATTCTAATATAAACATCTAAATGCTATAAATTCCCCTCTAACACTTCTATATCCCCAAATTTTGATATGTTGTGTTTTTCACTTTCATTAAACTGAAAGTGCTTTCTGACTTTCCATGTGATTTCCTCTTTAACTCATGGGTTATTTTGAAATGTTCTCCTTAATTTTGAAGTTTTTAGGGATTTTCCACATATCTTTCTGTTGTTAATTTCAAGTTTAATTCTGTTGGGTCATAAAACATACTTTTTGCGATTTCAGTTATTTTTAACTTGTTTAGGTTTGTTTTATATGACATGTATATTTCAAATATGTCCATCTCAGTTAAGTTCCATATGTGCTTGAAAAGAATGTGTAGTATGTTGTTATTGGGTAGATTTCAAAAGAAATATTATGTAGGTCAAGTTACTTGATGATGTGGTTCTGGTCTTGTAGATCCTTACTGATATTCTTTGTCTACCTTTTTTTTTTTTTAAATAAAGGAGTGTTGAAGTCACCATCTATACTAATAGATTTGTCTAGTTTTTACTTTCAGTTTTTTCAGTTTTGCCTTTTGTACTTTGAAGCTCTGTTGCATCCGCATTTAGGTTTGCTGAGTCTTCCTGGTGAATAGATCACGTCATCATTATATAATATCCCTCTTTATCATTGGTTTTATTCCTTGGTAGAGTATTTACTTTGACTGATATTAATATAACCACTCCAGGTTCATTTTAATTAGTGTTTCATGTATTTTTTTCCATTCTCTTACTTTTAAGCTATTTGTGTCCTCATATTCAAAGTGGGGTTGTTTTAAACACCATGTAGTTGGGTCTTGCTCTTCATCCAACTGATAATCTCTCTTTTATTGGTATATACAATAAAATATATTGGTAATATATTACATTATATATTTAATGTAACTGTTGATATGATGGGATTAAAACCTGCCACCTTGCTAATTGTTTTCTATTTGTTCTCCCTCTTATTTTTTTCCTTTTCTCTTCCTTTTGCCTGCCTGCTTTCTGATTCATTAGATATTTTTACAATTACATTATTTTTTTTACTCTTGCCTTATTTATATCTCTTTTCAAATCTGTTTAGTGATTACTCTGGAGTTTAAAATATATATCATTCATTAATCACAGTGTATCTTGAAATCCATTGTGTGTATAATGTAGGGACCTTGTAACAGTATACTTTCAATCCCTTCTTTCCACCCTTTGTGCTATTGTGGTCAGTCATTTTATTCTTACCTATGTTATAAGCCCACAATAAATTGCTACTATTTTTGAGAGTGAGCCAAAATAAGAAAAAAATACATTACATTTACTTCATTTTAACTATTTCCAGAAGTCATCAATTCTTTGCATAGATCTAAAGTTTTGGTGTCTGATATCATATTCCTTTAACATTTGTCATAGTGCATGCAGGTCTGCCAGTAATGAATTCTCTCAGTTTTTGTCTTTCTGAAAATGTCTTTATTTTGCTTTCATATTTAGAAGATATTTTCACAGAATATAGAATTCCGGGTTGATAGATTTTTCTATCAGTACTTTAAAGATATCACCCCATTACCTTCTGGTTCACATAGTTTCTGATGAGAAGGGCTGTTATTCTTGTTTTTGTGTCTTACATGCATTGTACCTTTTTGTGTATCTGCAGCACAGACTTTCTATACTCCCTTGCTAGCCCACATTCAGCCTTTAGCAATTCATTAAGAATTTCGCTGAATTTTCCCAGTTGTGTGGTGGCCATTGCTCTTTCTCTCGTGCTCTGTCACAGGCAAGCCCATGTTCACATTCCTACTCCTTGGGGAGGTCCATCTTTTCTTATATTTCAGACACTTGGTTGCCCTGTGACCTCAGCTTCCTTACGGGCTCAAGAAAGGTTCGGACTCTATCATTTGTTCAGCTTTTTCTCATGCTTAATAGCTGCGATGTTCTTTCCAACTTTCTACAGCCTGGGCAAAGCAATCCCCGTGGCCATTTTTAGTCCACAAATTTTGGATGGGTGCTGAGTGAGAAGTGGGACAGTCTTCTTGGTGACTTACTGAGGGAGGGACCCAGAGATAGCGCAGCCAGAGCAGATGGGAAAAGACAGGTGACTTGGAGCGTGACTGGAGGGGCTTGGATGAGTTCTATGTTTTTCACCTCTGCCTAATGAGATGAGCTTCTGAAGAAGAGCGTAATGAAAGGTGTAGTAATTTTTAACAGGACCGTGCTCTGTCCTCGCGTGTTTTGTGCCAAGAGACTCCTGTCTTTGTTTCTGTACCTTAAGCCAAAGGATCCTTTGGGATTCCGTGTCTTTCTTTTGAAACAAGCTCCTAAAGAACCAGGACCTTCGTTTGCATCCTGCAAAAAGTTGCTATGGCACAGCCAGTGGACCAGTACCCTCTCCAGAGGCCACTGAGGTTATCGTCCTTAAAAAGCTGGCCATGTCACGTCACTGCTGTTTTCCAAGGCTTTTGATTCCCCATTGCCTGCCGTATACACTGTTGTCCACTGTGTTTGACATGTGAGGCAATCCCCACAGTGACCTGTCTACTTCCTCCGCCCCTCTTACCCCCTGGACCCCACGTCCAGCCATGCTCACTGTTTTCTCACCATTCACCAGGTTTTTCATAATACCACGCCTTTGCTCACTCCATTTTCCCAGGTGCGAATGCCCTTCTCAAGGCCTTTCCCTCCTCAAAGTTCTATCCCAGACCTAGTGCAGGTGTCTTCTGATGTGAGGCCTTCCATGCTTTCCTAGGGCAGAGGCTCTGCCCTGTGTGTTTTCTAGAGTCGCTTGCCTATTTCAATTCTATGAGTGCTTCCCCTAGAATATGACTTCCTTGAAGACAGGCCACTGGGTAGGTATATAATTGGGTTCAGTAGCTGTTCAATAAAAGAAGTGGAAAGTGGAAATTTTTTAAAAGGTAATTTCTATGGCAGACAAAGAGAAATTTAGCCTACAAATGAATAAATAACAATACCTATGAAAAAGGATTTTTTTTTCATGTGAAGGATAATTGGGCTTGAAACACTGTGACATATAACAGGGAAGGCAGATTTCTGGATGAGACCTTGCCTTGATCTCGAGTATCGGGTAACTGAAAAAAACAATCGGAGAAAGCTTTTGTTTGCTCTCCATCCTGGGATCCCTAGGAAAGGCTCACCCATGGGGCTAAGGTGATCCGGTCCACTTTTCTGCGTGTGCCTTAAAGAATTCCCCAACAGAAAATGAGAAGTCGCCCAGTTCTTCTTCTTTGTAACGTCACGATTAGCTTCCCAAAGCGTCCATCACCCTCCCCGTTCTCAGCGCTGCGAGCCGGTGAATCGTGAGCAGCAGCTAAGCGTCTCTTCTCCTCCCCCTGCCCCGCGCCTCCTGCCGCGTGTCCTGCTGTCTCCCTGGCTGCCCTGGAGCAGTGCCGACCTCGCCCCCGCAGAACGTGCAGGTGGAAGCCGTGAACTCCACGACCATCCAGTTCCTGTGGAACCCTCCACCCCAGCAGTTCATCAATGGCATCAACCAGGGTTACAAGGTAGGCGCCTTGGGCCACAGCCTCCGGGCGGCCGTCGTGGGGTGTCGTGGTCTTGTGATGAGTGAGGGAGCCGCCCGCCCCTCATTTCATCAGGAACCCATGGCATCCGGTTACAGGGTGTGTTGACCTGCTGGGGTCACCTTTTATCCTGGGTCTTTTCATCAGCTATACTGGTTCAGAAACTCAAATTATTGGTTATCAAGAGGATGGTGCACGGGAATTCCCTGGCGGTCCAGTGGTTAGGACTCAGTGCTTTCACTGCCGAGGGTGCAGGTTCGGTCCCTGGTGGGGGAACTAAGATCCCGCAAGCCGCGCAGCATGGCCAAGAAACAAAAAGAAAGAAAAAAAGAGGATGGTTCATATAGAACCGAGCAATGTTATGAGAAGAGCCGTCCCTTTTAAAATGACCAGTGGGAGATGTATCCCTGTTGATTGGCATCAGCACGTGTACAAACCACTTCTTCCGGGAAGGGCGTCCTCTCAAAGCCCACTGGGTGAAACTGAGTGATGTTTCTACCAAGCAAGGATAAGTAGGTCCCCCTCTCGCTACTTTAGGGAAAGTTCTGTTTGTAGAACTGGGACCAGCTGACTCGGGGCACCTATCCGGACTGAATTAGAGACAGGGACGGACTCCTATCTGCCCTTTGTCTGAGTACCAGAATATGTTACCTTCAGAGATGTACCTGGATGCAATTCCCAAAAGTACAGGTTACCTTTCCTTTTAGATCAGCATCTCCTGGCTGGCCTGGGAGACCGTCTGAATGTTACCTGCAGCACGTTCGCAAATCTTCTGTGACAGCAGGTGAACTCAGGGAATATCTTTATAGACAGTTTGCTTGAAAACTTGGTCATTTCAGATTCAGAGAGTGTTATTTCCTCAGACACACAGTTAATTTTTTTTTCCCATTTGGATTCAACTTACTAAAACACTTGTTTTTCACTAGAAAGGCAGACGTATCTAGAAGTTTGTCTTGCCTTTTTTTTTCCCCCCAGAGGTACCTACAGTCAGAAGCTTCTTAGAAAGGAAATCATATTGATCAACGAAGTTGATTCTGCCTTCTTGACTCTCCTGTCAGGTCTTATTGGCAAGACCGGGGTGTTCATTCGATGGCTTGGTTGTCGGCCTAGAATCTATACAAATATTCTCCTTGTCCTGCACAGTGTCAATTTTCAGACCTAATTAACCCTAGAAATGTTTGGTGTCAGAGGAATTAAAAGTCACACTCATACATAATGTTGCCAAAACATTAAAACAACTTCCCTTGGAATGTGTATATATACTGTATTTCTTTAAAATTATAATCAGTCTCCTAAAATCCTTTTTAGAAAACTGGTGTCATATAAATTATAAATAATTAACATTGTCCCCATTGAACCAGGGGCTTCTTTTTGAATCAGCATAGGTGCCTAAATGGAAAAATATTTGTATTGATGTTTGATTGTACTGATGCAGTTGAATAACTGCATAATGTCATCATTATTTCTAAATGTTAAAAAATAAATATGTTCTGTAACATGTTTAAGTGAACAGAAGGTGAAGGTTTGAGGAGTGTCCATTTTCCCATTATGAGTTAGAGTAGATATTTCATTTATGTACACATGTATAAAATATATATATAAATATACATATTTGTACTCAATAATCTATGAGATATCTTTTAAACTCAATATTTTTCAGTGAGATTATACAATGTAGGATGTATGGGGTTTCTTAATTACAACTTTGCTTTCTTTGAAGACATTTTAATTGTGAAATAAAATTCTGATGCAGACTTGAGGGTGAAGACATGCAATTAAAAGGATCTCTTTTTCACCCTGTTCCATCCCAGCTTCTGGCGTGGCCAGCCGATGTCCCTGAGGCCGTCACTGTCGTCACCATTGCTCCAGATTTCCATGGAGTCCACCATGGGTACATAACGAACTTGAAGAAGTTTACTGCTTACTTCACATCAGTTCTGTGTTTCACCACTCCGGGGGACGGGCCTCCAAGCACACCTCAGCTCATATGGACACATGAAGACAGTGAGTACGCCTTTCCAAGTGTCTTATCAATAGCCTTTAGTCAATTGTCAAAGAGGTTTGGGC
Organism: Hyperoodon ampullatus; assembly: GCF_949752795.1. NCBI lineage: Eukaryota > Metazoa > Chordata > Mammalia > Artiodactyla > Ziphiidae > Hyperoodon > Hyperoodon ampullatus. Next base: position 3,309,929 of record NC_136927.1, read on the forward strand.
CACTGTCGTATCCGGCACAGGGCAAGAGCAAAGGTGGGTCACTGGGAAGCTCCATGTTCTCAGTGTGTTCACAGACTGCTCACCCTGAAGAGATAAGTCATTGAAAGTAGTAATAATGTTTGGCAGAGATGCTCTGTGGAGTATGGAAGGAAGACTGGCTAGAGGAAGGAGCTGTGAGGACAAGAGGGACAGTCCAGTCCCAGCTGTACAGTCAGCCTTTGGTCTTGTCTTGCTAGACTTCTCTTCACTCAGATTTCCACTTACAATCCCCTTACCTTCTTCTTGAGTCTCCCCTTAAAGCCTCCCAGCCCATGTCTTCCCTGACCTTCCCCAGGGGAATCTCACCTGCGCCTCTCTAAGACCCTGGACATTCCATTGTCTCCAGCTGGTCAATTCAGATCAGCTGTTTCTCTGCCCCTAGGCCAACTGATGCTTCTGGAAAACATTTTCTGAGAAAATGATCATAGATGTGCACAAAGATTTATATACAATGAGGTTAATTACAATTATTAGTAATTGAAAAAAAAATGAAAAACATTCAAATGTTCCAAAGGGGGATAATTGAAAAACTATGGAATGACAATATACTAAATATTTTTTAGTTATTAAAAAAAGTTTTGCAAGGAAACGGTCTTGATCTAATGTTACATGGTAAAAAAAAAACAGTATACAAAACTATATGAGTTACAAATTTTATACAAATACACTTGTATAAGACCATATTAGCTGAGAAAAGACCTTGAAGGAAATATATCACAATTCTGACAGTTGTTATCTCCATGTGACATGATTATGGGTTTCTTTTACTATTTTCTTCTTATTTCTCTGCATATTCTCTTTGCTACAATGAGTATGTACTCTTTTATAAGGAGAATTAAAACTTAAATAAGTTTAAAAGGGCTGCCACTTGTCTCTCCTCCAGCTTCCTCCTCTCCCATCTCAGCTGGGCTCTGGGTGTGGTCTGACCTTCTGTACTTATCTCTGCTTGGTGCTGTCATCCACTGCTCTGCTCTGCCCTGCCCCCTGAGACCCAGCTTCACTGTCCTCCCAGCAATGACATTTACAGAGGTCAAGGCCGAGCAAGATGAGCTTCCTCGCTTTCCTCCTTCCATCTGAGTTTCCCTGTGTTCTCACTCTTGGTCTTCTTCCCTCCTTTCTCAGAGGATGAAGAGTCTGACCTTTCCTTAGCCCACAGATATGCTCAGGTCTCCCTCACCCAGAAGTGCCAACTTTCTGACCGTGCTGCCCACTGTGTCACCCAGCTCTCAGTAAAAATGATTACTCTGACTCCTAACCTCTCCCGCTCCCCATAACCCATAGCCACCTGGCTTTCACTCCACTACTCTGCTGTAACCGCCTTGAATTGACTCAAGGTCTATGTCAAATTAGTGACACAGGAAGAATAGAAATGAATTTCTTGACTCTCTGAGACCACTGATATTCCTTCCATTAAAAAGATAAAAAGTAACTCTGCCACTATTAACTGATCCCTGATGTCCTTCCCATACTCTGATCTGCTGTCTGCTTTTTGTTTAACTGAAATTTTATTGAGATAGTTATAGATTCACATGAACTTGTAAGAAATAATACTAAGATCCCATGTACACTTTGCCCAGTTTCCCTCAATGGTAACACTTTCAAAAGTATAGTACATGACAACCAGGATATCTACATTGATGCAACCCATCAATCCAATTTAGATCTCTGCAGTTTTATTTGTTCTTGTGTGTGTGTGCGCACACGCATGCACGTGCATGCATGCGTGTATGTGTGTTTAGTTCTGTGCAACTTATCACATGTATAGATTTGTGTATCTACCATCACAATCAAGATACTGCATGGTTCCAATACCACAAAGATTCTTCTTTTATAGGTATATCCATGTCCTTCCGTTTCTTCCTTTCTAATCTATATGTCCTTTATTTCTTTTTTTTGCCATGTTGCAATGGCTAGAATTTCTAGTACTGTGTTGAATAAGAGTGGTGAGAGCAGACATTCTTGGCTTGCTCTTGATCTTAGAGAGAAAACATTTGGTCTTCCACTGTTAAGTATGATATTTCTCATAGCTGTTCTTTATCAAGTTGAGGTAATTTTCCTCTGATATTAACTTGCTGAGAGTTTTTGTCATGAATAAATGTTGAATTTTTTCAGTTGCTTTTACAGCATCAATTGATATGACCATATGATTTTTCTTTTTAGTTTGTTAATTGATAAGGTGGATTGATTTTCAAATGTTGAACCAACCTTGCATGATTGGAATAAATCCCACTTGGTCATGGTGTATAATTATTGTTCATGTTGTGGCATTCAGTTTGCTAATACCTTATGGAAGATGTTTTACATCTAAGTTCATGAGAGATATTGGTCTGAAATTTTATTTTACTGTATTTATTGTTTTTGTCTGGTTTTGGTATCAGCATAATACTGGCCTCATAAAATAAGTTCGTACTCTTCTGTTTTCTGGAAGAGATTGTGTAAAATTGGTATTAATTCTTCTTTAAATGTTTGGTAGAATTTTTCAGTGAAATCCTCTGTTCCTGGAGAGTTCTTTTTTGGGAGTTTTTAAATTATAAATTCAGTTTCTTTAATGGTTATAGTACTGTTCAGTCGTCTATTTCATTTTGGTAATTTGTGATTTTCAAGGAATCAATCCACTAAGTTGTTGAATTTCTGAGTGTAAAGTTGTTGGTAGTACTTCCTTATTGTTTTTCTAGTGGCTGCAAAATATGTAGTCATATTCCCTATTTCATTCTTTCTTCTGTTTTTTGTGGAGGTTTTTGGTCATTCTTCCTAGAAATTTATCAATTTTATTGATTTTTTTGAAGAACCGCTATCTTGTTTCATTAACTTTTCTCTATCGTTTTCTTATTTTCAGTTTCATGGATTTCTGCTCTTATTACTTCCTTCCTTCTGCTTGATTTGGGTTTATTTTGCTTTTCTGTTTTTAATTTCTTGGGGTAATCACTTAGGGTATTGATTTGAGGTCTGTCCTCATTTCTGATGTAAGCACTTAGTGTTATAAAATTTCCTCTTCACACTGCTCTAGCTGCATCCCACATATTTTGATATGTTCTGTTTCATCTTCACTGAGCTCTATATATTTTTATTTCCTTTGAGACTTCCTCTTTGACCCATGGATTATTTAGAAGTGTGCCATTTAATTTCCATGTGTTGGAAGTTTTCCTGTTGTCTTTCTACCATGGACTTCTAGCTTGGCTCCATTACAGTCAAAGAACACACTTTGCATAATTTCACTTCTTTTAAATTTATTGAGGTTTGTTTTATGGCCCAGAATATGATCAATCTCAGTTAAGGTTTCATGAGTTCTTGAAAATATAATGTGTATTCTGCTTTGGAATCTGCCTTATAATTATAAACTTTATATAGCCCTCATCAGATTTTAGGATTAAAGGAGACAGTTGGTCAGATGTAGCCTTCTCTTTTTTAAAAGAAGTGTTAAGTCTACCTCATCAAGTTCTGTGTGTACTGGGCCTGTCATAATTACAGGGGATTCATTCATCCATCTATCCAACATACAAACATGTATATGTACTTCCATTCCAATTTGTAGAATACCTGTTATGTGAGAGGTAGCCAGCTGCGTGTTGAAGGGGGAGCAGAGATAAGTAAGCACAGCCTCTGCCTTTAGAGCTCCCAGCCTAATCAGGTCTGAGGTGGACAGGACTGAGGTCAGTGCCACTGGGGAAGCAGGTCGTTAGCAGTGGCTGTGGCAGCCCAGTGAGGAGTGACAGAAAATACCAGGGGGAGTCAGGTCAGTCTTGTGGAGGAGCTGAGAACTGAGGTCAGCCCTGATGGATGAGCTTTTGATGCTGAGAATGGTTGAGAAGAAATAGAACCCGTAAAGGCAAAGAGAGTAGAAGAGAGTGTGAGAGGGGATGAGGGATTTAGCTCAGCTTCAGTGTAGTCTGTGGGGTGGGGGTGACCCTAGAGAACAAGTTGGGAGCCGACCCAGGAGAGTCTCAACTGCTAAGTTAAGACGCTTGGACAGAGATCGTCTAGGCATTGGGGAACCACAGAGGGATTTCCCTTAGGGCTGTGACTTGAGTGTTTCAACAGCTCTGTTTGGAGGTTTTGTGATGATGGGCTAGAGATAAAGGTGATGCAATCTGGGAAGAAGGCAAATAATTACGTGCACCTCTACACCCGCGGTGGAGCCAGCAGTGGGGGAGACGCTAGAGGCATGTCACAGAGAACTGGGGGCTGGTTAGACGTAGGGGGTGGGAAGACGGGGTTCTCCAGATCACTCCACATACTTCAGCGTGGGTGACGGGGCAGACAGTGACGCCCGTGACTGAAGGGTGGAAACAGGTCCAGGGCTAGGACACTGGGTTTAGTCGGATCACATTCACACAGAGGCAGGTGTGGCCAATGGGCAGCAGAGAGTCTGAAGCCGTAGATTTGGGAGTCCTAGCAATTAGCGATCGTGACCTTATTTCCCGAGGAAAATAATTGAGGGAATGTAATTGAGCCCGTGGTCTAACCACAGATGGAAATATCTGAAATCAGTGCCATCCACCTAAGTGGATGCAGTCGCTTTGGGAATCAGGTGAGCGTCAGAGAAACGGGCGGCTCCCTGGGCTCTGGCACCGTCACGGTGTGAGGGGAGGCTGGTCTGGGGACAGTGCAGGGGGTGGCGAGCGGAGGGACCTCTGGAAGAAGGAGGGAAGTTCTGCTTGCTCGGAGGGTCCGTGCTCCACTCCTCTGTAGGGAAACACAGCCTAACACAGCGTTTACATTTGCAAGCGGGGTGGGAGGGGAGAGTCCCCATAACTAAGGAAGGTGGGAGTGAACTCTAGCAGCGGCTATCAAGCACCCCTCACGGCTCTTCATCATTTGGACGTTTTCCTCTATTTCATTATTGAAAGAAGAGGCCAGGGCCGCATCTCTGCTCCAACCACAGCCAGGTCCAACTGGATATCGGGTTTTACTTTCCAGAGGACATTTGTTAAAAATAAAACGTGGCAAAAGCAGAGAACTTCTTCAGATAAATGAGAGAAAACTCCTGGCTGAATTCTTTACTAGAAAAGCCCTATTGTTGCCAGTTAAACAGACAGACACTAACTATGGGGAAGCATCCCATAATGCTGTGCAGCCAGGAAACAGAGCCTTAAAGGCAGCCAGGCCCACCATTCGTAAGGAAAAGAGAAATTAGGAATGTCTTGGGAATTGAGAAAAATGGCAGTGATGTCATCTTTTTAGAATTTTCTAACTGAGCCACCATTTTTTTGATAGGCAGGGAGCCTGTTCATCCTACTTAGAAAGATAGAGCATCCTTGTAAATAGGGACGATCTCACTGAAACGGGGGAGGTAGGGCTGCTGTCAGCTCTGGGGTGGGGGCGGCCTTTAAAAGAGGACTTGGGACTCTGGGTGCTGGAGAAATGGCCCCCATAGCTCTGTAGTGACAGTGCGGATGGCGCCATGGTTAGCCCCACATCCAGCTGGCCTCCTTCTCCAAAGCTCTGATGAACTAAGAACTTGGGGCCAGGGTGTGGGGAGTGGGAAGCTCAGTAGAGAGGAAACAGAATATAAACTTAAGCCTAGACCTTGCCAGCTGGTTCCAGCAGAGCTAGAGGACAGGAATATTTGGGCAGGAATCCAGGAAGCAGAAACACTGAGAATAGAAAAGGAACAAAAAGCTTTCTTTGCTGCTCTATCGATTGAAAAAGGAACAAGTCAGTTCAAAAATCCGCCGCAAAAAAAAAAAAAAAAAAAAATCCGTCAGACTGTCTTTCTGGAAACTCACAGTTGGGGGAGGATGAGATGGTCCTGACAGCCGTTCTGCTTTACCACGTTCCACACTCAGAGAGTGAAATGTGGGCTTCCCCGGTGGCGCGGTGGTCAGGAATCCGCCTGCCGATGCAGGGGACACGGGATCGAGCCCTGGCCAGGGAAGATCCCACATGCCGCGGAGCAACTAAGCCCGTGCGCCACGACTACTGAGCCCCCGGACAGCCCTGCGGTTCCTCCAGAGCAAGCAGGAGGCCCCCGTGCCAGGCCCAGCTCTGGGATTGGTGGCTGTGCATCCTCGGGCAGTTGCTTCACTGCCCTGGGCCTGGCGTTGAACTTTACGGCCGCAAAGTCGGGGAGGGATCCCAGCAGATTCGTAATGTCCCTCCGGCTCTGAGAATCTGCCATCTTGGATCTGTTGAACTCCTGTTTTGGCCTCTCAGGCCTTTTCTCTCCAGTGCTCTTCAAAGTGACAGCAAGCTCATCTTAGAAATGACTTTATATTCTGATGGTACGGTAACTGACACCTAGTAACAGTAGCAGCCAACGTCGATCAGCATTTTGGTGGTGTCAGGACACGCTAAGCGCTTCCGTGTTTTATTCCATTTCTTCTCACGATTACCTTGCAGAGTGAGTTATTTTTATTTTCCCCATTTCACAGATGAGCAAACTAAGGCTTAGAGAGCTTAAGTAATGCCCAGCCAGCAAGCAGAGGGGCCAGGCTTGAACCCCGCTGAGCCCAGCGTTAAATCGCAGCTCTGCCCTTCTGCACTAGAAGGGGCTAGGGTCAGGGAAACTCCAGGGAAACATGCCGTTTTGCTGGAAATTTCTCACACCCGCCCTGCCCCTGGGGCCCCTGGGGAGAGTGAGTAAGGGTTGCGGCCTGGAATTCTGGGTCAGGTCAGCAGGCATCGCCCTGCACCCAGGTGTGGCCGGGACTGCCTCCAGGCCAGCGCTCCGGGCTCTGTCCCCACACAAGCCAGACACGTGACACGGCAGCAAAGCCCTCTAGCACGCGGTTGCTTTCCAGATCCAGCCGCCTGGTTGTTCCAATTAGATCCGATCAGGAGGAAGACTGAGAAGGGATTGTGTCTGCCTCTGCTGCTGCTGGTGTCGGCCGTTCTCGGCGAGGCCAGCATGAGGCCGAGTGAAATCATTTATGTGACCGTAGCCGGCTCACCTTCAACACCTCGGACTCCCTGTCCCTTCTGGGTTTTCTCTGACACTTCCTGCGGGCTCTGGCCCAGCTCCCTGCCCCCTCCCACAGTGAGAACGTTCCCCACAAATCTGACCAGAGAGTATTGGACTAGCTTGCTGACAGATGTCTTTGTGTTTAATTGCTAGAACCGGGAGCTGTGGGACACCTGAGTTTCACGGAGATCCTGGACACGTCTCTCAAGGTCAGCTGGCAGGAGCCCCTGGAGAAAAACGGCATCGTTACAGGTAAGGGTCTCAGCCTTCAGGTAGAGGAGGAACACGTTTGCCCCAACACAGAGCGATGGACCCAGAGCCCCAAACACCGCGGCTGGCGGCGCACAGGTGCCCGCAGCCCCTGCAGGGTGACCGGCCGCAGGGCCGAGGGCAGAGGGCTCGCTCGCCACCCCCCAGGCGGTGCCACCGAGAGCCCCTCCCCCTCCTGGGCTGCAGCCTCAGGGTTTGGAGATCTGGCCACCTCGGCTTATCTGAACAAGCCTCTAGTGCCTCTGGTCAGCAGTGTTCTGGTGCGTCCTCTCGTGGGCCTTTCTCTCCGTTAGTTCTCACGGCAACTCAGTGAGGCGACTGCTGAGATTACGACCGTTTTACAGCTGAGGAGACTGAGGCTCAGGCGGGTGGGGTGACCTTTCCTCGGCAGCTGTGCCCTGGGCGCCCACCGCTGCACGGCGGCCCTGGTGCCCCGGCCTGCGAGTGGCCAGGCCACGCCTGTCTCCTGCCCCCGATGCCAGTGCCAGGCCGCCGGGCCCCTCGGGACCCTTGGGGTACCTCAGGGTGAGCAGTGCCCGGAGACCCAGGGACGCGGGACTGGGCGCCGGCTGCCTCTCCTCTCCTGCGGCGGGGTCTCTGGGGAACAGCTCACCTTTGTAGGGCTTTTAATGATTTTATGTTGTAGAAGAGGTTTCTGAAAAACCTTTCAGGTTAAAGCTGAATTTAAATCTTAGTTTGGGGGAAAAAAATTGCAGACTTGATAAAATCCACATGGGCTTCAGCCTCAGGGGAAGCTGGGGAGGACCGTGTTCCAGCAGGTTCAGGGCTCCCCTCGCACACCCCTTCCCCCCTCCCCACACACGGGCATCGAAACACCCTCACGGGGCTGCGGGCGACCCCCGGGGGCTGCCTGGCGTGGTCTGCCCCGGGCGGCCCTTTCCATTCAGTAGACAGCACTTGAAACGTCCCGCCAGCCGCGCAGCGTTCTCACAGCGCAGGCCCCACTGCTCTGGCAGCCCTTTCTGGGGACCTCACGTCCGTCCGCTGGTGACCCCTCGGGAGCCGGAGCTGTGCCCGCCCCTCAGCGACTGGCCAGGTGGTCCAGCCGACCGCCGAAGCCCCTGGGGTCCCTCGTGAGCCCCGTGGCCCAGGAAGCGTGCTCACGCCGGCTGCGCGGTCAAGAAAACTGTCCGGGCGTGAGCTGCGTGGACCAGGAGTGATCGGCTGTCCCCGGCCTGGCCACAGGGTCAGGGTCCCCTTCCTCCCGCCCTGTGTCCTGGGTGGCAGCACCATCGTGGGCACCTCCCGCGTGCAGGGCCCCCTGAGCGTTTCGGCTCTTGTCTAGTTTCCGAACGACCAGGCAAGGCGCGTCTCCTAACCCCGTCTGAGACCTTGGGCGATAACGTCCCAGGGTCACGCGGCCAGCAGGTGGCCAAGCCAGGACGGGGATGCCGCGTCACCTCCTCCACGTCATCAACCCTTGGACGCGGGTTCGACCCGCGCTGCTCACCCCAGCCCAGCGCGTCCCTGTCTCGGGTCCTTGCTCTCGGTGACTCGCTGGGTCCCTCGCCACGCCGCAGGCCAGAGAAATGCCCAGCAGTTCTGCTCGCCAGGTGGTCAGGTGCACACAACTTAGTATTTCTATCCTAGCACCTTAATAGCCGTTTGAAAAGAGAAGACACATTAATTGAAAGAAAAGAATATTTGCATTTCCTTCCCAAATAACCAGTTAGTTCCTGATGGGCCATGTGCGCCCCCAGGTACAGCCCAGCTTCTCCAGCTTTGGAATCAGAGTGGACCTGCCTCCCGAATCTCCGGTTCCACGTCAGTTTTCACATTGTTCCTGTGTCCTTGTCACAGCAACCACCAAAACCTCAGCTTTGCAAAGACAGGGTGCATCCATAGGAGCGCAGCACGCTCTGATCCTGAATTGTGACTCGCTCAAGCTGGAGGGCTGCGGAGTCCCACAGACACAGCCGGGGGGCCAGCACCACTCTCCCTGCAGTGCCCCGGGGGACCATGTTCCTGCATGAAACTCCCCCTTTTTCTCCCATTTCTCAGGAAACCTCCCAGCGTCAGCCCCGCCCCCTACTTATCTGCTGGGTGCCCTCTACTCACCTGGACTCGACCAGACCCCCTCACAGAGTGGGGTCCTCGGGTCCAGATGGGACCTGAGAACTGATGCCACCTCTAACCCTCACTGTTAAATAAAGTAAATTTACAAATCTAGTTCTGCCCTCAAGAAGCTGATGTTTTGAAATACCCACTTTAAATAATGTTAAGTCCAGGAATGGGGAAAAGTCACTATTGAAACTGGACCTCAAAACCCCAATCTGTTGCACGTTCTGAGGTCTTCTTAGTAGAGGACTGCAGTGCTGAGTATGTAATGAAGCCCTCCTGTGGCCAGGAACGGAAGGAATTAAACCAGGTGGGTTCAGGGGCAGAGGCTGGAGGTTGCACACAGCAGGATGTCACTTTAAGGTACACAAAGGGAGGAAAAACAGTAGTGAGAGGGAAAGCAAATCCAGAAGCACCAAATGCTTAGCAGGAGGCTACCACTTGGAAGAAAAAGGCTTTCTAGCTCAGGCCCCTTGGGGACCATCTGTGGCTGAATTAGAGTGAATTAGAGCAGTACCTACTGCTGATTTCAGAGGGGGCTGAGGTGGGGAGAGGCAGACCATTTACCTCCGTCAGCTCAGCCTTTAGGCTTCACCTAAGTGTGCTGCGTTTCAGAAATCTGGCCAGGACGGCTTGGTGGACACACTCCCCAGGCAGGCAGGCAGGCAGGCCTTGCCCCCTTACAGACACACCCTCAGCCCCACCCTGCCCTTTGGGAGCACCGAGGTCTCGCCTCCAGTTTCCAGTCTTGAAGGAGACCCCCGGGCGTCATCACCCGAGTGGAGCCGACATCCCCAGGCTGAGCGGCGGGCACCAGTTCTCCCGATGGACGGTCACCCGTCACACCGGCTAACAGAGCTTAATGAACCCAATTCCGTGTTTTATTAAACAAATACCTGTAGTTACAGGCAGCAGCTATTGTTTATTGTGGAACTCGGCCTTCGCAGCTCGGGCTGTTCAGAGCTGGGTCCCCCTGCCCCTGGGCTGGGAGCGCGTACGCGGTGGCAGCTCGGAGGGTCTGGGTCGGAGCTGCAGGCAGACGCTCCGCTCTCTTCTCTCGGGGCCGCGTTGTCCCACCACCTCTGGCCTGTGCTGTCACCTTTCCCGCCCACCCTGTAGGATGGGCTGCGGGGGAAGAGGGCCTCCCCAGAGGCGGGAGCCCGGCGGTGGTCACCTGCCAGGGACGCCTGCCCTCCGTGGGGCTCTCCCTGCCCTGGACGCTCTGCCCGGACACGCAGGGCGGCGCTCCCCAGGTTGACTGGGTTTCCCGTGGGGCACGCCGGCAGCACCCCAGAGGCCTTTTCCAGGCTGGAGGGAGAGAATTTTACCAAGTGTAGCAAAAGAAAAACCGTGTTTGTGGGCACACCTGGCCTCCAAAAGCCCCTTTCAGGAAACGTCCGCAGGGCACCAGCGACCGTCCCTCTGGAGCCGCTCCATCAGCGCCCGAGGCTGTTAGAGCAGCTGCCGGGCAGCGTGACGTCGGTCCCGCGTGCGGGCTGCTCTGTGGTGCGGACGGCCCGCGGGAAACTGGGTGCTGGGGGCTTCCCTGTGCTGCCAGAAGGAGAGGCGAGCGGCAGGGCCGCCGGGCGCCCGCGCGAACTGCCCACGAGTGCTCCCTGTAAATTCCAGCCTCCTCCTCTCTCCCTACGTGAGCTCTGGGCTGTGAGGGCCCGGATGCAGGCAGACAGCCTGGGATTGGCTGCACTGAACTCCCGCAGAGAGTTCACGTCGGATCCACACAGAATTAGCTCCGAAGCTCCTCCGGTCGCTAGTCTCAGTTGGGCAGCTGTTTGGAGCAGGTTGGGCGCCAGCTGGAGGCCCGGCCCCTGGCTGGGGGCCCCCCGTTCCTGCACCGGAGCCAGAGGGACACTCACAGCCAGGACGGCCCGCTCGGGGCCTTGCCCGCCACACGCCCGCGCTTGGTCCCTCTGTGCGCGGCCTCCAGGCCAGCTCCGTCTCTCTGCTGGTGTTTGTCACACCCTTTCCTGAGCACACGAGCGTCTTCAGTTGTCCGTTTGGTGGTGTGTGTATCCACGATGGTAGCACACTGGATTGTCAGTTTTGATGCCAGGAGATCCTAGTAATTCTCTTCCGCTAAAGGTGCTGTAATTGCTGTGCTTGGGCTCCAAGTTGCCATGCAGAACAAAAGACTATATTTTAGTAAATTTTGATGAAGAACAGCTTTTAAACAAATAAAATTGTCCAACAGACAAGGTTGTAACATTCACAACATACATAACAGCAAGCGTGTATAACAGCATAACGACCCCCTTCTCCTCCTGTGCGTTCAGGGAAGAGCCCGAGCGTCATCACTCCGTGTACAGATTTATCAGGCCAACCCAGCAAGGCCAGGGCTGGTTTCCGGGTTTACCTGTGCACGTCAGGACTTCCGAGGGCGGGTCGTGTGGAAGGAGGCTCCGTGGAGGGTGAAGAGCCTGGGTCGTTTCCAGCCAGTTCAGGCACCTCTGGTGGCACTGGCTTCCTCCTCTGTGAGGTAGGGGTCATGATGGCTCCAGCCTCAGGGCTCTGGCACGAGGTTGAGTGAATTAATGCAGGTGAAGTGCTCAGAGCACCACAGGAACCTCATAAATACTCTGTGGATTTGAAGTTATTAATCCTCACTGCCCTGAAGGTTTCTCTTTTTTTAATTGTACAATCAGTTCCAAACATCTGAACTGGCCAAAAAGACAGAACGGGTTGATTTTAGGGCATCGTGGTGTTCGTGCCGGCCCACTGAGAATGCGGGAAGCCAGAGGTCAGGACGGTCCCCAGGAGGAGGGAGGCTCTAAGATCCGGAGTCGGGAGATGGTGAGTGGTTTGCCCCCCGAGAGGCAGCTGGAGCTGCGGGCCTAGTGGGCTTTAGCGGTCCCCACGGGCCAGGAGCGCAGCTAGGGGCTTCCGACGTGTGGCAGGACCCCCTGCTTCCTCCACTGCCAGGTGCCCCGTCTGCCCCACCCTAGCACAGGAGCCCCCGAGCACACAGAGGTCGCCAGACTGTGGGGCAGCAGACGGACAGTGGCTTCTGACATTAAAATTTTATTGTTTTCAAAACACTGAGGTCCCGGGCCGCTCTCCTCTAAATTCTTGTTTACCTGCGAGTGCGAGTTTCTCACTCTGTTTATTGCTTTCATCAGAGGGAGAGGAACGAGAAGATGCCTCCCAGTACTTCTGTCTCCCCAGTTTATCGACTGGGAAGACGGAAGAACAAGCGCTTTCAGCACTCTGCCTTTGGCCCCCCGGGAGCGCCCTCCATCTCCACCTCCCTCTTTAGGAGACACTCTTAAATGTTCTCTAATCACAGACGCCCCCTCCCAGGGGGCTGACCGAGGGGCTGGCAGGGTCTTTTTTCTCTAAGCCCCAAACTGCACTGGCTGAATAAATTGTGATGATGAGGCCCCGCCGGACGATCCGAGTACAGAGGAGATCAGATGTTGCTCGGAAAACAGGCTCGAAGGGGAAGGCAGAGCTGGAAGCGACATTCGTGCCCTGGGGGAAAGAAACTTTAAGGCAAAAAGTGTTTTATCAATCATTTTGTACAGGGAAAAGTGGCAGTGTTTCCACAAATTAGTTGCAAGCCAGGAGCAAGCTGCTGATTTAGGGTACAGTGTAATGAAAATATCAGCTTCTAAAAATGGAAATACGGATGAAGCACGTCTATCATTTGACAAGAGAAGGCTGCACCGAGCACCGCAGGCTGCCAGTCATCCCTCAGGCCCCTCCGTCCATGCTCCGGGGACCGAGCTTGCCAAGATGCCAGCCCCGACCTCCTGCCGCCCCTGTGGGTCCAGCGGCCCGATGGAGGGGCCCAGCCCAGGGTCTCATTTCCTGGAGCTGTGGACTCGCAGTGGACTTCAGGGGGCCCGGCTGAGCTCCCTGCTGTTGCTCAGATCCTCCGAGATAAATGGGTGGCCCAGCCTCTGTCCCCGGGACCCCGGGCCTAACCCTGTGCCCTCGCTTGCTTTCCAGGCTACCAGATCTCCTGGGAGGTGTACGGGAAGAGCGACTCGCGGCTGGAGCTCACTCTCAACAGCTCGACGCACGAGTATAAGATCCAAGGGCTGTCCTCTCTCACCACCTACACCATCGACGTGGCGGCCCTCACCGCCGTGGGCGCTGGCCTGGCCACCTCGTCCACTATCTCTTCTGGGGTGCCCCCAGGTCAGTGCGCTCGGGCCCTGGCGTCCCCGCTGCCGCGTTTCCCTGGGCCGTTTCTCACGCTCGGAGTTGACAGGCATCTTTTGTGCAGAAGTCCCTGGGGGCCTTTAAAAGAGGGGTGTCAGCTCCTGGCTCGGGTGCTCGGGGGTCAATGAACATTACAGTTAAGACCAGGAAGCACAAAACTGCATTCACTCAACAACACAGTGAAAATGTGGGCTTGAGGGAAGGAGCGCGGAGAAGGTAGGCGGCGGGGAGAAAAGGTACAGAGGGGGAGGGGAGCAAGGAAGGGGCGCGTCCGCGCACCGCGGGCCGAGGTGACCCTGCTCTCCGGGCTGGAAGTCAGGGTGTCCTCCGAAACGTTCGCCCTCATCCCGCTTTGGAAATCGCACTCAACTTTTTCTCTCCAAAGTTTATGTTTAAAATGAAAGTGTTTTTCCAAGGAATTCACAAAATACGTGTGGGTGTGAGAGGATGTCATGGGGCCATCCGTTCAGTTCTGTAATTAAAGCCAGAGGTCTCTTGCTCTTCAAAAAATGTCAGTTGGCCTCGTTTTGGTCTTTGAGAAAAAAGCACAACAGGCTTTGCTCATCAGGCCGGGAAAGGCTGAAGCCAGCATTTACCCCCAGGCCCAGTTAGGGTTTTGTAACCTAATTATTTTCTTGGAAGTGTGGCACACCACAGGGGACCTGAAGAGAATACAAAACAAATAAAATGTATACAGTTTTTAAAACTCCCCAGAGGAATAACCACCTCTCCGCACAGGGACTGTGTTTCCTGAGAAGCCGCGGGGTGGTAGAGAAGGAGGGAGTGTTTCCTGTCCTCTGAGCGCTGTGACCCCACGGCACTTTCTACCTTCCTGGCCATCGGTGGAGCCTTGAGCCCCCAGGGTCCCGAAGAAGGCTTCCTGTCTACTGATAAGCAGTCACCACTGCCTTCCCTCTCAGGCAGTGATGTTTCTAATGCTGTCGTGAGCATCAGAATCACAAGGGCTTCCCCCAGATCAGTGCTGGGCCCAGTCCTGCATGGCCGACTCCTGGGTCTGGGGTGAGGCTGGAGAGCTTGCAGTGGAACAAGCCCCAGGTGGCACCCACACTGCTGGTCGGGGACCACGCTTGAGGCAATCCGATGTTTTTTTAAAGATATTTTCAAAATACATGTATCCTTTCTTAAGAAAGAAGTCTTTGGCTTCCAGAGAGATTCAGTTATTCTGCGTAAACAGCCAGCTCCCAAAACACACATTTAAAACGTCGTTAGTACTTTAATAACTAGTGATGATGGCGGCACATGATTTAATCTGTTAGACACACGGCTGACGTGCAGCGACCGGGGTAACACTGGGGGCGCGTCCCTGCGCGTGACCAGGTTGTTCCCTGGACGGCTTGGACACCGTCCAACCGGGGCTGGGAAGTGGGCGAGCTGACCTCACCTCCGCCCCCAGTGTGACTGTGACCAGCTCTGCCCTGGACGCAGAGAAGCGCTGGAGGGGACACGGGCCTGGCTGTGCCGAGTGACCCTGATAACGCAGGCTCGGGGGAGGCCGCGGGGCTGCTGTTGCTTCCCTGATGGTTCGGGTCACCTGTAGCCGGGGGTCCATGCTGGGGCAGGCCGAGCAAAACCACGTGGTGACGATCCCGTTGGGGGCTGTGTTCCGTTGGCCGTGCTTAAAGTTTACATCCATCAACGGCTGAAGAACCAGCTGAAGAATCCAGAGAGCTGAGAAATATGCAAAACAGAGTCACTTGTCCTTCGATTTAAATATTTTCCTCTTCAAGTTCATTAGACGTGATGTGGAAAGGACCCTTGAGGGTCTAGCGACGCTGCCTGTGCAAATACTGAACTGATCACCAAAGAGGTCTTATTGTCCCTGTGCGAGACCTGGTCTTAAATACCCCGAACACGGGCGAGTTCAGGAGCTCTTCCTCAGATACGGCGCGGCCTGAGAGCCTTTCTGCTGCTCCCACTGCATCTTTTTCGCCTTCATTTCATCCTGCTGTCTTTCTCTAGAGTGTTTGCATCGCCCAATAACGTAAGAGCTCTCATTTTGAAGTCACGGTATCTCACTTCTGAGTGGGACAGGCTCCTTGGGGGAGTGGGCAACCCGCCCCAGGGCCTGTGTTCAGCTAGGAGGCTTAGCCGCAGGCAGCCTGGGAGGGGGGAGCCTCGTGCAGGACCCCCCACCCCTCGTTCAGCTGCCAGAGCGACCAAGCGCCGGCAGAGCAGGAAGTGTCCTGCTCTCTCACCTGGATCCAGTTGTCTTGGAAACCAGAGCCAGGAAGCCTACGGCTCAGGACCTGCACACCTCCCCACGTCAGGCTGCCTGGAGACGCACGGGGTGCACGCTCCCCCCGCCTCTATCGAAGGCCCTCAAGGTCATTGTCAGAGGGAGGAGGGACGGTCGGTCCTTTGGGTTCTTTGAGGATCCTGGAAGAACTGCCTTCGTCCATCCTTTCTTCACTCAACAAGTGTCTACTGATCACCTGCTGTTCAGGGAGATGATGAGTGAGACATGACCCGACCTTCATGGTTTGTCATCTGGGAGCCACATTCACAGGTCTCTAGTGACACGGCACATGGCCTGGAGCCTAACGGGCCACCCCGCTGGAGGGGCAGTCATGCTGTGAGCACATCCCTGGAAAGCTGTGCTTCTCACCTTCGTGGTTGTGAAAACAAACCGTGTTCTGATATAAAGGCGTTTTGGAACTGTTTACTTGCTGACATGTTGACACCTTTCCTAAGCTGTGACAGAATTTAAATCTCCACCTTTCCCCTCTCATTTATCTCCAGAACTCCCTGGTGCCCCATCCAATCTGGTCATTTCCAACATCAGCCCTCGCTCAGCCACCCTGCAGTTCCGACCCGGCTACGACGGGAAGACGTCCATCTCCAGGTGGATCGTGGAGGGACAGGTATGGTCTCCTTGAAGCCGAGAGTTGCAGTTTCCACAGGGAAACACTGGGGCCTAAAGTTGAGAGACGGTTGACTGATGCCTTTGCAGAGTGATGAATCCATAGCTGGAGCTGCCTCTGGGTCGTTTGGGAGGTGGTGATGTTTGGAGGAGGAGAACCAGATACTGGAGGCGGCTGGGATGCCGGGGTCAGGGTGTGGGAAGATGGGGGAAAACGGGATGTTAGGCTGGGCTGTTACTGGAGGGGGTGGGAGAAGTGATCACGGGGTGAACATTCAAGTTGTGGTTCAATATATAGTAAGTTCCCCCAATTTGATGGCGTCGTTGGTTGAGATTCTTCTTTTAATTCTATATCACAATTGGCTACCAAACAGACTAAGAGGATTGTCTGGTACAACTTTTCTCTCAGATGAATGAATGAACATGCATTTACTCAGCAATGTTTGTAGAGCGTGTTTATTTCCAGGCACTATTCTAGGCTCGAGGGGCACAGTGGTAAACAAAAACAGACAAAGTCTGTGTCGTAAAGGAGGAAAGTTCTCTCTCAGGAGAAGGACCCTCAGGTTGCTGGGAGAGGAACATGCACTTTACCTGTGAGGACGGCAGGGGTGCCGGATGGCTGGAGTGAGAGCGTGTAGGGAAGAGCTGGGGGCAGGTCACGGGGATCCTGAGGGTCGACCTTAGGGAGAACTTTGCCTCTGACTCAAAGCACGATAGCAAGATAGCAAGCCCCACAGGGCTCGTGCGTCAGAGGGAAGGTCACAGGGGCCTCGGTGAATCCCACCCACCCAGAAGCGCCTTGTTCTAAGAGCTGAGAAAACAGACGAAGAGCCACATGACGGGGGTGGTAAAGTTTCCAAATAGTTACTGTCCGTAGTAAAACCCTAGTGATGTTCGTGACTGTGCTTGTGCTCTACCGCAAGACAATTCGCTCTTGGAAACTGGCCGTGAATCAGGGCACGAAATCCATCTACATCTTCAAAACTTTCATTAAGCAACTGTTTCCAGAAACCTCTGCAGGATTCTGACAATGGGAACCAGCTATTTGGAACTGATCAATCAATGGGGCTGGAACAATTATTTATGTAGAAAAAAAATCACCGTATGCCCCTACCTCCCATCAAACTGAAAAAATAAATCCCCTGGAAATGAAAACCAAAAGAATAAAAGCGAACTTGAAAACGCATCGAAGAAAATCAAGGAGAAAAATTGTGGTATCTCCTGGAAACCAATCCTGGCGTCTTAGAGTCTGCCAGATGGAGCCGGGCGAGTGCTCGGAGGGACACAGAAGCCGAGAGTCTGTCCTTGGTGTCACTGGGCAGCAGTACAGCTGGGCACGGTGAACACCAAGGACACAAACTCCCAGGGCTTCCGAGTGGGAGTCAGGCCAGGCGGGGCCGCAGGAGTGGAGATGCCCACCCCTCCGTGGCTCAACTCAAGATCTGCGTCTTGTGCTTCCAGAGCCAGACCTGGGAGCGTCCATACTCCTTCTGCCTGGGTTCTGTTCGCCAGGACAGCCACGGGCTCCAGGCAGCCGCAGGGGGTCTGGGAAGGGTCCTTCTGTCTGTCCGAGGAGAGGAAGAGATGGGGGAACACATAGCACTTCTCTCCACACTATGTTTGCTTTGTGCTTCTGTTCCACAGCTGATCTATTTGTCTTTTTAATCTAAAACATTTTAAACATACCCAAAAGGAAGCAGCATGATCTCATGAGCTCCCACACACACCCATCACCCAGGCTCGTCTCTTCTCTTATCTAGATCCATCTAGTCCTACTTTTTATTGTTGCTGGAGTGTTTTGAGGTTTTTTTTTTTCAATTAAAAAAATTTTTACTGAAGTATCGTCTATTCATACTATTACATTATTTTCAGTTGTACAACATAGCGATTCAATATTTTTATAGATTATACTCCATTTAAAGTTATTACAAAATATTGGTTATATTCACTGTGCTATACATTAAATCCTTATATCTTATTTATTTCACGCCTATCAGTTTGCACCTTTTCTTTTTAAATTGAAGTATAGTTGCTGTACAATGTTATATAAGTTACAGGTGTACAGTGTAGCCATTCACAATCTTTAAAGGTTGTCCTCCATTTATAGTTATTATAAATATTGGCTCTATTCCCCGTGGGGTACAACACATCCTGTAGCTTAGTTTGTGCCTCGTACTCCCCCGCCCCATATGCCCCTCCTTCCCTCTCTCCACTGGTGGCAACTGCGTATCTCAGACCACACGTCATTTTATTCCCACGTATTCAGCACTGAATAGGCACAAATTTCACAAGCACAGTGTTGAGCAAGAGAAGCCAGACTCGTGACTTGAGTCCACAGGACAAAGTCCCAGAGAAGAAAACATCGTCTTTGGTGTCAGAGCGCTGGTCCCCTTTGGGGCCTCGTACGGGAAGGCTCTGGAATGTTTGTTAGGAATGTTGTCTCTCGGTCTGCATCTGGGTTGCACACCTGTTCTCATCTTGTGCACTCGTCTTCCTTCGATAACTTTACGTTCAACTATGGATGCTTTTCCTCATAATGAGAATGCCATCATCACACCTGACAAAATTAATAAACATTCCTTAATATCATCTAATAATCAGTACACATTCAAATGTCCCCAGATTTTCCAAAAATGTCTTTTTACTGTGGCTTTGATGAGAACAGGATCCACACAGAGTTCACATTGTGCCTCTGGTTGTCGTGTCTCTTAAATCATTAAAAAAAAAATTTTAACAGCTTTTTCAAGGTATAGTTGGCATATAATAAACTTGACATTTCTAGAGTATACAGTCTGTTAAGTTTTGACCCAGACATGCATGTCTGTATACCTGTAAGGCCCTTGCCACAGTCTAGATAGTGAGCAAGCCCATCGCCCCCAGAAGCTCCCTTGCACCCTTTGCAATCCTCCCGAGCACCCCCTCAAGCCCACCCTGTCCCCACCCACCACTCAGCTGCCTTCTGCCACTAGAGATGTTGCCCTTTTCACCCAGAGCCCTTTCTGTTCCCCTGCCACTGCCTTGTTACAAACCCCAGTCCCCTGTCCCGTGGAATGCCCTCCATCGGAGAAGCATCTCTGATGGGAGAAGCAGAAGCCCTCCCATCTGCATCCTTGTAGTGTCACTTCACATGTCCCCCTGCCCCCGTGTTTCCTGTAAACAGGAAGTTCATTCTAAAACCTCCATTGGATCGTTGTCGTGATCACTGTGGTGGAGAGTAATTCCTGGGCGGGGCTGGGGGCTTCATACGGCGGGACATCAGGACACATGGGGTCTCAGGGTCCCACTCTAGGGAACGTAGGGACACCGCACGATCGGCACAGCCTGGTCCCTGCCTTGTCCTCCCGTCAGCTTTGTATCCAGTGGTCTCACCCATCGGTGACCTTTGCCTGAATTCAGTATCATCTGCAGATACTCAAAATGGCAACTTTCTATCAGTCTTTCCGCGTTTAGTAGCTGGAGCTCCGAGAAGCAGCGCTTCCCTCCTCCCTCAGGTCAGGTCGTTACCCTGAGCACAGGAAGGCAGGGCATTGCAGAGCGAGGAACCGGTTCCCAGTCGCTCCCAGCGTCAACAGGTTTTTCTTCCTTTTTTGCCCAGCTCTCTCTTTTGCTGAGTGTCAGTAGGACAGGACGGGTTCTCTGTGTTTTCAGTCTGTTTCAGTCACCTACAATCATCATTCTTTTTGAACCTGACACTGACCCATCTTGGCCAGCGGGCAGCCCTTCATGTTCTAGGTGTTTTGACTTCACGATAACTGATCTTGGATGATTTCCTTGGTTCCTGATGCAGGAGGATTTCCCGGGAGCGTCTTGTGCCTGCGAGTGCCGAGCTGAAGCTCACACTGAGCCGCTGCTACCTGGTTTTGTTTAGTGTCAAATCGTATTTAAAGGCCATAATCTGGGCACTAAGGGGAGGGGAGGGTGCTCATTGCTGCTGACTGGTCATTATTTCTAGACTTTTCCAGCGGATAGAGAGAGGAAACGCATATTTTTGGAAACACCGTGAGTTCGTACTGATATTTCCAATTCAAATTTAAGATTACTTAACTTTGAATTTACGTTTTCAGTAACTTTTATACTAAAAGTGGGCTTTCTAGAAATATTAACAAAATTACTTATTTTCTTTATCCTATTATTCTATAAAGAGTTTCAAAATTGCAATGCCCATGATACTGCTAAGGAGCCTGCTGAATGCAACTCATTTGTCCTTAGACCGTATTACACTGTGGATGTACAGCCAAAATACTGAGTCTAGATTCTTCTCTATGTGTTTCTATCACCAACCTAATACAGATTAGCTTCATTCATTTCAGTGTCTTCGTTTTGTTCTTTCACTTCTATTTTTAGAGGTTGCTTTCTTTAAATATCATTTTTACTTTTTTTTTTTTTTTGCTGTACGCGGGCCTCTCACTGCTGTGGCCTCTCCCGTTGCGGAGCACAGGCTCCGGACACGCAGGCTCAGTGGCCATGGCTCACGGGCCCAGCCGCTCCGCGGCATGTGGGATGCTCCCAGACCGGGGCACGAACCCATGTCCCCTGCATCGGCAGGCGGACTCTCAACCACTGTGCCACCAGGGAAGCCCTCATTTTTACTTTTTAAAAAACTGTTCAAACATTTAAAATTTAATTTATTTTTGAGCACATAACTCATTTGCATGATCTCAAAGTCAAAACTACTAGTCATATTCAGGGAAGTTTGTGTTCGTCTTTCCCCCTTTACTCTGTTGCCTCCCTCCCCAGAAGCCCCACAGTAGGTTTCTGGCTGGTCCTCTTTTGTCTTTTGCAGCGTTAGCAATGTACGTACCCATGTCCCCCTTCTGTATGCAGAAGGTGCTTTGCTTTCTCCAGTTGAGGACATGTGAACATCACATGCCTGGCGGGTGGTCTTCCCTTGTGTGGACGTGCAAGTTTGTGTGTGCAGCTGGTCCTCTGGACACCTGGGGTGTGCGTTCCTCTCCTGCTGCTGCCACAACAAACAGCCAAAACCCAGTGGCTGGAACAACACAAGTGTGTTATCTCACAGCTTTGGGCTCCATGGGCTGAAGTCCAGCTGTGGGCAGGTTGCGTTCCTGTCCGGAGGCTCTGGAAGACCACCGTCTTCTGCTCATTCAGGCTGTTGCCGGTGGTCCTAGGACGGAGCTGGCTGTCACCATCTCCAGCTTCTACGGCCACCACGTCCCTCCCTCCACCTTCAGAGCCAGCCATCGTGGGTAGGTCCTTCCCAGGCATCAACTGTCTCCATCTGTCTCATCCCTCTGACCCACTCTGCTGCCCCACTCTCGCACTTTTCAGGACCCGCCCATATAATCCAGGATCATCTCCCTATTTCAAGGCTCTTAACCTTAATCACGTCTGCAAAATCCCTTCTGTGTGGAGTAACTACCCACAGGTCCCAGGGATTAGGATGTGGACACCTGGGGGAGTGGTTGGGAGGATGCCTGCAGGGGGCATTATTCTACCTAAAGGTGTTTTCAGCCTTTTGCATACTCATTTTGTACCTTTGCCACTGAATCTTTGGGATAGATTCCTAGGAACGGCATTTCGAGATCAAGCAATGAAAGTATATGTAAATTTCCTAGACATTACCAAATGCCTCTGCTATATAGGTTGTACATTTTGCATTTCCATCAGCAATATATATAATTTGTTGCCATGCCAAAAAAAATTGAAGTCTAATTTATCAATCTTTTCTTGCAAGGTTTTGCACTTCAAGTCTTAAATAGAAAGGTTTTCCTCCTTCTCAGGTTAAAAAGGAATTCACCCAATTTTTTTACTACCAGTTCTATGGTTTCATGTTTGCATTTAGGTCTCCATCCATTTGGAATTTGTTCTTTTATAAGGAGTGAGGTATGAGTCCATTTTTTATCACTTTGCAAATAGCTATGCAATTGTCCCCAGAACATCTATTAAAAAGTCTGTTTTTTCCTCCTCCTGATTTGTAGTATTAAATTCCCATATGCACTTGGGTCTGTTTCTGAACTGTTTATTCTGTTCTATTAGTCAGGCTGTTCATGCACTAACTCTACACTGTTTAATTATAGAGGCTTTAAAATTTGTTTTAATGTCTGCTAAGGTCTTCCCAATCCCCACCAACATACACGCATGCACACACACACTGACACACACACATGCACGCATACACACGCACGCACACACACGCATGCATGCGCACTGCTTTACTCTCCTTGCTGTGGTCTTATGATGTCGTCTTTCTATCCAAGAACATGATACGTCTTTCCATTTGTTTAAATCTACTTCTGTCAGCTCTTTACTTCCTGGCAAAAGCACTGGGCTGTCTATTCCTACCTTCACTCTGCTCCCAGTAAGGCAGGCAAACTGAGGGGCCATCAGCGTGCCTCAAAAACTGTGATTGGAAAAGTATGGACTGTGCACCAGCGGCCCTGGCCCCCCTTTTTCTTGCCCCCCTTTCCTAGCTCTGTGGTCCTGGACATAATTTAACTTCTGCGCAAGCCTCAGCGTCCTTGTCTATAAAACAGGGTCAGTAGTGCTGTTGCAAGATGGTCCGGAGGATTAATCAATGTATGTACATTTTGTTACATTTTCTGACTCTGTTGCTGGCATATAAGATCACAGTTGGTTTTTGA
This sequence comes from Hyperoodon ampullatus, assembly GCF_949752795.1. NCBI lineage: Eukaryota > Metazoa > Chordata > Mammalia > Artiodactyla > Ziphiidae > Hyperoodon > Hyperoodon ampullatus. The sequence goes on from NC_136927.1 coordinate 3,332,883, forward strand.
ATTTTTTTTTAATTTAATGAACTCTCCTGTGTTCTAAGTGCTTTTACAAACATTAACTCATTTAAACCTCATATTGACCGAGAGGAGGCTGCTGTGACCCACTCCTGCAGACAAGACCCGAGGGACTCAGTTACGCCCCCGGACCACACGGCTCAGCCCAGGAGGGGATCCGGCTTGAGTGGCCTGGCCCCTGGCCCACACCTGAGGCTGCAGCTGTGCCACCACCCAGCCTGCTGTGAGGGCCTCACGGCCAAAAGCTTGGAGAATCTCTTGTTAGTCTGTTAATTCTTCTGTAGTTTTCTGTAAAGAAGTCACATCACCTGTTGCTAGTGACAGTTTTATTTCTTCCTTTGAAACCTTTCTTCCTCTTTTCTGTTTCTTGTTATTTATTGTTCTTAATGGGAAGGCTAGATCATCCTGTATCATATTGAATTGGAGCAGCGTTAGAACAACCTTTGTTTTATTACTAACTTTAAAGAAATTATTTTAAGACTTTATTATCAAGTGTGACATTTACAACACTTATGGGAGGTTTTGTGTGGGATTCTTGAGGCTTGTTCTTGCAGCTAGTTTGTACTGGGTTCAGACGATGCTTTTCTAATCCTGGTTTGCTAGGAGGGTTTTTTTTTGCGTTTTTTTAGGATTAAAAAAATCATAAAGAAGTTTAATTTTGTCAAACTGTTTTTTGCATCTACTGAGTTGTTCATGTTTTTTCTTCCTTCATCTGTTGGTGAGATGATTTATGTTGATATTCTAATGTTCGCCCGTCCCAGTGTTCCTGAGATAAACACAATTTGATGTTTATTTTGTTTGGTTTAGTTTGGGTTTAAGATTTTTGTATTCATGTTCATAAGTGAACTTGGCTTTTCTGGTTGTTGGTTTGGCTTTTAAGACCAAGAGTTTACTTTCTCACCAATTTTCATAAATAAAGATGTGATTGCTCTGAGGGGAGCTGAGAGGGAGGGGTGCTGACGCCCTGGCCTTGCTGGCACAGACAGGAGCCTCGTGACCATCTTCCTAAGGTAACCAGCATTCTTCATCCCAGCCGCGGGTCAGTGCAGATTCCAGGACACACCAGCGCTCAGACCCCACCTCAAATCAATTCGTCAGCATTTCCGGGCATGGGGTCCGTCCTGTTTGTATGTAACTTCCCAGGTGACACAGGGGGTTGAAAAGGTACCATGTCTGCTGCTCTGGTCCTGCCTTGGGGGCCCCATGCATGCGGCCTGCAGTAGGACGTGTCAGTGATCCGGCCTCTGCCCACGTCTCTTTCCAGAGGTTCCGAGGCTTCATTCCCCAGGGAGGATGATCTGGGCAGGCTCCGTGCCTTTCCCCAGAGGTGGCCGTGCCCCTTCCCCAGGCCTGCACCTGGTGTCTCAGAGTGGCCAGGGCGGTGCAGGTCCATGGCACGGGGCCTGTGGGCGATGGCGCAGACTCCCCCGGGTGTGCAGCTCCTGGGCTGCCATGCTCACAGCTAGCTCACCGCCAGCCTGTAGCCATTTCTTAAAAGTTTGAGATTGCCCTGAAGTTCATTTTTACCTTTCACCTTGAAAGTATTTCAAAACCACAGAAAAGTTGCAAGAATACTACAAAGAATGACCCTTCACCCAGACACTCTATCCAAGTTTTGTCAGTTGTCCCCAAATGTCCTCGGTAGCAAAAGGATCCAGTCCAGGACCACACATTGCACCTGGCTGTCCTGTCTCTCCATCCCCCTCACCTGGATTAGTTCCTCGGCCATTCCGGTCATTTCATGACCTTGACAATTTCAGAGATGACAGGCCATTCATTTCCTAGGATATCCCTCAATTTAGATGTGTATATTTCTTCATGATTGGACCCAGATTATGCATTTTTAGTCAGACTGTCACAGAAGTGATGCTGAGTTCTTCACACTGTGTCTTGTTGGGTTTAACATGATACCGAAATGCCCCATCTTTGGTGGAGTTAATTTTTTTTTTTGCGGTACGCGGGCCTCTCACTGTTGTGGCCTCTCCCGTTGCAGAGCACAGGCTCCAGACGTGCAGGCTCAGCAGCCATGGCTCACGGGCCCAGCTGCTCCGTGGCATGTGGGATCTTCCTGGACCGGGGCATGAACCCGTGTCCCCTGCATTGGCAGGCGGACTCTCAACCACTGCGCCACCAGGGAAGCCCTGGTGGAGTTAATTTTGCTCACTCGGTTGAAATGGAGTCCACCAGCTTTTGTCCTCTGTGAAATTACTTTCCTCCCTTTCACAATGAACAAGTACTTTGTGGGGAGACACTTCAAGATTATGTGAAAATCTCATTCCCTTTCCACTCACATCCCTAGTTTGTCATTCACCGATTATGTTTTGCCAGAATTAATTAGTATAATGAGACACGTACTTGTGACCTTTCTAATTCAATCATTTCTTCTACATTTATTGATGGGACTTTTATTGTGAAAAAACAAAAGAGCTTTCTCTTCTCATTTATTTATTTGTTTATTTGTTTATATCAGTGTGGACTCATGGATTTCTATTTTATGTAACAGATTGTAATCCATTGCTGTCATTATTTATGTTTATGCTCAAACTTTCCTACATTTGACCAGTGGGAGGCCCTCCAGCCGGCATCTGTGTTCTTTTCACAGGTTCCAGTTCCTGGGAGTACCTCCTTACTTTCTGGCACAAGATGTTCTTGGATTATCTTATTCTTTTACCTTCCTTCCCAGCCATTCTCCAAGGAAACTTGCATCCTTTCAGTGGAGAGTGGCATTTAGAAACCAAGATCTGGGCACTAGATGTGCTCCTTGCTCCTAGGGTGTCATTGCCCCCAGGCCCTCTGAGCGCACAGAGCTAGGAGACACATGTGCTCACGTGCGTGCAGGGCTACATCGAGGTCTGTCTCTGTATCTGTCTGCATGCACTGAGAAGCATTAGTTGAGAGCAGCACCTGCAAATACAATTCAGTACCGTCCATTTAGTCAGGCTACCCCCCTTTCCACACTTACACCAGCCCTGCTTGGCTCCCAGTATCCTCATTCTGTTTACTTACTTGCTGAATCCCCCGTATGTGGCCAGTCCTTTGAGCTGAGTGGACACCTTCTTTGCACAGGTCCGGACTAAGCTCCTTTGCCTTGAGCTGCTGGAAGGAAGGATGGAGGCTGCCCTAAAACTTTTAAATTACAAACTTACGTTATCAAAGTCTAAAGTTAGTCATTATCTCTGTCTTCCTCCCAGTGGTACAGGATTCTGAAATTCCTTAATTCCAAGTCATACTTGTTATTGTGTCCAGTATTCACTTCTTCCTTGTCTCCTATATCCACAAAGGCTACGATGACGATTACCGTCTTTTCTTATAGTCAGTGCTTGCTTAGATTTCACGGCGAGTTTGGCTGCAGCTTCACCTCCCACTCTGTTGGCCTCCAGGCATGGACCTTGCTTCCCCATGCGCCCAGCCATGCATCTGTTATGCATCTGTTACACACTGTCCAGCTCTGCTCTGGCTTTGGGGTCGGAGGCTTTTCAGGTTAGCTAGTCTGCCATATCTCCAGAACTGGAAGTCCCTTGGAAATAGTCTTTCTAAAATATTTTAACGTTAACTCAGCAAGTCTAAAAATTCTGGTAGTGGTGCAGACAGTTGGAACTTCAAAACCAGAAAGGTAATTTTTTCTCCTGAAATTCGTTATTTGAACCATTTGTGTTTCAATATTCCTAGAGAGTAAATGTTCATCTATAAAAAGCAGCTTAGTTCCAAACCCCAGGGGTGAGGGTTACAGACGTTTCCTGTCCAAGAGGAGACTAGAGGATGTGTCGAGCATTTCGTCACCCGGTGGGTAGGGGCCTGAGCCGACCCCATCCCAGAGCTGACACGCACGCGGCCCCTGTAACGACTCCTCCTGCCACGTGGATGAGGTGCCCCTTTCCTCCATCCTCTGCCCTGACTCCACCAACAGACTGCTACCTGGTTTATGTTGTACTAATCCATTCTCTCGGTCAAATTCGTTGGAGCTGGTTTTCAATCATATACTAAGTTATCCAAAGAAAATATCACAATGATGTGGCAAAGGTTAGCATGAATATCCATTCTGGGGCAAACGAATCCTGCTTTTATCTGTGAAAGGTTCCTACTAACCTCGAAGGCATATTACAGCAGGGTGTCCATTCAAAAATCAATGAATGGGGGCTTCCCTGGGGGCGCAGTGGTTGAGAGTCCGCCTGCCGATGCAGGGGACGCGGGTTCGTGCCCCAGTCCGGGAAGATCCCACATGCCGCGGAGCGGCTGGGCCCGTGAGCCATGGCCGCTGAGCCTGCGTGTCCGGAGCCTGTGCTCCGCAACGGGAGAGGGAGAGGCCACAGCAGTGAGAGGCCCGCGTACCGCAAAAAAAAAAAAAAAAAAAAAAATCAGTGAATGGGCATCTCTTTAAAGGCTTTGAAAGGCACTTCACTGCTAGGCCAGTGTTCAGTTATCTGCAGACTCAAGGCAGAACATACTTCGACCCACCCCCATCATCTCCTAAAACACACATGGCCCCGTCCAGGTAGAGAACAGACGTGCAGCCTCTGAGAGAGATCTTTCCTTGTGCCACCCTCCTGGCCTTCATCACATTCCATGCATCGTCCTCTGACACCCCCAGGAGGGGCCACAGACAAGGTCCCTGAGGACATGTGGTATGAAGAACGACACTGTCAGTGACACAAGGACAGTGCAGGCGTTGGGGCCAGAAAGACCGGACCGTGAACCCCAGCTCTGCCCCTCCCATTCAGGTCCTTCAGCTGTAGAACAGCAGTGACGGCACCTGTCTTGCAGGCTGCTGGAGCACTAGAGCATTCGGTTATATTTATGTATCTAAGATGTGCATGGCTCTGCGTTCTATAGGCATGAGGCACTTTACAAGTAAAATCTCCTCTGAGAAGCCCGTCAGCGCCTCAGGGCAGTGGGAGGCCAAGTCCATGTCATGTTGTCCCCCAGGAAGCCTCAGTGCACCACCGCTACTTCTCTGAGGGTATCTTGGCACATTGCTGGTCCAGGCAGGCTCCAACTTTCCTAGACTCAACATGATGGGGCCCTAGAGACCGTGACTGGCATAGGTGACGTCTTCTGGAATATTCCACACCTGATTCCCTTCAAATGGATGCAAGCCACACCCAGGCAGGCGCTCTGTGCTGCAGTGCAGTCCCAGCGTTCGCTCACCCAGTGTCTCACCCAAGAAGGGGTTGTCGCCTCCTGCCCTGTGCCTGGCCGCGGGCTGGGATCCTCGGAGGAGTGGGGCTCGGGGGCACCCAGGCCAGCAAGGAGTCGGCCACTGAGCGATTAATCACGTAGAAAGTGGGGAGGTGATTATAGAGGTTTGCTCAGGGTGCTGGCGGACGCTGAGGAAGGAGGGACGGAGTCCTTCAGGTGGCCGTAGAGGCCCACGAAGGGGGTGACATCTGAGCCCCATCCCCAGGGACCTCGACAGTTAGCCAGGGCAGAGGACAGCTGAGCGGCCCCCCAGAGCAAGGACTGGGCTCCTGCCAAAACGTTCTGTGGCAGGACGGCGTTTGCTTTCCTCCGTCTGATCCACGTCTTTGCAGCAAAGTTTCCTTTGAATTCTGACGGTTTGTTAAAGTGCGCTGAGCAGGCTGTGTTCTCGGAACTGTCATAAGTGAATCATGGAACCAAAGATCCTCATCATCGGAGGAGCCCCTTGAAAGGCCCTGTAATTAGCTGATGCTCAGACGTGGGTTGAAATTTTAAATAGCAGGGCTTCCCTGGTGGCGCAGTGGTTGAGACTCCGCCTGCTGATGCAGGGGACACAGGTTCGTGCCCTGGTCCAGGAGGATCCCACATGCCGCGGAGCGGCTGGGCCCGTGAGCCATGGCCGCTGAGCCTGCGCGTCCGGAGCCTGTGCTCCGCAACGGGAGAAGCTGCAACAGTGGGAGGCCCGCGTACCGTGAAAAAAACAAATTTTTTTAAATAGCTTTTACGGGTATTTCTGGTTCCGTAATGCTTTGCTTAATTAGTAACCTTTGACTGTAGAGTGAGCAAAACATCTCCTCCCACACTTTCATGGCGTGCGCTAAAAGGGGAGATTGCAAATGGGACGTGTTTTCCTTTGATCCTGCTTGCCGGCCCGGTGCGTCTGGGAGCCCCGCCGTTCGCCGTTCACAGCTGTTGGCTGTGTCTAATAGCCAAGATAACACCCGAGCTTCTCCAGAGGCTGCTCTGAGCAAGGTTTTCTGTAATGAAGATGCTGGTGGTACCACTTGGGTGCAGATAAAACTGGTTCCATCCGAAAATGGAAAGAAAAAGGAAAAAGCCCATTTAGTGCTTATTTGTGCATAATAGTAGCCATTTTCTCAACAGGCACTGTTTCAGGGAGTGTTATGGACTAATAAAATGCAGCGCGGGCTGCTGAGTGCTGGTCTCTAGATAACTACAGAGCAGCGGAGGTGGCAAGCCAGTGCCCAGGAGCCGTGGGCGAGGCGCTCACAGATGCCCGAGGTGGCCCAGCAGTGTCTGCGGCGGTGGCATTTGGAGAACTTGGGGTGCGGGGTGGAGTGACGCTCTGTCTCCCAAGTACACGTCCCCCCAAGGGCCCGGCTCAGGGGCTGAGGAGTGGAAGGCCGGGCTTTGTTTCCTTTTCTTTTTGCTGACGTGCTCCCCCGAGAGAAAGCTTTCGGGGTGTATGGGGCCCCGTGTTTCCCCATCATACCTGGTCCAGGCCTCTCCCAGTAAATCTCTCCTGGCATTGAGTTCTCAGGAAAACATAGTCCTGGCAGGTGTGTGTCCACTTTGCTTTGTCACGGTTGCAGCCAGCGCGCCGCCCGGGAGCTCCAGGCTGGGGGTCCTGCCTGCCCCTCCGAGGCCTCGTCCGCTCCATCCACGCCTGCACGCACTCCCCACGTGCCGAGGGCCGGTGGGCTCCAGTCCCGAGCTGACCTCTGGGTGCCCCCATCTCCAGCGCGGAGGGAAGAGGGACTCACGGAAGAAACAGGGTGCCGGAACCTCACGGCAAGTGAGGGGGAAGCGGACGGCCGCGGGCCTCCAGGGAGGCTCCATTCACGACCCTCCTTTAGAGCGAGGACGGGAGGTGTGCCCGCATCCGGGGAGCAGCTCTCTGAAATGTTGCTCTCAACGGTCCACGTTGCGGTGTGTGCATTCCCAGTGATGTTTTCTCTTTAACAGTCCATAAAAGTGTTAAATAGCAAGTTGGGAAACATCGAGGCTTAGGAAGATCGGAGGTTCCCTGGAACAAGATACACAGATGCCCAGCTCTGTCCAGGATCATCCAGTGTTCCATCCTCAGCTGGGCCCGGCTGTTCACAGGATGGGACCAGCTGGGACCTGCCGGGAAGTACGTGGCCCCAGGAAGGCCGGGGAGGGACAGGCTGACCAGCGAAGACGGTGCCAGAGCGGGAACCGGGCACATCAGAGAGGATCCGTCCTCAGCACGAGGCTGCTGGGGGCGTAGGAGACCCTTCGCGCTGCCAAGGGCACAGGGACGGGGACGTGGCACGGCCTTGCTCCCTCGGGAAAACGTTGGGAGAGTAACAGTGCCTTGAGAGCCTCAGCACCGGACTCACACTGATTAAGCACTTAATAAACACAGCACATAATAAAAATATTAAAGTCAAGGCAAATATTTGGACTCAAAGAGAGCTGCTTGAGTAGCTGTGGCTCCGAGGAAGGACTGTCCTTGCACCGGGAGTGTTCCTGGGACAGGCCTGTGGAGACAGCGCAGGGTTCAGCCCCGGGAAATGCTGCAGCGTCAAGCCGACCGCCAGGCCAGTCCCAGGCTGGGCCCACCAAGGTCAGCGACCTGCTGGTGCTCCGGACAGGAGGTGCTGGAGTTCCGTGCGGGTCTCCGGTCAAAGGAGCGAGCTGGGCCGCGTCCCCGGTGAGGGCAGTGTGGGGGCAGCTGGGAAGGAGCAGCTCGTGCAGCCAGAAGCCAGCTGGGCGTCCAGCTGCTGGTGGGGGAGCTTAGTCACAGGGCGCCAAAACCATCCCGCATCCAGCCGTCCCGGGTCCCCTTTCCCAGTAGACTTTGCATCCTTTGTTTATGTATCTCCTACCTCTGAAGGTGTGCTCTGTCTCTGGCAGGGTCACAGGCCAGATGCTGTTTATCTCATCACTTCGAGGTCTGGAGTTGGGGATTTCTGATTGCTAAGTATCTCTCCTCCTTCCCTCGATATGGGTGGATATTAGGGCTGTTTGTGGCCCTTTTGATAAGTATCTGTCAGCATTTCAATTGTAATAAGCCTTGACTGTGGTTGAATTTCTTTTTCATAATAGGAAGAAAAAGTGACGTTTTTTCTGAACAGTCTGTCACAAATGCATAAGAGGGCTGTCACTTCTCTGATGGCTCCTTCAACAATGGCCCAGCCATCTGGGTAAATTTGCCGAGACGGGCTTCAGCTCTGTTCTGGTGTAATGCCTCTGCCTGAGCGCTTAGGTACTGAGGGGATAGGTGACAGTGAAATATACACTCGGATATTTCAAAATGTTTATTGTTTGCTTGAATGTCCATAATAACACCCTTATGACGACTTTTCTCTTTTATTTCTCAACTTGCGTAGGAAATCTGTACAAGATGAACGGTTTGAAGTGGCTTTTTTCTTCATTAGTCTGTCAGATCCTTTTAGGTCCTATTATGGGACTTTTAAAAATAAGACAGGAGAAGAAAATACTGCAGTGTAAGTGACAGCTCAAGTACAACCGAGGGACACGTTTTACTACAAATGTCATTTTCAAGAAATAGAGGTCAATGCACATATAAATCACAACTGTCAAACTAAATTAAATTTTACGAGAGTAATATTTTCCTGTCCTTTTTGAGGACCGCTCAAAATTCTTCCATCCTAATTCTCTGGTTGGAATTTTAGATTTGCCTGTATGTTTCATTTTTCCGGTCATTAGGTTTTATACTTGTTTCATTTAGTCATACATTGATCCAGCAAACATTTATTAAGCATCTACTGTCATATAGGTTTCAGGATTCATGCTACATACTAGATTACAAAGATGGAAAACTTTTAGTCCCCACCTCCAGAAACTCACAATCTGGGGGGAAATGGGGGAGGGATGATGGAGATGTAATGTAATCATCAATAAAAATGAGGCTTGTGAGAATTGTTGTAAAAAATGTTGCCAAGACAGTATCAGAAAGAAAACGGGCAACAGAATAGGGTAATCAAGGAGGGCTCCATGTAGGAGGTGAACATTAAGTTGGGCCTTGAAGGTTGCACAGTATTTTGATGGGGCGCAGGACATTCCAAGCAGAGAGAATAGCAGAGTGAAAGGCATGGGACCCGCTGTTTTAAAATGTGAATTCCATTTCTCTTCAGGTAGAGTGAGGCCAGTGGATCAGGAGACACAACTCCCTGAAAGGATCATCTGTTACTCACAGATCCCGAGAGGAGGGGCACATGATGCCGGGCAGGGCCACACGAGGAAGCACCAGGGTCTTCCAGGAGGCAGAGGCGGGCAGTGTGGACCACAGACTTCACTGCAGTTTCCGTGGAAGGAGCGGACAAGGCAGGGTGGGCAGGCTGAGGACTGGCTAGTCTGGATCATTCCAGCGGGCTGTGGGGCACAGGGCCCTTCCCTGGTTGTCTGGTACCTGCCCTGGGCGATGAGGGCAGGGGGACAGTGGTCCAGAGTGTGGGAGCCCCGTGGAGGAGAGGGGTGGGGTGAGGGCTCTGGGTTGGTTGGTTTGCATTGGAAGGTTGTGCTCACGGGTGAGTTGTGTGTTATCTCTAGGACCCGGCTGCCCTGGGAGGGGCAGTCCCAGCTGGGTCAGCCAGGCCCCGGATGTCAGGGCATGAAATACAGAAACTAGAACTGTGGCTGATACATGCATGATGAGGGCTGAGCAGCTGCGTGGTCGGGCCCCGTGTGAGCAGGTGGTGCTGGGAGCCGAGACCGGAGGGGAGGCAGGAGCCGGTGTGAGCAGCCTGCAGCACCTTTACTAAGGGTGGAGATTGTTTGTGTCTGAAAACGCCGGCGAGAGCCCACATCTCCTGGTCTCTGAGCACGAGCCAGGGTGTCTGGGCACTCCGCACGCTTCACCCCAGCAGAGTCTCCTGACGGACCTTCACTTCGGAGCCCCAAGGCCAGGTCCCCGCATCACACGAGCATGTGTTGGGCCGGTTCTGGTGTTCCAGTCCCTTTCCCGACCCTCCACACACACCCCACTCCATGAGTGATGGGGCCCAATCCTCGCCGGCACTGCACGATCTTAGAAAGTGGCACCAAATCCTGCTACGGGGTGCAAGACGGTGTGGGCAGTCCTGTTTGTCCTTGAGAGGCTTCGTGTCTGACGGGAGAGAAGGGACAGACACAGATGCCGTCCCCCCAACACTCGTGACGGACACGGAGGAGGCCAGCCTCGCTGTCGAGGCGAGCAGGAGAGGAGCCGGGGGTCCGGGGTCCCACGGCAGGACGGAGACTGCGGCTGGAGGGCGGGCGGGGTGCCGAGAGCGGTCCTGAGCCGCCCGGCGTCGTGGAGCCGCTCTTGGGTGTGGGGCTTAGGCCAGGCACAGGGGGCCCACAGACTCAAGGGAGGCAGGCCCCCAGGGGCCCCCAGTGCAGGGACAGTCGTGCGTGCACAGGTGGCTTCCAGGAGAAGCCTCTTCTTGGGTGTGGGAGGACTTTATGGAAAAACTGGTTCCTAGAAGGATATTTCAGGGGGGATGTGAATAAGGTGGCAAAAACCCAGGCGCACGTTGGGGGAGGTAAGACTGGGGGGTCGGCCTCGAGTCTGCGGACAGTGAGGGCCGTTCAGTGGAGCCTGGGCCGGCGGGTGAAGCCGTGTGCCATCCGAACTGGATGATGACCCGGTCCCTCACTTTATGGCCGCAACAGGTGAGGCCCAGAAATTTCTGAGGCCTGAGCGTCGTGGGCATTGTAGGCTGGGCTGTGTAGGGTGACCGATGGGGAAGGGAGTCCTTCCTGAGATCAACAGCCGGGGGCTCCATTTGACCTGTGACTTTCTAGCAGACTCGCTAGGCCAGTGGCCACGACTAGACCCGAGGGCAGGCTAGCCGGTAGCCCTGAACCTTTGGTCTGTTTTAAGGAAGAGGGGCTTTTCTAAGAGATGTCATTCTTTTCTTTTAAGTCACTGAGCTTGACTATCCAAATAGGTCAGGAGCTTCTAAACTGGGGTCCTGCCAGTGAAATCAAGTGAAGGTAAGAGAGGCCGAGGGGCCTCCCAGCATCGGGCAGAGGGAGGGGGCGGGCAGCAGGCGTCGGGAGGGAGGCCCTGGCTCAGAGGCTGGAAGCAGCAACGTCCTCCTGGCGGTCAGGAGGCACGAAGGCTGCGCCGGGGTCTGAGATGTCCTCACGGAGGGACGCCAAATGCCAGGAGGAAGGAGGACACTGCCGAGGGGAGAAAGGAGGGGCCGGGACAGACCCGGGAGAGACGTCGTTTAGGGGCCACTGCGGGCAAAGGAGGAAGCAGAGGACAGGTGGCTGGAAAGCCAGAGGGGACCAGGAGTGCCCAGGGTCACAGACCCAGGAGAGCAGCATTTGAGATGGAGGAACGTTTAAGGCCGAGGACCAAATGGTCACCTCACAACCCTCCTGCTTCTGAAGATAAGAAGAGTGTTAGCTAGTTACAAAGTAAATGAATAAGCAACTAGCAAGGTAGTGGGGAGGAGGGGGAGGGCGGGGACCCTGCTTCTGGCTGCTTCGGAGCAGGAAAGCTCAGTCAGTGCCAGGGGCACCCCGCCCCCGCCCCCGCCAGCTCACGAGGGCTGCAGGCTGTCCAGACTTTTCGGGAACTGGCCTCGAGCCCTGTCCACCCTGAGTCCCCTCCTGGCTGTACATCGATCTGCCAGCAGTGCCACGCAGAGGGGCCCCAGCTGTCCGGGGCTCCCTGGGAGGCTCCACTGGCTCAGGCATGGGGACACAGCCCAGAGCCCGAGGGGACCCGGGAGCTGTGCAGGTTGCGTGGCAGGCAGGTTTTCCTGCTGACACCAGGGTTTGGCAGGTGTCCATAGAGTGGATTCTTGGAGCATCTTTTCCCCTCTCCTTAGCTCTGGATGAAAGGAGAGCTGCTGCCTCCCGCCCTCCCCGTCCGGCTCGTCCTCTCCCTGCGCGGCTGCAGGTCCACGTGCTTCCTCTCCGCGTGCAGTTACCTTGTGGACCAGGTTAATGCCTGTCCTCTGAGTGGCCACTGATCCCTGGCCTCCGGGTGCTGAGCTCATCATGACAACGGCGGCCATAGCAACTTGGGCTCTGATGGAAAAACCACTTGGCAAGGCTGGCGGGCTCTAGGACCCCAGGAACTAAAAGATCAGGCGTGTCTGAAGGCGCCAAGTGCAGGCCGGCCGTGGGAGCGGCCGCCCAGAGCCCTCCGGTGGAGGTGGGCAGTGGGGCAGCCTCCCCTGGGGCTCTAGCAGAGGACAGCGGGCTCCCCGGTGGGTCCTAATGACCACCCCCGCTGAGTGACATTTGAAATGCGTGGCATTTCTGCTCTTGTAATAAGCATTGTAAAGTGCTGTTTGTTAGCTTTAAAAGAAAAAGAAGGAAAAAAATTTGTTAAAATCCCAGCCTCCCCACGGAGCTCTGGTTTGTTTTATCTTTAAAGAATCCTGCCACGCTCGCATCATAGGGAGCGGCCGCTTGCTTCTAGAAAGTCCGTCGTCGTGATGGTCTTGAAATCCAACCAGAGAGCCTGAGGAGCCCAGCAGGGACCACAGGACTCCCCTTCCTACTGAGGAGGCTCCTGTCTCTTTAGATCCAAATGTAAACCTTCTATTGTAGAAATTTAACCCCCGCCGCCGCCGAGGTCTAGAACCACAACCATGTTTTCGGTAATAATTTGTTTCTGGAGCTCAGTGCCAGGCAGCCCGTTTTCAGCACTGCCTTGGAAGTCATGCACGTGTTTGTCTGTGTATTCATTCGTGTGTTAAACCAACGGGTCGGGCCCCGAGTTTGGGCTGGACCCTGGGGGAGTTGCTGGGGCTTCAGTGGCGAGTCAGACCCTGAACCCACCTTGGGGGCTTGTGGGACAAGTGACAGCAAGCGTGGAAGACGCCTCGGGAGGAGGCGGAAGACACACCGTGTGCCCTGTGGCGGGACGCGGGCAGGGTAGGTCGCGTGGTAAGCACGTAGGATTGGGGGCCGGGGGGGCTCTGCTGCAGCTTCGCGGCTCCGCTGTGCAAGCATGAACGTGGGGCCGGCCGTACACGAACCGGTGAGCGAGGCCGTGTGCCAGTGAGACTTTATTTACAAAGCAGGAGGTGGGCCGGGTTCGGCCGGCGGGCCGGAGGTTGCGGGCGCCAGCCAGAACGAGAGCCTTAAGTCTGCCTAAGGCTCCTCTGCCTTAAGGACCCTGATTGTGTTTGACTTACTATTTAGGATTTGGCCCAGACCCTGTAAAGCGAGGTGCAAACCTGTAGAAGCCGCAAACCCAGAGGTTGCCGCTGTGCTGCTCTTCTAACCGGTTTCCCGTCTCCCGTTGCCGTCTCCATGCGGCCTCCTTCCCTGCACTGACCAGACTCCGCCTCGGGTGCCCTCCTCTGAACCACCTTCGCACCTGCTGGCTCCCTCATCCGTGAGCAGCGTAAATCTTCGACACGCGCTGTGTGTTTGAGTGAGAACTGGGCGTCATCAGCCCTGCACTGGGGCACGTGGAAGGTGCCGGCACAGCACAGAATTAGAACATCGCCTTCTGGCGGCCTGTGGGGGGGTTGGGGGTAGTGGGGGTAGAGGGGGTCTCGTTCATGGAGGCTTCCCGAAGGCCTGGGGCTGCCCAGACCCGAAGGAGCTTGCCGGCCGCCTGAAGGAGCAGGGGACTGGGTGCGTTTTGCGGACGTGCGGGCGTTTGGGACTATATGGTGCCATTAGGTCACGACGGCTGGGCCCGCAGGGAGAGCGGCAGGCGGGGTCTGCAGAGACATGCGGCAGCCACCTGAGCCCCCAGAACGCGGCCTCCATTCAAATCCAGGTCTTTTAAAAAGGAGCCAGAGCGCTGCTGGGGGCGGGGGGTTGTGACCTCAGGTGTCCCCACCCTACACTTGTAGGTTACACTCATCAGAGCGAAAGCCCCACAGCCAACCCGCGGCCCCTTCTGTGGGGTCCCGCACTGAGGATGCGGAGAGCGGGCCCCCTCGGCGCAGGGCCCTGGACTCCGGCCGCATCCTCCCGCTGTCACTTCAGCGGCTCGCTGCTTTGCTGACTCCCGGGCTCATGACCCGCTCTGACCTCCTGCTCTTTCCCCGCCACATGTTTTTGGCTGGTCATCCATATTTTATTTTGATGCTTTCTAACCGAGGTGAAATCATGATAAACGTAAAGTGAGCCGTGTCAGCCTGTACGGTTCACGAGTTGGCGCCTCTGCAGCACGCCCCCACCACCTCCGTCTAGTTCCGAAACCTTTCCGGGACTCCACCCAGTCCCCCCGTGCCCGTCAGGCTGCATTCTGTGTCTATGGGTTTACCTGTTCTGCATATTTTATGAAACGGACTCATACAGTACGTGGCCTTTGGGGCCTGGCCTCTCCGCATCATGGGTTCGAGGCCCGCCCGCGCGGTAGCGGGTGTCAGGCTGAGTGGTGTCCGTCCTGCGGCCGCACCGCGGTTTGCTTCTCCATCACCCCTTGATGGGCACTCGTGCTGCTTCTTCCCTTGGCTGCTGTGAGCAGAGCGGCCGTGAACGTGTGTGTACAAGGACTTGTGAGAGAACCAGTTTGCACTTCTTCTGGGTGTAGACCCAGCGGTGAAACTTCTGGGTCACGTGGTGATTCTAGGATTTTGAGGAGCTGCCAAGCCGTTTTCACGTGCTTAGTCAAGGGTATTTGGAGTTTTGCGTTCAGTTTCTTGGGGACTCACGCCGCCTGGCCCCGTGTTTGCTGTCCCCCTCTCGTCCTCCGCGTCCGTTTCTCCAGTTTACCAAGGTCGTTTGAATTCTCGCGCCACCCTCCCATGACCACCTGCCAGCCTGCCTGGGACAGGGATGCAGGGACCTGAAGAGAACTCAGAGGCTTCCCTGGCTGGTGGTGACTCGTGTCCCCCCGTTGTTCTCTCGCTGGGACAGGCCCTGGGGCTCTGCAAGGTGGCGCGAGTGGGGCAGAGAGACTGGGGCAGGCAGAATTAGAAGCTGCCTCAGAAGGTGGCGAGAATCACGAGAGGTGTGGCTCGGGGGCAGGCTGGGTGGTCCTGGAAGGGTCAGAGCCATGTGAAAATACCTCCAGGGCAGCCAACTGGACGGGAAGTTCACGGACGGGGAATAAAATCAGCAGGAGGTGGATCACTGGGCAGGACCAGAGGGCAGGCAGGGCGCCCCACTTGGAAAGGGGTCAGCTGTGCCCCGAGGCGGGTCTTTACCACCTCAGCTGGTTCCCAGGGCAGCAGCGAGTCCCCTGTGGAAGGATCTCCAGTGTCCCGGCCAGCGGCGGTGTCTTTGGTGTGTGTCTGGGCAGAAGGGGTCAGGGTGGGAGCGGGAAAGACTGAGCCCCCTGCTCAGCTGCAGTGGAAACGGCTCTGAACCCTCCGTGAGGACACCCGGCCACCCAGGTCCCGTGGGGTCCTGGGCAGGTCTTCTCTGACGAGTTATCCCCTCAGCAGGAATGAAGGACCCGACGGCCAGGTCCTCTCCTGCACCTGCAGTCTCAGAGCGCTCGGGCAGTTGTGCCCAGGTCCTGACTGTGAGCTGGTGACTGAAACCCCCCAGACCCAGTGGCAGGGACAGAGGAGCCCACGTCTCAGAGGCCCAAGCTGGGGGTGTGCACACACAGGACTCAACTCGCCCCACTCGTGGGGGACACGGGGCGGCCGCACGTACATGAATGGCAGCCTCCGCCCTGTGTCGTCCAGCCGGTCCCAAGACCTCCCTTCCCCAGGTTGGAGCCATCGGCGAGGAGGAGGAGTGGGTCACCCTCTACGAGGAGGAGAACGAGCCTGACGCCCAGACGCTGGAGATCCCGAACCTCACGCCCTACACTCATTACAGGTGAGAGCGGCAGGCCATGAGCCCCACACGAGGAGGGGGTGCCCCCCACAGGTGGCCCCTGTCTGCAGCAGTGAAACCTAGCTGCATGAGTGCAAGCGAGACACTTCCAGGTGGCCATAACAGTAAATTGAACCTTCTGGGGCACGAGACACGGTGGAGTGTTATTCCAGGGAGATGGTACCCGATGCTAGGTCAGCCACGTCCCTACCACCAACGTCGCTGGCCAGGCAGCCAGCAGCATGGCTGGTATATTAGGCTTAGTAGCCAAGACCCACATGGTTGGAGATGTGGTGCTTTTCTTTACAAAAGTCCACGACCTCTGGGGACCATTACCCTGCTGTGTGTACAGGAAGCAGACATCCTCAGAATACCCTTCTGTTCCCCCTCCCCGCCCAGGACTAGCACTAATTAAGCACTTAATGTGCCATTTAACCTTTGCTCCTTGACCCTGAAATGTATCCAGGCAATACATCCTTGGCCTTAACAAAGGGTGGGGTGATCATGGGCTGTTAGAGACATGGTGACTCCCCATAAGGTCACTGAAGGAGGTGGAATTTCCAGTTATCACCAGATGCTGAGTTTGATAAAGTCACTGTTCTGCCAGGATGGATACATTTCGTAAGATCGGGGAACAAAAGACTAAGAATGACAACAAATTCAGGGAGTAAAAGGTGAAATTACATCTTTGCGAAGAACGCTTTTTCAGTACGATCCCAAACTTAGGGTTTTTTTTAAAAAAACCTAACGAGAGATGCTGTTTAACTTACATTCATTTTAACATCCTTCCTAACATTAGAGCAGATGAATCAAGATACACTTGTTTTTAGAGAAAAACATTCAGCATAAAATGACCTGTTGGGATGCAAGACTTGCCGTGTGAAATTATATAAGCTATATAGTTATTTCAGAGGTCAGAAAGTGTGATTAGAGATCAGTGTCCCTGTCTTAAAATCACGTAAATTTAGGAAGCCCCTATAATTAATATGTGTGTCTACTTGGGATATTCTTCTGGTATATAAGTTCAATTCGAATAGTTGTACATATTAATAAAGAAGAGATAAAAACTGAGAACATTAACATCGACTTTAGAGGACGTCTAATTCCACCCTCGTTCTATAGGTAAGGAAAAAGGCAAGTCAGCGATGGGGTGAGAGTCGCAGGGTGTGGATTCTGGGGCCGTTGCTTCTCTCCTGAACCAACAGAGAATGGGTTGCAGGGCACCCTTGGTCATTAAGAGACGCTGGAATTTCAAAGCTGTCATCTGGTAGTGACATTGTGACATTCCACTTCCGTTAAAGAGCTACTTGAGCTCTAATCCCCTGGTCTCGCCCTAAACTTGAACCAGCCAAGGGCATCTGATGGTACCGATTCTGGCCACGTAACCCATCCAGTCATGCTCCCCTTGGAACGGGAAATTGCTGAGGTGCGGTGCATTTACCATTCTGTGGAGGCTTTTAGGGAAAGAGGCCATCTATGTAATTCACAGTTTAAATGAAAACAGGTGGAAAGAGCGCGGCCTTGAGCAATGGCCTCTGTGACGCGGGCAGACACGTATCCGCCCCCGCCCACCCCGTACCCCAGGAAGTTGTGGGCGGGTTTCCCTCCTTGCACATTACCTCTTGTGCAGAGTAACTCCAGTCGTCGGCTTTGCTTCCAGGTTCCGAATGAAGCAGGTGAATGTCGTCGGCGCCAGCCCCTTCAGTCAGTCCTCCCGGGTCATTCAGACCCTGCAGGCCCCCCCGGATGTGGCCCCCACCAGCATCACCGTCCGAACCGCAAGCGAGACCAGCCTGCGGCTCCGCTGGGTGGTGAGTTGGGAGGTGGGGGGCCTGCGTGGGAGCCCAGAGCTTAGTCATTTCCTAGTCTTGCCTTGTCCCGGTCAAAACTAATCTCATCATTAAACCAGAAAGTATTGCATTTTACAGTCGGTGTTGGATCTCAGACCAGCCCCAGCTGTCTTATTAATTAGTAGCATGACTCACTGGCTTCTTGGAACCGAGGAATATTCTTTGGGGAGGAAAGCCGATGGCCCTACAGGCTGAATCTGTTAAGTCCTTAAGCCAGGTTGATACGGAACCAATGCTCAGTATTTGTAAGAGAGCCAGGTTGATATTGAATCAGAACATTTCCCCACAAAATTAAGCTGAAATGTATTAAAAGAAATTATGTCCAGCCAAAGTTACTGACAGGACTTCATTTAATTAGCAGAAGAAAAGTTCCAGGGGAAAGTAGAATAAAGGTCATAAGAATATTCACCCCAGAATATCTTTTCCGTGGACTTGGCCCCCTAAGACAGGCCCGTGCATGGAGACCCTCACAGGGGGCGGCTCCAAGACCTTGGCTCACCGCGGACTGTTGTCCACTTCCAGCCGCTGCCCGACTCACAGTACAATGGGAACCCCGAGTCCGTGGGCTACAGAGTTACGTGCTGGCGCCCCGACCTCCCGTCCACTGCGCTGGCCCAAGTCATCAGCGACCGGCTGGAGAGGGAGCTCACGGTCGAGGGGCTGGAGGAATGGACGGAGTATGAGCTGCAGATGCAGGCCTTCAACGCCATCGGGGCCGGGCCCTGGAGCGCGGCCGTGCGGGGCCGGACACGGGAGTCAGGTGAGACGAGGGCCGGCCGGGCCGGACACG
Organism: Hyperoodon ampullatus; assembly: GCF_949752795.1. Taxonomy (NCBI): domain Eukaryota; kingdom Metazoa; phylum Chordata; class Mammalia; order Artiodactyla; family Ziphiidae; genus Hyperoodon; species Hyperoodon ampullatus. Next base: position 3,351,423 of record NC_136927.1, read on the forward strand.
GGAGTCAGGTGAGACGAGGGCCGGCCGGGCCGGACACGGGAGTCAGGTGAGACGAGGGCCGGCCGGGCCCTGGAGCGTGGCCGTGCGGGGCCGGACACGAGAGTCTGGTGAGACGAGGCCTGGCCGGGCCCTGGAGCGAGTCTGTGCGGGGCCGGACACGGGAGTCAGGTGAGACGTGTCTCCCTGGAGCCCGAGCAGAGCGTCCGCAGTGTCGCTGGCATCTCGCTGGCTCGTCCCCCACTCCCCTGCCATGTCTGTGTTGACACTTTCCTGAGTAATTCGGTCCAACTGCATTAGAGCCCATGACGCTGCTTTGAAGTTGATGATGAATTCTACCAGGGGCTAGACTCGCATTATTATCTTTTTAATTAGGGGTAATTCTCACCACCAATGATGAAAAGCAGGAGTGTACAGAGACTCTAAGGAGATCTTTATAATGCAAGGTGTTCGGGACCTCCTCCTGATAAAGTCACGTGTGTGATGTGTTGAGTCTCCCCTGTGCTAGAAAATAGACCCTCAAAAGTTCGATTGCTTTGGCACAATGGTGGTTTATTTCTCTCGCATTACAGCCTAAGATGGGTGTTCTTGTTGTTGGGTGGCTCTCATCCATGAGGTGATTCAAGGACCCAGGCTCTGCTGTCCTGTAAATTAACCGCCATCTGCACGCAGCTGCCAGAGGGGAGGCATGAGCAAAGGGTGGGCGCCCCTGTGTCTTAGCACCTGCCCCGAAATGGCACACACCCCTCTGCTCACGGCCGCGGGGCTCGGGGTACCGCTCATGGTCAGGAAGGAAAGGAAAACTTGCAGCGGTCTCTCTGCAGGATGCTCTTCTTCTAGGCTTTGTGGTCAACAGTGGTTTGCAGGACCCTTACTGGCCTGGTTCGAGTTTGTAGAAACACAGAAAAGAGTGTTGCTAACACTCTTTAAGGACGCACAGCACAGCTCTTTCCACTAGTCTGAGATAGGGAGGTTTTCTCCTGAAAAGGAGGAACGTCTCTGCTCCTCTCACCGTCCCCTTACCCCGTGACGCTCCCCCAGCGCTTGATGTATCCGGTGGGGGGGAGGGGCGGGGGGCGCTGTTCAGTACCTGCCTGACCTCCCCCCAACGAGGGGTGAGAAGAAGGTAGAAAGTCTGAGACGGTGAACTAGCTCCATTGTGACTTAGCTATTTCCTCGGAGGCTTCCTGAGCCCAGGGTGTGTCCTGTCTTCTCAAGGCTCCACAGGTACAAAAAGAGAGAGGTCACCCTGGAAGCCCGTGTGGGACGGGAGGGCAGCCAGGGGAAGCCAGCACCTCCCAGCAGCTGTTTCCACGCTGGACACCTCAAAATGTAATAAGTACATTTAAATTAATTAAAGACTTTTAGTAGGAAGATGAATAAGTTCTGAGTAACCTTATGTACAGCATAGTGATTAAAGAAAGTTGTTAAGAACTGAATCACTGTGTTGTACAACTGGAACCAGTATAATACTGTATGTCAGTTATAATTCATAAAAAAAAGAGAGAGAGAGAGAGAGAGAGTCACTAAGAGAGTAGATCTTAAACATTGTCACCCCAAAAAAGAAAAATAAACAGTAATTATGTGACCTAATGGAGGCATTAGCAAATGCTATGGTGGTAATCATCTTGCAGTGTATGAGATTAAAATGTGCAACATGTTGTATGTTGTACACCTCAGTCTTACACAATGTTATACACAAATCATATCTCAGTAAAACTGGAAATAAATATTAAAGTCTTTAATTATTAAAAGAAAGCATGAAAACTTTAAGTAGAGATTAAAATACCATTTTAAACAGTTTTTTTTTTAGGAAAAACAAATAAAACACAGTCATTGAATAAACCACTCTGATTGAGGTAAAAAGTAGGTTAGACACTGATAAAGAGGGAATTACCAAACTGGAAGCGGGAAATGAGTAAAAAAACCCTCAAAATACAGTGCAAAGACATGAAGATTGAAAGTAGGATAGGTTAAAAGACATAAAGAATAGAATGAGAAGGTCCAACATACATTTCATAAGACTCAGAAGAGAAAGGAGGAGGAAATGAGAGGGAGGAACTATGTGGAGATTATGGCCGAGAGAGTCCAGAACTGATAGAAGACAGTACGTATCAGACCGAAGACATGAATCCTGAACAGAATAAATAAAAATAAATCTGCACCAAAATGCACTGCACTACAACTGAAAATACAAAAGCCAAAGAGCAATCTTAAAAACATCTGGAGCAAAGGCATCTTACCTACAAAGACCATTTGAGGCCAACTTCTCAAGAACAAGAGAGGCCAGAAGACAATGGAATAAGGATCTTGAAGGAGCTGAAAGAAAATAACCGTCAACCTCACATTGTACACCTAGCTACACTTTTCAAGGATATTGTTCAGAAAACAACAAACTAAATGTTACGTAAAGATGAAGAAAGTGTCATTAAAAACAGAAAATAGGGCTTCCCTGGTGGCGCAGTGGTTGAGAGTCCGCCTGCCGATGCAGAGGACACGGGTTCGTGCCCCGGTCCGGGAAGATCCCACGTACCGTGGAGCGGCTGGGCCCGTGGGCCATGGCCGCTGAGCCTGCGCGTCCGGAGCCTGTGCTCCACGATGGGAGAGGCCACAGCAGTGAGAGGCCCGCATACCGCAAAAAAAAAAAAAAAAAAAAACAGAAAATAATACTTTGGGGTAAGTTTTCAAAGAACAAAGTAAACCCATGGCAGAACTGCTGCACTGAGACTATATTTTGTAAAAATCCTTCCAGCTGCTGAACAGCCATCTTTACAGTGGTCAGAGGCCGTCACTCTATGTGTGAACTCACTCCAGTGTTTTCGTCTACCTCTGCTCTCCTCGGACAATCTTGGATCGTCTCTTACGTGGACTCTGAAAAGACTTTGCTGAGCAGGGTCGTTGTCTGAGGTATAGATTTTGTATTCAGAAAAGGACTGTGGGCTCGCTTTTGTCTCGGTTGACAAATGTGTGTCCGTGTGGCCAGGAGAGGACCGTGTGCAGGCCAGCGGAGCTGACTGTGGCCGTGCTCGTAGTTCACTTGCTGAGAAAGCTTCTGATCTCGAGGGAGAATTGTTCCTACAGCTTATACTTTGCTTTGCCAGCTATCCCGTTCTTTCTACTTTTGAGGGTTATGGCTTACAGAAAATTATCTTTTGTTTTTAACTGAATGTTTGTTCAGTGAGAAATTTTGGTTCAACACATATCTCTTGGAGAAGAAAAGAACAGTTTTGGTTCAGCAGGTGTTTCCATTACAACTTAATAACAGGGTTATTGATCTTCATTTCAAGATATGGGTGGCTCAGATTTCAGATACTTTTAATACCAGAAGAGTGGGCTCCTTGAGACCCCTTATGGGCTGTTCTCTCCTCTAGGGAAACTGGTGCTGTCATGTTGGCCCCTCCATCTGGGGCTGGTCCTGGAGGGGTTCAGTACCCCCACCTCCAAATGGAGCTTCCAGAACCTTCTGCTGCAGGAAGCTTCTCACCTCTGACCCACAAGCCTCTCCCAGCTGTGGCAGCTTTGATGTCTTGCCTTCCTTTGTGCTGCCGAGGTTGGACAGGTAGCCTCCCCAGCAGAGAAATCAGCCCCTTCAGAGGACTAGTCCTGCCAATCACTGCTCAGCATTTGGCGAAGAGTGTGAAGGGGCTACACGGGCCCACTGGCCAAGTGCTCCCACCACCACTGATGGGGACGGGGAGGGGTCGGAGAGAGCTGGGGAGGAGAGGAGAGCTGCACGCCCACCTCTGGAGCCCAGCGTCACCTCAGTGAAGATAGCCGTCCATCAGTGCTTAGAAACAGCACGGTGCGCAGACGCGCTGAAAGCCAGCCATGGAGGCACCGAGCAGAACATCTTGAACCACATTTAAATGAGGTTTCCAGTTTTGAAGTGCGATCGAGCTGGTCTCATGACACCTTATGATATATTATGGTATATTATAAGGGTAAATGAGGCCCTAAAAATCAGAGAGACTACGTGAGGAGTAGCTGTGAGCTGTGGGGTGAGAAACCCTGTAGAGGAGAGAGAACAACTGAAGGAAAAACGCATTTTAAATGGTATTGGTTTTAATGAAAGGGGAGATTCTAGGATGGTCTCAAAACTCAAGATATCAGGTTGGGAAAGAAGTTGAATCTCCTTCAAGTTAGGTAATGAGTAAGATTTTTTTTTTTCAAACCTTAAAAACATGAATACTTTGTAATTAGATGGCAGAGTTTATCCTGGTGGGACTCGAATCAGCTGAAATGTTCATCCTGAACACTGCGATTTTCTCTGCCTGTCTTCTCGTTAGGAAACCAGCTGTGTTCTAGGAGCCAGGGCTGAGTTGCTGTGATCACAGGGTTGCCCTCATTCTCTGGAGATGTGGATGGCCCGCCAGTAAATGGATTCACATGTCACTGCATCTTAGAAAATCAGCTATTATTTTTAGATCTACAGTGAGAATTGGGCACTTACGGTTTCAAAGATTAACCCGAAGGAAACAGTTAAGGATTGAGAGGTTGACCGTTTGTGTTGCTATGACAATGGCTTCTCTCTTCACAGACAGGGATGGGAGTTTAGAACATAGCACTAGTATCTTGGGCGTAGAGTATATTTTCTGCTCTCACCTGATTCTAAATAAACTCAGAAAACTAAGTTAGATAAATGGGAGGCTTACCTTCTCTTTGAATGATAATGACTCCTTTAATTCACAGTTGATTCTGGGTGCCAGCTTATCACTCAGTTTTTTATAAAATAAGCACGGGTGTAAACAATGTCCTGGTAACTGCCTCGGAAGTTACGACACCCGGTGGGGGCCCCCAAGGCACAGAGAGCACAGGTGACGCCATGGGAGCCACCGCCAGAGGCAGGGGGACACAGGGCGGCATGTGTGGCAAGCATGCTCCCCTTCAGGGGGCTGAGCTGACCGGAAACCACGAAGATTCTTTTCCTGTGACACTTATCTGCTCAAATAAATTAATATTATTTTGTTGAATGACTGAATAACGGAATGAATGACTCTCAACTGACATAATTGGGAAGAAAAAATTGTTATCGACCCAGTGGGCTGACTTGCATCTTCTCTCTCCAGAAATGTCAGGAGGGCCCCTGTGCTTGGGACTAACAGGCACCAGCAGTGGCATCTCTGTTTTGTGGGCACTGGCAGCCGGTCTGGTGCCTGAGTTCTGAGGACAGTCAGTGTAGCAAGTGGACAAAGGGAGGGGGGCACTGCCTCCTGGGCATCGAGCCGGGGAAGTTGCCCTGTCCTGGGGCTTGCAGCCCTCCCAGGACAGAGGTGGTTGAGCTCAGGTTCAGTGTCCCCCAGAAGCTCGCCCTGTGAGGTGGCAGCCTGTTGCTGGGCCTCCTCTTCTCTCCATCTCAGACCTGCCAGTTGTGGGAATGACCAGGTCAAGCTTGCAGACAACGGAGCAGCACCTCTTCCAGGCCCAGCATGAATCCTGGCGTTTTTTCTTAAAGCCTGTGTTCAGTTCCTGGGGCTGCAGTAACAAAGGACCCAAACTGGTGGCTTCAAATAGCAGATATATATTCTCTCGTAGTTCTGGAGGCCAGAAGATGGAGACTGAGGTGTCAGCAGAGCCGTACTCCCCCTCTGGAGGGGCCGGGAGGGTCTGTCACAGCCATCCCCCAGCTTCCAGAAGCTCCTGGGCTGTGGCAGCACAAGCCTAGTCCTGCCAGGGGGTTCTCCCCACGTGCACATCTGTTTCTTCTCATATGGACACCAGTCCTATTGGATTAGGACCTACATTACCCCCATGTGACCTCATGTTATTAATTACGTCTGCAACGACCCTGCTTCCAAATAAGGTCACATTCTGGGTAGTGGGGTCAGGATTCCAGCATAGGAACTTGAGGGGACACAATTCAACCCATGACAAAGACCGAATCACTTCAGTGTAGGAACTCTAGGAGTCATAGGTTGGGAACACTGTCGTCGTGCAAACACACATTACTTTCCGGATTCAGACTAACTGGCTAACAGAGTCACCTTCACAGTGGCTGTGCCATGAGGAGGAAGTACTTATGCGTGAGTGAGCGAATGGATGAGTGAGCGAATGGATGGATGAGCGAATGGATGAGTGAGCGAATGGATGGATGAGCGAATGGATGAGTGAGCAAGTGAATGAACAGTGAGTGAATGAATGAAAGAGTGAACCAGCCCACAGGGCGGTCCTGGGGGGTGACTGAGAAGATGCCAAAGCCCCATCACGTGTTATGTACCCATGAGATTCGTGAACTTGACGTGTTCTCCTTTTCGACCGTGGAGGCTCTGGGGGGGGGTGCTGAGAGCCGCCCTTTTCTTGGTGCCTGTTACCCCCACACAGGGATGTGCACTTGGTAAACCTCCCCTCCCCTCCCCTCCCCTCCCTCCCCTCCCCTCCCTCCCCTCCCCTCCCCTCCCCTCCCCTCCCCTCCCCTCCCTCCCCTCCCCTCCCCTCCCTCCCCTCCCCCCTCCCCTCCCTCCCCTCCCCTCCCCTCCCCTCCTCCCTCCCCTCCCCTCCCCTCCTCCCTCCCTCCCCTCCCCTCCCCTCCCCTCCCTCCCCTCCCCTCCCCCCTCCCCTCCCCTCCCCTCCTCTCCCCTCCCCCCTCCCCTCCCCTCCCTCCCCTCCCCCCTCCCCTCCCTCTCCTCCCCTCCCCTCCCCTCCCCTCCCCTTCCCTCCCTCCCCTCCCTCCCCTCCCCTCCCCTCCCCTCCCCTTGGTGCAGATCAGAGCCTCACCTCCTCCCCTCTCCACCCACCTGCCCCCCACAAAGTGCCCCGTTTAGAGATGTCAGTAAACTGGTGTCTGAAAGTGAGGATTTCCATCTAAGATGAAAGTCACAGTTCTCACAAGTTAATATAAGAATCAGACGAAGCTTATTTTCTTGCTGGGTGGACTCAGGTAAAATTGAGCTCCTAAATACCCAGGATTTATGGAATTTGTTGCTAATATTAAAGAGATTTACATTTCTGTGCAGGTTTAATCTGATCACTGCAAAATGTTCAGAATACATTGCTGTTTCAAGGACAGCTTGATTATGTGGGTAAAACTTAGACCTTTATTTGTAGAAGCCGTTAGACTTGGCTGCCAATCTATTTAACTCATTCTCCGCAGTTCCTTCAGCGGCCCCTGAAAATGTGTCAGCCGAGGCCGTCAGCTCCACCCAGATTTTACTGACGTGGGCTTCGGTGCCCGAACAGGACCAGAATGGGCTCATATTGGGCTACAAGGTATGTGCTCAGGTGACCTTCCTCTGCTCACGCTGTGAAGGTGCTGTCACCTGTCTCCCCAAACCCGTGAGCTCACGTTCTCCTGCCGATCTCCAGCTCTGGCCTATTTCCTGATTCCACATCACTTGTCTCATCTACCTTCATCACAGTCTGGAGATGAGGCATTGGTGGACCCTCTTCACGTGGGCCAAGACAAGGCACTAAGAGTTCTGAGCCTGTTTCCTCACTTGTAAAGTGGGAGGAACGGTGGTAGCTCCCTCCCAGGGTTGGTGTGAGAAGTGGCTTATCCTGTAAAATGCTGAGGACGGATCATTAGATCCCTGCACATGTGTCTGCACGTGTGTCATCAGCGGTGAGGGTTGGACACCTTCCAGCTTCTCTGGAAGACGTTTCTGGGTTTAGTCTTGTGTGTGTTTACCCAGACCCTTAAAAACCTACTCTGTTTTTGTTCCATCCCCTCCCCCAAGAAGCAGGACAGATCTTCCTGGATTTGGCCACAAGGCCACGCTTGTCTCATGCACTGCTGCCTTCTCCTCCCCCCTTTCCATCATTTAGATCCTAGCCTCTGTTTCCCCCACCTGTTCTCATGCCCTCCCCCAACCCGGGCATTCTGATGGCTCCCTTCTGGCCCCTTTAGACATGGCGATCCCACTGAGTGGGCCCAGTGACCAGAACTCCACACCCCCTACCTGGACCCCGGAGAAAAGGGCTCGCCAAGCCCTTTTCAGAGTCCTCCCCGATGACCCCCTCTTTTACGGCCTTCTGGTCACTGATCTGAGGGACCAGTTCCGAGAGGGTGAGCTTAGGGAATAAGGGGGAGCAGGCGGACCGTGGAGGGGGCATCTCAGCGTGCTGTGTCTGCAGCATGGGCAGTAAATAGCCCAGGGGCGGGGCCTTGGGTTCAGGGGGAGAGCACAGGTCTGCTGAGGCAGGAGCTTAATCTCCCAATAAGCCAGGCAAGCGAGTGGCTGTTGGCCCCTTGTACAGGAAGCAGAATGTCTCTGTGTTCCTAGCGAGCCCTGGTTTTAGTGGCTGCCACTGGGCACCTGAAACCCTGTGAATTACAGCGGGGCGTCTGGCTCTCCCAGTCCGGCCGTGGCTGGGACACAGCTCCAGCTGCCTTCCGGTCTGGAGTCCAGTTGCTTCATCTCCATCTTTCCCCCAAAATGCCAGTGAATAGGAATTAGATCCCTAAGCCCTCAACACAGCTGCCCAGGGGGAGGACCCTCAGTTGCCTGGTCCTTGACATGTGGTCCTGAGACCCAGGCCCGCCGAGGCCCCTCCTTGCACACCGTCCTCCTGACCGCCCCGCCTGGTGTGTCATGCTCAGATCCTGTTCCGCGCCAGAGATCTGGATCCTGAGCCCAGGAGCCACGTGGTCCGAGGGAACCACACGCAGTCCGCGCTCCTGGCGGGTCTGGGCAAGTTCGTGCTGTACGAGCTCCAGGTGCTGGCCTTCACCCGCATCGGGAACGGGGTCCCCAGCTCGCCCGCCATCCTGGAGCGGACCAAAGATGACGGTACGTTGACGGCTGTGCCTTTGCCCGTCTCCCAGGTTTGCTGTCGCCATCCAAACCCTTTGGATGGTTGTCATTTTTAACTTAATTTTCAAAACACTCTTTTTTCTTCATTTCAGCACAGGAAAACAAAACAAAGTTGTTTTCTGGTCACTGAGCGCTTCTGTGGCCAGTTTCAGCAGGAGTGAATGTTCACAGCCTAATTAACAGCCTGAGCACAATTTCATCGTAGCTCTGCTATAGGCAGTGCAGTAAAGGCCGGGCAGGCTGGGCCAGAAAAACCTAAGGCCTGGTGGTGTTGGCAGAAACCTGGCTGAAAAACCCCACTGCAGACCCCGTGCCTCGATTCTAGATTCTCTGGGCTTCCCGCTCTCGTTTGCATAGTAAGGGATCCTTAGAGGCCCCACAGAGTGCGGTGTGTAATGGGCTCCCAGAATACCCGGGGTTCGCAGCCTCAGTAACAAGTACATCTTGACGGCGTTGTCTAAATCATCACTCCACTTTGCAGATGTCAAACACTTAAAAGTTAGCTGCTTTACATGATCTTTGTTAAATAGACTGTGATGAATATTCCGGGGGAAAATGCCAGTCTCCCCCCAAAAAACCCAGGCTCAGAAGCAGCTGACAGAGGTGAAACATCCATAGATTTTCTTAAGCATCTTTACTGAAGTAATTAAATCAACCCCCCAACGCACTCTGACCGCTGGGTTGACAACATTCTCTCCGTGTTCCTGGCAGACACCCGTAGCTGGGCCTCCCCTGGGTCAGAAGAGGGGGCGCCTTGAACCTGGTCCTTCCCTGGGAGCTGGTCTCAGGGCGGCTGGGGTCTGAGAGAGACCGTGTGACCTCAGGGTCATGTCTTTGCAAAACGATTTGCTCTGTGGAGGGCCACACACATAAAAAGTGACAGGGGCTTTTAGTAACTCTTCCTCAGACTCGGGCAGTTATCATTGTTTCTTCCCAAAGTATAGGCTGGGGAGTCATGGACTGATTTCTCTTTCTCTCTCACAATCCTGATATAAACGTGTTTCTCCTTCCCCTCATTGTGATGCAAATGATCAGCCTTGGGGACAGGGAGGGGGCAGACACCACAGAGGACAGACAGCGGCAGAGTTTCCTGTCCGTGAATTGGTCCTGGTGTGTGAGCCCGTGGCCTCCGTCTTTCATTTATTTTACCTGAACCCAGGGGTCATAACACATGTTTATAATTTAAAATACCGTTCTCAACTTAATAGCTTGAGGCAGAATTCAACAGCCCTGGAATGACTGTAAGGCCCCTCATTTTATTTTTGTATTGATTGCTGCATGCTCATTGCCTCTTACCTGGGAACCAATCAGTTCTTAAGTTCCAATGAGACGTTCCCATGCTGGCCACACACTTACTCGCCTCCCCATTTAAGTAAATATATTTTACGATGGCCGTGACCCTATTAGTCAATGGTGCCAGGATACGTAGCTGGTTTTTGAATTACTGGTGCACCAGACCACCCAGAAGCACTATTACATGTGTTTGCGGACATCAACTCTTAATTTTCTGGGATAATGCAGGAGAGGGGTCGTGTGCCTAAGAGAAAAATCATTGGTTTTAGCCATGTTACTTGGTCAATAATTGTAACCTCCATTTGGAGGTGGGAGGGACCTTCGGCCACCTTATTTATCTGACACCTGCTTGGTGGATGTCCAGCCCAGGAGAGGAATCAGCTCAGATGGGTGAAATCTCTCCTGTGACTTTACGTACCCTCTACGATGCTGTTTAGCGACTGGGCAGCTAGCTTTAGGTAACACGCTCGCAGGACTCGCAGCGTAGCTCATGAGCACTGCTTACGCTGCTTGGAAAGCAGACGCGCTGGATTCAAAAGGAGGCGTTTTCTCAAAATCGTTAGGGAGACACACAGAGATTCCAAAAGTCACTTTCCCAGAACTTAGAGTAACTCACCCCTGAACCGTGTCATCGGCAGTCATGACTGTCCTTGGCCAGCCCACAGAATCCTCCCCCACGAGGCCTCGTCGTGAACCCACATGACGTCCCAGCAGTGCCTGGATCACCGGTCTTTTTTTCCCTTCAGCCCCAGGCCCACCCGTGAGGCTTGTGTTCCCAGAGGTGAGACTCACGTCTGTGCGGATCGTGTGGCAGCCACCGGAGGAGCCCAACGGCATTATTCTGGGTAAGGGAGCAGCGGTGACTAAAGAGGTCACAGCTTAGAGAGAGAACAAATCGGTCGATCTCATCTATTTTTATTAGATGTCTAAGAGGTTAAAAAAAAATCCTGTCTACAGCAGCCTGGCATCCTCTGAACTGAGAGACTGCAGCCCTCTAACTGTGTCCTGCACTAAGGTTTCTTTGCAGAATGAAATTTACATTTCGTTAGCCCAGAATTTCGCGTTCGTTCGGGGTTCGTGGCAGTGTACCATCTGCAGTTGACCTTCTGTCCGCTCTGAAATACCCCAGCTATTTTGATGTGTGTTTGGAAAACCACGGGCTTGTTTTTCATGGAAGAGTCACTCCCAGGCTTTGCTCCGAAGTCCCGGAAACGTCTGTCTTCTGCTGCAGGGCCCGCACCTAACCCTTTGAGGAAGCTTCCCGAGTGAACTGCATGCTTAGGTCTCAGGGAGATGGTTTACTCTGAACTTTGCGTTCAGAGCGCCAGCTCTGATAACTTTGATGAAAAGCCTTAATTTGTCCTAGTTTCCCAAAGGCAGCAAATTTTATTTTAAAAAATCATCAGCCCCTTTATTGGTTCACCCTTTCACTAGGACAAATTAAGGGCCTCGGATATGCCAGGCCTCGCGCCCAGAGTGGTAGGTAAGGAGTGAATAAGATGTAGGTGGGCCGTCCTCGCGGGGTAGACACCAGCGACACTACCACATGGTCACGAGGCGGTAGGGGTTCCAGGAAACGCCCTGCAAGCTGCGCCTCCTGGGCCAGGGTGCTCAGTGGGTGGAAGGCATTGTCGGGCTTTATCTTGAGGATGAGTGGTAGCAAACCACAACCTGGGTCCGCTAGCCCGCGCCCAGTAAAGCCAATCTACTGACACTGGGTTGTGGTGAAGGAGAGCATGGCCTTCGTTGCAGGGCAACAAGCAAGGCGTCCGGGGCAGCTGGTGCTCAAAACACCCCAACTCCCCGAAGCGTTTCAGCAAAGCATTTTTAAAGGCCAGGCGGGGAGGGGGGTCACGGGGCGTGTGATCAGCTCACGCTCAGCTGTCTGGGTGGTTGATGGTGAGGTCACAGGGCAGTGTCACGGGGGTTCACGTGATCAATCCTCGGGCTCCAGTAGGTCTGGGGACTATGTTTCGTGCTCAAGGTCATCGAGTAGATAACGTCTTCCACGTGGTGGAGGTTTTAGCATCTGTAACACAACTCAGGGTAAGGACATCAGATCCTGTTATCTGGGTACCTCAGAGAGAAGCTATAGCAGAGGATACGGGGAGGGTCCGTGCTGGGAAGGCCCCATAGGGTCCCGCTCGGTTGCATAAGTGGTTTCCAAATCCTTGAATGGAGCGCTGCCTTTTGCCTGTGGGCGCACAGACCTCCCAGAGGGAGATGTGGGATGGGCCGGGCTGTGAACCACTGGGAAGGCCATGCTTCACGTGCAGGAGGGGCCAGAGGCCCAGACCTTTCAAAGTGAGCCTTTAAAGGCCAGGCACGAGGCCCGGTGTGTGCTCCAGACGCAGGCAGCACTGAGATGCGGTGGTAACCTCCTCCTCACCCACAGCGGACCCCATATACGCCTGCTTGGGTTATCGGGGGTTGACGGTAGGACCATAAACACGGCTTACAACAGCAGTAAAATGCACCACTTAGACCTGCTTCTGAGCTGAGGATTATAAGATTTGGTTTAGAAAAGGGTTTCACTTCATTTTTTTTTTAATTTGAAAATCTGTGCTGAGGACCTTGAGAAGCGAAGTGACGTGATCGGATATGTCTTTTGGATAATACCTGGCAGCTGTGAAGAGGGTGAACAGAAAGGCAGCTATTTATTGGGTTCTGGCTTCATTAAGACGGAGCCTGGGGCTCCCACGTCATCTGCGCAGCCGGCCGGGGCCCCTCGGCTCCACCCTTTCCTTCTGCACTTCCTGCAGCCACTTCGCTGTGACGACAGTGTTTCTGAGCTAGGTGACCTCTGGAACTGCAGGTTCTCGCTATTAAAATCACGATAAACAGCCGGAGAAGGCTCTGTTGCAGTGTGCGTTTCGGATCCCGTCCGGCTGAGGGACCGTTGCAGGCCGGTCTCAGGCCCTGGGGCGGCCACGGTCTGCGGAGCTGGCTGCCACTCGCCAGGCTTCCTGGAGCCCGCACGCCGGCAGGGCCTGCCCCCGACTCAGTGCCCTGCCTACAGCCTTTCCTGCAACAAGCAGGACGAACCGTGTGTTTACCCAGGGGATGCCCCAGCACGCTGTGCAACAGGAAACATTTTCAGAGCACAAGATGTGAAATTCCACCCGTCACTTCCAGCCCTAGGAGCCTTCCAGAGCGGCGTTCTCTGTGAGGATAGGGGGCCCCGGCTGCTGGGGAAGGAGGCCCTGCTGCCCCAGGCCCCTGCCACCACCTCTGCTGATACCCCGGCTCGTCCCGATTCTGGGATCATCTCTGAGCTCTCCGCAGCTTTCCTGGGCTGATAAGAATTAGTTCTGACAGCAGGACTCCACGGGGATGTGCAGAAGGCACGTGTGCCCTTCCTGTGGGATTCCCTCTTCGCGTAGACAGCCGTGTGCTCTGGTTTTGTTGCCCTGACTTTGAACTGCTCATCCGGGGGCTTCCCTGCCCACACGCTGAGGTTCCGGCCCCAGCCAGCTCTGAGCCGTGGTACTTGCCTGGTTCTTTGCCAGGAGAGACCCCCTACCCCGGGCCGCTGCTCTTCCTTTGACAGTCACGTCAGGTGGCATCTCTGCCTGCGGCTCTACCCCTCGCCCATCCCGACCTGCGCGGGGCTCTTCTCTTTACTCCCAAAGCACCTGCACTCACAGTCACAGCATGAATCCTCCGTCCACAGGAGACCGGCGGCTCACTTTAGAATCGTGTCACCTGCTTTTAAGGGTGTCTTCAACATCAGCTTTTCTGATCGTAAAAGCACGTGTACAATGCAGATAATTTGAGTAGCGTTTCACATTCATCCAGTTTAGAACCACAGAAAGTCTGACGATCCCCAGCCGAGGGGAGGATTTGGGGATGCAGCGTCACACCCTCCTGCTGGGAGCGTGACCTGGCACAGCTGCGGCGGGGCGATCCGGGCGTGGGCGCACCCCGTACCCCAGCTGCTCTGCCTCCAAGTCTTAACCCTGGAGAAATCCTCACGCCTGTTCCCAGGAAGAAACGCACAAGGAGATCCACTGCAGAGCTGCTTTAAAGAACAGAAAATTTAAAAAAAGAAAGAACTGGAAACAATCCAAATGTCCATCAATAAGGCAATGAAAAGGTAAATTGCGGGCTGTTCATTACAGCAGAAATCACCGTAGCAATTAAAGTAACGAACAAGACCTAGCTGTGTCAACATGAATAAGCCTCACAAACATCTGTTGAGTGAAGAAAAGCAAGTTGCAGAAGAATATATCCAGCTTAAGAATGTCTCTGTACATTTAAGCACTCCACAGACATTACCATGTATCACTTATGGCTACATGTATATAGTAAAAGTGTAAAAACTTGGCAGGAATTTGCAATAAGTTGGGAATAGGGGTTACCTTTGAGGAAAAGGATCCAATAAGACCACCAGAATAGCTTCAACTTTTTTCTATCATATTTTCTCTCTTAAAATGGAAACAAAAACCATAAAAATTTGGCAAAATCTCAAGATTTGTTCAGTGTGTGATGAATACATGGGTGTGTGATCTATATTATTCCAAGTATTTTTCTGCATGTTTGAAATACTTTATAATTTAAAAAGGACAACTATAGGGGCCTCCCTGGTGGCACAGTGGTTGGGAGTCTGCCTGCCGATGCAGGGGACGCGGGTTCGTGCCCCGGTCTGGGAGGATCCCACGTGCCGCGGAGCGGCTGGGCCCGTGAGCCATGGCCGCTGGGCCTGTGCGTCCGGAGCCTGTGCTCTGCAATGGGAGAGGCCACAACAGTGAGAGGCCCGCGTACCACAAAAAAAAAAAAAAAAAAAAAAAAGGACAACTATAAAATAAAAATAACATATTCACTATAAAATTCTTAAATAAAATTCACAAAAGTAACAAGAAGAAAATGGAAATCACCCACAATTCCACCACCTAAAAATAATGTCAACTTTTTTCTCCCAGTCATTTTTAGTATTTGAACTATAAAATAGTTCATATTTACAAAGGAATCTCTTCATGGTAGTGTATTTATGTTATAGTGAATAATAAAAAGACACAGATGTCCCTGCACCCAGTTTAAGACGTAGAACGCCACCAGTACTGTTGAAACCCCAGCAGGAGGTAGACACACCCCTGAATTTTGTGTTTGTCATTGCTTTCTTTTCCTTTATGATTGTACTAGTGTTATATTGAAGCCCAAACAACTTAACATTAGCGTTGCACGCAATGCACTTTGTATAAGTTCCTGTTATATATTTTTCTGTGACTTGCTTTTTCTTTCAACCGTGTGAAGTTTGCTTGTCTCTATGGTGGCATCAGCACGCTCCCCGGTGGTTCAGTGGTCCAGTCCTGCGTACAGCAGCTCATGTTCTCTGACATGGACACTTGGAGGCTCCCCTCCTGGGGCACCTGTGCACACCTAGGCACAGCCTCCTTGGGTCATAGCATTTGCACATTTTCAACTTTACGCAATGACGCCAGACTGTTTTCCTAAGTGGTAGTGGTAACGCCAGTTTACACTCCCATCAGCAGGCACGTGTGTCCCCGTCACTTGATACACCTTTGCCAACACTTGGTAGACTCAGACTTTAATTTTTTGTGCCATCCTGGAAGGCTCAGTGGTGTCTCCTTGGGGTTTTATGCTGGATTTCCCCGACAGCAGATGAGCTGGGCCGTCCTTGTTCGTTTATCCCTGGGCTGCCCTGGGCATCCTGACGTCTCTGAAATGCTGTTCCCATTTCCTTTCCAATCCCTATCATTTCTCCTTCTCTCTTGGCAGTTCAACGGTGCACTTAGAAGGTTTCCTTTACTTAATATCGTGTTTATTATTATTTTTTCCTTTCTATTATGGTTTATTACAGGATATTGAATATAGTTTCCTGTGCTGTACAATAGGACCTTGTGTTTTAAACCCTGCGTGGCGGACAGGCTGGGTGGAGGGGGCAACCCCGCAGCCACGTGGCCGGACGCCGACCTCGGCGAGTGAATTCACACCAGTCACTTAGTCCCTGTGTGCCTGGGCTTCCCCACCCTCCAGGGGGGCGGCGTGTACCTCCCTGGTAGGGCCAGTACACGGTGCACAGAGAACCCAGAACAGGGCCAGCCTCCCAGCAAGTGCCTGGTCAGCGCGAGCTGGAACGCTGTGGCCATTCGGTATCTCACCCCTTCTCTTGGACCGGGGAGTGTTCTGCGTCACTGTGTATTTACACTCAGTATTTCTCCGTACCCACCAAAGGCGTGTTGCACAGCTTTGCTCTCCGCCACCCTGGCGGCTGGAATGGAGGGTTTATGCTGGAAGGCAGCATGGGGCCAGGTTACAGGACGCCCCCGAGGCACTGAGAAGTTTGGGTGTGGATCTGTAGTCCCTGGGGGTCACTGAAAAACCACAAAACTCCAGGTAAGGAGGGAGTCGTACTGTAATCCTTCGACGGTTCCAACCGTGGCCAGAGGCTAAGTGAAACAGTGCTCCGTGTCCCTCCAAGGTGGGAGACATCACACTTGAGCCTCTGTGGCTGTACTGGCGTTGAGTGGTCATTGTAACGAACGCTGTCTTGGGTAACCTGTCACCTGGATATCATTACAGCCAGCGCACTAAATGGTAGATGCTGTAGGAAAGACGGGAAACCAATTTCTAAAGATTCAGACTGGTGTCCACAGGGGACAAAGGAAAACATCTTTCTTCCAGACTCACTTTGCATCCAGGGGCCTTGAATCAGTGTTCCCACTCCGGCGGCGTGGCCTTCTGAGTATATAACCACCTCTGAAGCGAGTGCTTTTGTAACCTATACCAAAACGTGTTCTTGCATTTCCAAAAGAGATTAACAGCGTGAAACACTGGAGGTGCCTAGAAGGAAAAACACTTGTTTATTTGTGTAAATATTTTATCAGGCAGAGCTGGCAGCATTCAGAGCCTTCCTTTGGGGGGCGTGGAGGGAGCCACCGGAGAGTGGCCACCCCTCCCCCGCTCGCCAACTGCTCCACAATCCCTTAAATGCTGTCACACTCAAGTGACGCATGTGGTCTTCAAACCCACGCGGGTCTGCCCTGCCAGACACGTCAGATCCCCCCCCACCCAGTTAGAAGTCAGCTTGCCCACGAGGGCTGAACCTTGACCTTTAGCTTGTCACACAAGGGTGTGCGAGAACTCTGCTGGGAATTAGGGGCTCGACTGAGTATGATCCGAGTTCGCAAATGCATCGTTTCCTCCACTGTTGCACTTGTCAGCCCCCAGCCCTCAAACGGATAAGCCATAGAACCAGCAAGCCAGGTGGCATCTGGACTAGGCTGACACTGGCTCGCAGGGAGACTCAGCTGCTGTGGGTTCCGAGAACCAGGAATGGGCGTTGGTGGGGCTGTCACCAGCCACACCCCCCGACAGTGCCTGCAGAGGGGTCGGCAGCATCGGACCCCTCTCGTGGCCTTGGCCTCGAGGCCCCAGGGATGGTCACCACACAGGCGACTCTCAGGTCGACGCCTTTTGTTTGCCCAGGAAGCATCCAGTCTTTATAAAAGCCTGCCACCACCTAAAATGTCTACACGATTCTCTCAGAATAATTCTGGGACCCTTCGACAGCCAGATCATTGAACCGAGGCAGCCGAGACCCCCTGCCGGCCCCCCGCGAAGGCCTCCTGTCCTCAGCGGCATCTCTCAGACTCTCCTCTTTGCGCCTCCCCCGCCGGTGGCCCGGAACCTTCCTCCTGCTTGGAGCCCCGACCTCTTTGGGTCCTGATTTTCTAGATGAGCCACGTCTCCTCATCTCCCGGGCACTTCGGAGCTGCTCAGGCTTCTCTCACCCACGGTTTCCATCTTCGCCGTGGGGCCCCACGGCTCGTACGTGGCCTGGCTTCTCCGAATGCCCGTGTCACCGCGATGCACCATGACCTTCAAGGGCGGCTGCTCTGGGCACCTGTCCTCCCGCCGTGGATCCCGCCCCGTTCCTTCCTCGCGTGCCTGCAGCCTCTGACCTCATGTCGCTGAGATTCAGCTCGTGTTTCTGAGCTTCCTGGACCCAGAGTCACATGACGAGCCTTGTCCCGCAAGCGCCATCCTTGTTCCTGATGTGTGAGCCCGCGCTCGGCTGTCTCTCTTGGCCGTTTCTGTAGAGAAGCCTCTCTTCTGCTGTTCATCACGTCCGTGTCAAGGTGAGATGCGGGTATTCATCTTTATCAACACACCACAGGATGGGGACAGTAGGGATATTGTCTCTCTTTTAGGGCGAATAACGGGAAGATACAGATATATCCCTCGGGCCGAGGAATTTTCTCCCAGTGGCTCCATGTGGGACCTGGATCAGATAGAACAGCCCAGATTTCATGCACTTCTTTGGGTAGATGGGAGCCCTCGGGGCTCAGGCAGAAATACCCATCGAATGGGAAGCATCTCGTGTGGGGCGGAGCCCCAGCCCCTCACACCTGCCCACCCTGCTTGGGAGCTCAGTGCTCATCTCCTGGCAGCTTGGCCTCGGTGACCCACAGCGGGCCTGTGGACTAGGACATTCAGGGCATCCATCCTTTGTGTCACTTTGCTGTCCCGCTGCACACCTTACTGTCCTCGTGTCCTGCCATTACAGCCGGCACGGCGCCCTGGCTGCGGCCGTGCCGAAGGCTGGTCTCCACAGCCGCGGGGGAGCCCGCCTGCTCCTTGCTGCCTGTCTGTCCCCCCCTCAGACGGGGCGGCTCTGGCTCCAGGCCCTGCCGCAGGGGACCTGACCCGCCCCTCGCCTGAGCCCCTCCCTGCACAGGCACCCCGAGGCTCTTCCAGGCACCCCATCTCTTCGGCTGCTTTCTGAAACAACGCGTCCCCTCCAGATGGAACGTCGCCCATGGAGGTTCGTGCTTGAGTCCAGCCTCTGGCCGGGCAGCAAGCCTCTCACTGCGTCTAGATGCTTCTCCACAGCCACCCTGAAAATATCCTGCTGAGTGGCCAAGTTGTTTTCTATTTTGTGCCCCTTTCCTTGACGTCATCAGGATCCTGTCATTTTACAGCAGGAGGGAGCTGTGTCCTGTTTACTGGGTGCCCCGCGCCCCCCTCCTCGGGTGTGACACGGAGACGCCGTCATGTGCCCCGTGGACCGTGGACCATAGACCACTGCGAGGTCTGCACGTGGTAGGAGTGACGCGCCTAGGGCCCTGATGAGTGGGGGCTGATGTTTTTCTTTATTCGTAGCTAGAAACAAAAAGTCGAGAGTTGAAACTTGCCCGAGGTGAGAAAAGCTAGGCTGGGTTAGGACCCGGGTCTCCTGACGACATCCTGCTGCATGGTCAGGGGCTTCTGAGAGACAGACAGACAGACAGACAGACAAGAGACCATCTAGAAACATACAACACGCCATCCAGTGCCAGGATGGCGAGGAAGCAGGCAAGAGACAGGACAGGGAGTGAGCGAGGGACCATGTGAAGGAACCGCCCACGGGGAGGCGAGGTCAAGGGTCACCCTGTGCTCTGGGGGTGGGGGAGGGCAGAGGTGGTGCCTTTGATGGAGAGCAGACCTGAGCCAGCCCAGGAAGGGGAAGGGAGGGGAGGACCTTCGGGGAGACCGGTTCCCATTTCGTCCCCAAATCCCAGCTCACAAAGATATATGTGCCTTTGAACAAAATCTGAGTTTCATCCCAGGATTTTTTTTTTTTTGCGGTACATGGGCCTCTCACCGCTGTGGCCTCTCCCGTTGCGGAGCACAGGCTCCGGACGCGCAGGCTCAGCGGCCATGGCTCACGGGCCCAGCCGCTCCGCGGCATGTGGGATCTTCCCGGACCGGGGCACGAACCCGTGTCCCCTGCATCGGCAGGTGGACTCTCAACCACTGCGCCACCAGGGAAGCCCCATCCCAGGATTTTTAATTCCAGTGGCAGATAATCTGAGAAGAGATGAAACATCATAAAGAATAAAGGATAAAGAAAGCACATCTGTAATCATGTCCTGTTCCTAAAAGTGTATAAATCCTCATTAATTCAGGCTTACTAGGTGAAAGGTGATTTGAATTAATGAGGAGTCTTAATCACTCACACACATGACTCTCCGAAATACGAAGGGACATGTTAAGGGACCGAACGCTGGCTGGTGGGGGTCGTGAGGGGAGCTCCCTGACGGGTGTCGGGGGCCCCTGGGACGCCGAGTGTTAACCACACGCCAGCGGCCGCCCTGGTGTTCCAGGTGCCTGGGCGTGCTGGTCAGGTGGTTTCTGCGCCTCCCGCCGTCTCAGCTGTAGGCATGCTGTCTCACACTCTGAAAAAGAAACTGGTCAGCTCAATCCTACGCAGAAATTCAGTGTGTACGCAGACAGGGCCCGGGTCTCAGACATACATACGTTCATCTGTTTTTAACGCAAAGTTACTTCCTTGTTCTTTGGGGAGGGTTGGCGTCTCTTCATCACTAGGAGTGGTATTCGAATGGCCGTACACACTCACCCTGGGCCACACCTCCCTCTTGAGGGTTTTAAAGTATTGTGTTTGATCATGTTCTTGTTGGTGGTCTGTGTCTGCCTGTGTAGTCTTTGTGCTGGATTGTGAAGTTCGGTTTGTCTGTGCAAGATACCTTCCCTTAGTTCCTTGCTTTAGTTTGGGAATGTGCGTGTGATAATGACGTTGGTCAGTTGCTTCGTACGGGGCACAGGCAGACTTTCCTCTAGTGACCAGGGGGACGTAGAGGTCCCCAGTCCCCCGTGAGGCTTGCTGCAGCCTCTGTGGATGAATCACGTGCCCACGCGGACCGCGCCACCCTCGGACAGAGGCTGTCTCCAGGCCGTCTGATCTCCCCCTGTGCCCCTCGAAATCTGCCAAACATGGGTGTCTCTTTTCACCTGCAAATCCTGACAACATAAAAATAATAATACGACACCTAAAAGCCGGCGTAGATGTACTGAGGTTAGAGCTGGTGTAAAAACGTGGATTTACATCACTCTCGTAGCAGTGGGTGAGTTTCAGAAGAGAGCTGGGGCTTAATACATCAAATAACAGAGAGAGAAATGGATCTAAAGTGTAAAGGCCCAGGCCAGGGAATCAGGACGGATGGTGTGACAGCCAAGGGGCGAGGCAAGCAGCACGGGAGTCTCGTGCTTCCACCACGGTCACGGTGTGGAGCCAGCGGGTGCTGTCGCAAGTCGGGGGACCGAGTTCACCGCATCACCTGGGACTAGCGGGGGTGAGGACCAGAAGGACCGGGGATCGGAAGGGAAACCGACTCTGACAAAGCAGATGCCCACCGCAGAGGTGTTAGCGGTGACGCAGAAATGAGCAGCGGGGCCGACGGCGGACTACAGGGGGTGGCACGTTCTCCTGGAGCCTGGAGCGGAGCCCGGACACAAGCTCCCACATCCTGTGGCTGCGGGGGCACCGTTGTCCCTGGGAGACATGCTTTTCTCGTGGGGCAGGACGCCAAGGGCCCCTACTCCCTTTGCTGGGAGCCTGGGGTGGATGCTTTCGCTTCTCGGGACAGTGTGACTCCGTGGAGAGTGAAGGCTTTGGAGCTGGACAGACGCAGGGCTCAGGCCAGCTCTGCTGGTGACTTTCTGTGTGACCTCAGGCAGACTGCTGACCTCTCTGAGCTCTGCTGCTCCCTGGCAGGACCTCAGGAGGCTCAGGAGGAGAGCACCATCAGGCGGGCAGCAGGAGGGCTCTGCTGCGGTGGCCACACTGACCACATGGCCCTCGTTTTCAGAACGCTAGGTGTCCAGGAGTCTCAGAGCTTGGGCTTGGGCTCCCGATGCACCCGAGCTCCAGGCACCCCCTCCGCCAGGACCAGGCAAGGGCGAGGGAGGTGCTAGGGGAGGTCCAGGAGAAGAGCCCCCGGTCATTGGTCAGTGGATGGGAAAGGACAGGTGTCCAGCAGGACACCCCGGGACAGCTGGCCGCCACGACGGGGAGGATGACCATCGGAGGCAGAACAGAGCTGTAAGAGCCTGTCCAGGGTCCTGCAGACATGCTGTGACGGTGGTCACTGTGGACAGGGCTGGGCTGCCGGCCCCCTTCTGCGTGGCCGTGGTAGTGATCCGCAGTGGTTAGGGGCTGAGTGCTAGGGCACACTCTGTGTCTGACCCCATGGGATCATCCTCCTGGCACCCCCGTGGCGGGCGGGCTGAGGCTCCTTACGCAGGCGGGCAGGCACCAGGAAGCTTGGCCACTGATGGGGCCAAAGGCTGTGTGAGGGGGAGGACTGAAGGAGCCCAAGGAGATGCCCGAAGGAGCAGAGATGCCCACCCGGGGCAGGGAGGCCACGGAGACGCAAGCTGCTTGAGGCCCGGAGGGCCTGTCCCGAGGGCCAGCAGCCCATCTCCACAGGGGCTGTCACACCCACGGGACGCCCTGCGAAGGCAGAGCTGGGTTCAGCGCTGCTGGCCTCGTCCCCTGAGGGTCCCTGTTGAACTGAGTGGCTTGGCTGTCATTAGCGGTGTGGAGGTCACAGCACCGCCACTTCTGGTCTTAGCGCAGGACTCAGCGGCTGGACCGCAGTTGTCTGGGAGCCCAGGAGGCTCGGGCCGGGTCTGCAAGTCTGCTCTGCCTTTTCAGATGCGGGCAGAGGGGCCCCAGTAGGGGCCTGGTGGGGGAGGCCTGGTCCTTAATGAAACCCGATCAACCATGAACCCTTGATGATCAGGGGACTTTGAGAGACGGTCAGAGGCGGGGCCCTGCCCCGAGCTGATGTACTCCCTTCTGCTTCCTCGACAGTGGGGCGAGCTGTTTCAGGGGAGCCCCTGGCTCAGAGCCGCAGGGGTGGGGCTTCTGGGAGGGGCGGGAGCGCTGGGCTGGCGGGAGGAAGCGGAGTGTGCAGACAGACAGACAGACGTGGTCTGAGCACAGGTGTGAGAGCCTCCAGGGCAGCCCGCTCCAGGGAGAAGGGCGCTCCAGGAAAGAAGACCCTTGGGGGTTGAGGGCAGGGCCACTGGAAGGCGGGCGGGGGGCAGGGACAGAGAAAGCGGCCGCCATCCGCGCTGCTCCCTGGGTCCTCCGGGCTCCGAGGACCACGGGGAAGAGGAAGCTGTCTTCACATCTAGTTCCGTGAAGGGAGAAGAGGGGGCCTGGCGCCCCGAGTCCCTCCCTTCATCACTGAGCCTGGCTTCACTCCTGAGCGCCCCAGCCTGCTGCTCAGATGCTGTCCTGGGAGAGGGAAACAGCGCAGAAACACGTGGCTCTGTAGGGTTTCCCGGGTGGCGGGACTGGAGGCTGCCCCGTGAGTGAGGGCACAGCTGACCAGCAGCCCTCGTGCCCCCCCACAGGGTACCAGATCGCCTACCGCCTGGCCAGCAGCAGCCCGAACACGTTCACCACCGTGGAGGTCGGCGCCACCGTGAGGCAGTTCACGGCCACTGAGCTGGCCCCGGAGTCCGCGTACGTCTTCCGGCTGTCGGCCAAGACCAGGCAGGGCTGGGGGGAGCCGCTGGAGGCCACCGTCATCACCACCGAGAAGAGAGGTAAGACCAGGAGGCCCAATTCCCTGCCGGGCTCGGGGAGGGGAGGTCGCGCGTGCCTGGGGAGGGTGGCCGCGCGAACTGTGCGTTCTTTAGGCACCGCTGAGCCTACCTGGAGCTGGACGCACAGCGGGTCTCACAGCCCAACACTGGCCCCAGGCTGGGCTCTCAGGCCTCATCCTCCCAGGTCCAAAGATAGAGAGCTCTCCTCCTCCCCAGGGATACCAGAGCTTCCTGCAGGCTCCCCCCGCCGGGACTCCGTCAGGCCAGCACTTTCAGGGTGCGGGGAGCAGCCAGGGCTGAGTGTCGCCCCCAGGCAGCTCAGAGCCGCAGGCCTCGTTTCTTGCCCTCCTCCTTAGACTCCATGCAGCCCCTCAGGAGGAGGGGGAAAGAGGTTTGCTCACGGTCTGAGGTGACTTGAACCAAACCCGAGTGCCAGTACTGACACGAGCTCCCCAAGGAGGCAGCCCTGTCCCCTGCCCACCACGTGCCCCCGCCTGCACACTGTCCCACAGCTGGAAGAGCCGCCCCGCCAGCGCCTGCAGGGCCTCGGTCCGCGTGGCTCAGGGAGAGGGGGCCCGGGAGAGCTTTGTCCCGTCCGGGGGGTCCGGGAGGGGCCTGAGAAGCAGGCGCAGGACTGAGGCTGCTCGGGGCGAGAAGAAGCCGCCCGGCCGAAGTGTGTGCTTCAGCGAAGGGTGCTGATCACGTTAGATGCGAGGGCCCCCGGCCGCCCATCACCTGGGCCGGCAGTCGATTGCTGCTGTATTTCACGCCACACCGTCTAATCAGAATCGATACTCTTCATGATAAACAGTGAAAGAATGATTCCTCCCTCTGTGGAGTTTCTCTGTTGAAATCAATGGGGTGAGGAGACAGGGTGACGGGCAGACGAGCCCCACTCAGAAGCCAGGTCCCGGCCCTGCTGCCCGCATCCCAGTCCCCATCCCTGCAGGCACGGAGTGGCCAGTGACAGCCCCCAGGCACCCCTGCTCCTTATGCCTTTACAGTTTCAGGCCCAGGTCAACTTCTAGGGAGAGGAGATTAGTGTTAAAGATGCACTCCTCCCGGGCTTCCCTGCTGGCACAGGGGTTGAGAGTCCGCCTGCCGATGCAGGGGACGCGGGTTCGTGCCCAGGTCCGGGAAGATCCCACGTGCCGCGGAGCGGCTGGGCCCGTGAGCCATGGCCGCTGGGCCTGCGCGTCTGGAGCCTGTGCTCCGCAACGGGAGAGGCCGCAGCCGTGAGAGGCCCGCGTACCGCAAAAAAACCACACAAACAAACAAAAAAGATGCACTCCTCCCAAAATCAGAAAGAGGCAGAGAGTCCAAAGGAACCTGGAGATGCTTGGGGCACCCAGGTGTCATTCAAGATGCCTTACACGGCGGTGCCGTCGGGGAGCATGGGTGGGTTCACCTCCAGTCTGTCTGTCTGTCTGCCTGTCTTTCTCTGCTCTGAGGATGGACCATTCCAAGAGCCAGCAGGGGTCTCCAGTCAGATCCAAGCTGGGCCCCAGCCGAAGTCAGAGACCCTCACATCCCTGCGGAACCAGGGACAGGCAGTCTGCAGACCATCTAATCTGTGCAACCGGCTCTCTGGGCAGCCACAGTGCCTCCCCTGCTTAATTTCACTGCGAGCCTCTCACGTGTCCCTGATCTGTCCTCTTTTGGTTGCAGAGCGGCCGGCGCCCCCCAGGGAGCTCCTGGTGCCCCAAGCGGAAGTGACCGCACGCAGCCTGTGGCTCCAGTGGGTCCCGGGCAGCGATGGGGCCTCCCCCATCCGGTACTTCACGGTGCAGCTGCGCGAGCTGCCCCGGGGACAGTGGCAGACCTACTCCTCGTCCATCAGCCACGAGGCCACAGCCTGTGCCATTGAAAGGTACGCAGAGGGCCAGGGGGACCCTCCCCCGGGGTACAGGGGCCCTGCCCTCCCCAGCCAGCTCCTGTCCACTGAGTAGGGAGTCTGTGCAGGACGCGGAGACGCGCCACCAAAAGCCCACGTCTCCTCTTGTAGTCAGCGCTGCTGTGCCGGGACCCGGTAGTCCTTGCATCCCGCGTCCGGGTGCAGACGCCCACTCGGGCCACTTCCCCACCAGAGTCCTTCCGAGCGGCCCGGCACAGATGGTCCGCCCGCCCCAGGCCCCGGGGACTGACGAGGCACAGATGAGCAGGCAGTGGGGCCCTGAGCCCAGGAGGGGGACTAAGGCTCCCCAGTGCCCGAGAGGCACGGAGTTGGGGGTGGCGGGGAGGGCAGCCCGGCCTGCCACTGTCACCATGTCACAGGCCGGAGAGAGGCCCTTCTCTGTGCCGTCTCTGCGTCAGCAAGGTGGACAGATTCCGCCTGGGGGCCGCCGTTCCTTAGTGACGGCGGATGGGGCAGGATCAGAGCCCCGCTCCCCGAGCCAGCTGTCTGGTGAACTGCTGGGCAGGAGGGAGGGGCTGCACCGCCGGCCGCAGCTGGACCCGCTGCGTCGTGATCCCACCTGGGCCCCTTCTCTCGGCCGCCCCCCCGCTTACGGTGAAGGAGACTAGGGCTGGGCGGGGTTACATCGCCCGCCAGAATCCTACAGATGGAACAGTCTAGACGGGCAGGTCTACGAAGTGGCCTCGGGCCCTGCGTCCTCACGTCCGCCCGCGTGGAAGACCCCTCCTGGGAGGGTGATGGCGGCAGCCCGGGGAGACGCCTTGGCATCTTCACTGTACCTCCCGCCTGGCCCTGGCCTTGTCACTTTCTGCCAGGCTCATGCTCCGGGGCTGCGGAGGGGCTACTAAGTAGGGGGTCCTACTGTGTCCCGTGGGTGCTAGAACCCCTGCCAGGACCTCCCAGGAGGACGGAGGAGGCCAGGACCATGGCTTCCTAGGCGGACCGAGGTCCTCTCGTCATTCAGAACGAGCCCCGTGCCAGGTACCGCGCCGCATTCACGTCCACCTGCTCGTGGAATTGCCACGACCGCTCCGGGAACTGCCGTCCCAGTTCCACGGGTGAGGAACAGGGTGAGAGGTCGGTCTGGTACCTTGCCTGCAGCCCTGCCCAGCCAGCAGGCAGCACGTGTGGGCCTCCCTGGGCACCCCGCCCTCCCCCTCGCAAGGCCACCAGTCTGCTGTCCGCTGAGCAGAGGCCATGAGCCGTGCCATCCTCAGAGACCCCCGGAGGCGCAGCTCAGGGCTGGGGTTGGAGCGTGGATCTGTCACTCCCTCCTACGTGTGCCAGCAGCGGGGCTGAAGGAGAAGGGGACCACGCCCCCTGGACCAAGGAGCCAGCACCGACGGAGGTGAAGCTGGCGCCCACGGCGGGTGCTGTCGGCTCAGGGCGGCGGTGGCCACTGTCACTGCCCGCCCGGGAGGCTGTGCGGCCGGCCTGCACCCTGACGGGATGAGCATGAGCAGCGCGGGCGGCTCACAGGGCCCTCCCGGCAGCTCTGCTTTGGTGCACGGAACACGCGCCCCCTTTGGAGGTGACCTTCAGAGGCAGCCACGGGCCCAGAAGGAAGGCAGCTCACCACTTAGAGCTGCGGCCTCCTGGGACCCCAAGTGATATACCTGGTCTGAGTGACTCCCTCATCCCATGATCCAAAAAGCTCTCAGCTCTGTCTGAAGATGAGGGATGGACGGTCCCCATGCACACGTTCTGCCTCCGGAAGGGCCGAGGTCACTGCCTGCCACTTAGAGGCGACATTTGTTCAGGTCCGTCTGCTGGCGAGTAGGGGTTTAGAGCACTAGTGACAGTCACGGCAGCTGTAACCGCCCTCCTCGTGGTGGGAAGATGAGGCTGGAATGGCATCAGTGTGGACGCACCCCTCCAAGACACTCCCCACGGCGACCTGGTGGTGAAGCCTCCCGCGCCATCTCCCCTGCTGTCACTGTCATCGCCACCATCACCGTCTCAGCATCACCCAGCCCTCCATCAGTTCCAGAACAATTCCCACGTGTTGTCCCCCAGGTCGCCCACGTGGAGAGAGAGGCCTGTGGGGTACAGACCAGACTTCTTATTATTCCCGTCGTGTAGACGAGGACAGGGGGCATCGGACGTGTCTCAAGCAGCGAAGGGGCCTCAGCTTCTCTGAATGGGGGGGGGATCGATCCCTTTGTGGTTCGGACATTCCCTGGGCCTGTAGCCCCAAGCTTCACGGGTGCAAACCAGCGCCCAGCTAATTTACGCGGGTCCAGATGTAGCGAACAGTGTTTATCATCTACACCCCAAGCTCTCAGCAGTCCGTCTACCCCTGCGTGGCCATGGGACCTTGGAGGAGCGAAACACGGGGCTGGAGGAACCATCCTGTGGTTCCTCTCAGCTCCGGGTCAAAGATTTGCCTCAGTGACCGACAGCAGTGAACAGACGGCCAAGTAACAAGGCCCCCACAATAGTCAAAGCATGTCCCCGCAGAGCCCGCCAGCCTTAGGACAGCCGTAGGACCCGCAAGGCACAGCTCCCCCTGCAGAGGAAGGCACTCTGCTGCGGATACACCCCCCGGGCCAGGATTCTCCTGTGCCGCCCGGGGGTTGGGGGTCGGGCGAGCGTAGCCAGGATGCCCAACTTACTTCGTACAGCACACTCCAGTGCGCTGGGCGCCTGGCTTCGTTAGCATGTGCCCTCGGCCGTACATAACCCCACCTCCTCGTGTAAACATGTGAAAGAAGCGCGATAAAATCCAACTGCCTCTCCTGTCATGGAGCCTCCAACAGACCAATGGTGTGCTTGGGACTTTGCGTTGGAAAGGAGAGGTCCATGTTTCAGGACAGACAGTTTAATTTGGTGCAGGAGACACTGTTGTCAAGTTTCCTAGTGGGCCAGAACCAGGACACATGGTTCCTCCCCTATCAGTAGAAAACATGTCGCGGGCAGGATGCCGGGAAAGCAACGTCTTGTTCACTGCCACCGTGTCATCTCCCTTCCTGCCTCATCGTCCTGACAGCTACATTCTCCTTTTTTTTTAAACATTCTTTTTACATTTGACTTTTGCCAGTTGCACAAAGTCTGCTAGTGGCCAAAAAAACATAAAACGTTTAAACAAAAGTTTAAAACAAAAAGTTTAACGATCCACATCTCGTACCTATACCTACCTCTGGTGAATGTGGGTCCAGGACACTGGGAGGGGTTGGGTCTGAGGGACCTATTTCAGCATCACCGGTTTCTGGTTGATGGTTGCATCCCATAGAAATGCAGTGTAGCTGAAGAGAAAAGCTCTGAGCACAGAGCCACGTGGACGTTCTGGGTGTCCCTTTAGGACAGAGCAGGGATGGCGTGGGCTCCGGTGACGGCTGTGTGTCCAGTAACCGTGGGCCCCGCTGTTCCTCTGGACCTGCCCTCTCCGGCAGCCTCTGGGAAGACAGGAAAGAGAAAGTAACATGTATTAAGTGCCTACTGTTTGACCGATTGCCAGACTTCATGGGGTGGGTTGTGTCATTTAACTTCCCCTGGAAGCGTGGGTATCATTATCTCTGTTTTCATAGATGAACTGAGTGAGACTCAGAGAAATTAAACGGTGTGCCCCAGTTAGGAGTGGCGGGGCCAGAATTTAACTTCCTGCTTGGCCGACTCCAAAGCAGAGGGTCAAGGAGGCCTGGAAGAGTGAACAGAGGGCAGAACTGGGGGACGTCGGAGGGCTAGTTCCTTATTCATTTATCAAGTAGTCATGAAGTCCTGTTGTGCCCAGGGGCGAGCCCGGAGGGAGCGAGGGGCTGGGATGGACGGGGCGATGAGGGTGTGCTCAGGGTAGAAGGTAGACCAGCAATCCAAAGGAGCAGCTCCGCAGAGATGAGGAGCCTGCGGAGGACGGAGACCAGGAGGCGGACACGGTGACCGTGGTCACCTCTCCAGGGCGATGGCCGCTCCCTTCACGGCCTCCGAGTCGCTCTTTGCCTGTTTTCAGGCGCCTGGCAGGGCTTCCTACTGAGAGGGTAAGTCCTGCAGCTCAGACGCCTCCCTGTCCCCTGCGACTCCCAGGGACAGTCATGGGTCCCGTGAAGCGGGAGAGCCTGCACAGCGCAGGTCTGATGCCGGGAGCTCCGCTTCCCAGGCTCCTCGTCCCAGCCCGTCTGTCACAGACCTGTCATCAGATGTCATCCAGCCATCAGACATCCTTTACTGCTCCGCTGCTGTGCCCCCGCCTCCTGGAGACCCCGGAGGTCAGGAAAGAAAGGGTGGTCTTCAAGAGCTTGACCTTTGGCCTCAGCTTCCGGAATCATTAGAGAACAGTGACGTACTGAATATAATGTAATAAATCAGATGCACTGCTATGTTCTAAATGGCAGCGCACTAGATAATAAAAGCGCTACATATAAAGACAAGGGTCATTGCCGGGGCACCTACCACGTGCCGGACCTGTGCTGATATTCACGTGTCCTCTTATTCAACCCTCCCAAGAAACTTCAGAGACAGATAATGTCACCCCAGCCATTCATCCCTTATGCGGGGATTCACTGAGCACCTCCTGGGTGCCAGGCACTGCCATTGGTGCTGGGGACAAGGCAATAAATGAGGCCTTGGTCCCTGTCCCCAAGGAGTCCTGAGTCTTGTAAAGAAGACAGACAGTCGTCAAGGAAACAGTTACTTACAAATTGTGATGGAGGAGACGAGGAAATGAACGGGGCGTCGGGGACAGTGGGCAGGGGCCAGGCATCGCCTGGAGCTGGTGAAGCTGACACCTGCCGGGCAAGAGCACTACGACCACTTCTCGGTTCTGAGCACCGGCTGTGGGCCAGACTCCCCTCTGCCCGTCTCCTGAACTCATCCCAGCAACAGCCTCACGGCGTGGGCGCTGCTGTCAGCCCAGATGGGGAGACGGGGTGAGATGGAGGCCGGGGGAGGAAACACGTGGTTACCTCCACCATTCGTGACATCCCTCCTGGGAAGCTGGGGACAGATGGGAGCTTACTTGTCTGTTTTAACTGAATAAAGGGTGTCGCCCCAAAACCAGACCGTCCTTCAGGGTGGGACTTTGGAAGCGTCTCCACTAAAGCCAGGGCCGAGGCAGGGTTGCCCGTCACCGCTTTCCCTGGCTGTGGAATCGGGGCGCCGATGGACTAGCAAGCAGCAGGGTGCAGTCGGCTCTGGGGGGCTGGGAAGCAAGAGCGCCCCCCGAGGTGTCAGCTCACAGAGGACCGCTGTCATCGGTCTTACGCAGGAGGCGATTTGAAAACAGAGGCAGAGAAAACTTTTCTGATCATGGTTTCCAAAAATGGTTGTCAGTGTTTCAAAAAGCAGAATCCTTTCTCTAAACAAAGTGTCACCCAGAACCAGTTACAGACCAGATGGAAGTGGAGCTGCTGTTGGTTGATGCAGGGGGAATGGAGGCCCCGGACGCCCAGAGGGTCCCTCGGAGTCTCAGGGTTTCCTCGGTGCTCAGTTTGAAAACCACTGGTCTACAGGCTGGGTCAGAGCCAGGGGAAGGGCTGGTCTGAGGCAGGGAGGGCTGTGCTTAGACCAAGTTGAGGAAACTTGGGGATGGTTTGGACTCGAGGGACGGGGAGGGAGCGTCTAGAATCACTTGGGATCTTCGGTCCCGGGAAACAGGGAGGACAGCGGGGCCACTGCCTCAGACACAGCCGCTGCTGGGAGGGAAGGGGGGACGCAGGGCCCTCGTCTGCTGCTCTGGAAGTAAAACCCGAAGGGCGGTGACAGCGGCCGGCCAGCCAGCCGGGTGCTGAACGGGGCTGAGCTAGGGAGGCGCCGCCGGGGCACTGGGTGAAGGTTTGTGTGTCGTCCACACGGCGGAGTTTGTCTGAAGCCTCAGTCGTCAGCGTGGCTCTGCGCTGGGCACACGGACCGTCTGGGTGGGTGGGAGGAAGGATGGAAGGGAGGGGGGAAGCCTGCAGTGGTGGCACCAAGGAGCGCGTTCACGTCCCGAAAGTCTCATCCGTGGGCCGAGGGGGACGTCTTTTCACAAGGACAGCCGACACTGTCTTGGCCTTACCTAAGGTGGGAGGCAGTGTCACTTCAGGGCGAGACCCCTCTTCCGGCCTCCGCCCCCAGCCACTGACCAGTCCTCGGGCGGAGGGCGGGGGCCTCTATCCCCTCGCCGTGAAACAGGAATCGTGACGGCTCTACCCTGCAGAGCCGCCCTGCGGCCTAGATGGGGCGGCGCTGCTCGAGCGCGGCTCCGTCGGCGGGAGGGGGCGGGGCAGGGGCAGCCCCTGGAGCCAGGCCCCGGCGGGGCTGGCACGGAGCTCCGCAGAGGAGCGCTGGGCTGCGGGAGGAGGTGCGCGCCTGCTCCCCGTGCTCCGATGCTCCGAGCCTGCGCCGGTGCGATCAGCTCCTCCTGGGAAGTCCCCCGCGCTGCTTGCTGTGCACAGGTGTCTCTGAGTGCAGGAAGTGGTGGTCCCTCCCCAGGAGCCCTAGGCAAGCACTCCAATCCCCCTGCTGGGAAGTTCTGGGCTCCCCCCACCCCGGGAATCTCCTGTCTCCCTAGACTGGCCAGTGAGCCAGCGCTGGGTGCTGGGAGCTGCTCCCCAGACAGTCCCGGGCGCCCGGCTCGCTGCTGCCGGGTGGGATTCGACCGCAGCCCCAGAATGCCTGCTCCTCGCGGCCGCCTGGGCCCGTGGACAGGCGGAGGTCTCTGTGGTCACGGTTCCCTTCCGTGTTTCAGGCTGAGGCCCTTCACCTCCTACAAGCTGCGCCTGAAGGCCACCAATGACATTGGGGACAGCGACTTCAGCGCGGAGACAGAGGCGGTAACCACGCTGCAGGACGGTGAGCAAGGGGGCCCGCTTCCCGCTGCCGCCTTTGCGCCCCGGAACCCTGGCTCCTAGAGAGACCCACTCTCGTCTTGGGCCAGGAAGGGGTCACCCCGGGGAGTGGGGGCAGTGGCCGTGGGCAGCGGAATTCAATTAGCAGCAGAAGCTGGGCGCTCCTGTACAGCCCAGGGCCGTAAATCAAGACTTCAAGGGCTTCCAAATGGAGGAGGTTTCTTTGATTGGCTTCCAAACCCCAACCATCCATTAGCATCCCTGAGACTGAATAATTGATAGGGTCATTAAAGATAGATGTCGTGGGGTAGTTGCGTTTTAAGAGGTTTTCCCCATTTTTCTCATTCACGAGCCACCCAGTTTTGTCACTTGACAAAAGAACAGTTAAGTGATGGAAGTGAGACCCCCTAACAGCTCCAGGTGGCTTTGCACCCGCCCTGTCCTGCTCAGAGGAATTGGGCCTGAAGATCCGTTGTGAGTTTGTTTGGCAATCGATAATCAAACCAGGCTCAAGGGAGCTGGGAGACGGTGTCCTCAAGTCCGCCCAGCAGACAGGCGGGTGCTTGGGTTGGAAAGGAATGCTGCTGCGTAACAGTGCTGGGCTCTGATCCCGGAATGCAGACCCCAACCCTTAGCTCTCCCAGCGGTGCTTTATGATAATCCCCAGACCTGCCCCGAGCACCCTCTCCCCCCCGTTAATGCAGCAGGGGAACGAGGCTCAAACCAGCCCGTGTCCGCCTGCTCACCCCGGGACCCCCCCACCTTCAACTCTGCTCTTTCTGTAACCTGGGAGGGCGGCTTCTCCAACACCAGGCCGCCAGTGACCTGAAGGACCAGCTAAGGGGTTCTGGGGCCCCTTCTAGCTCTTCAGGGGCACGCAGAGACTATTTGCAACAGAGCAGAAGCCACCAGGGCCCGCTGGTGATCCTGACCGGGGACGTGCCCTCCGAGCTCATGGGAGGCTGCAGCCCCAACTGCGGGGAGGAGGGGCGGGACCTGGCCCTGGAGAAACTGAGGTTGTCTTCTGTGGCTCCCGCTTTAACCCCACGTTTCACACAACCAAGGTTCCACTTCAGCTGAGCACTGATTGTTAGAAGAAAGAAAATGCAGCACGCTGGTTTGGGGGGGTGTCTCTGAGAAGGACTGTGGAAGCAGGACGCCCCCTCCAGCCCCCCTCCGCCCCTCACGGGCTCAGTCAGAAGAGGGCCTCTCTCACCCCTTTCATATTCAGATCACTCCTTTGGATGCGTTTATCGTGTCATCTTCCTTTTCGGAGATTTGCGATTTCTCTTTGCCGTGGAACGGCCTTGTGTTTTCATTGCATCCTCTCAAAGTCCAGCTCTAGGCAGTGACTGACTCCAGGGGTGGGCAGCCTTGTGCTGGGGGAGGGGCTTGGGAGCCTATGGATGGTTTGCTAATAAACGTTTCCTTGTAACAGTGTTTAGGGTACTGAGACCGCCCCGTAATTGTAATCCTGTGTGATCAGGAAAGCTGGATCAGGGTCTTAAGATAGGCCAGCAGGAGGTCGGAGGGCGCAGCCTAGAGAGCTGTCCCTGGGCAGGACGGGGAAGCCTGGCAGGTGCAGGGGAGACTCACAGGGCAGGGACCCGGGGCCACGTCGGGATGCTGTGCCAGACACGCCTTGGGGGCGGGGCGGGGCGGGGCGGGGCGAGCTCCTCCATCATCCTGCTCAAAGCCTACTTCTGAACCTTAACCGTGTGTCGGGTGTCAGGATGTCACCGTGGGGCAGCCGTAAGGAGGCCAATCCGACTGCTGAGACAGGGCCGCACAGGCCCAGCGGGAGCAGAGGTGGGGAAGGGGTGTCAGGAAGGCCTGCTGGGCATGGCAGACGCTCCACAGAGCAGGGCAGGGCTGTGGGCAGGGGTCACCTTGTCCCCCAGGGAGCGGGGCAGAGCCGCCACCGAGACCCAGCCCGGGGCAGACGTCCCTCCAGCCCCCGAAGTCAGCCTCCGTCCCTGACAGTCACGTCCGTGTTTAAAGCCAAGGGCACTGTGGCCTGGCTTGATCACTTGTCCTGTTCGGAAGTCGCTCTGACCTGAGTACCTCAAAAAAATCATGCTCCTCCTCTGGGGGAGGTGTGGCCCCCGGGGAGATCTGGGACGCGCAGGGGCTCCCCAGGCACCTTCTCTGGTGTGAGCAGCTCCCCGTGGAGAGACCCAGACTCGCGTGTCTCTCTTGGGGGTCCGCCTGGGGGGAAGGTCAGGGACGTGAGCTGTGATCACCCGACCGGGATTAGGTTCCTTCTCTCCTGGACACAGGCTGGCGGGTGGGGGCAGGGCATCCCCAGGGAAGAGGGAGGCTGGATGCTGGCTGGCCAGCTTTCCCCGGCTCTCGGGGGGCTGGGCCTGGCCCTGCCTCCTGACCGGGACCGGGAGAGAGCTGGCCCAAGCGGCCGCCGAGCACAGGCAGAACCGCCTTATCCTTGCCTTCTTCTTTCTCGTATTTCAGTTCCAGGAGAGCCTCCGAGCTCTGTCTCTGTGACGCCACACACCACCTCGTCTGTTCTGATCCAGTGGGAGGTAAGGGCCCCAGAATCCCATGGTAAAACCGTTCATGCGACCGCTTGGTCAGCTGGCACCTGCTGGGCCCCGGATCGGGGTGGAGTGGGACAAAGGGGACACGCCAGTTGGGCTTGCACACCGTGCGGGGAAATGGTGAGTGTAACTTCCAAGACGGGAAGTGCGGGACTGTCGTGGCATGCGTAATGGACTCGTGCCCAGCGCACTGAGGGGACCAGCAGGGCGTCAAGGGGGCTGCCCAGAGCACAGACGGGCTGAGCTTTGGAGAAGGATGCAGACAGAGCAAGGCTCCTGTGGCAAGACTGGTTCACGTCCTACCGGCTTATCGTTTGTACAGAAATTAATTCCAGCCAGACAAAACATCAACAGGGTGACATGTATCTTTGTTAGTTCCAAGTCTTTAGTCAAACCAAGGAACCTTCTCCTAAATAATCAAATGATCCTCGGTGAGCTGTTAACAGCGCTCTAACACAACACTGAAAGCACCTGCTGCCCTCTCTTTGCCTTACTTCCACTTCTGGATCATTTTCGCTAACACTGAGGTGCCTTGAGGGCAGAAATAACGAGGGGCAGAACCGCCAAGGAAGGCTGCCCTGCCCGAGGGCGAGCCCAGCGGAGGGCGAGGGATCCAGCCAGGGCGCAGGGGGCTAATTCAGGAGCAGGGCTGGAGCTGGACCGGGCAGGCGCACAGACCGACGGGCAGGGGCCAAGGGCGGTGATGAGCATGGGCACAGCATCTGGCCAACAAGGGAAGCTCCTGCGTCCAGAATGGGGGCCGCCGTCCTGGGCGGGGGCAGTGCCTACAGCCAGCAGGCCGTGGGGAGGGCAGACAGAGGGCAGGGCTGTGGTCTGGGTTCGAGCCACGGGCAGCTGAGGTCTGCCTAGGAGTGGCCTCTGTGGTCTGTGTGGGCAGGAGAGTCTTCCTCTGGGTTGATGATAATCGTCTAGATAATGCCGGAATCACATCCAGAATCAACGGGAACCAAGCACAAATAACGGTCTGGACGTGGCCTTGGAGAGTGGAGGGGGCTTATCTCGGCCGGGTGCACTGCACTGGCACAGGAAGAAAGGGCGGGACGGAAAGGGGCAGAGAGCCCCAGGAGAGGACCAGGGCCCGGGCTCAGTCTGCAGGCCCCAGTTTGCCATTGCGTGACTCTGATCCCCAGAGGCCTCTCTGGCTCCAGCTTCCTGCTCCATAAAAACAGGAGGTCAAAGGTGACCTCTGACGTCACTGCAAGGTCTCTGATCCAAGGCCCGTTAGACCTCGACAGCCCTGACTTCCATCTGGGTCTCTGATGGGAGGTGGGAAACATTCAAAATGGAAATTCAAGGTCCTGAGCGCTTCTGTTTCCCACCGTCCACTAACATGATCAACCAAAAGCAGATGGGTCCTTCGGGCTGTGCTGAATGCTGCCAGGTTTGTGCTTTGTGTGTCGGCTTGGGGTCTGGCTGCCCAGTAACTAGGTGAGCTCCTTTTCTGTGAAGGCAGCGGCTCAGGGCTATGTCACCTCACTGCCTCCGCATACATGGCCGTGGACGAGGTGCTGGCTGTCAGCCCGGCCATCCCGCCTCTGGCCGCTGGGCTGCAAGCCCTCAGCTGCGGCTAGAACACTCTGTGAAGTGGCGAGAACCGCACCAAAGGCGCTTGGCATGTGTGTCTGTCAGCTGTCCGCCTTCAGACCCCAGCAGAACAAGCTAATTCCAGGAAGCCTGAACAGGAGGTGGTCAGGATGATGCATTGTGGAAATAAATGCCTGTCAACTGCCAGGCAATTGAAGTATAATTAAAATTACGAGTAATTTACTAAATCAGAGTGAGCAGAACAAAGGAACTACATTTAAATATAGATTTGCATTCCAAATGAAATGTTTCACCTGTAAACTTTTTTTTTTTTGTAATTTGTTTAAAAATGAAAACACTGCCTGTAATTTCAAGGCCGTTGACCCATTTGAATGGGCTGCCTGTCAGATCTGATTCCTCTTAGTAGGATGATCAATCTGTGCCTTTCACGGGTCCAGTGCTGTTTGGAATCTAAGGATTTGCGTGTATATTCTAGACAGCGGTGGCTTTGTGTGCACACTGAGTGCAGCTCATACTGGGCATTCACATCTCTGAATTGATCACAACATTTAAGCTGGCTGTTCTGAAACCTCCAGCGGGTCACACAGTCTGTCACTCAAATGCATTTCCCCTCGTGTGACTGCAGTGGATTTTGAGGCTGTTTTCTAGCAAAGAAAACGTCCTAAGGGACAGATCACATCATGCACGATGGACTCGGGGGAGGGGGGACTCAGTGCTGTACAGGACGCCTTCCCAAGAGGAGTGTTGCGGCTGCCTGGGCAGAGGGGGCAGGACGGCAGGGCCTCTTCAGGACAGCTCTTGGCCTTTGTCCCTTTCCTCACCACTTGCTCTGTTGTCTGCAGAGGACCAGCTCTGGCTTGGGGTGCTGAGCACCTTGAGGTGAACAGGACAGATTCCAGACCTTGAAGAGCTTCCATTTAGTTCATTGAGCTCTATGCACATTAGTGCGAAGCCAGTGGAGGGGAACAGCTGAGTCTGGCCAGAGGGAGGTGGGAGGTGACAGGATGAATGGTCCTCCTGATCTCAGGTGGCCTCGGCCTGCGGCGGCCTGAAGCAGCATTTCAGTTCCCCGGCCAGAGATTGAAGTCAGGTTGCAACAGTGAGAGTCCTGAATCCTGGCCACTAGACCAGTGGCCAGGGACAAGGCCCTGGCCCATCGGCTTTATAGAAATGAATTCCCACAAAGAGATGGAAAGTTGTGAAACGAGTAAAGTGTTTATTAGGAGGAAAAAAGATGTGTGTGAATGGATTCACACGGGTGGACTCAGAGAAGGAGCTGTGCCCTCATGGTAGTTTGAATCACTTATATGGGGCATTTCTTCCGGGTTTCCTTCAGCCAGTCATCTTGCTTTGCCTGGTTCTGAGTCCGTATTTGGTTTATCTCGGAGTCCTCCCATGTGTGCGCGCACATCTCTTAGCCAAGATGGATTCTGGTGAAGAGGCCTATGGGTAGGTTGACATCACCTGCTGTGGGGTGGCACCCCGTCCCTTTTGACCTCCGAGGGGCCTTTCTGCACATGTGTAGTCGGGGCAGGTCTCCTTGACCTCAAGAATGAGAAATACGTGGTCTCTTTATCTTTTATCTGGGCAGGGCTCAGCTTCTCTCTGCCCTTGTCCCCCCACAGGGGACAAACTCCAGCTGCTCAGCCTGGGACCCATCTATCGCCTGCCTCACTCCCCCAGTAAAAGGCAGGGAGACGACTATGCAAACATCACGTACAGCCAGAGCAAACGCTCGGAGGTGTGACGGCTACCGGGCTTTGGTGCTGTGTTTCAAGGGAAGGCACGATGGAGCCGGGTTCTCTAGGGCCTCCTGTGCTCCGCTGAACCATCGGGACTTAATCCTACAGGCGTCAGAGGGAATCCCTGTTCTGTGCTCCAGGAAACGGAAGTCATGGGAAATCGTGGGCTCAGGCCTCAGGACGGCAGCAGCTGAGTTCCAGCTCCGTCTCATACTCGCCGTGAGGCCTCAGCCTCCATGTGGACCCTCCCCAAGCCCAGGTCCCCCCAGACCTGCCTGGTCTGGGAAAGCCCGCTGCACCGGCTCCAGCCCATCCCTGAGTGCTCGCCCAGGACTGAGGCTTGTGGTGGGAGTCCAGCCCCCTCCCCACCCAGGCCCTTCCCTCCGCTCAACCCTGCCGCCTACAAGACGCCCGCCCTCATCCTCCCGGCCGTCCCCAGCTCTCGGTTCCCTTCCGGCCCACTGGAGTGGGCCGTCAAGGCCAGTGCGCTCTGATCAGCTCATCTGCATTTTAACGGGGGCTTTGAAAACTGAAAAACTGCTCTGGGCCCCCAAAAAGCCTGCTGGTAGAACTTCTGACGTGCAAAAGGCAGAGTGAAGATGATTTTAGAGGGGACCCCAGCCCCTTCAAGTGTCTGCCCGTACAGATGGCTGATCCAGGATGAAGTCAGCCAGAGGTGGTGTCGCCTTGACGTGAGCACACCCAGCGCACCTCCACAGGCGCTGACTAAGCGCCTGCTGTGTCCCAGGCCTGGCAGAGGAGCTGTGGGAAGATAGAAACGAACACAACACAGGCAAGGCCCAGCCTCCACGGCACGTGCTAAATCAGAAACCACAGGAGCGGCGTCGTCAGGGCCAAGGGCTGGGAGAAAGGTCAGCAGTGTGAAGGGAGACTTCTGTTCAGAAACCCCCTAGAGACCACCTAGGCCGGCTTCCACACGTAGCAGGTACAGGGTTGAGCCCCGGAGGTTGTGCACCAGCCTGAGCCTGCCCTGAAAGGCCATCGCAGAGCCAGGACTTGAACTGGGCCCACTGCTTCTGGAACTCTCTGTGGGTCACATGGAGCTGCCCTACTGGGACCTCCCAGGACACCCAGAGTCATAGAGGCCTCTCACAAATGACAGAGGGTTTATTCCAAGCTCGAGGAATAGAAAGTGTGGTTAAACCCTGTTCAGGATCCCGCGCAGGCAGGCGGGCCTTGTGCGTCGCCGTGGGTCATGAGAGCCTCACTGAGTGAGGCCTTCAGAGAGGCCACCCTCCAGGCTGTGCGACCACCTGCCTCTCCTCCCCGGGCTGGTACGGCTCCTGCCGGGAGGGCATCACGGGGGGTGTGGTCTCTGCTGTGGCCAGATGTGGAGCTGCCCGCAGCTGCAGCAGGTGTGCCTCGGGACTTGGGGCTCGGCGTCTCCTCACACCCCTGCAGCATCCTCTCCTCCTCAGCCGGAAGGGTTTGAGCCTGGGATCGGCCGCCTCCGCCCCTTCCCCCGTCCCCCGCACCCCAACCCCCTAGGTGTGGACACAGACTGGGGACTGGGTGTTTGCCGCTGGTTCCAGAGCCACATTTGGTCCCCAGGGAGGACGTTGTTATTTTCGCAAACTCCCAGCATCCTGCCTGTTGGATATTCTGGGTGAGTTGAATCCAGTCCTTCCCATTCCTCTCAAGCTCCCTACTCCCTGAAAGTCAGTTTCTCTCACTGTCATCCCATCTCAGGCCTGTGTGTCTGTAGGGTCAGCCTTGGACCTTTGCAGGCTCCCTGCAGGGGTCTGGGTGCCTGCAGCTGCCATGACCATAATCTGGGCCTGTGTAGAGGCCTGGAAGGTGACCAGGGTGACATTGCTGGGCTGGGACTTGAGACGGCTCTGCCCACCTGCCTGTCTTCAGCTCAGACCCCAGAGAGGGAAGCCTGGGATTTCTCATTGTCACCGCCTCTCCCTTCCCACCTTCTCCGCAGCAACGATGCCCCGGGACTCTCAGGCAGGACACTGGCGTCATCTGGGTGGACCGGGGCTCCCTGGGTGCGCAGCCGGTGCCTCATGTGAGCCTGGATGCGGGGCACAGTCTCCCAGGAGAGGGGAAGCAAAAGCCCCCCCCACTCCGGGTCTTGTCTCTCGTACCCGGGCATCTTCCCAATTAACAGGCTCCTGTGGACTTGAGGACTCTCCGTTCAGGCCCATCTCCTGGGGTTCAGCTCCAGATGGGCCTGGGAGGGCCGCCAGCGCGGGGAACGGCGCAGGACCCAGCCTGTCCCGGCTCAGTGCCGATCGGTCGATGCCCTGGCCGGTTGCTCCTAGTGACGCCCCTCCCCCACTGCCGCCTGAGCCCCGCCCATCCCTGCACCTCCACTAGGTGGGGCTGCCTTTTCTCCCCCATAAAAGCCCCTCCTCCCGCGAGGGCCAGCTCCGTGGTTGCGTGCCCTGTATGTTTCTCTCTGATGCTCCAGTCTGCGGCGAGCCCTCCCTTTCTGGCACTTCGTGTGTCATAACTCAGGACGTGTCATCGACCTGCTGAGTGGGTCAGCGTTAGAAGACAGGGCTGGGGCGAGCGCTGTGCTCCCCGGCAGTGGCGCAGGGCTCGGCGGTGCAGGCAGGTCCCCCCTGCGGCAGAGGAGCTCTGCTGACCACCTGGTGGGCCTCAGCCTAGTGTCTCCACTGCGGGGGGACTTGTGGGGTCCAGGCCTCCCCCCTCCCTCAGGGGCCACATCTGTGAGCAACCTGGGGTCCCCAGGGTCAGAGGCCCTGGAATTGCTTGGCCTTAGTCGGCAAAGGGCCACGGAGAATGCATCGCCGTGTCCTGGACCTTCTCTGTACAGCTTAGGTGTTGGGTGGAGAAATGCCTCTCCTTTTATTCTTACATGTAGACTTTTCCAACTTTTCCATCCATTGCATTTTTTAAAGAAGGGGGTGAAATAAACGTTCTGTCACATGTTATAAGAGTTGTGTTTGAAGGGAGACCTACAGAATAAGGATTGTAATTTGTCTCCACTGTAACCAATAAGAAAACAGGACTAGAGTTGACGGGGCACATTGCCGCCTTCCATCCTTATGCATAGATGTGCGTGTGTTGTGCGTGCGCACAAACACACACACACGATTTGCGTCTCAGCCTCTGTTGTGATGCATTAGCACCGACCCTGTCTCTGGCATCAATTAGCGTTAAACGCTGAATGGTGTCTGCCTTTACCACACGGAACCAATTTTTAAATAGGGGAGGGTGGTACAACATAAAAACCCTAAAAGCGATTCTGAAAACAACTCTGTGAACTCTAAAGGGAGAAATCTGGGGGAAAATGAAACAAACAACACATCAGCAACGTCCCGTATTAAGGGAAGGATCTGAAACGCTGCAATCCTCAGAGTGGGACAGCAACCAGGACAGGAGCCCAAAGGCTGGGCCAGCTGGAGAGAAAGCAGAGGGACATCCCAGGACGCCCGGTGATGGGCCCTCTCACAGGGATGCTTCCACATCTCCAACACTGAGGTTTTGTCCATCAAAATTGGTAAGAAAGAAAAGGACAAAATTTAGTAAAAATAAAATAAAATAAAAACCATAACAAGAAACCGAGCCTCTCTCCCGCCCCCAAGTCAGACCCCCCGGCTTCACCCCGTCCTCACCTCCCTTCCTGAGAGCACTCAGCTTCCCGCGTTCC
Source organism: Hyperoodon ampullatus (assembly GCF_949752795.1). Lineage (NCBI taxonomy): Eukaryota > Metazoa > Chordata > Mammalia > Artiodactyla > Ziphiidae > Hyperoodon > Hyperoodon ampullatus. The sequence goes on from NC_136927.1 coordinate 3,393,007, forward strand.
TCGCTCTCTGTCGGTTTGGGCTTCGTTTTGGGAACGGCTGAGGGAGAGGCCAGACGGCCCAACGCTGGAGAAAGTGGTCAAGGTGGTGGTCCAGCCACCGGGGCCGGACGGACAGGCATGTGTCCCAGGGACCCTGTGTGCCCTGCTGGTCGCCTGTCCACACACGCCATCCAGGAGACACCAGGTCTGTGCTGGTCCACCTTGCCTTTCATGTCATTAACTCTGTGACTGTGAGTTGATTTTAAAGACATTTCCACCTGTGGGTGTCAGTGGCCGGCACTCAGGCAAAGGGGCGGCAGCGGTCACACCTTGGAAATATCGGGGGTCTGGTTCCAGACCACCACAATGAAGAGATTCTGGCAGTGAAGCGAATCACACGCCTTTTTTGGTTTCTCAGTGCATGTAAAAATGATGTTTACTGTAGTCTGTTAAGTGTGCAATAGCAGTATGTCAAGACAAGACAATGTACTTGATTGAATGAAAAATACTTTATTGCTAGAAAATGCTAACCGTCATCTGAGCCTTCAGTGAGTCATAGCAGAGACACCAAAGACCACCCTAACAAATAACAGCAATAATGAAAGAGCTTTAGCTATTGTGAGAATTACCACAATGTGCCACAGAGACATGAAGTGAGCAGACACTGCTGGAAAATGGCGCTGATAGACTTGCTTGACTCAGGGCTGCCACAGACCTTCAATCGGTAAGAAACACAGTATCTGTGAAGTGCAATAAAGCGAGGTGTGCCTGTAGCCCGCCTGTGTCCCGTCAACGTAAACTTCACATTGATGACGGTTCTGAGATTCAAATTCAACTGGGTGCCCGGTGTTTGCATTGGCTACATCTGGCAACCCTGTGAGGGAAGAGCAAAACAGGGGAGACTCACCTGACCTGGCAGTCCCTGGGCTCTGGTTTTGCGGTTCTGGCCTGACAGTCCGCAGTGTTCAGAGGGGGCCCCAGGGTCCTGCTAAGGCGGCCAGAACCAGAAGGGAAGGGGCTGGAGGTGAGCCAGCCCCCAGGTCCTCTGTGCTGGGTGTGGTGGCTGAGAAAGGTCGGGAGGGAAACGGAAACAGCCCCTCCCGGAGAACAGTCCTGCCCCCGAGACACAGCTCCCTGTGCACCCGCGGAGGGTCTGGAGCCAAGGCCCGCACGTGCCCAGCAGCCCGGCCCCTCCGGCCCCCGGTGGGCAGAGCCTGGACAGGCTCCTCAAGGAGACATGCTTGGGGCCATTGGCGGCTCCGACGCAGCCCTCCTGGTGGCTCTCTGCCCCTGAGCTCACGCTGGGGTCTGTCGCCCCTCAGCCAGGAGGAGTGTCGTTTGATTGGATTTGCTGGGTTCCTCCAACAAGATGGACACGCGGGGATTGTCCACGTGGTGAGTCCGCTCAAGTTTCCCAGGCATGCGTGTCTGCGTCTGATGGGGAAAGTGACCTGCCGAGGTGCTTGTCGTGAGGTGAGGGCGTCACCAAGGACCCGGGAAGCACCGTGAGGATGTCAGAGCCGCAGCAGAGCCGCAGTGCAGCGCCCGGACTCGAGGGAGCACGTGGCAGCTCTCGCTGGCGACAACGTGGTGACTCTGGCACGTGCGCCAGTGTGTGCAGGGCCCCCCCCCGTGTCTCGGGAACCACGCTTGCTGTCTGCGCTGTCCCGCTGGAGAGTCTGGGGAGCCAAGGACCCCACACTGTCCACTTCCACTTGGTTCCTGGGTTTGGGACAGAGTAGCAAGAAGTCACAGAGAACGGACTCGTGTGAACATCAGATCCTGGGGGCGCCTGGGTTCAGGGACGAGGACTGAAGGGTGAGAGTTTGGACAGCAAAGCACGCGGGTGTCCCGGGGCTGCCGTGACAGGTCACTGCAAACTGGGCGCCTGAGCACGACAGGGCTCTACTCTCCCACAGTTCTGAAGGCCAGAGTCCAAGATCAAGGTGTCGGTTAGCTCTGAAGACACAGGGGGCACCCTCCCTGCCTCTCCCCAGCTTCTGGTGGCCGCGGCAGTCCTCGGTGCTCCTTGGCTTCTAGACGCATCCCTCCAGCTTCCGCCTCTGCCTTCACGTGACGTCCTCCTTATGTCCAAACGTCCTCATCTTTGGGTCTGTTTATAGTCTCAGCATTTGTCAGATAATGGCTAGATTGTATATTGCCTCTTAAAATGTGCTTTGTCTTCATGGATCCATCACGTTGAACATTTAGGTGCCTGTGCGAATTAACTATTATAATACCTGACGGTGTTCACGAGTCCAAAGTCTGCGATTATGTTTGCAAGCAATTTTGCTGTCAGTGCCCTTCCAGCTGGAAGGTCATCCTGTTGTCTTTGTGTCATTGGAAAGACCCAGAGAGGATTGGTTTAGGCGTTGTTTTTTTTGGGGGGTGGGGTGGGCGGGGGTTAGTCCCAAGCTTGTATTTGTAGGACTCAGGACAGCACACCTGCAAATGTTTGTGTAGCATAGATTTCCAGACGTGTAACTGCTGAATTAAAAGGCAAGTGCATTAAGGACTTAGACAAATAAGATGGAATTGCCCTCCCAGAAGAAGCCAGTCATTTCCTTAGGGCCCTCCCTACCACTGTGTGGCCTCTTCCTAACTTGATTACATCTGCAGAGACCCTATTTCCAGACAAGGTCTCACGTCCACAGGTACCGGGGGTTAGGACGTCAGCGTATCTCTTGGGGGGACACAGTTCAACCAACAACAGAGGGGCTTTCCTACTAAAGCTGTGTCCTCCATTCAGGCACCAGGACGCTGTGTACCAAGGCACAGTGGCATCACTTAGGCAGTGACCTTGTAGAGTCACAGGAATCCAGGGAGCGTCCCTGTCCCCAGGCAAGGCCTCGTGACCCCTCCAGCCAGGGGTCACGGGCATGCCCTTGGTCGGTCTGTCTGTCTGGTCACAGTTTGGGAGGTTTGATCCTTTACTTGCTGAGGATCCCAGAGGGGAAACTGGAGCCCGAAGCCCCCAAGACCGGGGTCGGTGCCGCGGCCTCATTGGGATTCCGTGTGGAATGAGACGACCTTTCTTCTACTGACAGATCTGTCAGCCACAGGGAAAGGGACAGTCGGCTGGGCCCTGCCTGACCAGACCCTGCACCCAGTGTGGGTTTGCACGGGTCCTGGGCTCACGTTCTCCCTCAAGCTGAGCCTCATCACCGAGCTACCCGTCACCTGGCTTCCACCGGGTTCTTAAGAGTCAGACAAGCCCTGCCGTCACGCGCTGACATGGAAGAGGGAGGTGTGGGTTCCAGCCTGCGCCTGAGTCAGGCAGAGTGGGGGTGACCGGGCACGCGGAGGGGTCAATGAGGGTCCCAGTGAGACGGCCACGGCCTGGGTGGACAGAAGGGACAGGGACTGAGGGAACGGGGTGAGGCCAGCGGCGGACGATGCAGAGCTAGGCCACATCCCCGGTTCCCTTCAGGTCCTGGGTTGGCCTGCTACGGGCAGCTTCCTCACCTGTCTGTGACCTGGGCCACGGTCTCCGGCCTCAGGCCTGGGGCTTGGGGGTTTGGACTGGACGTGGATGAGATGCCCGTGCTGCACTCAACTGGCACCAGAAGCCCCAGGCTCCAGGGAAACAGCCGCACGGCAGGCCCTGTCCCCGCCGAGTTCCCTCATCAGTGTGACACCTGCCTGTTTTCTTGCAAACAGCTGAGGGCCCTCCGTGTAGACTGGTGCACCCCTCCTAGCCAGGCGGCCACACGTGAATCCAGGTGCCCTGACTGTGGTGTCTTTGCAGCCCCCGAGGGACGAGAGCCTGAACGGCCTCCTGCAGGGATACAGGATCTACTACCGGGAGCTAGAGTACGAGGCGGCCTCGGCCACTGAGTCCAAGACGCCCAAGGCGCCGTCCGCTCTGCGGGCCGAGCTCACAGGTGAGCTCTCTCCTCCCCCTGCCCGGGCCCGGCAGCAGGGAGGTTCCTGTGACCGCGGTGCATCCGCCCCCCCCAGGCCTGGGCCTCGGGGGCTGGAGGAGGTGCGGGTCTGCGCCCCACCATCGACGGTGCGCACGGCCCAGAGGTGCCGTGAGCAGAGGCCCCCGGCCGGTGGGGGACCGGGGAGGCTGCCCGGAGGAGGAGCCATCTGAGGTGACTGTCGGGGTAAAAAGATGTCACTGAGGATGTGACGGGAAGCGGGGGACGCAGGGCCCAGCACAGCTCGGTGCGGGTAGGCAAGCAGAGCGGCAGGGGCTCGGGTGGGGCAGGGGTCTGCCGGCCAGCGCAGGGCGTGTGCCGCGTGGGGCTGCCCCAAGTGGAGCAGGTTCGGGGTGCGCCGGGGCGGCTGCAGGGAGCCCCGGCTTCTGTCCCGGCTCCTCTGTCTGCTCGCCTGCACGCCGCCAGGCCCCTCCGCGGACTCTGACGGTCCTTCCAGCAGCCGTCGAGGAAGCTCTGGAGCTGCTGGGCGGGCCGCCGCGCTCCCCCCTCCTCTCTCTTCCTGGCGTCCCACACACTGTCAGAGGAGATACTTGAGCCTTAACCCCTGTGCGCCGGGGTCGGGGCGGGCCGGCCGGGGAGCCGGGGCCTGCTCTGCCGGGGCCTGCTCGGGCCCCGCGTCTCGGCGAGGGTCCCACGTGCTATGGGCAGCTCCCGTGCTCCCTCCCCAGCCCGCCTTTTGGGGCCTCGGGGCTGCAGCTTGGCCCCGGCCCCGCCAGGAGGAGCACTGGCTCAGTCGTGACCCCCAGTCTCAACGTCATCCCGGGTGTCCCTTGCTGACGTCCAGACCGCAGCAAGCGTCTCCCTGGGCTGTGTCACAAAATCAGATCCGTGGAATAAGAGGGTGCGGTGGGGTCTGTGCTCCCGGCCCCTGTTTGTCATCTGCTCGTCCCCTTCAGCCCGGGGCTCTACCTGAGCACAGGTAGCCTGACGAGGCGCCTGTGCAGGCATTGCCCAGGAGACGCCGATCTCCATCTCCCCCTGTGCTGCTTAGGCTACCTCGTGCCGGAGGCGAACTTGACCCGTTTAATCTGAGGGATGAGCACACGCCACCCCCTCGTGAGCCGGGGGGGCCTGGCAGGTTCTCCAGGCAGCGCGGGGGCCCCGGCAAGCGGACCCCGCCACGCGGCGGGTGGAGAGGCTTCCTGGCCAGGCCCCGGCCCCGCGCCCGCAGCCCGTCACGCGACAGCTGCTCCCTGCGTGCTGACCGCCTTTCTGCTCTGCTTGCCCCTAACAGCCCAGAGCAGCTTCCAGACCGTGAACAGCAGCTCCACGTTAACGACATACGAGCTAACACGTAAGTGGCACCGCCCTCAGCAGGAGCCATGTGGCCGTGTGGCCGCAAGCAGCCAGGCAGTGCCGCGTGGCCTCTCGGGGGGCCCAGTGGAAGCAGCTTGGACTTGTGGCTCTCGTTTCTGGGATTCCCCCTCAAATACTGCTTTGCAATATGCCGGAACCACCAGGGAGACAGGAAAGGAAACTTCTAGAAACAGAGGCTGGGAGTGCAGGGTCCCGGCAGCTGGTCTTCGAGTTTGGGACAGGAGGAAAGGCAGAGTGGGCGGATCTCCTCTCTGGCTCCTTCGACATATTTTTTAAGCCCCTTTCTTATTGTGGTAAAATACACATAACACACAATTTGCCATCTTCACCATTTTTAAGGGTCCAGTTCAGGGGCATTAAGCACGTTCACACTGTTGGGCAACTGTCCGTCTCCAGAACTTTCTCATCTTCCCAGACTGAGACTCCACCCCCATGAAACACAGACGCCCCGGCCCCTCCCCCAGCCCCTGGCACCCACCCCCTACTTTCCATCTCTGTGACCCTGGCTCCTCCGGGGGGACCTCACAGAAGTGGGATTGCACAGTGTTGGTCCCTCTGTGTCTGCTGGGTTCACTTCCGGTTCCACCCGTGCTGTAGAGTCGGGGTCTCCTTCCTTCTCAAGGCTGAGGGACAGTCCCCCGCGTGCACACACCCCAGGTATTTATCCATCCGTCCTCCATTCCTCTCTAACCAAACTGCTTCCCCTTGGACTCCTGGCTGGGGATGGGTTTCAGCAACCGAGTGCAAGGCTGAGGGGCCCCGATGCGATTCACTTCAGCACAGAGAAGTGGCTGGATTAGAAAGAGGATAAATGGGGGAGGAGGAGCCGGCCCTCCCCCGGCCCCAGGTGTGCAGGCACCGGCTGCCAGCCCGTGCCCTTTCATCCCGCCACCACCTGGGCCAGCTGACCGGCCTGGCAGCCGGGGCAGGGCTCACGGAGCTGTCCCACCTCCCCAAGCGTCACCTCGTCCATCCGTTGTGTGCTCGCTCACCCCCACGCCCCCCATAGCTCCCTGGTTGTTTCCTTGTCTCTCCGCCAAGTCCCTCCTGGGCCGGGCGCTCCCCCAGACGTGACCTCCCTGAGGAGCCAGGTGAAGAGTCCAGTGCAGGCCCGGCCCCAGTGAGGAGGGCTCCCTCCCGGGGTCTCGTCCAGGCCCTCCAGTCGTGGTTATGAAGTGTAGGAGGGGCAGCCCCGACCACGCAGCAACGTCCACTCAGGTGTGTCTCCGTGGATTCCCAGGCCACACGAGTCCCGGGGTTGAGACGAAGCCTGGTGGTTTGTCTGGCAGCACGGCTGGACCACGTGGACAGAACCTTGACCATGAAATGTACACATATCGGCAAACCGAGGCCTTTGAGGTTTTAATGGCCGTGTCCTGGGAAGAAAATGACGTGTGAATCCAGACACCTCGCCCAGGCCCCGTAGCCAGGCACGAGCTCTGTACTAGCCAACATGGTGAGAGCAGCTGAACTCTAAGCCAAAACATTCTGGAAGGTTCTCCCCGTTGCGTGGCTTTCCCGAGGCCCCAGGTGCGTGCCGGACCACCTGGGTGCATGGTTCCTGCAAATCGTGCCTCCCGGCGAGTGGCTAGCTCAGCAGAGGTGCAGCGGATCCGACCCCCAGGCCCTCCCTTGAAGGTGGTCAAGGTTCTGCCTGCCCTACTGGGCCAGGGTCTCACTCCGTCTGTTCCTACGCTTACGGAGAGATTCTGGACCAAAAGGCAAACCCGGGCCAGGCCCTGTACCCTAGCTTCTTTCCCTCAGAAGAGGAGCCTGCTGCCACCTTCCCCTGAGTGCAGGATGGGCTGCGTCTTTGCCTCACGAGTGTCACTAATGCCAGGACAGAGGGTGGCAGGCCCCTCGCACACCTCTCTCTGCCAGAAAGAGCTCTTCCCCCGCGTCTCCTCAAGGGGCACTGGTCCCTCAGCGTGGCTCATGGAGGGACTTTTCTAAGAAAGGGAGGGGGTCCCGCCAGCTGACCCCTGGCCCCTGGCCCTTGCAGATCTGAAGAAATACCGGCGCTATGAAGTGGTCATGACAGCCTACAACGTCATCGGCGAGAGCCCGGCCAGCGCGCCTGTGGAGGTCTTCGTCGGTGAAGCCGGTAGGTCCTGCGTGCCCTCCCCCAGCCCAGAGCTCAGGCGCCAGCAGCGTCCCCCTCGATGAAGGTCATTTTGCTGGCAGGACAGGAGGCTTCCGGTCATGGCTGGAAAGAGGCCGAGGGCTGGGTGTTCCGACGGGGGCAGCAGCCAAGTCTTGCTTTTGAGATTCAGGGGTGTTTAGCATCTGGATTTATCAGGACCTGCTCTAGGGGAGCGATGCTGTCGCCTCCGTGGGAACCTAGGTGTGTGGGAACCTTCGTGTGTGGAGCGGGGATGTTTGTCAGCTGCCGTCTCTGGCTGGGCCCGGGCAGTGGCCCCGGCCTGACCATCTGTAACAGGCCCTTCCCAGGTCTCTAAAAACCACGTGGATCCATGTTTGTACCCCTTTTAGGTTAGAGGTGGCCCCTGGGTTTGTTTCAAGGACCATCCCTTCTGTGGGGCTAACCCACAGGGAGACGTCGTGTCCTCTGTGGAGGCCAGGGTGCGCCTGCCCCCAGCCGCCCTGCAGCGCGCTGTGCCGCCTGCCCTCTGGCCCACAGGGCGACCCCTCCCCGCAACGCCCACCGCCCCGCCGACGGCCGTCTCCTCCGAGCTTGGCAGATGGCCCGAGGGTTCTGCTCAGATCTGCTGTTGCGGAGTTGGGAGGGTGAAGGGTGGTTGGAATCCCTCTGAGGACAGAGGCCCAGGCCTGCCGGAGGACAGAGGGGTTCTGGCCACTCGGCCGGCGCACAGAACACATCAGGTGACCTTTTGCAATTTGGAGAGGTTATCGTCGTAAACCAATCAGCACTGAGGGCCCAGCTTAGCAGGGTTTTTCTGGAACGGTCCCACAGTATTTTCGTGTAAGTGAGGATAAACCAAGTGAACCACCAGGAGGTCGCATTGGCCTCTACACAAAAGTCTGTCTGGGGGGGAGGGGGAGGTTCCTTGGAGCAGGTGGCGCAGGGGCCAGGCATTCCAGGAGGACGTGGGCCTGGCCACAGAAGAGCCCCCGCGGGCAGGGAGGGGACACTTCAGGGAGGGGACCTGGCGTGTGCCGTCCGTCAGAGCAGGAGCTCTGGGACCTCGCTGGGCATCAGTGCGGGCCTTCGTACCGCTGGGTTGAGGGGCGCACGGCTGGCCAGCTGTGACCTGCAGAGCTGACCTGCCCACCGCCAGCCTGCACTCCAGGGAAAGGACCCAGCCTGCGGGGGCCCGGGCACTCCAGACAGGGCCTCAGGCCCAGGACCAGGGCAGACGTCCAGAGAACAGGGCTGGAGCCTGGGCGGGAGACCCGGCCGGCACTGGGGCCGCAGCCAGCCAGCGGGCGACCGTGGGGTGTGCCCAGTTCATGGGTCTCGTTCTGCGTTTGCTTGTTTGTTTGTTTTGTGGTAAAGCACCGTTAACGTGAAACGTGAAACGTGCCGACCTCATCACTGGCAAGCGTCCAGCTCAGGGGCATGAAGCACATTCACCTGTTGTGCGGCCACTGTCCCCCCGTCTCCTCTAGGGTCCTGCATCTTCCCAAGCAGGAGCCCCTCGGCCGTCAGCAGACCCTCCCCTCTACCCTCCCCCCCGCCCCGGATGGCCTCTAATTTACCTTCTGTCTGTGAATTTGCCTCGTCTAGGTACTTCCTAGGCGGCGACTCACCACATTTGTCCTTTGCACCCGCCTTCTCTCAGCATGTTTTCTTGGTTCATCCATGTTGCAGCAGGTGTCAGACTGTTCCTTCTCATGCAGTAGGTGTGTCCACGGTGGGCAGACACCACATTTTCTTTACCTGTGGGCCCATCAGTGGACACCTGGGTTGTTTCCACCTCTCGGGTTTGTGGTGGAGCTGCTGTGAACTCGGGTGGACCAGGTGTTTTTCCCAAGTGCTGAGCTGAGGCTGAGCCCGTGTGGCCTGGCCCTGATGCAGGGCGCTGGCTGCTCCCGCCCCCTCCACGGGGGCCGCTCTCCCAACACGCACCTGCCCCCATGCTGACTCTCCCCGGGGTGGGGGGGTCGCAGAGAGGGATGGAAGGAGGTTGTCCATTGGCTCTGCCGCCGCGGTGTGGGCGGCAGCCTCCGTGTTCCTCCATCAGGAACACGGAAAGCAGGGGCCGGGACACAGAGGCGGATGCTCAGCCCTCAGCGTGTTGCTCTGCCGTCTGTGTTTATGCTGCAGAGAATGTTCTGAAAGGAGGTTGCCAGTGCTCCCGGTGTGGCTGCCAGTTACCCTTTGCCTCCCAGTCTCCGCCTCTCACAGCCCAAGGGCCCTTATAATGGTTTCGTTCCGATGCTGAGCGGTGCTGCTAACCAGGCCTGCAGAAAATAAAGTTCATTGGGGCCAATTTCCACTCACCTGGCCAGACGCTTCATCAGGTCGCAAACTGGTCAGCATGAAACACTCAGACTTGTGTGAAAACAGCCTGGAAACAACACGGTTTTCCGAGTTAGACCGCCCTGAGCATCTGAGTGTCGGCTCGGCCAGTTTCCGGCTGTGTGATGCGGGGCCAGTTACTTCACCTCTCTGAGCCCTGGCCCTGAGGACCGTGGTGCAGAGGGGAGAGCTGCGGGCTAGGAGTGAGGAGACTGGGGTCCTTGTCCCAACTCTGCCCCCAACCTGCCTGTCCCACCTGCAGGATAAATGTCCAGGACACGCCTGGACTGGTCAGTCAGTAAGAGACCCTGTGTGGTTACTGGACTGGTCTGGCCCATCTACAGAGCAATGAGAGGTTGAGAGTTAATGATCTTTGGGTCCCCTCCAGTCCAAATATGTAATATTTAAATCCTTTTAACCTCAGAGAGAAAGCGTAATCTTTAGGAGATATCTCATTGAGATTGATTTCTGAGTCCAGGCATTTCAAATTGGTAAAAATAATACATTAGTAAGGACTCCAGTTTGCAAGAGATAGAAACCCAAACAGGCTTCAGCTGAAAGAATCAATTATCAATTCACATAACAGAAAAGTTGAAGAGCCTGGGTACAGCTTCAGGCATGGCTGGATCCAGCACCCTAACAGGCTGGTCCCTTGTCCCCACTTGGTTCCACTCTCCTCTCAGCTCACTTCTGTCCGGGGCGGGCTCTTCATCAAGGTGGCCCTGTAGCTTCAGGCAGCAGAAAGAGAGTTTGCTTTTTATACGGTGCCTACAGTGGCAGTCCACTGGCCCCCGTTAGCCTGCCTTACACGCCCATCTGCTGCAGCCAATGGCCTGAGGTCCCAAAGCCAAGGGATTATGTCATCTCTACCTGGACCACATGGACCGAATGGGAGGAAGGATCCCCAGATACCCAGGGGAGATCTGGATGCTGCTGCCAGAAGGGGACTGGGTGTTTGCTCTAGCTGTCAGCGCGGCACTCACGGCAGAGTTTTCCAAGGGGCCAGAGCTGCTTCTGGGAGATGTGTCTGTGGGTTCCTCAGCAGGACTGCTGTGCCAGTCACCCCCGCCCCCGCCCCTGTGAAATCTCCAGGCCCAGCTCTGTGTTCTCGGGGTTCTACAGCTGAAAGGAGCCCATATCCTGGCCTTCAGGACACTTACTACTGGAGGACAGGCCCCACCTTCAGGATAAGGCTGCCCTCCTGCCTGGGACACATCTGTGTTTCCAGACCTCCCAGGCTGCTCCCCCAGGACATACGCCATCCCACCCACACCGTGCTGCATCTGCCTGGGACCCCTGCTCTTCCCCCCAGTCCCTGGGAGACCCCCCAGTCTTCCGCTTAGCCCACCTTCCAGGCCAGCCCCTCAAGGCCTGGCCGCCCTGTCCCCAGCCTGGGCAGAACCCGGGACCCCTCTGCTCTGGACCCGCCCCCCGCTCTGCTCTCGGCACCTGCTGTCTGTGATGCAGAGACCCTCTGACTCACCCCAGTGTCCAGGGCGCTCGGGGCTTCATGGTTGCCTGGAGCGCAGCAAACACTGAAATGTTGGAGGGGTGAAGGGGGTGGAGAGCAGATTCAGATGGAAAGGAAGGAGGGGGCCACGCAGCCTGCTCGACCCCCGGGGCCCGGGGAGGGGAGGGGAGACCCCCGAGGGAGGAGACCCCCCGGGGCCCGGGGAGGGGAGACCCCCGAGGGAGGAGACCCCCGGGGCCCGGGGAGGGGAGGGGAGACCCCAGAGGGAGGAGAACCCCCGGGGCCCGGGGAGGGGAGGGGAGACCCCAGAGGGAGGAGACCCCAGAGGGAGGAGACCCCCCGGGGCCTGGGGAGGGGAGGGGAGACCCCAGAGGGAGGAGACCCCAGAGGGAGGAGACCCCCGGGGCCCAGGGAGGGGAGGGGAGACCCCCTGGGGCCCAGGGAGGTGAGGGGAGACCCCAGAGGGAGGGCTCCTGCCCGAGGCGCCTACAGCCCCAGCTCCCGCCTGCCCTGCAGCCTCTGCCCTTTCAGGGGGCGTGGTGGCTGAGAATCCCCAGGGGCTCTGACACCACGAGGGGCCCCGACAGCAGCAGAGCAGACCCAGCCCCTCCTAACAAAGCCTGAGGCTTCCATCTGGGCTCTTGTTCCAATTGGGTCAAAAACGGATCCTTCCCTGAGCACCTTGTAGGGAACCATGAGGGCAGAGCGTGTGTTGCAGGCTCTGGGGGTGGGGACCCCTCCCGGACCCCGTCAGCGGCTGCCCTGACCCGTACATCCCAGCAGCCCCATACTGCACTCTGAGCTCGTCCGTCTACTGCACGCAGCCCCTGCCCCGGCCAAGTGCTCGGTCCCTGGAGGTGCCTCTGCAGCCCCCATGAGTCGGGGTTGATTCCCTGAGGCGCAGGGCCCGGGGTCCCCTGTCACAGGTCACGGTGAAGATTGTTAGTGGCTTCCCTTCCCTGCCACCTGACCTCGGAGGGCCGGGGTGGAGGCCAAGGTGAGCGGCCCCTGGCCCCGTTCATCCTGCTTCCCCCTGAACCTCAGCCCAGTTTTAAAGCCAGAGCGGATGGACTCTGTCCACATTCAAACCACGCCATCTGCAGAGCTGAGATGCTCACGATCCAGGCAGAGGAGAAGAAACCCAGTGCGATCCCAAGGCAGGTCTGGCTAGACAGGTTGCTGTCAGGCAGAGGCAGTTCTGGGCCAGACAGCGACTGAGTCAGCCAAGTGCTGAGCCTGGGCCGGACCTGACGCCCAGACGCACCTGATGTTCGCAGACTGTCGTGGGACCAGGACTGCCGGTCTGGGGTGTAGGGAGGGCGAACTCCGCACAGCCCAGCAAAGCGCACGTGGGCTCTGCGGCCCGGTGTGCGGCCATGGGGCTGTGTCGGGTGGAAGAGGGGGCCGGGCGCCACGGGGGGCTGCTAGTGGGGGTGCCTGTGCGCGAGCCTCGCTCCAGAGGGGGAGACCCAGGCCAGTCTCGGCCATCACCTTCCTGCCGTGGGAAGTCGCCATCACAAAGGTCCCCATGCAGGGACTTCGGCGTGGCACTGGCCTGTCTCTCCCTTTTCATCTCTTGCTGGAGTCGGTGGGTCCCTCGTTGTAGGTCTGAGCCACAGCCCGCAGTTTCCTCGTGTTGTTCTGTGATCCCAGATGTCCCAGCAGCTCACCCCTGATCAGACCCGGGGCTGAGGTCCGCCCTGTCCCTGAGACCCAGCAGGAGGAAGAGCGTTGTCGGTTCTGCAGTGAAGGAGCCAGGGCTCACTCTGCGTCCAGTGGGCCGTGCCCGTGAACGCTCGGGTCGGCGGTGGAACGTCCGGACTGTGTTGCTGGTTCCACGATTTTCGGGGAAACAGGCGGACATGCAAACTCAGTATTTACGACCCCTCAGTCATTTCAGAGTGGCTTCCGGGTTTCCTTTGGTGTACACGTTGCTTCGGAAGACAGGAGGGTATCTTGAAACTCTTGGTCTGGTTGTCGTTAAAGACTCAGAAAACTGCTCGAGGGCTGCGGGTTCCGCCTGTCTTGTATGGGCTCCAGGCGTGTGATTACCGTCGGTTGGGACGAGAGGAAAATCCCACGTGTGTCTTCTCCCCTTTGCGGCAAGCGAAGGCAGCCCTCGAGCCTCGCGGGACAGTGAAGGGTCTTGGAGGCGCGCTGGCCGGAGCCCGCGTGTGATGCACCGTGAGCGGCGCTCGTCTGAGAGGCGTTAGCGCGGCTTCCCTTCCCACAGTGCACAGGGCTCTGTCCCCGGGGGTCCCCAGGGCAGTGCTCGTGGAACACAGGCCACGAAGGTATGAAAAGCACGGGCAGGTGCTCACCGTTTCAGTGGCCAGCCTCACCTGCTGGCGCAGCCGGCAGTGCTGGTGCAGGTAGAGGCATGGACTCACACCTGGGCCATCACTGGGTGCAACAGCCAGTGGACAGCCTGCCGTGTCCCAGGCATGTGTCGGCACCGTCGCTTAGGCGGGAGTCGCCGTCCCCATCTCCCAGGGGAACAGGGGACGCTCCGAGGTCGTCACCCAGTCTCCCTGGGGCTCCGCCCCCTCGGCGTGCACACCCACGAGCCACTGCTTGGAACGCAGCCCGGGGCTCCCGCGGAGGGGGCGTCTGCAGCCCCCGACCCAGGGCCACGGGGCCCGGAGGTGGCGTGGGTGCAGAGTTGGCCCGTCCCCTCACCGTGCCGGGGAGAATAGCAAGATACCGCTGGGCCTTTGCTGCCTCTCCGGGCTCTCTCCCCTGCACCCCTGACCGCAGGACGCCTGCTCTGAGGCCCGCGTGGGGAAGGAGACAACGAGTCCAGCATCCGCGTTGGTTTTCAAGCGCCCTGCAAGCGCAGTGGGGGCAGGGTAACAGGAGCAAATGCGCCGAGAACTCGGGGTGCTCCCGGGACTAGGCCAGTAGAGCAGTCAGACGCGGCCCCGGGGGCGGGCAAGAGGGAAAGCGACCGGCCCTGGGAGGGCCTCGTTAATGCTGGGACAGAGGGCGGGACAGGGGCCCCCCCCGGGGGTGAGCTGGCCCCCAGGCCCCTCCCGCGGGAGCCCTAGGAGCCTCTGGAGCCACCCTCCACCCGTCCTCCATTCCCCGCGGACTGACCCTTCCTGGGCCCAAACCCCATCCCGTTGCTTTTCTGGTTCCTTCCCTCAGTTCATCCCTGTGTCTGTAAGGAAGCACGATGCGCTCCTGAGAGGGGCCCATGGGAGCCTCCGGCCCCACCCAAGGCTGCCCCCCAGCAGCACCTCGGCTGCACCAGGCCCACCCTACATTCTTCCCGCCGTGGTGGGGTCAGCCGCTCCCCGAAACCCGGGCGTCCCTCTCACGCCCCCCGGGCTCCCCACGCCGCCCTGCCTGGGTTCCAGCCTTTCCTAGCAGACATGGGAGCCCAGGAAGCACTGGTAGAGAAATGACATTATTCATAACTTTATTTCCATCAATGTAGGAAGGTTATAGAGAATATTCTAACGTATAGCTCTTTATTTGGAAAGGGTCGCAAACGCCACACAATTCAGAGTCCATGTCCTCGGCCAGAGTCTCCAGAGAACCCTGCAGTTTACCCGACCGGTGGCTCGCAGTGCACCCTCCACTAGGCCCTTGAAGGCGGGGAGACCCCAGTCCTGCCCTGGACGAGGGTGCCCTCTGGGCAGAAGGGAAATGGCCTCCCGTGGGTCCTGGAAGGGGCTGAGGCCATCCAGGATCAAGCCACACGGGGCGGGCCTCTGAGTGTCACAGAGCTGGGGGTGGACAGCAGCGGGGCTGCAGCTGAGCTTTGCAGGCAGAGTGGACGCTGGATCGTCCACACCAAGGAGGCACCGTCTCCATGTGGGCAGCTGGGGAGACGGCCACCCAGGGTCGGGTATTCACGCTGCCCACTGGGCTCCCAGCAGCACGGACGGAGCCGGGGATCCAGACGGGCCGTGACCCCGTGTCCCACCCGAGCCCAGGTCTCACCCCGAACGCTGGCCCAGCTCTCGCCTCTCCTTCCCAGTCAAGCTCTTCGTGAAAGAACCTGCTTGCTTTCGTTTGCCTTATGTTGTTTAACTCGGGGAAATGAGGGAAATTTGAAGTAGACTGGGACACAGAAGGCTGTGCGCTCAACCACCAGGCACCGTGACCGTCTTCCCCCGTCTCGCCACCCACCTGCATCTCTGCTCGCCTGTTCGCAGACATGTGTCCTTTTTTGTAAACATTGTGTCGGTTTATTCAAAAATACCTGAATGTGTCTCTAAAAGAACTCTTTCAAAAATATGTGTATATAACCACAAAGCCATTATCACACCCAGAAAAATTAATAACAGTTTCTCAATATTATCAGTATCCAGTCAGCACTCAGACCCCCAGGGAACTGCCTACTCTTCCCAACCCCAGTTCTCTCCTCCACGGCCACCCTGCCAGCTCCCGCCCCTCTGCCCTGGGAGCTTCTTATCACCAAGTCGAGTGGGTGCTTCTCAGCCCTGGTCTCGGCCTGACCTCTGACCCTGGCCGACTCCACCTTGGTCTCCATGGCACCCGGACGTGGGAATTGGAGGGAGACCCCTCCACCCCTGCTTGTGTCCTTTGCCTTGGCTCACAGACGCACCACACCTGAGGTGTGGGGCTTAAAGGTTACCTTTGTTTTACAGATGAGAAAAACAAGCACCAAAGTTTCCAGAGGGTTCTCCAGGAATGCTTAGCTGGTTAGGGGTCCTGGGATGCACCGGTGTGGCCACTGCATCCAAGGCCACTGTTTTTCTCTTGGAGAGCAGGGCCCCTCTGGAATCAGCATCAGAGCAGAGAGACACGGGGTTCAAAAATGTGGAAAATCGGCGGGTTAACCAGACTGTGCCCTAGTAGAGCAGGGTTCCGGACCAGGCCCTCAGGCCAAACCCAGCCAGTGCCTGTTTTTGTAAATAAAGTTTTATTGAGACGCCCACTCCCTTACATACAAAGGCAGAGTTGAGTCCTTGCAACAGAAACCTTCTGTCTCTTGAAGCTTAAAATGCTGTCTGGCCCTTTATGGAAACTTCCCAACTCTGCCCTGGGGAAGTAGCTTGGGCCCTAGAGTCGGCAGACCCAAGTTCAAATCCAGTCCGTCCTGGGACAAGTGACTTAACTCCTCTAAGCCTCAGTTTTCTAAGGGGGAAAATGAGAATAAGATCCTTCCCTACAGCTTGAATTTTGTGAATACAAACTACATTGGTTAATTAGGGACCGTGAATTGTGTTATGCGGACCAGGTCGACTATAGTACATTTGTGGTCTGTCAGGACCTGGATCTTGCCGTGATGGGAAACTCACTCTACAGGCAAAGAGGAAAAAAAGAAAACCCACAATAGTCGCGAGCAATGTAGCTGGTTTGCTTGAGTGGCTTCTAACTTTGCGTCTCGTAACGGTAGTAGCAGTGATTAAGCTGATAAGATGGTGTGAGCCGTGGTGATGATGGGAAAACAAAGGTCATTGCTGGATGAAAGCAAATGCTGGGTTTGTTCGGCGCTAACCTTTATCACGGAAATATCTGTGAGAAAAATATGCTTGTTCTTATGAGTCTGGAACTCTCTGGCCTCACCTCCTTTCATACTGAAACCACTGTTTTTAAAATACTCTTTGGGCACTCGGCGTCCGAGGGCTGCCGCTGCCTGGTCCGCAGCTGGAGCACCCCTAATTCTGTGCACACGTGTGAACGCGCTCTGTCAGAGCTAAGAGCCCTCGTTAACTCACCCCGTCCTTGGTCCGAGGCACCTGTAATCAGAACCACTCAAGCTCCTGCACCACTCCAGAATTCTGCAATTCTGCCTGGACATCCACCAGTGAAAAGGCCAGGAGCTTATCCTAGATTTCCTGTGCAAACTCTGGGGCCAAGGCCACAGCTGGGTCTGGGCTGGTTAAGAGGACATGTTGACCTTAACAGAGGGTGTTTCGCTGGAACACCATGAAATCCTGCATTTACAACAGGGGCCACACCAAATTCCAGCCAGCCTCTGGCAGCCCAGAGCATGCAGTCTGGCCTTGGGCTGGGTGCTTTCCCTGAGGAGCTCGCACTGGTCAGGGTGTATTAGTTATCTGCTGCTGGGTAACAAAGTGTCCCAACGTAGCTGCTCAGACAGCACACACCTGCTGCCTCGCAGAGTCTGTGGGTCAGGAATCCAGACTCAACTTAGCTGGGTCCTCTACCTTGGGTCTCTCACAAGGTGTCGCCAGGCCTGCAGCGCTGTCCAAGGGCTTGACCAGCGAGGGCCCCTCTCTGAGCTCACGAGTGGTTGTGCCTGGGACCCCGTTTCCTGGGCTGATGGGCAGAGGCCTCCCCGAGGTCCTCGCCTGGCCACCTCTCCGTGGAGCATCACCATAACGGGCTGGCTTCCTTAGAGGGAGCTGGTGGGGTGCGAGAGGAGCCAGGAGGGGGCACCAGCAGGAGGGGCGGCTCAGGCTTCCTGACCTGCCTGCAGGAGGCTGCCCACCCCACCGCGTCTGCCATATCCTACGTGTCAGAAGGATCGCGTGAGGCTGTGAGCACCAGGAGTGGGGTCCCTGGAGCTGTGACCGGGATCCATGGTGACACACCTGGGCTGCCCTCGGTTCACACGGGAACCACCAGGGAGACGAACATCTAGACACGTCAGCGCGTGGTGACTCGATTACCTACCGTCTCTACAGGGACAGAGCCCACACAGAGCAGTGCCCTATGTGCCCAGTGCCCAGATAAACCCTCGGGCAATTATCTGGACAGAGAGGTCACCTCGGGGACGAGCTTGGGGGCACCACGCGCCCCCGCCGGGCCTTGCTTTGCCCTCACACCACCCATTTCATTTCAGCTCGAAAACCCTTTACGTCTGATATTTTCTCCAATCTTAAAAACAATGGAACTGCAGCTCAGAGATTGAACAGAGTCCCAAGTCCCACCAGCTGAGCCCAGACCTTAAACTTGCCAGCCAGGGCTTCTTCCACAGCCTCCCAGCTATGTTTTCTATAGCCTGGAGTATATAGCATTGAGTTTTTTGAAAATAGTTTTTGTGACCGGTTTCCTGATTCTTCTTGCTGAGCTTCCTTGGAGTTGTTTTTGGTCCTGGCTCAGCAGTGAGGTGATGGGGGACAGGCGGGGGGCTGGAGCTTGGAGGGGAGGACGGCAGCAGGAGTGAGATGTCCCCCCTACCCACCCACCCCACCCACTACCCCTGCCCCGGCCCCAGGAATTCCCCTGGGAGGGAGGGAGGGAGGCTCAGAGCCAGGCTGCCTGGTCTGTACGAGGCCAAATCCCCACGCTTGCTGAGTGTGTGACCTCAGGCAGGTTACCGGAGCTCTCTGGGCCTTAGTCTTCCCGTCCGTGTAATGGGCAGTGACTTGTACCCACCTCCCCAGGTTAGGAGGATGAAGTGAGCCCAGATGAAGGGTTTGGAAGAGATATCTGATCCCCTGGTGTGAAGGGAGCACCATCGGTATCGGCATCAGCGCTGTTCACATCCACTGACGGATCCCTACGTTAACCAGAAGTTAAAGCAGACGTTAGCACCACCGCATTTGTCTTCACAAGTCCTGGTGGTTCTGGAGAGATGGGGGCTGTCGGTTGAGAGAAGGGTGGTGCGTGTCCCTCATGTTCGTTACAGATTTATCAGATACGATCTCACTTTGTCTGTTGTAAGCTCTGTGAAAAATTACTTTGTAATGTCAATGGAAATGCTCATTGATGGACCTCAGTTCCTGTGGGCGGGGCTCACAGCTGCCTGGCATCCTGGGTGACCGGGCGTTGGACGTCCCCGTTTGGTGGCAGCAGTGACTCACAGCCTTCTGGAGGAGGAGGGGGCTGCACGCCTGCCCGGACGTGGCTCCTTCCTGGATCCGTACGATCCGCCCGCTCCTTCCTTCCTGGGCCGAGTCGCTGCTTGTCCCTCGGGGCCGAAGCCCCGCCACCCATGTAAACCTCCTTTATGGACTGAGGGGGCCCAGAGGCCACACGGTTACCCAGACCTGGAGTCCCTCCCCGCCGGTTAGCCCTGCTTAGGGGAACAGATGTGGTGGCAAAGTTTGCTGAGAAGGTGAAATTACATTTGAGAATTCTGTTTCCTACTCACTTTTTTTTTTTTCTTTTTTCGGTACGTGGGCCTCTCACTGCTGTGGCCTCTCCCGTTGCGGAGCACAAGCTCCGGACGCGCAGGCTCAGCGGCCATGGCTCACGGGCGTAGCCGCTCCGCGGCATGTGGGATCTTCCCGGACCGGGGCACGAACCCGTGTCTCCTGCATCGGCAGGCGGACTCTCAACCACTGCGCCACCAGGGAAGCCCTCCTACTCACTTTGACAGGAAATCAGAAGCAGTGTTTGACCAGAGAAATGTTGGTGTAATTAAAGTGAACTGATGAATGTACAATTTTTTAAAGATCACATAAAGAGATTCATATTTCATTATATTAAAACACTAACAATGATCCTCAGATTATCAGTTAAAAACTTGCTCTACCCAAGTAATAAATCACTGGCTTATGAAGAGTGAAAGTCAAAACCGAGCATGGTCTGGCCTGGTCCAGCAACAGCAGTTCCAGCCCCCGGACGCCCGTCTGTCGTGACGCTGGCAGACGCCCTGCCCCGCAGCTCTCCACCGCTCCATCCCCGCCTCCCCGGCCCACGGTCCCGCGTTAAGTCCCCCCCATTCCTGAAGAGCCAGCTGGATGTTCTGTTTCCAGGAAAGACCCCACGTCCCCCGGCCAGAGGTGACCCCTCGTGGCCCTTTGACCCTGTCCTCACATTCCTCCTGGTACTACGACTACTGTGAATTATGTCTCCTGTTGCACTTGTCTTGTCCATCCTTGCGTCCACGCCGAGCTAAGCCGAGGGCCTGGTTGATATTCAGGAAAACGTCAACAAAGTCACTCCGTGGCGACAGATCACCCCCGAGTCTCAGCGCCTGAAACACCACCCGTGTGTTTTCTCTCGCGTGTCCCTGTCCTTCACGGTCAGCTGCGTCTCTCATGCTCGCAGACACAGACGGGGATCAGCGCCCCTGGGGGCCCCGCTGGTCTGGGGGTGGGGAGAGGTCGGCGCCATGGAACGCTCTGGAAGCTCCTGCTGGGAAGTGCCCTGCATGTCACTACTGCTCCCCTGTCGTCAGCCAGGCCAGTGTCGGAGGCATGCAGCTCCCTCAGGGGGGACTGTCTGCAGGGTGGGTGGGCGCCCCCCGCTGTGCCACGAGGGCAGAGTAAGCGGGTGAGCGGGGGCCGGATGGTGAACGGTCCCACCCGAGCAGCTGACGAGCCCCTGCCCCCCCAGCCTCGGCCGTTTACCAAATGCCTCTGAGGCGTTGTTTCCTCTCCTTGCCGTGGTTTCAGCACACGGCTGCCTGTCCAGCTGTCTCCCTGGAACAGAGGTTCTGAAAGGTTGACGTGGGGGACCCCGATGAGCCCAGGGCCGCCCAGGGTCTGCGGGACACCGAGCCCGTGAGCCAGCGCCCCCTGTCAGCAGCAAACCTACACTGGGCCAGGGCAGCCGCCGTGCATCCCTGACGCCTGATGGCCACGTCGGGGCCGAGCAAGCTGGACAAAGTGCTGCCCTCCCTGCTCCGTGGGACCCGCCCGCCGAGTCCAGCCCACAGCACCCAGCTGTGCAGGGCCTCTCCTAGCGCTCAACCAGAATCCCAGAAGATTCCAGAAATCGCTGGGATTCCACTATTGCTTTCAGATGCAAGGAGCCCCCAGAAGTCCAGGAAGCTTCTCTATCACTGCCCTGCCCGGACCTCTCTCCGGGGGGGCCAGGGTGGCGGGAGCGACCCCTCAAGACTGGTGGGTGACAGCTGTGGGAAAGTGTCGTCTGCCTGGGCCGAGACGCTGGATGGAGAGAATCTCCGCTCTGTGCCCTAACCCTGCACCCGCCTTCCAGCGCTGTCCGTGGGCAATCTGCATATCAGCAAACACCAGGGACTGCCAGGCCGGGCCAGCATGCTTTTAAAAACTAATTTCATGCATTTTAACACAGCATTCTAAGCTGATGTTCGTGTGCGCCGTACTCCACAAATGCTAAGGTTGGAGAACAAGAGGATCACGATCCATCAGACGCTCCATCGGTTTCCAAACTGAGCACCTTCGTGACAGAAAAGGATTGCACTGGGGGTGTAGACAGACGGCCTTCCTGAGAGTCAGGGTCTCCCATCAGGGTGGAGACCCTGAGGATCTCCGGAGCCAAAAAAATAAGTCTTGAAACCAGCGTGCTTTGCTCTGTGTTCACCTGGGTTTCTCCCTCCCCTGCTGTGTTAGCATCACAAAAGTCCTTGTCACCTGCAGCATTTTTCTGGCCCGAAGGGGCTGTGCTGTAGGACAGCTGGGGGGCATGGAGACAGCTCAGCATGGGGACAGCAGCACCTGGGGCTCAGCCGCCCGGGACAGGACCGGGGGTGGCGGTGGAGGGAGGGTTTGTCCAGCCCGTGTCGACCCCAGAGCCGTCGTGGTGGGCCCTGGGTTTGGCTGTGCTTCGAGAGGGAAACTTGGGGGACTGGGGCGACCACGCCCAGATGGTCCTAACCCACCACCAGGGTAATGGCTGTGCTCAATTTTGCCTTTCACATTTTAATCGTACAACAGTAATTTTGTGATAGAGTCGCCCATGGCAAACATGCAGAAGACATTAACTTTATTTATGTTTTGGATTATTAATGTGGCTGTTAAAATTCCTCCAGTTAGTTTTGATTGAATTGTTTTTTTGTGGGATTCTGTTGTTTAATGGAGCGGTAAATAAGAATTTCTGTTAATGAGGCTGAGCATCTGTCACAACAACCTGGTGTGGGTTATTAACATTTCCATTAACGGCAGGGTGGGCAGCGATAATACAGGAGCCACACAGTTAGAACAAAATAAATAGTCGTGTCAGGCTGAGTGGGTGTTAATTACCATTTTATTCTGCACTGGTGGTGGGGAAGCAGGGAGGGGAAGATGCGGGGGAGGGGTGCCTCAAGGAGGTCATCCTCTCCCCAGGAGGCCTCTCCAGAGAGACTGTGAGCTGGGCTGCCTCCCTCCGACCCTGACGTGTGGTCCTTTCCATTCATGGCCCTAAATAGACTTGAGTCAAGAGGCAGCGCCCGGGCCGCAGGCAGGGCCACGGAACGTGAGGGTGCTGGGTTGGCGCCCTGCCCCTGCAGCCATGTCCCCGACAGCTCCGTGGAGCTCCCCAGGGTCCAGCCCAGCGTGGAGTTCACCGGGGGAGGGGTCACCCAGGTGGGAGGAAGGAGTAGCTCCTGGGAGGCAGAGGACAGACGGGCCAGAGGGGAGAAATGTCCCCAAATGTACACGTGCGTCGTTCCCAACTTACCCGCGGCTGCCTGCAAGGCCACGGCCATGGCGCCCTGTCAGTCACCTTTCACCTTTGACCCTGCTGACACCAGCACAGCACCCGGGGGCGCTCGGGGTTGGGAGGGAAGCAGTGGGACCGGGTCCTCCTGGGGGGCGCGGAGCAGTGGCCTCTGTGCTCCGTCCCCAAGGAGGGGCAGCCCCGGGTCTGCAGACGTCAGCTCCACCTGGAGCGGGGCTTCGTACCCCAGGATCCGGGACTCGTGGTGGGAACACACATGCCTTTCTTTCTTTATTTTTGGCCGCGAGGCCTGTGGGATCGTAGTTCCCTGACCAGGGATCGAACCCGGGCCCTCGGCAGTGAAAGCGCAGAGTCCTAACCACTGGGCCGCCAGGGAGCTCCCACAAATGCCTTTATTTTCTCCAAGTTCCACCTGGAACTGAGCATCTCCCTCGGTTATGAATGTGGCGACGTACCAGTGCCGCATCACTGGGGCCTGGGACCCTCTCAGCAGCAGGGCCCCTGGGTGTGCCCCCATCGTGGCAAGGTGGGCTGTTGCTGCGCCGTCTCTGCTCATCCCACCTGACCTCAGAGCTGTCGCTAGAGCAGCTCCTAAGCCTGACTTCAGGGCTCAGTCACAAGCACAAGCACGTGGGTTACTGTATCACACCTTCGTTTTCCAAAGCTCTGCTGTGTCTCGATATAATCGGTTTTCTTTGGGATTCTCCAGATTGCATTGCATGCATTTAAAGGCATGGTTCTGTGAAGGGTTTGTGGTCATGCTGGCATACAAGCGGGGTGGTCCAGGGCAGGGTCTTGGGACTTCTCAGCAGACCCCGCTGTTCTCTCCGCAGCCCCGGCCATGGCTCCGCAGCACGTGCAGGTGAACCCCCTCACGGCCAGCCAGCTGGAGGTCACGTGGGACCCGCCGCCGCCCGAGAGCCAAAACGGAAACATCCAGGGCTACAAGGCAAGGCGCTCTCTCGCTTGGTTTGGCTCTTCCTTCCCGGTCACTTGTGGGCCAGGGTCAGTGGCCTGAATCCCCAGATCTCCCGAGGGCTCCGCTGGGACCGTGGCCGCCCTCGGCTCACCCTGCCCTTCTGCTTCCCGTCCTGACTCAGGCCGACAGACCCTCGGCCCCCAGAGCCCGGGCATCACCGAGCGGCTGGAACGGGCTCAGCCTGCCCTTGCCTCTGGCCTGGGAGAGCGGGACCCAGTTCCCCGCGCAGCCAGCAGCGCCTCCCTCCCCCTGCACCCCCTCTGGGAGTCTCCACGCCTTTGCTGACAGTAAAAGGGAAGTACTCAAGAGGACAGGTTCCCCCGCTCCCCAAACCCTGCCCTGGGTCCGAGTCTCTTGTTCGGTAGGTCCAGGATGGGGTCCAAGGGTTTGCATGCTCCTGGGAGCCTCACTTTGAGAACCCTTACACTGAATTGTCATGATTCCACATTAAATATCCCAGAGGTGGGATCCAAGAAAGGCAGCAGCCCGTTGCGGTCCGAGCATCAGGTGATGAACGATGACACAGAGTTGGTGGGGGCAGGAAGCCCCCCGCAGTGTTCCACCTCCAACATCACCCCTGCGTAGGGGGCTCGGACCCCTTGAGATCAGCTAAAACTGTTCTGAAGTGCCTGCTATCCCTTGAAAACTCCCCACCTTCCTCCAGAGTGAACTTCCTTGTCTGGTCTGTTGAGCCCAAGTTGATCAGCCATCAGGCTCCATGGGCTGGCCTACCCTGCAGACTATTGGACCAATTAGATGTCCCTTTAAAAATGACATTTGTAGGTGTTTTGTGAAAATAAATACCATCCTCCATGGCAGGGCACCTGCAGTGGTTAATGAGGTCACAGAAAGTGCCCTGAGCCCAGAGGCAAGGTGCTGTTTATGTATGTCCAAAACACGTTTCCTAATTTCCTAATGATAGAGACATTGAACCTGGATATTGATTTCAAGTTAGTAAGGCCTGTTCAAGCAGAGCATCTCATCTGGTCAGTTCAGAGAGCAGAAGCTGAACTGCGTCTTGCAGGTGGATACAGAGAGGCTCCCCCGCCAGCTCCGCTCTGGCCTGGCCGGGCATGCAGGCACGGGAAAGCAGGGCACGGGAAAGCAGGCCCCGGGCCCCGCGCTGCCTGGCAGCCTCGGCTGCCCTGTGCGTGGGCCAGCGGCTCTCACGGCCTGGCCTGTTGTAGGCCCACAGAGCTGAGGTGGATCTGTGGATTGGGGTTGTCTTTGGGTGGCCTGGCTGGCACTGGCTTGGGCAGTGGTTCTCGGCCAGCTGTCTAGGGAAGCAGTTCTGATGACCTTAGCAAACCTTTGTACGTGGACATCATGTTTGCCCATGAGCGCGTTAAAAACTAGACGAGAAGAAACGGAACCCAGGAGAAACAAGGGCTGCTCCAACAGGGCTGAGCCCTACGTGGTTCATCTCCACGTTATTTTTGGCTGTTTTCATATCCAGAGTATTGGGTCACATTGATCCAAGCCTTCGATCTCAGCCTTAAAGAAAACGTGGGAGCGTAGGGTAGAGGTTGGGGGTTTGTTCTCCCCACAGGCTGGAGCAGGGGGTAGACTGGTCTCCCTTCTGTCCAGAAGCTTGGGGGAAGGGGCACGACCCCCCTAGCCAGGCCTGTGAGAGAAAAGGCACTTTCCTGGCAGCCGAAGGAGATGCCACCTCCATCCTCAGGCCCCGTCCACCCTGGCCTGGCCTCAGCCACCCCCGGCTCTGCAAAGCACAGCTCGGCCCCCGGGAGCACTCAGGTCCCCTCTGGCTCCGTGGCCACCTGTCCCCAGGCTGAGAAACAGAGGGGGCGCCACCCCTTCCCTCCCACGCTGGCCTCCAGCCTCTGGCTCTTTCTGGCAGATCTACTACTGGGAGGCGGACGGCCAGAACGAAACGGAGAAGATGAGGGTACTGTTCCTGCCCGAGACGACGGCGAAGCTGAAGAACCTCACCGGCCACACCAAGTACCTGGTCAGCATCTCGGCCTTCAACGCTGCTGGAGACGGGCCCAGGAGTGACCCCCAGCAGGGCCGCACCCACCAGGCCGGTAGGAGGACAGTGTGTTTCCTTTCCACAGCCTGGGTCACCTCCCTGCCCTGGAGCTGTTCCCCGACCCTCCCTCTCCATTCCCTCCGCTCTCCGCTCTGCCTGTCCTGTAAGCCAGAGCCCGCGTAGCTGGGAATTTCTGGGTCCGATTCATGTGGTGTCCCCAGCGCCCAGCCCAGGCCTGCTGCGTGGAGCTGCCCCGTAAGCATCCACCAGTGTGAGCAGCGTGGGCCGTGGGGGGCCGGGCTCCATCTGCACAAGGCCTCATCTGTCACCAGCAGGACTTGCTCCAGGCCCCCGGGGGAGTCTCTCAGGGTCCAGACCCCGGGGCAGGGGAGCTCCTTGTATGTTGACGTGCTGAGCCCAGGCCGCAGTGTTGGCCTCCCCGGGCCTCTGGGCCACAGAGTCCCCTGGAAGCAGCTGGCAGGCCGTCTCTCAGACACAAGCCCCGCGCAGGTCCTAGGGCATGGCCGGGCTGCCCTGCCAGGGTTCACACTGCCTGTGACCTCCTCTCCTCATCTGGGGTACGTTCTGAGCCGCTCACTCACTCTCCTGGCGACTCACAGAGTCCCTAGTGGTTTGGGGCGCTTCCTGAGGCTGACCAGGCTTCCCGAGGGAATGGCGGCTGGGCCCTGCGTCCCGGGAGCTCTGGGGCCTTCTTGAGATGCAGGGAGTGGAAGGCTGGCAGTGTAAGGTAGGGAGCCCATGGGGCACAGACCCACTGGCTCCAGGCTCCCCAAACCTCTGTGGGTTCAGCCTTCCCGGGAACGGGCTCCTGAGCGTCAGGCCCCCTGGGAGATGACCATGACTGCATTGCAGGGACTGCGTCCTCGGGGCCCGTCCAGCAGCCCGGGAGGGGCTGTCTGTGGACTGTGGGCTCTGAACAGGAAGGGTATGGGCGGACCTGTGGGGCTGAGGGTAGGAGGTGGAGGCCCTCGGGCACTGCAGGCCTGGCAGGTCACAGGGCCAAAGGGCCCCCAGTGACGGGGGAGGACCGAAAGGGGGCAAGTGGGGGCCTATTCAGTGGGCATTTCTGAGCACGGAGGGGAACCCAGCTAGGGGGGCATCCGTGCCCACTGGGGTAGGGGCAGCTCTGGGTGCCAGCACCCACCCGGCCCTCCCACGGGGCCCAGGCAGACGGGAGCCGTGGGCGGGGTCAGCGTCCTCCCTGGCCACACAGCCTGCCTCTGCATCTGCCAGGAGCTTCTTCCAGCTCAGGGTGGCGCGTGAGCTCCCCCATCTCCAGACCAAGGGGGCCAGTAAGATGGCCGGGCGCCCGTGGGATTTCAGATGAGGACCAGTGTGCGGGGGTGTCCTCGGAGGCCTCTGGGCCCCCCAGGAGGGGAGGGGAGGGGAGAACCCCCCCCCCCAGAGGAGCAGGACTGGAGCCCGTGGAATCCTCCAGCAGGTGCTAGAAGATGGCACTGTCTGCACTTCATTTTCTGTTTCCATCCATTATTCGTTTTCATGCCTTTGTCATCGCATCTCTCAGGCTCCTTTGTGTTTAAACACCGCCGTTTTCTCTGCTCTTCTCGGGAGGGTCTGAGTTTCTGATTGACCCTGGGAAGTTCGAAGATGATCAATAAATCTCCTTTTCATCCACGGCATTGAGACTTCACTAAATTGGAGATACCATCTAATAAGATCTCTGTTCCACGTGGAGGCGTAGACACGTATGTAGATGGCGTAAAGGGGCTTTGGTGAACGTCCTCTCTGTCCTGCCCTCCAGCTCCCGGGACCCCCAGCTTTCTGGCATTCTCGGAAGTAACCTCCACCACGCTGAACGTTTCATGGGGGGAGCCCACGGCAGCCAATGGCGTCCTGCAGGGCTACCGAGTGGTGTACGAGCCCTTAGCGCCTGTCCAAGGTAAGCCTCCCGGCTGCGTGGCAGCCACCGTCTACACGGCTCGGCGCCGGGAGGGGCGGGTGAACACGGCCCTCTCCGCAGGGCCCCTGACCGGCCTCTTTATCCCCCAAGACCCGCCCCTCCTGCTGCGCCTGAGATCTCAGTGCGCGTCCCACCCTGGGTGCCGCAAGCTGGAGCCACGAGGGCGGCTGGGCCCGGACGCTTCCCTCGGGGGCTCCTCGGGGGCTGCCTTCATTCTTCGTTGACTCAGTGAGGCTTTTGTTTGTTTTTTGTGTCGGGAGTGGGGGTTTTTTGGCCCGCACCTTGCGGGATGTTTCCCCACCGGGGATTGAACCCCGGGCCACTGCAGTGAAAGTGCCGCGTCCTAACCACTAGACTGCCAGGGAACTCTGGTTAGCAAGTCTTTTTTAAGCGCCTGCTGTGCGCCAGGTGCCGTTCTAGATGCTGGAGTCTGTGGATCCAGGGAAGCTGGGATCTGAGCTGACCTGTTCATCGAGATCCTTGCTTTCCTGAGTGCAGTGAGCTGTGCTCCAGGGAGGAGAGAGCCACACACGAACAGACACACACAGAGTCTGATAGTGATCGGCGCCGTGAAGGACGGAGTGGGGGGCTTCCCTGGTGGCGCAGTGGTTGAGAGTCCACCTGCCGATGCAGGGGACACGGGTTCGTGCCCCGGTCCGGGAAGATCCCAAATGCCACGGAGCGGCTGGGCCCGTGAGCCATGGCCGCTGAGCCTGCGCGTCCGGAGCCTGTGCTCCGCAACGGGAGAGGCCACAACAGTGAGAGGCCCGCGCACCACACACACAAAAAAGAAGAGAGTGGGACCGCGTGAGAGCGTCGGGCGTGGAGCAGAGACAGGCGCCGAGAGACAGGAAGGGCCCAGGAGCCCAGCATCCGAGGCGAGACTGGCCCACAGAGGCTCGGTCACGCGGGGCCTGCAGGGAGGGAGCAATGCCAGTCGTCCGGGCGGCCACAGGGCCAGTGATGTGGGGCCGAGGTGGAGCCAGAGGCACTGGGTCTGAGTTACAGGAGACTGGGATCCCCGGCTGAATCAACCCCGGCGCCACCAGGGGGGCTGGCTGGGGGCTCTGGGAGGGGATGATGGACGGGAGAGGAGAGGACGGGTGCAGGGGTGGACAGGGTGGGCGGGAGGGAGCCGGGCCTTGACGGCACGCTGTCCCTGCGCCCCTGCTGTAGTTGGTGCCGCCAGCTCTGTGTTGATTTGATTTCTTATCCACTCATCTCTGCCCACTGCCCGACTCCCGGAGCGCACACTGAGGGCCGAGCGGGCATTTCTTTCTGTCCCCACTGTGTGCCCGGCACTGTGGTGCAGAGAAGGGAGGTGAGGCCCTGGTCATAGACACAGACAGACTGTAGAAGTTGTGGATTATTTAATGTCTGGGAGGAAAAGATATCGCCCACCCATCAAATGATATTGGCTCTCCATTTAAAGCCGTGATAAAAGCTTCCTTTTAAAACAAGCACATTCAAGTAAAACGGGGAGTTGATTTGAAGAAGAAAAGTCAAGCCCTAGATTTTATTTCATCAAATCTACACTGCCATGGCCTGTGAGATTCATTGTTATTTTATGAAGTGCCGAGAAAGAAAAAATGCTTCCACTAAACCACGGCCCAGTCCTCTTGAAGCATCAGTTCCGAGCTGCATCCCAAATCAGAGATGTAAAAATGCGAGGGGGATAACGTGCCTCTCAGAAAATCGATGAACTTAGGTAAATAACAGTGGAGGTGACAGAGGGTCCTTCCTGTCTCTCACGTGAACTTGAGTAAATAACAGTAGAGGTGACGTGTGGAAACGGTTCGTAAAACAGCCAAGAGGCTGGGGACCAGCACTGATTTAGCACGCTCTGCTGTGTCTTTTCAGCACCCAGCACCTGTCTGGGGACAGGTGGCCTGGGCATGGCTTGGGTCAAGGTCCAGAAGGAGACGGGCCACGTTCCTGCTCGTTCAGTAGGGAGGGAGGGCCGAGAATTAATGGAGACTTTCATTGTGCTCACCAGCGTTCCCTGCACACGCATGCACGCACGCACACGCATGCACACAGATTCCACGAGCCCAGGTCCCACACACTTTTTCAAGGATATTAACCCACTAGTGCCGTTCAGATGGGAAAGGGTTGCCAAGGACGGTGCCTGACTGGCCTCGGCCTCCGCCTCCTTCCTCACCCCAGACCGTGAGTGAGGTTTCCCACGCTTCCCCCGGCAGGTGACTGACTGCTGAGCAGAACATCTGTGTGGGGAGGTTTGCAAGTCTTTCCAGAAACCCCACGGCCCACACCTGTCTCCTTGGCCTCCTGGCAAGGCCACCGCCTGGCCGGATTCTGCCACGGGCCCTGGCTGTGCCCCCTGTTACCCTCCTCTGCACGGTCAGGCGCTAGAATTGCTGCCGGGTTGTTGCAGAGCTTCCCCACGCCTGCCCCCCGCCCCCGCCTCATCCCTGGGGGCGCATCAGCAGCTCGGATTCCCAGTGTCCTCGTGGCTGCTTGTTTGTTTCACGTCGTTTGGACACTCGGGTCCACCACAAGCAGATCACAGGGTTCTCCTGGCGCCCCCGTCAGCGCGACCCTGCTGAGCACGCCGACCGGTAGGTGCCGTCCCTCCGGTACTGACTTCACGCCAGGCCGTACCCACCGTTCTCGAGTGTTCTCTCCTCATCCTCACCACAGCCCTGCGGGGCGCGCCGCATCTATCCTCACGCCACAGACAAAGCAGTCGGGCTGGGCTTCCCTGGG
Organism: Hyperoodon ampullatus; assembly: GCF_949752795.1. NCBI lineage: Eukaryota > Metazoa > Chordata > Mammalia > Artiodactyla > Ziphiidae > Hyperoodon > Hyperoodon ampullatus. Next base: position 3,423,056 of record NC_136927.1, read on the forward strand.
GGCGCAGTGGTTGGGGGTCCGCCTGCCGATGCAGGGGACACGGGTTTGTGCCCCGGTCCGGGAAGATCCCACATGCCGCGGAGCGGCTGGGCCCGTGAGCCATGGCCGCTGAGCCTGCGTGTCCGGAGCCTGTGCTCCGCAACGGGAGAGGCCACAACGGTGAGAGGCCTGTGTACTGCAAAAAAAAAAAAAAAAAAAAAAAAGCAGTTGGGCTTCGGGCCCTTCAGACATTGTCCACGGCCTACAGTTGGGGAACGGCGGGGGGAGAAGAGGGATTCAAACCCAGGCGGGCAGGTTCAAGAGCCGAGGTCTTATCTGTCACGTGATGGGGAACGTCTGGAGCACCTGTGTCTCTGAACGTAAACGTGATGGCGAGCGGCAGAGACGGAGCCCGAGGGCAGTCAGGGAAGCATCTTGCTTTCCCGCTGCAGGTGGGGCTTGCCGTTCCCTGGAGTGACAACAGGTGGAGTCACTTCGGTCACAGCCGTCTTCCCCTCGTTTCACAAGTAGCGAGATATCTGCCGTCCGCAGCAGCGTCCCTTGTCTGTGGGGAGGGCCGCTGCTCTCAGCCTGGGTCTCCGGCCAGTGTGCCAGCCCTGCCATTGGAGCAGGGACGGGGGCTCAGCCCTGCGCTCACTCAGCCGCTGCCCCGGCTCCTGCACCCTCAGCGGCAAACTGTCCAGACGCCAGGCTCTGGCTGTGCACGTCCCAGACCCACTGACGCCTGCTTGCCTGTCAAGTGGCCGGTCCAGGGCTGGGGCTACCCCACGTGACAATGACGGTGACAGGAAGTGTCCAGTCCCGCCTGAGGCGTCGCAGGGCTGCCTCTAGCACCAGGCCGGCGCTAAGCCTGGCCGCCAACCGCAGGCCACCCCGCCCCCCGACAGCTCGGGCCCTGCTCCCGCTGGGGTGAGGCTGGCCACAGGCCTCGAGCCTCCCCCGGCCTCCCTGGCAACCAGCAAACACCCCTTCCCCAGGAGCAGAGCTCACCGACCCACTGCCCTGGTGCCGCCCTGGTGACCCTGTGACCTTCCCGAAGTGCCCTGCTCACCGCCACCCCACCATCATGTCCCAGGATCCCACCACGAGCCCACCTGGACCACGGCCTCTGCCAGAACCCCTGACTTAGCCAGATGTACACTAGTCCTGGGCCCTTCCAGCGGCCACGGCTGGCAGCCAGAGAGGAGCACGGCCCGGCCGAAGTGGGGCCATAAGGAGGCCATCATGCGGGGCGTGGGCAGTGGCTGCCGGTGGCAGTCCTCCTGCTGGTGGGTGTCATGGGTCGAGCACAGGACGGCCCCAGATCGAGCCCCATTGCGTTCCTCCGGACTTGGCCGTGAGACTCACAGTGACCACTGGAGCAGTAACCACCGTGGGGCGGGCGGAGGCGTGGAAAGCGTTTGCACGCGGGAGGCACCCTGTCCTCTCGTGGACACGCCTGAGCCGGCCCTCGGGGAGATGCTGGGGACGTGACCTCTCCGTCCTCTTGCCTTGGTGGACAGCCGGCCACCTGCCGGGCACATGAGGACCAGCCATAGCTGCACGCAGGAGCCCGGCCACAATCGGCCACGCCAGCCACCTCCCAAGGCCTGACCAGCAGGGTCGTGAGCTGAGCTCCACGGTGGCCGCCATAAGCCCTGGGTGCTGGGGCAGCGTGGCCGCCGCGGAGTGTGAGAGCTGCAGCCGGGGACCCAGGTGGATCGCAGCGCCCGGAGTTTAACATGCTTTCGAACAGTCACTGCAGGGTCTGGGATCTGGCCCTCCTGCCACTGCTGTGAGGTGGGCACTGCCCACTCAGGACCGACGGGAAACGGAGGCCTGCAGAGGTCAAGTGCGTCGCCCAGCGTCACACGGGGAAGAAGTAACAGGCCTGGGACAGGCTCCAAATCCCGGGGCGTCTGCACTCCCCGTCCCACTGGCCAACCCTGCGAGTGTCAGAGGGAACCCGCCCTCAGCCGATCATGGAGCAGCGGCACTCGCCCTGGGCGCCTCTCTGCCAGGGCTCTTTGGGGCGTTCTGACCGAAGACCGCGCCGTTGCCTAGCTGAGCAGGCCCGACATCGTGGACAGAGTCGTGGGTGAGAACAGAGAGGCTGAACGCCAGGCCGTGGCTGTGAAAGCACCACACAGCTTCCCGGACCCGCTGAGGGCAGGCTGCCCGGCACCTCGTGCCCTGGTCCAGCCCTGGCTGCCCTGCGTCCCCACACCTGGGCCCATCCCTCCCCAGCGGCCCCCAGTTCCCCGATTCTATATCTCCTCCCCTTAGGGTGGCTGGCTGATGTGATGGGTTGTGCAGGCCTCTTGGAGGGCGTCTCCTGGAGAAGCCTGGCCTGCAGCCCCTATGCTGTTGGATCTGGGATTTAGGCAGGGAACCATGAAAGTAGCAAGCGGGGCTCCGAACCATTTCTGTTCTCTCATATGCCTCAGAGGACCTGTGCATCTCCCAGAGATATGGCTGCAAACGCAGGGAGAACCTCGAGCATCTTTATTTTATATTAACTCTCTGATAACGCCGGTTCCCTTGTGAAGATCACCAAGGATATGATATTTATGTTGATATACACATACACAAGTTTGTGGTAAAGACAGTAAAAAAGCAGTTGTAAAGCAGTGACCTCGCCCTGGGGTGACCCTTCTCCATGCCCCTTCCCCCAGGCCCAGGCAGCGTCTGGAGGGACACCTGCAGACCCTGGTCGTGCAGCCTGCAGCCCAGGCCCCAGGAACAGGGGCGTCGATGTGGTACTGCAGTGCTGTGGACCCCGGGTCCCTCCACCAGGAAGGTAGGCCTGGCTGCGTGGGGAGCCCCCAGGCCCTCGGAACACTGAGCCGTGTCCTTGGGAATCTGATTCCATAGAAGAGCTATTTTTATGTTTTCTTACATGTTTGAAATGGACGTATTTCAGGCGACTGCACCCTGAGGTTTGGAGTGCAGGACATGGTTTTAAAGTTGACGGAATAAATACGACGCCGACGTGTTTGGGAGGGGGTGGGGGGAGGGGAGCAGACCAGCTCCACCTCTTGGCGGGACGGAATTCACAAAATCTGTGCACGGGGTCGGTTTTGCTCTGAGGAGAAGGAGGGCGTTTTTTAACAAAAGAAGGGGCTGCTCTCCAGGAAAACTTTATATCCGGCAGGATCCCGTGTGTGTTCACTGGTGACAGTCAACCGTGGGTGCAGATTGTCATCCCTGAAACCCCGTTCTGGAGCGATGCAGCTGAGGGGCGGCCTCTCTGTGCAGAAATGGCCCTGCTGCTCTACCGAAAAGCCCCAGTCACGCAAGAACAGCCCAAATAGCTCCGAAATAACTTGGAAGAGAATCATGTAGCTGAACAAATGTTTCATAAAAGGCGCAACATGAAGACAGTAAACCAACTAGAATGGCTTCTGGAGACCTGTAGGGTCAGAGGAATTTGCTTGGATGACTTTGAAAGCTGGACCCACTTTGTAGCGAGGACGCACGTTGCTGGGCTCTTCTGAGGTCAAGGCCTCCCTAGGATTCAAGGTGCAGATAACACCGGCCAGTCGCAGCGAGGGCAGGCGGCCCCTTGGTCTTGGGAAGCCCGGCCGTTCTCTGTGTGTGGGACACGGTGGCGCAGACGCTGGGCCCAGGACAGCAGGCACCCGGCGCGTCTCTTCCACACGACCTCTGCTGACTAACGAGTCCTGGAACTGCCCCAGCCTGACATCCTCCTCCAAGAGGTCCTGACAGACATCGGTGTGTTGAAGGCTCTGAGAAGTCCCGCAGTCTAGAGCTTATGTAGCTTTTTTTGTTTGAATGCTTCATTTTCAGACTTGTTTTACCAAAGAACCCTATTTTCCCTTCTGGAAAATGCTGTGTTTGTGTACTTTTCAGTTTGTATCCCCAAAGTGTCCAACCTCTATTTTCTAATTAAACCTAGTACACCCAGCATCACATCTGCTCGGTGTCTGTGTTTGTGAGGGAAGCGTCTCTGTGCTGGCACAGGTCTGTGGAGCTGCGTCACCTCCGCTGTCTGTGGTGACAGGTTCGTCATGTTTCAGGGTCTGTGGATGAAGTTGTCATGCGTTGCCAAAGCCCTTAGGCCGCAGGGTGGGCCCCGCGCGGGGTGGGGGGGCGCCTTCAGCCCATGCAGAGTCTTCCTCCATTTTCCTCCTCCACGTTCTCTCCCCCAGCTAAGCTGGGAAGCCCGAGGTCGCCTCCGACGTGACACAGGGCTTTGTGCAGCTCCAAGCCAAGCGGGGAGGGACCCTCCAGATGTCGGGGGCCTGCCCCCACCATGGTGCCAGTTGCCGGGCCTCCCTCCCCACCGACGTGGCCAGTGAGCCGGGGCCTCCTCCCGCGTGCCATGAGGGTGGTTCTTCCCCGTGTCAGCACCCGCTTACCAAGCTTAGACTCTAACGGCACTTACGTGTGCTAAAAATCGGCCGTTACCGGCACTTACAGTCCCAGTGGTGAGAAACGCTCCCTCAGCAAACCTCGCGGCCTCCTGGTGGTCAGAGCCGAAGAGGCGGTGCTCAGGGCCCTTCTCGCCCTTCCCGGCGGCTCTAGGGGTCAGCAAGGTGGTGACGGTGGACGTGAAGGGGAACTGGCAGCGCTGGCTGAAGGTGCGCGACCTCACCAAGGGGGTGACCTACTTCTTCCGAGTGCAAGCGCGGACCATCGCCTACGGGCCCGAGCTGCGGGCCAGCGTCACAGCCGGGCCGGCCGAGGGTGAGTATCAGGCCTCCTTCGTCCGGCCGGGGCTTGGTCTGCACTCCCGTCGAGCCGTGCTGGACGCTCAGAGCCAGCGTCAGCTCAGGACTCTTTTGGCCCCGCCTTCCAAGGCGTGTGTTAACTGAACGTCTGCACGCGGATGCATTCAGTGTGGGCGAGCAAGTTGTTAGGTGTTGAGCGTGTCCAGTGTGTAAAAAAAAAAAAGCGAAAAGAAGTGCATTCCATTTTTGAAATAAGATACATAGGAAACATTGGAAGTTTTCCTGGCATGAAGAGGGGCCACGTGGTTCCCGCTGTGCAAATGCCCTCGGCCTCTGTGTAAGTGCTTTTGGAGGAGAGGGCAGTGGGTCGAGTGGGCACCTCCACGCCTCAGCTCTCTTGATGCTCTGATGGACCCTGTGAGGCCAGTGTCAGCCCCACCCCGACTTTCAAGATGAGGGACCGGGACTGACCCAGGGGGAGCCCCGCCTGGAGACCTAGCAGCAGAGCTGGCCCCTCTGCGGGCCCAGGAGTCCCGGGCCAAAGCCCACCCACTCTTTTCTCCTCTGTCCACAGGTTCCCCGGGCTCCCCTCGAGACGTCTCGGTCACCAGATCCGCCTCTGAGCTCACCCTGCAGTGGACGGAGGGCCGTGCGGGCAGGACGCCCACCACGGGCTACGTCATCGAGGCCAGGCCCTCAGGTAGGTCGGGCGAAACCCCGAAACGATGTGTCTGCATCTGTAAAAGAGGGGACGTGTCAGAGCTTGGGGCCTCCCCGGCCCAGCATTTCCCTGATGACATGGAGACGGAGGGCACTGACTTGAAATGAGAGGCTCTCTCTCACTCCCCCACCCCCCGCTGTTGATTTTTTAATATTTATTTATTATTTACTTATTTATTTTGGCCGCGCCGGGTCTCAGATGTGGCACACGGGATATTCGTTGCGACCTGCGGACTCTTAGTTGCGGCCTGCGGGATCTAGTTCCCTGACCAGGGATGGAACCCTGTTGCGAGCGCGGAGCCCTACCCACTGGACCACCAGGGAAGCCCCCACTCCCCCATTTTCATAACCACGGCCGCGCTAGCAACCTCATGGGCCTCAGACCCATGGTGTTCTGGCCACGTTACCCAGGCTTAGGGAGAGGATGATTGTCACTTGGATACACGTGCGTGAGAACTTAGGGTCACTTAAGGCCGTCCTCGGCTCGGCGGTGAGACCCACAAGCGTTGTCAGAGGCTCCGCTCGAGATCTCGGTGGAGAGCGTGCTGCTCATTTCGGATCGTCATGAACCTTCCTGTTAGCAGTGAAACCCACACGTCACCCACGGAGAGCGAGGCTGAGATCCGCCCCGACCCCATCCGCCCCAAGAGGGCTTCCGCCTTCTCTCTGTTCAAGTAATGCCTGAGGGCAGACGTCGCTGGAAAGTGAACGATGGTTTGAGTCGGATGTTACAGCTGGAGCTGGGGGGGCGTCACCCTCGAGGAGCCCCGGGCACGTTCCCCGCGACCTTCAGACGGCCGTACGGCTCAGCATGAACATACACGGCGTGCCAGGGACGCACTCGGAAAGCGAATCGCCAGGCCCCGCCGCCAGATGGACTACAGCGCTGCGAGCACTGCAGTGCGCTGTTTAAAGAAGCTATTAGACCGAGGGGGAAGGTCCCCGGAGTTGCAGACGTCACAGGCATCCCTCCTCCCCGCCAAATGGCTGTTGAAAGATTACTGGTTAGAAGTGCCTTCTAGAAACTTCTAAGGAGAAACCTAGTACATAAAACCAAAACAGTGTCTACGTAAAGGCGATGTGAATCCTTCTTTGGCTCAAGAATGCCCATGTTCAGCCCCCGGGCCTGGGGGACCCCGACAGTTTCTGATAAGCAGGGCATGTGTCCTTTTCTGGAATTGGAGGGTCCCAAATCCGTGACGGGGCTGGACTCGCCAGAGGCCTCTGTGGTCACTTGGTCCCCCCGTACCTCTGAAAGCAGTGGACCCAGAAGAGCCAGCCAGCTCTCTGCTGGCGACATCTGACCCGGGGCACTTTCGGAGATCAACAAGTGCCGTGGCTGAGAGGCCCTGTGAGGTCTGTGCCCAGACTGAGGCAGTGGAGGCTGCACTGACCCCAGAAGGCAAAGCCGCTTGCTCCCCAAATCCAGGGAGAGCGTTTGTTGCAAAGGTTGCCTGGCTCAGGCCCACCAAGGGGCTCCATCAGCTTCGACGGGAAAAAATACGTTTTTATCTTCACGAGCCCTCTAGCTGAAACTTAGCTTTCCCTTCACTTATAAACACGTGTTAGTTTGCTTGGCTACTGTAACCGAGTAGCAAACACTGGGTGGCATAGATAACAGAAACGTGTTCTGTCTCAGGTCTGGAGGCTGGAACCCCAGATCGAGGTGTCGGCAGGGTTGGTTCCCTCTGGGGGCCATCGGGGAGGATCTGGTCCAGGCCTCTCCCCTGGCTTCTGGTGTGTCGCTAACAACCTTTGCAGGTCCTTGGCTTGTAGCAGAAGCATCAGCCAAACCCCTACCTTCCTCTTCACGTGGCCTCCCCACTGTGTTCCTGTGTCCAAACTTCCCCCTTTTAGAAGAACCCAGTCATACTGGATTAGGGCCCACCCTCATGACCTCATCTTAACTAATTACGTCTGCAAAGACCCTATTTCCAAATAAGGTCGCATTCTGAGATACTGAGGATTAGGCCTTGAAGGTATGAACGATGAGGGGACCCAGTTCAACACATAACCGTAGGTGAGAAACCACGTAAGTAATTGCAGTACCTGTGAAACCGCCAGCCGTAGAAATCACAGCTACGTTCACATCATGTGCCAGCTGTGCAGAGGTTTCCCAGGATCGTTCGTACTCATCACAGCGTTGAAATTATGGTCGTCTGCAGACCCTGCTAGACCTTCTTATCAAAAGCGTTCATGAAGAAGCGAAAACGTCTGAGTTCCCTGGGACAAGGGTGTCACCTCGGTGCACGTCTCTCCACCACATCTTCCAAGGACCACGTAGCTTAACAAGGGTGAAAAGAAAACCCACGTGATCCAGACCTTCTGCGTACCCAGGAGACGGACGTGACTGTGAACTTGCGGTTACTGCTAGGCATTTATGAGCATCACCGATATAACTGGTTTCCTTTTCAGTTTTATTTTATGCATGAAAACCATGCTGAGATGGGGTCCTTCAGAGTCAGCAGGTTGCCAGAGGGTCCACGGCACCAAGAAAAGATTAGGAAGCCTTGCTCTAGAGGACACGCACCCAAGACTCCCGGCTTGTCGTTTCCTTCTACCTGAAGGCTTGTCTCCCCGACAAGAGTTAAAGATCCCAGTGGACACGTGGCTATAAAAGGGCCACACGAGGCACCCTTGAGGCGATGGAAATGCTGTGGATGTGTTACCGACCAGGGTTCTTGGCCTCCTTCCTCAGTAGAAATCGATCAGAGGCCAGACAGGAAATTCAGGCAAGGCTTTATTGGGCTTTATTGGCTTTATTGCTCCAGCAGGGGGGCGCGAGAACGAGCAACAGCTTCCCTTGCTTGCTCACTCACTGATGGGGGCGGGGCAGGGGGTGGAGTGAGCTTGTTTCTTACATGGGGTGAGGGTAGGGGTGTATCCAGGAGTCGGGCCAGAGGGGAGGCTTAGGTGTTTTGCCCACCTCTTAGGTGGTGTTGTATGCAGGTGGCATGCTCAGTGCCCTGCTTTTGCTCCCAACCTCCTGCTTTTGCTCCAGTCTCTTCAAAAGTGGAAGTTGGGTTTTTGGGTCTCTGTATCTTTTGGGTCCAGAATTTGTCCCAACTGGGCATGCACGTAGTTATTTTTAGTCTCGTACAGTTTCTTTGGTTTTTGTTTCTCGAGGAGAGACATGTCCAGGTGCAAGCATTGCAGCAAAGGGTCCCGTCAGGACTGTCAACATCAGTTTCCCGGTTGCGCTGTACTGTAGCTTCCCAGCATGGCCGCCTTGCTGGGGAACGGGGGGCCGGAACACTGGATAAAGGACACGTGGGATGCCTGTGCTATTTACCACAGCTGCATGGGAATCTACAATGATCTCAAAATAAAAAGCTCAGCTTAAGTTTTTTTTTACATCTCCACGGATGGTCTCCTCCCCCTGGTCAGTCAGGTGCACTGTCTCTCTGAAACGAGCACCTTCGTGGCAGTGATCGGCCTGTGGGGAACGGAACTCCCCACCAGCCAGACGCAGGCACGGGCCTGGAATCTTAGCCCTAGTGAGCACTCAGGGCCGCCCCAGGGTGGGGATGGTGGGTCCTCAGGCTCCCTGGGGAGCTGGTTCATTTCCCCTTGTGCTGTCAGTGCTCATCCATCTGCTGTGATGCAGGAAACGGGGTGCTTGGTGGTTACAGGTGCAGCTTCAGGGAGTCTGGAAGGGGCGTTGCCCCACACCCGAGGGCCTCACCCAGACACGAGCCCTCTGCCGGCAGCTGGCGGTCCGACTCCCTGGGTCATTACCAGAAGGTGGAAGCTGACCCACGGGGACCAAGACACTCCAGGAAACTGACCCAGAGGACCCTGTCGTTTTCGGCGAGCCCCGAAGATTCTGCTTCACTTTCTCAACATTGGGAAGCAGGTTGCCAGCGATTTCGACTGGGCCAGAACAGGCTGCCGGCCTCACCGTCCAGCCACTGAAAGTTGAGGGAGACGCCCTCTCCCCGCCACCGCCCTCCCCCCGCAACGGGGGCCTGCAGCTGCTTGGAGTCAGATGAAATGCATTTACGGATGGTCCGTATTTAAACACCTTGCCAGTACCCTGGGCTTTGGATCTCAGCTGTCATCTAGTACAGGCCTCATGACACAGAACAGCAAATGCCGCAGCATCTCACTCTCGCCCCGAAGCTCCTTGGCGACACCCTCTCCGGGCAGGGCAGTGGTGTCTGAAGGGAGCTCGGTAGTGGTGCTGGGCCCTGGAGGGGTAGTTTTTAATAGGGGGCCACCCAGCTTCCCGTCACCGCGGGCGTCTGGAAAGACTGAGCCACTTTGTTGGGTGGCCCTGGGGGCCCCAGGCTGCCTGCCATTCCCCACCAGGCCTCATCTCCATCTTGCCCTTGGAAGGCATGGAGCTGGTCCGCTTGGCTGGCGCGGGGAGGGTGGCCAGCAGGCTCCAGCGGCCCGGGCAGGTGGCCCTGCAGCCTTGTGCATCTTCACTTGAACCCCTGCAAATTCTGCTGATGCCCTAACGTGAAAACACCGAACTGAACAGCAGCTGGTGACATTCACGTGGGACTAGGACACACACCCCCCCTCACTCCTGGAGAAGGGCGGTCAGCGAGTGTGGACGCGGCCCCAGACGCCACAGGACAGCCTTGCCGAAGGTGCGTGTCTCTGGTCGGGCGAAGGTTTCTTCCCAGTTGGTGTTGCTAAGCTCCCAGGAAGGCGGTGGAAACTGTGCAGGGGCATATGCAGATGATTTATTTACACAAATTGTCCCGAGGCATTTTACTGTATAGATCAGGAAACCTAATTTACATATTTACACAATAGACCAGAATGGCACTAAAGGAACTATAAATATATTTTCCTCTCCACAGCAGCCGTGAAATACATATTTAGGATGTACCCAACGCAAGGCAGACGTTGTGTTGCTCTTTTCACGAGTGATGTGTTTAGCCCAGAGAGGAGAGGCGGTCAGATGCAGCAGGGCCCCGTCCCCGTGGGCCCCTCCCTGCCCACTTGCGGTCCTCCTGGGGCCCCCCAGGCCCCTCCCCACTCTTTCTGTCCACTTCTGATCTTTGCCCGCGGGACTTTTCAACGGAACAAAGAAAAACAATCAGTGCTTTTCAGAAGGTTTAAAATCCATGGAAGTTGCCAAGTCAGCGTCCTCAGCCCGAGGGCTGCGGCTGCAGTTCTGACTCTGTCACTGGCCTGCGTTCACTTCTCCTCTCCTTCACGACCCCGAGTTGACAGCCTGTCGGGCTCTGCAGCCGTTTCTCTCTGGGCTGGGTCCTGGTCCTGGGCCATCCTTTGCATTTCGACGTTCATCTCACTGGTGTCCTACCTTCAACAAGGATCGGATAACATACCATTATTTTATCATCAGATGTATGTAGCCTCAGGTGTAAGCCCCACCTGTTTCAGCTCAATTTCCGACCCAGCCCAGTTACACCAAGAGAAATGGCAGCGTTTAGGACATAAGCAGCTACCAGGCTCAGAGCTGCAAGCCGATGTCATGGCGCTGGTTACGTGAGTTAGTGGAACCAGAACCTTTGGGCCGTGAATGACAGTTTCGTTCAGCGTGGAGACCCTGCTGGGTTGTCCACGAGCTCAAACGTCTTTCTTGGCGTCTGCCTTGAAACCTGCCACAGACATACGCTTCTGGGCGTCGGCAGGGTAAGTGGAGCACAGACCCTGGGATTCGGGAGGACGGTGTCCCTGCTCCCCGGTTACGAGGGCACGGCCGGGAGCAGATGTGCCTGGGCGGCAAGGTGCTGGCCCTGCAGGAGAGAAGCTGCCGCACGCCAAGCGCCAGAAACAAGTGCGGTCGGGGCAGCGACCCGTGTGGACTGGAGGCGCTTGCTCTCCTGGAGGATATTCAGTATTAGCCGTTCTCCTTTTTTAGTAAACAAATGCTGCCATAGGGCAGCCAGGACCGAGAGCTTATATCTTTAAAGGAAAACCAGCCAGTGGGGCGCACGTGCGTGTGTGGACCCTCACGCAGCTTCCCTTCCGAGCCCGGCAGGGATGGAGGTGTGTGACCGGAGTGCGGCTTATCGAGCAGCATTCTGCCACGTGTATTTCTCCACGGCTCCCCCACCTTCGTACCTCGAGGTGGCGACTTCCCAGCAGTGTCACAGTAAGGGGAGGCCAGGAAGGTGCTGGGCGTCCAAGAAGGGGACCCAAGCCCGGCAAGATGCCACGGACACCCCGCCACAGACATCAAGAGGCCCCGGCCTGAAGGTCGACGTGTCTCCCAGGAAGGTCGAAGTCCTGGCACCGCCCGCAGGGCTGGTCCTCAGGCCTCTGGCATCAGCCATCCAGGGATGTGGCTTTGGGAAACACGAGCGACTGCCCGCCTCGGGCCAATCACGAGTTCCCCACACGAGGGTGATGTAGGGGTAGGAGCGCCCCCAGTGGGGAGGGAAAGCAGGCTGGGGTCTGCTGAGCACCCGGCGGGGTGACCTCGCCTGGAGTCTGACAGCCGGTTGAATGCATCCCCAGAAAAACACAAGGGCCCGCACTCCCCTCAAGTATTGATTGAGAATGTAAATCCAGGCCCGGGGATTATCCTGGCGCGTGGAAAATCAGTTGCACAAATCTCATTATGTTTAATAGTTCTCTAATGTTATTTTTCCCCCTAATTTGTAGACATACTTTTCTCCATCAATGATTTATTGAGATATTTAACAACATAATACAAGCGAGGAAAGCAATCCATAGTGGAGAGACGGAGTGGAGGCTTCGGGAGCCGCCAGGGTTTTCTGCCCACCGTGATCGCGGTGTGAATATGCGTGTGGATAAATAGCCCGGGGAATCACAAGAGGAGCCTAAAATGCTGAGTGTGCTAATTTTGGAAAGGCGGAATTAAGCAGAATAAAAGTGCGAACTTCCTTCAGAAGGAAATTCTCTTGGTATGACTCCTCCCCTCGCAGCGTTTTTCAATGTAAAGTAAATCGTGTGTTGAGATTCTGTATCAATATTTTTAAATGTTTTTATGAAAAATGCACATAATTCCTGGAGCTGTGACAGAGCGCTTAAAATAAAATGTGGAGTTTAGGTGACAGGAGACGCAGGGGAAGTAATTCTTTTTCTTCAGTAGCAGGAAAGCATTACAGAAACATTAGTGTAAAAGACGTCCAGAGAACCCACTGCAGCCGTGTTCAGGCCTGCTGCAGATGGTCTGGGAACGCCTTTCACACTCTTAAGTCCCTTAATTTCAATGGTTTTAAGCAGTATCCAGTTTACAAGAGTCTGTATTTTTTTCTTCAGTCTCTTTCACAGCATAAAATTATCTGTCTTTTTAGAGGGAAAATATTGCACAGTTTATTCAGTGCTTAAAGCCCTTAGCACAGTGACTTGCTCATAGTAAGTGCTAAGTAAAATGGTGGTGGTTATTATTTCTGAAAGCTCCCTGTGCCAGGCCCTGTGAAAGGCTATGGGGGCACAAAGATGCATGGATGGATGGATCATGGATGGATGGAAGGAGGAAAGGGAAGGGAAGGAAAGGAGTAAGGAAGGGGCGATGAATCATGTCAACTGATATCTATTGAACTCCTGAAAAATTCAAGAGCCCAGTGGTGCAGACAGACAGGTAAATGTAAAGAAGTGTTCTGGAGGCCCCTGAGCAGAAGCTGTCGTCTCTTCCTGGAGTGTAGGAGTGGGTCAAGGCTGGCCTCAAAAAGATGAATCTGAAAGGGTGCGACGACCTTGTTGATTTTCCTCCATCACCCCCCTGCCCCAGAGACTTACAAACAGCTCACTGAGAACAGGAATCTCACCTGATCCCCTGTTGGCTGGAACAGGGCCTGACCAAAGAGGGAGCACTTCAGTATTTGTGGATCGAATGCGTGGGTGAGTGAGAGGGGGTGGAGGGGGAGGATGCCCGCTGCCACACGGGGACGCCAGGCAGGGGGAGTGGCATGTGCAGAGGAAACGCCCCCTCCGTGCCTGTTATTCCCCGAGCATTCTTGCCAAACCAGAAATAAATCACATATGACAATCATGAGTGTAAACCTTAATATGTTTAGAAGGAAAAGAAAGGCTTAAGCTATGACTTGCCATTTGGACATTATTAGTGGTAATGGGTCACTTGGTGAGAAACTACTATAAATGTGAATATTTAGAAATAAATCATCATCGTACTCCCTTTTTGCCTGTACAGAGATTTATGCCTTGAAAGTCTCATTCACATCCATTCCTTCATTAACCTGTGACTACAAGGACTTAATCGGTGCAAACTCGAAACCCTACGCAAATACAACTTACACACTAGCGATCTCTTTCTGGTTACTGTGGGGTTGACCCTCTCAAACATATCTGGTGTTCCAAGGTGTGTGATAAGGTTGGTTTCCAGATAACCCCCCGCCCCCCGTAAAGCTGTCTGCACGTATGCATGCATATTCAAATGTGCATGGAGATTCCTCTCCAGATCTCCTGCTGTTTTTAAAAGATCACAAACCTGTGCCTATAAAAGAATTTATAATTCATGAAGGAGCACTATTTCAAATGAACATTTTGGGCCCTGAGCCCACTTTTTACTGAAAGACCTCCTTAGAGATTGGATTTATATTTTATTTTGCAAACACTCACGGAGTGTACTGCTTACTAAGCACTTTATCAGTATTAACTTGTTTAACCCTTGCAACACACCTGTGATGTAGATGCCCTTTGTTGTCACCGTTTCACAGATGAGGCACAGAGAGGTTAAGTACTCTCCCTAAGGTCACACAGCTAATGTGCGGTGAGGCAGTCTTCACACCAAGGCTGTCTAGCTTCTTCCTTTCTCTCTGCACCTGATTTTCTGGCCTTAATTTCAATTTTATTAGTGTTTTCCTACACGTCAGGACTTAAAGAAATTCAATATGTATTTTCATTGTGGTAAAATACATAACATACAATTTACCATTTTAACCATTTTTAGGTGTAGAGTTCAGTAGCATTAAGTATATCCACGTCGTTGCACAACCATCACCACCACCCACCTCCAGAACTTGTCCATCTTCCCAAACTGAAACTCTGTCGCCGTCAAACCCTAACCCCTATCCCCCACCCCCTCCCCCTGGTGCCCACCCTGCTACTTTCTGTCTCTATGAATTTGCTCTAGGGACCTCCTATAAGTGGAATCATACAGTATTTATCCTTTTTGTTTCTGACTTACCTCACTGAGCACCCTGTCCTTGGGTTCACCCATGTTGTAGCAGGTGTCAGAGTTTCCTTCCTTTTTAAGGCTGAAACATATTTCATTGTATGGATGGACCACCTTTTCTTTACCCATTCCTGGGTTGGACATTTGCGTTGCCTCCACCTTCTGGCTACTGTGAATAATGCTCTATGAACATAGATGTGTCGGTGTCTGTTCAAAATTCAGTATATTTTTTAAAATTTATACCTGTATCCGGTAGCACCTGGGCATAGATTAAATAGCTACTGGTCTTAGGGCAGGTTTGATGCTGCAGCGCTTCCAAAGGATGCTCAAACTCGAGGGCGGCACTTGGGGAGTTTGGTTCGGCAGGTTAAGGCAGGGTCCCCAGGTGAGGGAACCGGGCCCCGGCAGGGTTGTCCCAGAGCACGTGCACCCCCATGCCAGTTGCCACTCGGCGCCTTCACCCCACGAGAGCACGCGACCCGTTATCAATTATGGAAAATTGCGCCGAGCACACTGCAGCGACCACCCCAGGCGGTGGGGACAGCGTGACAGCATCACCGCAAGGCTGGCAGCTGGCTGGCAAAAGAGGCGTTGTTCATGGACATATATACACTACCAAACGTAAGATAGATAGCTAGTGGGAAGCAGCCACATAGCACAGGGAGATCAGCTCGGTGCTTTGTGACCACCTAGAGGGGTAGGATAGGGAGGGTGGGAGGGAGGGAGACGCAAGGGGGAAGAGATATGGGAACATATGTATATGTATAGCTGATTCACTGTGTTATAAAGCAGAAACTAACACACCACTGTAAAGCAACTATACTCCAATAAAGATGTAAAAAAAAAAAAGAGGCGTTCAAAGTTTTTTCTTTGACCCGCCGGCTGGATTGTCGTTTCCAGTTAGAAAGCAGTGGGACTGAGAACTCAGGTCAGCAGCTGGTGCACGCAGGCGCCACTGGGCCAGCGGGTGTCCTCGGTGAGCCTGAAAGGTGGGTTTAGGGACACGCAGCAGGAGGTGGTCGGTGGGCAGCCGGAACCCTCCACCGAAGGTGAGATCCAGTCAGAAACCAGAGGCCGGAGAGCACTGGGGAAAATGCTTCCACCCAGCTTGCAGCCTTAGCGGAGTCCAGTCACCAGGGGGAGGCCCCTCTCCCGCCTGTGCCCCCGGCCCCGCAGCTCCCCCAGCCTCAGGCTCACATCCGTACCCCGGGGAGGGAGCTGGGAGCTGAGGGCAGGGTGGGCATCCACGCGCAGGCGCCCTGACCTCTGCTCTCTCTGCCCCGCAGATGAAGGCCTGTGGGACATGTTTGTGAAGGATATTCCACGGGGCGCCACATCCTACACCGCCAGCCTGGACAAGCTCAGGCAAGGAGTGACCTACGAGTTCCGGGTGGTGGCCGTGAACCAGGTGGGCTACGGGGAGCCCAGCAGCCCCCCCGCTGCCGTGTCAGGTAGGAGCCCTGCCCGGGAATCCCGGGGCGATGCCCCTCCTTCGGGGGCAGGGAGGGTGACCTGGAGCCACGGTGACGGAAGGAGGACTGGCGCGCGCCTCCCGAGGAGCTGGGAGGACGGCACGGGCCCCGCGCACTCCGCACTCCCGACCACGCTGTGCTCCAGCCGTTCTGAATTCTCGTCTCTCCCTGAGCGCTGGAGCCACCAGCTCCAGCCGGGCGGGGTCCCCCCACGGAGGAGGCTTCCCAGGCAAAGTGGAGCCCAAGACCCTCCACGAGGGGACGCGTCCTCATCGTGGAGCCATGGGCCAGTCTTGAAAAGCAAAGATCGCCCCCAGCAGCCACCGGGGAGTGTGTTAGCCCTTGACACGCGGTCGTGTCCGACGGGGACCCCGGCGAGCCCTGCGCCTGAAGTGGGAGGTGCCCGCCCCCCGCCCTGCTCTGGGTGGAGCAGCAGACACGGGGGAGGCCAGGCTCCCTTTCCCAGAGCTCGAGTGTCAGTGGAGACAGACTCTGTGCTCACCAGTGACGTGGCAAGGGGTGTAACAGCTGGGGGTCAAAGTGACTGCCCGAAAATCAGGAAGGGCTTTTCAGAGGAGGGAGCCTGGGTCTGGGTCTTGAAGGGTGCAGGGGGACGGCTGCAGGGAAGGGAGAGCCTGGGACGAGGCAGAGGAAGTAGCGGGTGAGGAGCCCGGTGAGGACCAGCTGGTGGGGAGGGGAGGGCGGGTGAGGCTGGTCCCAGGCGCGCGTGAGAAGCGGGTCTCCACCCCGCCTGCACCTTAGGGTCACCCCTCGGGAATGCCTAGAAAACAGCCACGCAGGACCCCACCCTGGACAGCAACTGCATCGCTGGGGGCACAGGTCTGGGCTTGATGATTGTCTAGCTCCGCAGCGGTCCTTACGTGCAGCCAAGATTGCGAGCCGGGCTGTAGAGGGGTCGAGTGGGGGCTGGCCACGGGAGGTGATCTGGAGACGGGAGCGGGTCAAGTCCGGGCCAGAAGCCACGAGAGCCTTCCTTCCCGTCAAGACAAGTATGTTTCCCTTCCCTGCAGTCACATTTGTCCAAGCTGCTGACTGCACTTGTTTAAATTGAAAGCATCCTTCATCCTTTCCCTGTCGTGAGTCTGGAGGAAGGGTAGCGTCTTGGGCGCTCAGGCCCCTGGTCTCGGAGCAACGTGAATCCCAGGGGCGCTCAGTGAGAGGGGCTGCAGGATGGACCCGGGCACCACTCGCTTGTTTAACGAACAGTACGTAGAAAAGTCAAATTTTCCTTGCTTCCTTCATCTTTATTAAGAAAATTGTAAACACACCCCAAAGTAGAGAGAATAGAATAAGGAAGCCCCAGCACCCATCACCCCAGTTCAGCAATTCAAGATATGCCTCCCTTGGTCCATGAACAAGAAATCATTAGAAAGCAATTCCAAATGCTCAGAGCTTTTAATTCCACACACGCGGAGCCAGTGGCAAAGGCTAGTTCCTACGTAAGCACGCGGATCCCGGCCCTTGAGGTCATGGGGCACCGTGGCTGGACCGTTCTTCTGAAATCCGTTGCATCCCCGCGCTGGCCTTGGCTGCCAGCTGGTCGGCAGTCCGCTCATCTCATGGTTTCGAGAAGCCAGCAGGCCGTCACCTGCCGGCACCCCTCAGGCCCCGCTGTGCAGACCGGGGGTGGGGAGCCCGACTCGGGGCCGGAGTCCTGTAGCCCAGCCCAGGCCTTTCTGCCCAGGCCTGCTCTGTGCCACGGCCCAGCAGTTGGGTTGGATGTGTTGGCCTTATTAGATGGGAGATCTAATGTACAGCCTGAAATCCAGCTCATGTATTTTGGATTTAAAGTGCTGTCATCTGTCAGGCCTCCCTGTGCTGTTACATGATCCAGAGCAGACGCCCCCCTCGTTCCCAGGGTGCACACGCTTCGCATCCATCCAGTGAGGTATTTACAATAAGGGAGAGGTCTTTTCTGGGGGTTTCTGCTCCTGGGAGCCAGACCTTGGGCTCCACCTGTAACGGGCTTCCTGTTCCATCCCTCACGTCCGATGCCCCGAAACAGGGAAGCTCGTGGAAGGCACGAGTGGGACCCCGGGCCGTCCGACACCTACCGAGAAGCAATTCCCATTTTTCTCGTCTTAGTAAACAGAATAAAACATGAGGAAGACGATCCTTCTTCAAAGCAACTTTCAAGTGAAACCTTTTCTGTTCGTTCTGGGAAAACGTTATCTAAGGGGGGCCCGTTGTTCGGCTCAGTTTTGCTGGAGGATCGAAATAAATAAAACACAGCCCAGCCTCCGGGGCTGGGGGCCCTGATGCAGCGGAGGAGGCCGACAGGTAGTCAGGCAGGCCCACCCAGCCGGAGGGTGCGAGCAGAGGTTTCTGGGCAGGTGTGGAAGGGTCCGGTGCTCGGCACGGGCAGGGCTCGGGTCGCGGGGTTCCCATGCTTAGACCGACCACACCCCGAGGCCAGTAGGGGCATCACTGAGGCCTTTTAGGAGGGGCCGACTTCCCACCTGAGAACGCTCTCTGTGATGTCAAGGGTTTGAGCACAACGGGAAGAGGCGACACAGTTGAGCAGTGGTTCCGGTGGCCCGGGCGGCAGTGGTGGCCCGGGGGGGTGGCAGTGGGGATGGAGGTGGCCAGGGGACTTCGGGGCTGTCTGGGAGGGAAGCCCCGGCACTGGGAGAGACGAGCAAACCGAGGTGCTTTTGCTCCTCCCTCCCTTTAACCCAGATGAAATTGAGAGAATATAAGCACGATGGCCAGGGTCCAGGACAGTGAAGTCTCTGGTGGGGGGTGCGGGGGACAGGACCCTGGGCCCAAAAGAGACGGTGGAACCAGAGCCTTGTCTCTGGGTCGGTCTGCCCAGGACAACCCAGACCAGGCAGGGGTTTTACCCTCCCCGTGCCCGGGGCTGCCCCTCGAGTCCTCCCCTCCCCCGCTCTCGGCAGGGACTGAGCTTCTGTCCCACGTGACCGAGTCCGTGTGCCGTGTCGCCCTTCAGCTCAGGTGGAGAGCCCGTTCTACGAGCAGTGGTGGTTCCTCCTGGTGATGGCGCTGTCCAGCCTGCTTGTCATCCTGCTGGTGGTGTTCGCCCTGGTCCTGCACGGCCAGAACAAGAAGTACGGGAGCTGCGGCCCAGGTGGGACGGCGCCTGCCTTTCCCTGTCTCCCCACGGGGGAGCTCTGTGGAGCTGAAACGTTTGGGGTTTCCCTCCTGGATCTGGGGTGCCCACATCCACATTCCATTTCATTCGATAAAACAGGCACCGCAGACATCCCTTCGGAGGCAGCGGGTGCAGGGAAACAGGCGCTCTGGACCTCGGCCACCAGAGTCTGTCCAGCTCTGCCCTCAAGCGGGCCGTGTGTCCTTTGGGTCATTTGGCCTCTGTGAGTCTGTTTCCTCATCTGCACGGTTGCTCAAATGCAGGAGTATTTTGTTAAGTGATGATGAGAAAGCGGAAAGCGTTAAACAGATGGAAAATCGCACTTTTCAGTATCATGAGAACAGTGAGTGGGGCACGTCTCAGGCATCCGGTGTGGCTCGGGGATGGTACAGAATCGTGTCTGTGGCCCAGCCCCCCTCACTAACACAGGGGGAGCGCCTGCCTTAGGTCCCGCGTCGCAGCTCTGAGCCCTCTGTGGGCCGGGTCCCCGGTGTTCCCAGCACAGCCTGGCGTGGCGTGTAGTAGGTGCTTAGTAACCGTCCGTTGCTAAAGGAATCACCATCATTAGAGAAATGGACAAACTTGGGCAAAGCCGACCACAGAAGGGCACATACAGTGTGACTCCGTTTACAGGAAGGTCAGGAACAACCTAATGAATGGAAGTTTCTAGAAGGCAGGGTGGTGGGTGTTCTTAGTGGAGAAGTATAAGGAGTGAAGGTCCGTGAGGGAACCTTACGGGGTGCCGGGAACACTCTGAAAGCTCTGTGCAGCGGGGGCCCGCAGATCCCCTGACCCCAGCCCCCCGCACCATTGTCACGGCACCAAAAGGGTTCATAAAACCGGGCACCTAAAGTGCCTGCCATTTGCTTTTGTAATATTAAGCCATTCATCCCTCCAAGAAAGGATTTATTTTTTTCTGTATAAATTCACTTCTAACAAGTGTTCGTAAATCAGATTTTTATTCCTACGGGTTTACAGTGTAGGAATGGCATGTCATTTTACTGAGTTAATGCTATTACAGAATCCTATGTCTGGCGCAGAGAAAATCTCCCCGCTTTCACTTTTCTTCTCCATCTGGGAAACAGACCTGAAAAGTCCGATCTGACCTGCAGCTTCTGATACTCAGCCTCACCCTGGAGCATTAATTTAACGTCATCATTGAAGCCCAGGGGGGAGAAAAAAAGAAAAGAAACACTTGTCTACCAGAATGTCTCCCTGCGTGCCCAGGAGACACACAGAACCTAAACCTTTGCTGCTGCAGCCTCGTTCTAACCCTGCTGCTCATGCTGCCTTGTACGACGTCAGAGTCCCCTTCTGATAACAGTCTCCACCTGCTCTCCTCCCATCAACCCAAATCCCTACTCGCAAGCAGCTTCATCTTTCATTCACCACTCTCTGTGTTCTGCTGGCTTTTCCCCGTTGCACACGAGGAAAACATTAAGGTGAGGTGAGGGCTGTGGGATCCCCAGCAGAGAGGACCCTTGCGGTTTAGAAAGGCTGATGAATTTTACAGACACACATGGAGCCCCTGGTGTGTGCTCGGGCAGCGTCCCGGGGGCTGGGATGTAACTAAGAGTGTAATTGTGTGAGCATAACTGGGTCTGTGCTCCAAGAGTTTATAGTCTGGTAAGGAAGACAGACGACCACAGGGAACAAGCCAGCGCAGGAAAAATGCAGACATGGTGACGGCACCATGGAGAGAAAAAACACAGGGCGAAGGGTTCAGGGTCCAAATGTTCTCTCTGGTCTCATGACCCTTGAGCTGTGATCTGAAGGAGGGGGTGAGTGATAAGTCAGGAAGATGGCTGGGGGAGGGGCTCCCAAGGTGGGGGAGGGAAAAGGGGGGTAGACCAGCCCGAGCAGAGGGACAGCTGTGAGGACACCAACTCTCATGCCAAACGAGGTCGGAGCCGCCAGGACCTCTTCTTGTCCTCGGGTTACTTGTAACTTTGGCCGGCTAATGTATTTTAGAATATGTTTTGATATGTATTTATAGACTTGTTTTAAGTGGTTTTCAGTTACATTCACAGACACGTGTGACCATCATCACCACAGTCAGGTTTGGAGCATTTTCATGACCGCAGAAAGAAGCCCTGCACCCTTTAGCTATCACCCCTTATACAGTTACTCTCCACTTACTGTTTTGTTCTGTGACTGTGAGGCTTTTATTTTGAAATCTATTGAATATTTAATTTCTTCAATGGTTTAAAAAGTTCACGTATTCTGAGTACTCTTTAATAAAATACTGATCAAAATACTCGTATTTTGGTGTCAAGCAGAATAAACACCCAAATACTAACGTCATTTTGCTGCAGGGTTGACATGCAGCCTTCCTCCGCAGCCTGACTCTGCCTGCCTGGCTGGCTGACGCAGGCCGGCCCGGCCCTGGGCTCCGTCCAGCAGGCCATCGGGCAGCAACTTACTGCAGCATCTGTGCTCGTTTCCCCGCCCGGCTTTAGGTAAGAGCATCTCCAACATGGAGGAGTCCGTGACCCTGGACAACGGGGGATTTGCCACCTTGGAGCTCAGCAGCCGCCACCTCAACGTGAAGAACACCTTCTCAAAGAAGAACGGGACCAGGTAGGGCTGCAACAGCTCCAGCCCCCGGTGCTGCCTCCCCCTGAGGGCTTGCTCGGCTGTGCCCACGCCCACGGGCCCCCCAGTGGGGTAGCGCCGAGCCGGGGGTGGGGGGCAGGGTGGTGGGGAGTTAGGGATGTTTTAAAGACATTTCCAGAGACGGAAAAAGAGGGCAGGTCTCAGGTGCAGCGACGTGGTCTCAGGAGATCTCCCGGCCCCAGATGGGGCAGGCGTCATGCGAAGCTGCAGGGGGACTGCGAATTGTTTGCATTGGGGGTCAAAATGGTGCCGGAGGCGGCGGATTTCTCCCACTCAGCCTCGAAGCAGGCCAGAGGGTGGGTCGGGAGGCCTTGGTTGGGGGGTAACTGGTATCCCCGTCCCACCCAGGTCCCCGCCTCGGCCCAGCCCCGGCGGGCTACACTACTCAGATGAGGACATCTGCAACAAGTACAACGGTGCCGCGCTGACCGAGGGCGGGACCCTCCAGGAGAAGTCAGGGGACGCGACGGAGTCTGAGGTGGGTGCCTGTTATGCGGGCCCGCCCCCTCCCCAGGGGCCCCGCGACCGCACGGGGCAGGCAGAGCCGGGGACAAGCGGCGCCCCTTCCCGGACGAGGAGGGTCCTCGCTCGTCTCTGGCCCCCAGGTCCCTGGCTCGAGGCTGGCTCCTAGGTCAGTCACTCGCCCAAAGTGGACGTCGATCCGCAAACCATCCTCGTTCCATTTTGTTTTCGGAAAGAGACCCGGAGTCTTCTGGAGGTCACCGTGGAACTTGGTGGCCTCTGGACCCCGGCTGGGTAAAGGGGGCCCCGAGCCTGCCCAACTGGTACCACGTGGGACCCCCGCCCCGGGTGGTGGCCTCCCCTCCCGCCGGCCCCCCTGCTTGCTTCCCTGTGCTGAAGAGGGCACTTTGGTCACAGCGTCGCTGGGTCAGTTAACAGGGTCAGGTGAGCAGGACGGGAGCCCTGGGGCCAGGGAGACCCCGCCCCGAGGGGCTGTCCGCCTCCAGCTGAGACCCCCGGGACTCTGCCCTGCCCGTCCCAGGCCTCCTTCGCGCCTGCGCACTCCCCGTGGAGCTGAGCGAGTCCTGGGTGAGGCCTCCGTCGGGGGTGGGCGGGGGGCGTTCCCTAGAGGCAGCCGTGGCGGTGTCTCCGGGAGGGGCTCCGCTTCCCCCACAAGCGCCCCAGTCAGTCTCTCACGTTCACGAACAAAACCGGTTGAAGCAGCCGGTAGAGAGCTGGGGCCCGGTCAGTCCCAGACTGCTTGGTTTCAGAGGTGCTGAGCCTTGACAGGGATGAAATTCACCAAGCTCTCTGATGGACACGCAGGCCCGCCCCACCCCTTGGCATTCATACTCTAAATCAATATTTAATCTAAAATAATTCTCACCGTCATTCTGATCGGAATTTAGGCCTTATTGAGCCCTGAGGCTCAACAAAATGGCTTCTTTTAAATTGTGGCTTAGGTATGAGGTCACAGTGGGACTGGGACAGCAGGGGGATGGCAGGGTGGCACCAGCTCGCTCGGTCGGCCTCATGTGCTCTGTTGACAAGGACGCCGGGCCCCACGTCTGTACCGTAGCCGTGGGCGCAGGGAAAACAGCAAGCAGCACTGCACATGTTCAGAAGGAACATTTGTCTACAGTTGAGGGGCTTTAGATTTTCAGGTGAAGAGCTGCAGACACTGACCTGCCTCTTCCTGATAAGGACGCCGCAGCTTGTACCAAAAGCAGCACGTTGGGAAGCGGCAGGTCCGCCGTCCAGCACGTTCTGGGTCAGCAATTAGAGACAGTCACCAGCACCTGCCTTGATGTGTCCTGGATTCCTGGGCCTGCTGCGCTTAGACCATCAGGCCTCGTGGATGGTGTTCACAGTGACCGGGCATCAGCTCTGCGGGCTGCGCGCTTCACGGCTCCGCATGTGCTGAGCACTGACTGAGCGCCTGCTCTGGGCCGGGCACGCTCGTTCTACGCTCACACCAGCCCTGCGAGGTAGAGCGGTTCTCGTCCTTGTTCACACCACAAGCCTGAGGCCAAGGTCGTTCCACATGCAGGTGCTGAGGCTGCACACACAGCCCCACCCCACGAATGTGTCCAGAGCTTACTGACCCCCGCCCTCACCATCTCCTGCAGCCCAACTCCCAGGTGCCTGTGGCCATTCCCAGCACTGCCAGGACTGGATTCATCAATTCTGGACTCTTTGTTCATGAAAGCACTCTCAGAATGGGTTGATAGGAGGCATTCAGTCTGTTTCTCCTCTCACACATGCGGGTGTTTTGAGATTCAGATTTCAGCTGATTTGCATGGAGGATTATTAAATGCGTACAGCCACTGAGCTAGGCATATACACACATGCATATGTGCACACGTACATGCATTCCTAAGTACATACACGTGTACACATGTGGAGGAAGAAGGCAGGGAGGGAGGAGGGGAGAGGGACGTGGAATCCACAGTACGTCCTGCAAGGAGGTTGTTCAGATCCTCACGTAATAGATCAGAGAGCCAAGTCTTGACGAGGCTTTTTGTGTGTGTGTGTGTGTGTGTGTGTGTGTGTGTGTGTGTGTGGTGCGCGGGCCTCTCACTGTTGTGGCCTCTCCCATTGCGGAGCACAGGCTCCGGATGCGCAGGCTCAGCGGCCATGGCTCACGGGCCCAGCCTCTCCGCGGCATGTGGGATCTTCCTGGACCGGGGCACAAACCCGTCTCTCCTGCATCGGCAGGCGGACTCTCAACCACTGCGCCACTAGGGAATCCCTTGAGGCTTTTGAACGTCTTCCCCAGACGCACACTGATGGGCCTCGGGCTCGCAGCTCCATCTCTCCTGCCAGACCTGCTGTGCAGAGCTGAGCTGTCGTAGCCCTGGGATGTGTGGCTGAGTGAAGGAGGGGCCTTGGCAAGCCCTGTGCCTGGAGGAAGGGGTTCCTTCTACGATTCCCACAGATGCTTTTTGGGTCCTAATGCTTTTCGGTTCAAGAAAGTTGATCAAAGGTGTGGATGCTCTCTCCACCCAGGATTTTCACCTTGAATCTGGGGCTCCAGCCCCTGCCCCGAAGCCTGTGGTAGTCGCCTCCAGCGAAGGCCCCATGGAGTCCAGGCTAAGAACTCGCATGTCTGGGCTCTCTGTCTGCTCCTGGGTTCTCAGGTAGATAGGGTGAGGCCCATCTTTCTTCCAGAATTATGTGCTCTATAATCTTGCTGGGTCCCGACTTTGACCCTTATGATTTGGGAGAATTGTAGGCAGATGCATGGGATCCCAACAGAGGGACCTTGGAAGTGCCAGCTCCAATGGGAACATTTCCTTTGAACCACATCTTTTAAACAACCAGATTGAGATGTAATTCACATACCACACAAGTCACCCATTCGCCATATTGGTTATTTAGGTGTGTGTGTTTTAGTTTCCTCAGATTTATGAGCTTCTCAAATCTTCTTCTGTTACTGATTTTTAATTTTATTCCATTGTGGTCAAAGAACACACTTTGTATATTTTCAATCCTTTCAAATTTATTGATTCTTGTTTTATGGCATAGCATCTGGTCTGTGCTGCAAGAATTCACTTGCAAAGGGTGTGTTGCTCTGCTGTTGCTGTGTGGTGAGTTTCGTGTGTGTCTATTATGCCTGGTTGATTTACAGTGCTGTTCAAGTCTTCCACACTCTTGATCTCCTGCCATCTGCTGCATTGAAGTCTCCAACTATTATTGTTAACATTGTCTATTTCTCACTTCATTTCTGTCTGTTTTAATCTCATGTATTT
Organism: Hyperoodon ampullatus; assembly: GCF_949752795.1. NCBI lineage: Eukaryota > Metazoa > Chordata > Mammalia > Artiodactyla > Ziphiidae > Hyperoodon > Hyperoodon ampullatus. Next base: position 3,448,468 of record NC_136927.1, read on the forward strand.
GCAGGCTCTGTTTTTAGGTGCATATATGTTTATAACTGTTGTATCTTCGTGGTGGATAGACCCTTTTTATTAGTACAGAGTGTCCCTCTTTTTCTCTAGTAACAATTTTGTCTTAAAGTCTATTTGGTCTGATATTAGTACAGCCAACTCCAATTCTCTTTTGGTTCCCGTTCACATAGTGTATCATTTCCATCCTTTCACTTTCAACCTATTTGAATCTTTGGATCTAAAATGTGTCTCTTGCACGCAGCATATAGTTGGATCATGTTATTTTATTCATTCTGCCAATCTCTACCTGTTCACCAGGTTGTTTAATCCATTCACATTTAATGTAATTACTGCTAAGGCAGAATTTACCTCTGCCATTTTGGTGTTTGCCTTCTATAAGTCTCATGTCTCTATTTCTCTATTTTTCCTTCGCTGTCATCTTCTCTTTTGAGTGGATACTTTCTAGTGTACCATTTTAACTCCCTTGTTTTGCTTTTACTATATATTTTTTCAGTTATTGTTTATAGTGATTGCTCTAGTATCAGTATTTGCTTCAGATTTATACTAAATCTCTATATTTCTGGATAGATCTATTCCCTCCTCCCCTCTTTGTGTTATTATTATACATATTACATCCATATATGTGGCAAACCCAAGAATGCATTTTTATAGGTATCATTTGATAGAATTTTGTGTCTTTTCAAGAAGTTGAGAGAAGAAAGGTGAGCAAGTATCTATTTAGAGTTTATCATTTTAACCTTTTTATTTACTATTTCTGGTTCTCTTCATTTCTTTATGCCTCTTTGCACAGCTATTGTTAAGTATGTTACATTTCTATATATTATAGGACCAACAATACAATTATATACATATTATTTTATGAAATTGCTATTTAAATCAGATAAGAGAAGAAAGGAGAACAAATAGGTAATTATACTGTCTTTTATAATTCCCTATGTAATTACCTTTGTTGGTACTTTTTGTTTTTTCATGTGGATTTGAATTACTCTCTGGTGTCACTTGCTTTCAACCTGACAATCTTCCTTTAGTGTTTCCTGTGAGGCAGGTCAGCTAGCAATGAATTTTTCGGGTTTTGTTTATCTCAGTATATCTTTATTTCACCTTCATTTTGAAAATAGTTTGTTGACTATAAGATTCTTGGTTGACAGTTTTCTTTCAGCACTTTGAATGTGTGACCCCATCGTCTTCTGTCCTCCATTTTTTCTGATTAGAAGTCAGCTGTTAATATTATTTGAGTTCTGTCGTTCTGGGTAAGTCATGTTTCTCTTGCTGACTTCAAGGGTTTCTTTTTGTCTTTGTCTTTCAGAATTTTAACTATGCTGTGTCTGGGTGTGAATCTTGTTCCATTTATCTTACTTGTGGTTTATGGAGCTTGTCGGGTGTGTTGACTTTTTTTTTTTTACCACATTTGGGATGTTTTCAGTCATTATTGCTTCCAGTGTTTTCTCTGCTTCCTTCTTGCTCTTCTCACCCTGGTACCCTCACTATGCTTCTGTTGGTTCACTCCGTGCGTTCTCACAGTTGTCGGGTGCTCTGTTCGTTTTCTTTTCTTATTCTTTGTTCTGTTTGTTTTTCAGATTGCATAATCTCTACCATTCTGTCTTCAAGGGCACTGAGTCTTTCCTCTGTCAGCTCAAATCTACCACTGAGTCCCCCTAGTGAATTTTTAAAGTTTGCTTATGGTATTTTTCAACTCCAGAACTTCTCATTAGGTTCTTTTTAAGTCATTTCTGTCTCTTTATTGATATTCTCTACTTGGTGTGGTAGTGTCAGCATCCTTTAATTCTTTACACATGGTCTCCTTCAGTTCTTTGTTAAAGTCCCCTACTATGATGGTGTTACTGTCAATTTCCCCTTTTGTGGCTGTTAGCATTTGCCTTATGTATTGAGGTGCTCCTAGGTTGGGTGCATAAATATTTACAATTGTTATATCTTCTTCTTGGATCAATCCCTTGATCATTATGTAGTGTCCTTCTTTGTCTCTTGTAATAGTCTTTATTTTAAAGTCTATTTTGTCTGATATGAGAATTGCTACTCCAGCTTTCTTTTGATTTCCATTTGCATGGAATATCTTTTTCCATCCCCTCACCTTCAGTCTGTATGCATCCCTAGGTCTGAAGTGGGTCTCTTGTAGACAGCATATATACAGATCTTGTTTTTGTATCCATTCAGCCATTCTGTGTCTTTTGGTGGGAGCATTTAATCCATTTACATTTAAGGTAATTATTGATATGTATGTTCCTATTCCCATTTACTTAATTGTTTTGGGTTTGTTATTGTAGGTCTTTTCCTTCTCTTGTGTTTCTTGCCTAGAGAAGTTCCTTTAGCATTTGCTGTTAAGCTGGTTTGGTGGTGCTGAACTCTCAGCTTTTGCTTGTCTGTAAAGGTTTTAATTTCTCCATCAAATCTGAATGAGATCCTTGCTGGGCAGAGTAATCTTGGTTGTAGGTTTTTCTCCTTCATCACTTTAAATATGTCCTGCCACTCCCTTCTGGCTTGCAGAGTTTCTGCTGAAAGATCAGCTGTTAACCTTATGGGGATTCCCTTGTGTGTTATTTGTTGTTTTTCCCTTGCTGCTTTTAATATTTTTTCTTTGTATTTAATTTTTGATAGTTTGATTAATATGTGTCTTGGCGTGTTTCTCCTTGGATTTATCCTGTATGGGATTCTCTGTGCTTCCTGGACTTGATTAACTATTTCCTTTCCCATATTAGGGAACTTTTCAACTATAATCTCTTCAAATATTTTCTCAGTCCCTTTCTTTTTCTCTTCTTCTTCTGGAACCCCTATAATTTGAATGTTGGTGTGTTTAATGTTGTCCCAGAGGTCTCTGAGACTGTCCTCAATTCTTTTCATTCTTTTTTCTTTATTCTGCTCTGCAGTAGTTATTTCCACTATTTTATCTTCCAGATCACTTATCCGTTCTTCTGCCTCAGTTATTCTGCTATTGATCCCTTCTAGAGTATTTTTAATTTCATTTATTGTGTTGTTCATCACTGCTTGTTTCCTCTTTAGCTCTTCTAGGTCCTTGTTAAATGTTTCTTGCATTTTCTCTATTCTATTTCCAAGATTTTGGATCATCTTTACTATCATTATTCTGAATTCTTTTTCAGGGAGACTGCCTATTTCCTCTTCATTTGTTAGTTCTGGTGGGTTTTTACCTTGCTCCTTCACCTGCTGTGTGTTTTTCTGTCTTCTCATTTTGCTTAACTTACTGTGTTTGGGTCTCCTTTTTGTAGGGTGCAGGTTCGTAGTTCCCATTGTTTTTGGTGTCTGTCCCCAGTGGCTAAGGTTGGTTCAGTGGGTTGTGTAGGCTTCCTGGTGGAGGGGACTAGTGCCTGTGTTCTGGTGGATGAGGCTGGATCTTGTCTTTCTGGTGGGCAGGTCCATGTCTGGTGGTGTGTTTTGGGGTGTCTGTAGCCTTATTATGATTTTAGGCAGCCACTCTGCTAATGCGTGGGCTTGTGTTCCTGTCTTGCTAGTTGTTTGGCATAGGGTGTCCAGCACTGTAGCTTGCTGGTCATTGAGTGAAGCTGGGTCTTGGCGTTGAGATGGAGATCTCTGGGAGATTTTCGCCATTTGATATTACGTGGAGCTGGAAGGTCTCTTGTGGACCAGTGTCCTAAAGTTGGCTCTCCCACCTCAGAGGCACAGCACCGACTCCTGGCTTGACCACCAAGAGCCTTTCATCCACAAGGCTCAGAATAAAAGGGAGAAAAAATAAGAAAGAAGGAAAGAAAGAAAGGGAGGGAGGGAGGAAGGAAGAAAGAAAGAAGTAGGATAAAATAAAATAAAGTTATTAAAAAATAAATTATTAAGAAAAAAAAAGTTTTTTAAGTAAAAAAGAAAAAAAACCAGACGGTCAGGACCCTAGGACAAATGGTGAAAGCAAAGCTATACAGACAAAATCTCACACAGAAGCATACACATACATACTCATAAAAAGAGGAAAAGGGGAAAAAATAATATATCTTGCTCCCAAAGTCCACCTCCTCAATTTGGGATGATTCGTTGTCTATTCAGGTATTGCACAGATGCAGTGTACATAAGTTGATTGTGGAGATTTAATCCGCTGCTTCTGAGGCTGCTGGGAGAGATTCCCCTTTCTCTTCTTTGTTCGCACAGCTCCCGGGGTTCAGCTTCGGATTTGGCCCCGCCTCTGCGTGTAGGTCGCCGGAGGGCGTCTGTTCTTCGCTCAGACAGGACGGGGTTAAAGGAGCCGCTGATGCGGGGACTCTGGCTCACTCAGGCCGGAGGGAGGGAGGGGCAGGGAGGCGGGGCGAGCCTGCGGCGTCAGACGCCGGCGTGACGTTGCACCAGCACGAGGCGCGCCGTGCGCTCTCCCGGGGAAGTCCCTGATGCCGGGACCCCGGCAGTGGCGGGCTGCACGGACTCCCCGGAAGGGGGGAGTGGACAGTGACCTGCGCTCTCACACAGGCTTCTTGGTGGCAGCAGCAGCAGCCTTAGCGTCTCATGCCCGTCTCTGGGGTCCGCACTTTCAGCCGCGCCTCGCGCCCGTCTCTGGAGCCTCCTTTAAGCAGCGCTCTGAATCCCCTCTCCTCACGCACCAGGAAACAAAGAGGTAAGAAGTCTCTTGCCTCTTCAGCAGGTCCATACTTTTCCCCGGACTCCCTCCCGGCCAGCCGTGGTGCACTAACCCCTTCAGGCTGTGTTCACGCCGCCAACCCCAGTCCTCTCCCTGCGCTCCCACCGAAGCCCGCGCCTCAGCTCCCAGCCCCGCCCGCCCCGGCGGGTGAGCAGACGAGCCTCTCGGGCTGGTGAGTGCCGGTCGGCACCGCTCCTCTGTGCAGGAGTCTCTCTGCTTTGCCCTCCACACCCCTGTTGCTGCGCTCTCCTCCGCGGCTCCGAAGCTTCCCCCCTCCGCCACCCGCAGTCTCCGCCCACGAAGGGGCTTCCTAGTGTGTGGAAACCTTTCCTCCGTCACGGCTCCCTCCCACTGGTGCAGGTCCCGGCCCTATTCTTTTGTCTGTGTTTATTCTGTTTTCTTTTGCCCTACCCAGGTACGTGGGGAGTTTCTTGCCTTTTGGGAGGTCTGAGGTCTTCTGCCAGCATTCAGCAGGTGTTCTGTAGGAGTTGTTCCACATGTAGATGATGTATTTCTGATGCATTTGTGGGGAGGAAGGTGATCTCCGCGTCTTACTCTTCCGCCATCTTCTCTCGAAAACCTCCTTCAGTTCTTTGAACATATTATAATAGCTACTTTCAAAGTCTTTGTCTGCCAATATTTGGGGCTCCCCAGAGGCTGCCTGCTTTTTTTCCTCTGTATGGATCACACTTTCCTGTTTTTGGAAAACAGCTCATTTTCGATAATATATTGTATCAACTTAGAATACTGATATTCAACCCCCCTGGTTGTTGTCATTGTTGTTTGCTTATCTGCTTATTTGTTTAGTGACTTGCTGGACTAGTTCAGGGAAGTCCATTTCTTCAGCAGTGTATACCCTTCGATGTCACCCCTCAGAGGTGCAGCCTTGGGCACACGTGCAGTTTCCCTGACAACCAGGGATGACCGGTCTTAGCCAGGGTCCCCTTGTCTCTTGTTCTTGCCTCCCCATTGAGATTCTGGATTGTTTACCACCACGGGTATCACACCCAGCTGTTAACCTCCACTACCTGCTAGCTCTATTATTTTTGACAATGCTCCAGGGTATAAATTACTCCATAGTTTGATCCAGTTACAGCCCAGACCTTTTGCAGTGGCAGGATGTTGTTAACCTTTGAATTTTTCTCTGACCCCCAGAGGGCTCTCCTTAGCTGTCTCTTTGCCTGGTTCTCGCTGCTAAACTTCTGGCCGGTTTATTATTACTTCACTTGTCGCTATCATGGAGCTGCCAGCTTCCTCTCAATTTCTCACCCCTGTGGTCGCCATTGTTTCCAGCAATGCCCTTAGGCCTGCTCTGGCCCAAATACAGCCATTCCCCTCGGGCAGAGCAGGGGCGCTCTCTATTCTTAAGGACTGACTCTCCCCCTAGCAGGACCTCTGTGTCACAGCACCAAAGCTGGACTGGGGCCGACAGCCCTCTTCTCCGTAGTGACGCACTTGCTGAACCAGTGGGGCGCTGGGTGGAGACGGTAGCCCCTGCTCTTCTGGGCAGTGTGGAACTTCTTCCGTACTAGCCAGCTGGGGTGGGGGCGGTCAGGGCTTAGTATTCGCGACCTGCTGTGCCGGGTGCACATCATCCAACCTCCCAGCGAAGACGGGTGAGGAAAGGAAACCCAGTTCTCTTGGCCATACCTGCCTGGAATAGAGTCCTGCACTGTGGAGCTGGGGGTGGGCAGTTGGATGAGAGATGCCGGCAGCTTCCTGCTCCAGGTGAAACCAAATTGCTGGTCTAGGAGCTGGGTCTTCTTGGCCACATGTGCTCAGAGTGGAGCTTCTGTCACCCTGGGCTGAGGGGGATGGGGAGCAGGTCATAGGTCAAGTGGCTCAGACTCTTGCTATTTCTAGTGATTTTAGATTTTCTGGAATAAGTCTTCCCCCCTTTGCTATATGCCCTTGGCAGCAAATCCAGGGACTCTAAACGTTTATAGTTTTCCCCAGTTAAATCATTGTCCCACTAGGGAGAGGACCTGCTGGCTCCTCCGGCCATTCTGGAAGGATCTTTGTATTGATGGTTGGTCGACGGGGGCGGGGTCTCCTGACCTCCCTTCCTGCCTGCCCGCTCCTCCAGAGCCAGAAACCCTATGAGGTCTTGGCCGGAAGAGCTCTTTTGCGAAGCTAACATTTCACTAAAAAAAAATAGTGATGCCATCCTTTTCTCCCAATTTTCAGAAATATTGCTCAAGTGAAAATTCTAAGAATCCGTTCATAGGTGCACAACAACCTGACTGATCAGAGTTGCTCCGAATTAGCCCATCAGCGTCACATGACACGTGCTGTGGCTCTTTATGTCCCTCTGTTTAGAAATAGGAGGCTCTGTCTCCGTTTTATCGCACAGATGCTTATGAATTACGTCAGGGCTACTGTTCAAATCGCATCTTAAAAGTTGTTTTCGAAATCCAAAGAAACAGTTTTCAAGATCTCTCCTCCAACCAACTTAGAGCAACCCCCTCATGCTTAACTAATTCTCTAATAATATTTGAGTCTTTCATCTTGCCAATGTAGTACCCAAAGTGCTGAGATGATCTCTTATTAGCTGCTTGCCAGGCATCCATGCACCTTTAGAAACTCTCACAGTCCGTCTGCCAGCACATCCAGTCACAGGCTGGCCTCCTGCGGTTTCCTGGGAAACCAACACACAACGCTATTTCATTATCACACAGGAAACTTAAAAAAAAAGACCCTGCAGTGTTTCCTTTTTGTCAATAAGTCTAAATCACTAAAATACATCCTCATTAAAAAATAATAATGTCATATAAACAATAAGCCAGGCAGGCAGCAGAAGGACGAATGGCATTTTAATTCAGTGCCTTCTTGTGAAGGCAAAGGCAAGACCTGAGCAGGAGCCAGGAGGCCCTCGCCCCGGGCCCCGCCCTCGCCCCGCCCTCGCCTCGCCTCGCCCCGCCCTCGCCCCGGGCCCCGCCCTCGCCCCGCCCTCACCCCCGCCCTCACCCCCGCCCTCGTGTGTCGTGAGACCTGGGTACGCTCTCACTCTCCCTAAATGAACAGCAAGAAGCTAAAGGAGCAGCTCTTAGTCTCTCCTCTCCTTTCTGCACGATGGTTTTGTTCTCTCACAGTGGCTTTTGGGACCACTTGGCTGGACCCGCAGCCCTGCCACTCAAGGCTGACAGCCGCCCAGCTTGGTCCCCACACGAAGCACTCTGCTCTTCCAGATGCAGTGGGAAAAATCCCAGGGCAGGTTCTGACTGGCTCAGCTTAAGCCACATGCCCACCCATTAGCCAGTCACTGCTTTCTGAGGGTCAAGCCCTTCAGCCCATGTCACAGGGAAAGGTGGGACAAGGGTCACTTCCTTCAAAGGGTCACAGTTCAGACACAAACCCTGGGACCTCACTGTGAGCTGGACAGCCAATCCCGACTGTCTCCTGCCAGGCCCTCTTCTTAGTGCCCACATTTGTCACAGGCCTAGAGGACACTGAGATCTGTGGTTGAGAAAATGCATAGTGACACATAGCTACTAAGAGGTCTCCAGTGAAACTATGTTTTGTTAATCACGTGAACATACACGTGAGTGTGGGACACGTGATGTGTTCATTCCCGAAGCAGCGCTGGACATACTCTGAGAAGTGCTGGCTCCTGCAAGAGCTCAGAGCCCCCTTCCAGGCCGCCCCTCGGTGCCATCTGGTGACTGCGCACCCAGCTTCCCCACATCCTGAACAGCTGCAGGAGGGGGCACAAGGGTAGAAAGAGGGGAGAGAAGTGCCCCGCCCACCCCCTGGGTGTGGGACGTGTTTATAAAACGAGGGACCCCCGCATATGATGGCCTCTCCATCACCGGAGAGACCTGGTGTGAGACCCACCCATCGAAGTGTCTCTAATCTTTTGTACAGCTGGGGTCGAACGCGGCCCCGAAGGGTCACTGAGAAGCCTCTGTCTCTGCCACCTGGGCTGCGACGCCAGAGCTGGGTCTGCCCCCACTCTGTCCCCAGCCAGGATGACCCTGAGATGGTCACTGCTTCTGTGGGCCTCCATTCTCTCCAACACAAAGTGAGATGGAACCCAATCGCGACTTCTCACATTCGTCCTCACGTGGTTGGGACGGTGGGTGGGGAGGACCCCCAAACACTGAAGGGTGAAATCTTGAATCTTAACGTTCAGTCTTCAGATCATCATAAACCCTGACCCCGTCTGTGAAACCAGGAACCATATTGCTGTCGTCCAATCCTGAACGTTCCGTGAATTTTGTAAGGTCGGATCTTAACAAACGGCACCGCGAAACAGAGGAAAGCGTCAAGTGAGCTTTATTAGGGGGCGCTCCCGGGCGAGGTTCGCTGGTCCGAGAGAAAGGGGCCAGAGAAGTCGCCCCCGGGCGAGGGCTGGGCAGGATTTTATAGGGGAAGAAGGGAAAGGGGTGTGGTGAACCTGGGAGGGCGCAGGGAATTCCTTATCTGGTGGTCTCTTGGGGTGTCGTGGCACTATCTGGTGCCGGTTCCATCAGTCTTGGGACCGCTAGTCCCGTCCCTCGAAAGGCGGGAAGGCTGGGCCGGGTGGAAAGCCCCCAGGTCAGTTCCTGGAACTGGGTGGTCCGGAATGTCTCCAGGTCAGTTTCTGGAACTGGATGGTCCGGAGAGTTTCGGTCTGATGCAACCTGTGAATCTGATTGCGTTCCCCTGCCTCGGGCCAGTTGGCCTTACAAATTTCTCATGAGGAAAGAGGGCTTCGTGTCTTCCTTCCCCTGAGCTTCAGGAAATTTAGAACCAAAGTCAGTGTCTGAAAAAGTGACAGACCCAACTCAGGGACTGTTAACAGATTCCTCAGCTTCTCTCCATGACCTTTGTCCTCCTTTCTCTGAGTTTACACAGAGCTTGGCCTTGTAAGCCCCTCAAGGCCTCTAGAAAACAGAGGAAGGATAAATCTTAACCACCAGCCACAGATGCAGGTGCCTGATCTCTTATCTGAAAAAGATACACTTTCAAGAACTGGGCATTCCTCAGGTTGGGGCTGAGTCCTGTGTCGGGTCACATCCCCAGCAGGGCCAGGGGGGCACTCTCGTGGACCCCACTGTGTTTCTGCAGCAGCGCCTGAGGACACCCACACCGGCTGGCCTCCCAGCAGTTCAGCTCGGGGTCCGCGGCACTTGAGCTCAACGCAGGTCAGGCTCTGCCTCCAAACGAGTTGCAAAAACAGCCTTTGGTTTTCAGAGCATCACGGGCTTGGGACTGACAACTAGGGGCTGGTGAGCCTGTTAAGCCGCGTGCAGGAGGGGCTTGGAGCCGGGAAGCCCGAGGCCTGGGTGACCGGGCTCAGGGGCCCGGGGCCCACACGGCCCTTTTTCATCCATAAACCGGAATCCGAACTCCCAGCTCGCAGGGTCACGGTGCAGCGACAGAGGTGGCACGAGGCTACTCTGTGGTGAGCAGTGTCCACAGGAAAGAAGCCTGTGCCGCCTCTCGTCATCGCTGTCCAATGATGGAGGAGCTGTCCTCCGCCTCTGGGATGTGTTGGGAGGGCACGTTCGTCAGCCCCCGTTTCCAGGAGCTATGCCTCAGCCATGTACGATGTCACAACACGAATGGTTTACATTTAACGTGCTGAGAATTCCCAGATCTGTGACTCACCGTTGTTACTTTATGTAACTATTCCATTTAGAGCAAGGGTTTCAGTCTGTGTCCAAAAAATCCCAGAAGTCTCTGGCTCCGCCGTATGTACACGAGGGGTGTCTGCACAGCCAAGAGGCTGCCCGCTCTCACAGCACAGAATGCTGCTCCCCGGGTGCGGACAGCGTGAGCCCTCGGGTCCGAGCTGCCTTTGGGGGCGGCCGTCACCCCCAGACCGCCAGGTGAAGGCCAGAAGGCGACTGTCCCCCCCTCCCCTGCCCCCACCCCAGCCTGGCCGCTGCTCAGAATCCTCCCAGAGCCTCCAGGGAATACACGTTCCCGGGCCCCATCCCAGACCCACTGAGTCAGGAGAACAGAGCGGGAGCCGCCGCCCAGGAAGCTGTGCTCTTCCTAGACTTCCCCGGAGATTCTGAGCCAGCATTAGGGGGACACTCAGTCCTTTATACCGCCCAGGCCTCCGTCACCGTCCGGGGAGAGGAAAAAGGGCACGTGTGGCTGAACCTTTGACGGCTCGGCCCTGGAGCCCAGCGGGGAGGCGCCCTGCCCGTGGGCGGCTGGAGTGTGAGGGACCAGCCAGTCACCCGCCCACTGCCCACGGTGACCTTCACCTGGCAGGGTGCCCCACGAGGGGAGGGGCTTTACTCGGCCACGATTCCTGTTCCCTCCCTGAACTTGAAAGGCCGGAAGCCACCGTGCCTGCAGACCCATTTTTGGCACATGGACGGTGGCCTCTGTGAGGTCCAGGGTAGCGGGCGCGGGGTGGAACCCCTGTGCTTTCAGGGTCTGGGGAGCGTCTTGGGTGCGGGTCCTCACAGCAGAGCCCGGCCAGCCTGGGTGCCATCCCCACCCACTAGGGGGCAGGAAACTCCCAGGATTCAGGGGAGGGGCCCCGGGACCACCTGGCAGGTCTGGGACAGGGGAACCGGGAGCCCTCCCCACTCTGGGAAAATACTTCGGCCTCCACTGTCTGGATTAAACCACCCTCCAGCACTGAAAATCCACTCCCAAGACCACACAATACACGGCATAGAGTTTTACTTCAAGAAAATGAACATAGAAACTGTGCGGGCTAAATGCTCTTACTAGAAACTGCTGCTTTGCTTTGTAGAAAGAAAGCGGGGAAAGACCCTCAGAGGGACTGATCTTGAACCATCAATGGGTGGCCCACTTCCTCCACCAGCTGCTCTGTGGCCGCATGGTGAGGGGTCAGGTCCCTCAGTGCCTGGAGAGGGAGGGGCCCGAGCACTTTAGACACCACGACACCGCGTTCCTTTACGGTGTCCTTTCTTGGCAAGCTCCCCTCGGAGATCGGCATGGATGTGACACTCCCTGGAAATGTGTGTCCCATGAAGGACAAGCCTCCTCCTCACCCCCTCTCAAGCTCAGGATCGGGTCCCATTGGTCTGTGAGAGCCTGCGTCATGGTCTTGAGCCGGCTTGGCCCCCAGGCCTTGCACATTACCATGCTCTTCTGTATTCTCCACTGCGAGCATACACACCATCCCCTTGAGGCTGCGTAGACCCTCCTGGGTGGGAGATGGGGCGTAGACCTCTCCTGGGTGGGAGACGGGGTGTAGACCTCTCCTGGGGTGGGAGTGCTGTGTAGACCTCTCCTTGGGTGGGAGGGGTGTGTAGACCTCTCCTGGGTGGGAAATGGAGTGTAGACATCTCCTGAAGCAAGAGTGCATTGTAGACCCTCCTGGGTGGGAGTGCTGTGTAGACCTCTCCTGGAGCACGAGTGCAATGTAGACCCTCCTGAGTGGGAAATGGAGTGTAGACCTCTCGTGGAGCACGAGTGCAGTGTAGACCCTCCTGTCACAGGCTCAGGCACAGTGATGGGTTGGGGAGCAGAGACTCAAGGGCAGTGAGACAGCACGTTGCCTGGCTTGGCGCAAGCTCAGCCCGGGTCTCTTGGGGGGAGGTCTGGGGGGGTCCGTGCGCGGCTTGTGTGGAGTGTAGGAGGTCTGGGGCGGGGGAAGCGGGAGGAAACAGTTGACCTGCACCATCCCACCGCGGGCGGCCAGTGCTGGTTCCCTTCCTGGCCCTGCCTGTTCCCTGCTCAGCCCTGCTGCCCACGGCTGCCCTCCCGCATAGCTCACCCCGTCCGTGACCGCCCCCCGTGTCCACGGCCCCCCTGAGCTCCCCCCAGCCCCCCAGCCGCCTGGCTGATGCCTCGCTGTCCATCCGTCTGTCCGCAGGGCACCGAGTCCGAGTCTGAGGACGCGCTCCCCCAGCACTCCTTCGTCAACCACTACCTGAGCGACCCCACCTACTACAACTCGTGGAAGCGGCGGGCGGGCGCGGCCCCGCACAGGTACGAGGCGGTGGCGGGGGCCGAGGCCGGGCCGGCCCCACGCGCGGTGGTCACCACGCAGAGCGCCGTGTTCGCGCCCGCCGCCCACGGCGCCCGGACTCCGCTCACCGGCTTCTCGTCCTTCGTGTGAGCGGCGCCGACCCCGCGGCGACCCTTGTTAAGACAATCAGCTCCGGGAACTGGGCTCCAGCTTGGGTTTAAGAGGATCTCACGCCTGATGATTGATTTTTACCCACTTGTGAACGCGAGATTTCAATTAGGAAAGTTTTTTTTTTTTTACTGGCTTTTTGTAACATCGCTGCAGGAAGCGGGTTTCTTTGTTTTTCTTTTCTTTTTACGAGAAGGTGTGTTTCACTGGTGCAAGGGCTTGTCACCCCGACCTGGGAAGACCTGAGCCCTCGGGTCCGGGCTTCTCCACCCTGCGCCGACTAGGAGGGCTGGTGGGGAGGGAGGGGGTCCAGGGAGGCCGCGCCTCTTGCAGGCCGCTCCCTTCTCTTCTCTAACCCCTGCCCGAGAACCAGCGGCCCGCCTGGGGCTCCATCCCACCGTCTCCGTCTCCGGCGTGCGAAGAGCATGTGTGTGACCCAGGCTCAGGGCTTCCGGACCCAAGGGCGGCCATCTCTGAAATGTCCTCACTCGGCAGTTTGTAGGCGAGGAATCGGCTTTAAGGTTCCTGGCCGCAGGGCCACAGATTCCAAGGTTCCGTTCGGCGTCCTTCCAGGGGTGAAATATTCGGGGCTCCCCGTTCCTTTCTTCCTTTCGACCTCGCAGCGCAGGAGCGGGAAGCACCCCTGCTGGGAGCCACCGCCGTGGCCCTCGGCAAGCCCGCTCCTCCCCTGGCCGCACAGCACACGGCCAGCCCGCCAAGCTGAGCGAACGAGGCAGCGGCTGCAGAATCGCTCGCTGTGTAAGAGGTGTGCATTGTTAACCAGAGTATTTTTTAAATCTTTTTATCTTTTTTTAAAATATGTCACATGAAATGAGTGAGTCTCAGCTGTCTCCAGGTGCCTTTTTATTAATTGTTTAGCTTTGTACATGGGAAAGACGAAGAGCGACAGTGTCTCCAAGTATAGCAAAACGGCTCTGAGAAGAAGGGGTCCCCAGCCCCTCTGCCCGCCCCCGTGCCTGCCAGGCCCTGCCATGCGCGTGGCCCGCGGCTTTCCTTGCAGCGCACGCGGCCTGGGGCCTCCGGGTTCCCGCCGCTGCCATGACTGGTGTGGCTGTCCCTTGCCCGACCCCAGGCCAGCTCTTAGCCTTAATGGGTTTTCTGGAAACCGTTTTTTACTTTAATTGTTACTGTTTTGTTTTCGTTTTTTAGCTACATGGAAATAGCGTGAACTGTTTTGAAACTCCAAACCGTAGCTCTGCCTCTAGCCCATCACATCATTTTTTGCAAAAGGTGTGTGAGGTACAGGTGGTCAAGCCGTGGTCCCAGGGCCAGATGTTCCCGGAATGCTGCTGCTGTCAGTGGGGTGTGCCCCGCCCCCCCCGGGGGGGGAGCACTGCAGAAGGACCCCGCCGGCTGCCCGGTCAGCCGGAGCCTGTCCACACCCCCCAGGGCACAGGACGGGCCTGCAGGTCCCCAAGGGGGAAGGGCTGGGCCAGCCACCCACGCCAAGGGGAGCCAGTCTCGTGGCCACCTGCGTGTCACGTGGTCTGCGGGGTCCCTTCCTCCCACGCCTCCTCCAGGCAGAGGGCTGTCTTAACCCTCTGATTTCAGAGTTGCTGGGTGCGGTCTCCCCAGGAGACCAAGGAGAGTTTTGTGTTGCTGAACAAAGGCCTCTTCTGTTTGAGAGTTTTGTGTTGGGTAAAAAAAAACCTTTCAGCTTCTCTAAAAGTAGAGGTAGGAGGTGTGGAAAGGTTCCTTTCTCTCTCTCCTCCTCCTTCTTCCTTCTCTCTTTCCTTCCTCCCTCCCTCCCTCCCTCCCTCCGTTCTTCCTTCCTTCCTTCCTTTTCTGTGTAGAGGGGAAACGTTCTAAACCAAAAATCCTAGACGCTCTGCCCAAAGCCTCTCCTGCATGAGAATCGCTCCCTGGACAGGACCCGCCCAGGGCACAGGGCCAGCCACCTCAGTCCTCTCAGTCCCAGACGGGGAAGTGGACAGGAAGCCCCAAGGCTGCAGCTCGAATTTCTCGGAGGACGAGCGATCGACAGAGAACGTGGACAAACACTGCCTTCCGCACTCTGCTCTCTAAGCCATACGTCCGTTGCTTTATATACGGGAAAGTGCTGGCACGTCCTAGCGTGGGGACGACTTGGTTTGAGGCGTGTTTCTGGCTTTTGGGCTTTTGTGACAACAGGACGCCTTTTTCCCCAGGCTCATTATACTTCATGTGTTTTCTCTGCTCTGAACGAACCTCTTTGGGACGGAACAGGCGGTCCGAGGCGGCGATGGGCGTTGGCGTCCGCGCTCCGCCCAGTGGCACTGGCGCTGTGGGCCGTGGGAGCTACTGGACCAGAGGAAGAGTGGGGTGTCTCGGGTTAGATTTCAGCCTCCAGGTAGTGTGGGCGTTGAGAAGCGTCGATTCCTAACCTCTCGTCTTTGGGGAGGAACAAAGAAAATCACAGGATAGGAAAATGGATGCTGGATTTTAATCTCGGCTCTGAAAAAAAGGACGAGCACCGTTTCTCTAACTGAGACCAGGAGGAGTGTCCTATCCCGCCGCCTTCTGAGCCATGATGCCCTTCCGGTGCCTCGCGCTCAGCTGTCGCGGAGTCCCCCGTCAAAGGCCCCGTGATGGGCAGGCGAGCTGCCCCTTCCGTGTGAGGACCCGCAGCGAAGCAGCCGCAGGGATGGGTTTGCGCGGGTTCCCGTCCCCACTGGGGCCTCCGGGCACAGGTTTCCAGGCCAGTGAGCGGCCGGGCGGGGCTGTGGGCAGTCCCTGTGGTTAGCGGGCCGCGTGGGGCACATCTCCTTGACTGCACCTCCTCCTCCGAATAAATCGGTCCAAACCAAGGCCTCCCCTTCCCGGCCATGCTTTCAAGGAGCGCTCGGTAAATGTCGCGGAAGAGACGTGATGTGGGACAGCTCCGGCGGAGACCGCGGAGGGTGGCGCGCGCTCCGTAAACCCCTGCGACGCTGTGCCTGCCCTGGACCGCGACGGGACTGAAGCATGGTGTTTGCGTAATGTTTCTAAGGCTTTGTAGCATGGTTTTCAGTTTTACGAATTCCTGGCACACTAGTCCTTGTCCCAGTGAGCGGTCATATCCACGTATCCAGATGCGGCTCTTTGATTCAGCATCCCTGTAGCGGGGACCCTCTGAAAGGTGGGAGCACGTAGAAATCCAGGAACTGAGCTGGTCTGCTGTGCGTGCCTCATTTCCTGTCAGCCTCGCCTGCTGGTTTATCGGGGGGCTTAGGTCAGTCCTGAAGTCTTCCCAGCAATTTTCTGGAATTGTGCAGAAAACTAGATCTCCTTTAAAAAAAAAACATTGTAGGAAGACAGGGAGGTGCTATGGGTACGATTTTTAATAAAAGCATCATTTTGTTCCTTATGCGCCTGTGATTTTCTTCAGCAAGTGTTGATGAAGTGACTCATGAATTCTAGGGCTGTAGGATCGAAGACTGAAACGTCAGCCCAGTGCTGTGCTGGCCCCTCCTGGAAATGCAGGTGTGGACGCACAGCGGAGGTGAGGTCAGAGGGGTTCAGTTTTAGATCTCCCGGGGAGAGGCACGCCGGGGGAGCAGCCCGGCCGGGTGGCCAGGGTCCTGAGGCGAGCAGCCTGGGGCCCGCACACCCGGGCGTGGCCAGCAGCCATCCTCAGTACAGCCCCCCACCGCCCGGAGTACCCCACAAAGACTCCACAGGTGCCTGGAGGGGAGACTGCTCTTTGCCAAACTTAGCCTTGACTGGGGGGAGACTGCCCCCTCCGATGGACCCTCCCCTCCCCTCTCCATGAAGACCCAGAAGGTTCCGGGAGCCTGAGGCCCTTCCCGCCCCTTCCAGCTGGGCCCGTGTGCCCTGGGGCCAAGTTGCCATGGGTGCCAGGGTCCACCAGGAGGGGCTCGGCTTTGCCCTCAGCCTCAGCTCCTCCCAGCCTCAGAGCGCGGCTCTCCACATGGTGCTCAAAAATCCCAGTGCCCGGCCACACCCAGGCCCAGGAAGACAGAACCTCTGGGGCTTGGGCCCAGGCATCCAATTCTCGGGGGAAAAGCTGCCCGAGTGATTCCAGGTGCCACCAATGCGCTGCGAGGACAGGGCCCGGGGGCTGGGTCGAAGGAGGGAGAAGGGGGCCTGTGCTTCCGACTTGGCCCTTTTGCTCCAGAATTAAACACTGACGAGCCAGAGGTGAGAACATTTCATTTTCTCTCTTTTCCCCACATTGTCTGCCTACGTTCCGCCCCCATAAATATGCACTTAAGGTCAGCCCACGTTCCAGTATTTTGGACACCGCAGCTGCCGTGTGAAGGGTACCGTTTCCGGGTGGCGCAGCGTGCTCTGCTTTCGTCCATCCGCAGGGTCCACCATGCCCCGTGGGTTTGTCAGGGTCCCATTTTGCAGGCGAGGAAACATGCCCAGGGTGAAGCCATTTGCCCCAGGTGGACACGGGGCAGAGGCAGGGTCCAGACCAAGCAGTCAGGGGCTGCAGAGCAGGCAGAACCACTGCACGGCCTGCCTTCCCAGAGGCCATCTGCCTTCCCTAAGCTTTCCTCCCGTCAGGGACAGCTGGCCTCGGGAAGGCAGGGGCCCCTGCACACAGCGCAGGGTCCAGCGTGGCGACCACACCTGCGCAAAAAGGCACCTGGAGCTCAGAATTTATTCTCCGCCCCATGGTTCTCTCCTATGTTAGTAAAGAGAAAATGCAGGAGTTCACTTGCACAATCTGGCCTGTTCCAGGCAAAGCGTGGCCGTTGTTACTGTTACCGTTGTTATTACTGAAAAGTTAATGTAAAAACTTTAGAAATGCAGCCAGTGATCACAGAGAAAAGAAATCTCCATTACCTTGTGGATGACAGTTAGATGGACCTCCCCAAGAAGGAAAAATGACTCGGTGGGGGGGGCCCTCACTGCACCCAGCCGGCTGGGGAGCAGTGGCGCCCGAGCTGTGGTCTCCAGAGCTCAGTGTGACCTCTCCATGCCCTGCAGGAGGGGAGGGGGCCATCACCTTGATGCCTGCACCTTCCTGGGAGAAGCACGTTGTTCCCGGGCTTTGAGTCCCGCGGAGCCCAGCCCAGACTGTGGAAGGTGGGCGTCACGGGCTGGTGGGCCCTGCATCTCCGCGAGGTCAGTTTTCTCTGGAAGGAGCTGGGGGTCTGGGTCCTCTCCTCCACAGAGAGCCCAGTCCACGAGCAGGTGAAGACCCGGGCATTGCCCTCAGCAGGGCACCTCTGAGACGAGCTGGGCCCCCAGGGCAAGCTCGGGGGTGAGGGGCCCTAGAACGTGTCTCTCCTCCTGCCCCGCGCACCCTCACTGCTCCTGGGGCGTTGCCTGTCCCCCGAGTGACACTGTTGGGGCAGGACGACCTCCCAGGAGACAGGTGAGCCAAGCGGGGCTGAGGGGGCAGGTGCCCCTCCTGGGAACGAGGCCCCCAAGCGGGGGAAGAAGCAGAGGCGCCTCTGAGGGTCCTCCCGGCTACAAGAGCAGCCTTGCTTCCTGCCAATTCCAGGGCTCCCAACAGCCTCTCAGTAAGTTCCCCTGTTTAACTGAGCTGGAGACCACTCCCCTGCTGGCAGCTGGAGGGGTCCTGGTCCCCAGGCCGAGCTCTGGGCATCTGTAAGGCCACCCCGGGGGCTCCGGCAGCAACGCCTGGGGGCCCTCAGCCCCAGGAGAGCAGTCACATCCTCGGCTGCCTGGGCTCAGGAGCAAACCCAGAACGACCTGGGTTCCAGCTGGGACAAAGGGACGGTCCACATTACAGACAGGATGCACCAAGCGGGCAAGGGCTAGAGCACAGCTGGCTGGGGATGTCGCCTGACGTGTGTTTTCCACAAAACAAGGCATTTCTGGGGGGGAGAAAACACTCTGTGAAAATCGTGAACTATATTTTATCTTTTTTTTTTGATTGATTGATGTTCCTTACTTTTTTTTCTTTTT
Organism: Hyperoodon ampullatus; assembly: GCF_949752795.1. Classification (NCBI taxonomy): domain Eukaryota; kingdom Metazoa; phylum Chordata; class Mammalia; order Artiodactyla; family Ziphiidae; genus Hyperoodon; species Hyperoodon ampullatus. The sequence goes on from NC_136927.1 coordinate 3,467,022, forward strand.
TCTTTTTCTTTTTCTTTTTTTGCGGTACGCGGGCCTCTCACTGCCGTGGCCTCTCCCGTTGCGGAGCACAGGCTCCGGACGCGCAGGCTCAGTGGCCGTGGCTCACGGGCCCAGCCGCTCCGCGGCATGTGGGATCCTCCCGGACCGGGGCACGAACCCGCATCCCCTGCATCGGCAGGCAGACTCGCAACCACTGCGCCACCAGGGAAGCCCTTTACTTTTTTTTTTTTACATTCCTTTTTTTATAATATTCTTTTCCATTATGGTGTATCAAATACTGAATACTGATACTGAATATAGTTTTCTGGGCTATATAGTAGGACCTTGTCAGTTATCCGTTCGACATATAAAAGCTTACATCTGCTCATCCCAACCTCCCACTCCATCCCTCCCCCAACCCTCTCCCCCTTGGCAACCACCAGGCTGTTCTCTATGTCCGTGATTCTGTTTCTGTTTCATAGATAGGTTCATTTGTGTCGTATTGTAGATTCCACATATAAGTGATATTATATGGTGTTTGTCTTTCTCTGTCTGACTTACTTCACTTAGTATGATCATCTCTAGTTGCATCCATGTTGCTGTAAATGGCATTATTTCATTCTTTTTTATGGCTGAGTAGTAGTCCATCGCATATATGTACCACATCTTCCTTATCCGTTCCTCTGTCGATGGACGTTTAGGTTGCTTCCATGTCTTGGCTATTGTGAATAGGGCTGCTGTGAACATAGAGGTGCATGTCTCTTTTGAATTAGAGTTTTGTCTGGATATATGCCCAGGAGTGGGATTGCTGGATCATACGGTAGCTCTGTTTTTAGTTTTCATGAACTATTTTTAAATGGCCCCACCCGAAGTGTCCTCTAAGTCAGCATCGCTGTGCCCACCCACCCAGAACATCAGGTAGATGGTAACAGGGACCAGTTGCCCCCTGTGTACACGCACCCCTTCCTCCACCAGAGCCGAACCCTTCTCCCAGGACAGAGGCAGTGATTCTCTCTGCCTCCACCAGTGATGATCTCCCAGAGCACCCGCCTGTGGGCACCAGAGACCCCCCAGCACCAAGAACAGGCAGAGCGACGGGGGGCTCTGAGGTTGGTGACGAGGCGTCCCGGGAGAAAACTGAAGTTTGACACGGTTGTTGCCAATTTCTGTGACACTGGCACATAAGTTTTAGAGGTTTAGTTTTGTCATGAAGTGAAACCATTTTCAGATACTTTATTTGGGAGCCGCAGCAGCTTTTGCAAACCTTCTGATCAACTGGCCTGTTTTCCGAACACGATCGGTTCGCCAGACGCCTATTTTAAAATGATTTGAACATGTCCATGGCTTTGCTTGTACAAGAAGGACCTTAGGGTTTGCCAAAATCTCTTTCCCTTTAATAGCTGGAGTCAGTTAACAGCCAGCATGGGCGAAAATTCGAAGCTGTTCATTTTGGGCTCTGCAGTCTTAAAAATGTCCTGCTTCTCCTCAGATAAGGCAATATTCCACCCTGATTAAGCAAATAACGACATTATGGGGTTGAATCTAATCCAGACTCAAATAGTTTAATTAAAAAATGCATATTTCTAAGGCATCCTGAAAATGTTTCTGTGGGATTCTCCAACCAGCGAACAGCATAATTGGCCTGCTGACTTGGGGGTCCAGACAGCCCCATGGGGCCCCCAAAGGGAGCCCAAGAAGAAACCCGATGGAGCCCCAGAGTCTGTGGGGGACATTCCTGTGCCCCTCTTGGTCTTCAGGGACATTTTTTCGAGAACGTCGAGGGCAGGAAGACTGGGGACTTGCAGCTCCAGAGATGAGGGGTGACAGGAACCAGACAGAAACCCAGCAAGCCCTCTAGGGGCATCTGTGATGGAGAAAGGGGCCCACACAGCCTCCTGGGGACCCCAGCGAGGGGGGCCTCGTCTGCATCTCAGGGAGCCCCCCTTTCGTCATCCACCTTGGTGGCGCCCGCTCACCCAAGCAGGAAATGAATCCTGCTGCGTCCACACACTGGAGCCTACGCAGCTGTTTCAACAAGATGAAATTACACACACAGGTGCAAAGCAATCTCGAAGTTATACCATGCCGTGCAAAAATAAATATGCTCCCACTTGTGTGTGTGTGTGTTTGCACACGTGCAGACGTGCACATACGCCGGTGCAGAATGTGGAGAGACTGTCTCCGGAAAGATGGACAGGAACTTGGTAACAGTTACCTCTAGAGAGGGGACGAAAACGGGGGGAACCAGGGTGGAGTGCGACTAACCTTGGCACCCTCCGTATTTTTCACCAGGTACATATATTATCTTTTCATGTAAAAAAGAGAACAATGGACGGGCTTCCCTGGTGACGCAGTGGTTGAGAGTCCGCCTGCCGATGCAGGGGACACGGGTTCGTGCCCCGGTCCGGGAGGATCCCACGTGCCGCGGAGCGGCTGGGCCCGTGAGCCATGGCCGCTGAGCCTGCGCGTCCGTAGCCTGTGCTCCGCAACGGGAGAGGCCACAACAGTGAGAGGCCCGCGTACCGCAAAGAAAATAAATAAATAAATAAATAAAAGTGAAGTGTGTAGGCTGCTCGGTGGTGATAAGCAGAGAAACAGAAGTAGAGCGGGAGAGGGGAGATGGAGGCAGGCAGGGGCAGTTGTCACTTTAACTAAGGTGGTGAGTGTCGGCCTCAGTGAAACAGTGGTGTCCCACCAACAATGTGAAGGAGCTAAGCCTGCTATTATTGGAGGAAAAGTAAATGAATCTGCTGCATAGATACAGCCTTCCAAAATACAGAGTTCAGGAGTGGGGAAAAGATAACTAAGGCTCTTTAGAGAAATCCTTTGAAAATCCAGGGCATGGCTCATTGTGCTATTTGGTTCGTACAACAAGCCCTCCCTGAGAATTTAAGAGACAGAGGTTTCTTCCAGGAAGAATGGAACACAGGCTGGACCACGGCCCAGTGGGGTCAGGGTGGTCCCAGGAGTGTGCAGACAAGATAGCAGCCACAGGCCACATGCTGCCCACTGCCACTTAATGTTTTTCTAAGGGCTTTATTGAGAAATAATTCACGTGGGTTTAAAGTGTGGAAGTCGGCGATTCTGACTCGTCCCTTTACAGAGCCACAACTATCACCTTATTCAAATTTTAGAACATTTGCCTCATCCCCAAAGGAAATCTCATGCCATTAGCAGTCAGCCGCCATCTTCGCTGAGCCTGCCCCCCTCCCAGCCTGGGCCACCACAAATCTATTTTCTGTCTCAAATTTGCCTATTCTGGACATTTCATATAAATGAAATCATACCATACGTGGAATTTTGTGACCAATTTCTTTTGCTGAGCGTAATGTTTTCAGGATCCCATGCTATAGCACGTATTAGTACTTCATTCCCTTTCTTTGGCCAAATAATATTCCACTGTATGGATATCCACATTTTGTTTATCCACTCAGCAGTTAAGGGACAATTGGATTGTTTGGGGTTTTGTCCATTATGAATAATGCTGCTCTGACCATTTGTTTGCAAGGCTTTGTGTGGACATAGGTTTTCACTTCTTTTGAGTATATACCTAGAGATAGAATTGCTAGGCGATATGGTACCTCTACATTTAACATTTTGAGGTAATGCCAGACTGTTTTCCAATGTGGCTGCACCAGTTTACATTCCCATCACCAAAATCTGAGGGTTCCAATTTCTCCACATCTTTGTCAACACTTATGATTGTATGTCTTTTTTATTCTGGCCATCTTAATGGGTATAACGTGGTATCTTGTGGTTTTAATTTACATTCCTCTAGACTGGTGGTTGAACACCTTTTCGTGTGCTTGTTAGACATTCATACATCTTCTTTTGAGAAATGGTTATTGAAATACTTTGCCCAACTTTAAATTCAGCAATTTCTCCTTTTATCACTGAGTTTTAAGGGTTCTTCATGTTTTCTGGATATAAGTCCCTTATTAGATATAGGATTTGTAAATATTTTCTCCCAGTCTGGGGTTGTATTTTCACTTTCTTGATGGTGTCCTTTGAAGCACAAACATTTTTAGTTTTGATAAAGTCCAATTACCTATCTTCCCTTTGTCATTTGTGGTTTTGGTGTCACATAAGAACTCGTTGCCCAGGGACTTCCCTGGTGGCGCAGGGGTTAAGAACCTGCCTGCCAACGCAAGGGACACGGGTTCGAGCCCTGGTCCGGGAATATCCCACATGCCACGCAGCAGCTAAGCCCGTGTGCCACAATTACTGAGCCTGTGCTCTAGAGCCTGCGAGTCACAACTGCTGAGCCCGCACGCCACAGGTACTGAAGCCCTTGCGCCTAGAGCCCGTGCTCCACAACAAGAGAAGCCACCGCAATGAGAAACCCATGCACCGCAATGAAGAGTAGCCCCCGCTACCGCAACTAGAGAAAGCCCACACACAGCAACGAAGACCGATGCAGCCAAAAATAAATAAATGAATTAAAAAATTAAAAAAAAAAAAAACTCCTTGCCCAGCCCCAGATCACAAAGTTTCTGAGAAAGAGTAAACAGGAAGAGCCAGTTTAGGTGTCTTCGAGACATTATATAGCTGCAGTAATCAAGATGGCATGCTACCCTGGCGGTCCAGTGGTCAGGACTCTACACTCTCACTGCCGAGGACCCAGATTCAATCCCTGGTTAGGGAACTAAGATCCTGCAAGCTACACAGGCATGGCCAAAAAAAGACAGTGTACTATTGACAGAGGTTTAGATACATAGATTCGTGGCACCAAATAAAGAACCCATAAATAGCTCCACATTTGTGTGGCCAACTGATTTTTGACAAAGTGCAAAAGCAATTCAATGGAAAAAGGAAATTCTTTTCAAGAAATGGTGCTGGAGCCATTAGACATCCACACGCCAAAATGAACTTCAACCTCCCTCATCCCCACTCTCGCCTTCCTTCCCTCCCTGGGGGTGTCCCCTTGGCATCAGCATGGGTCTTAAAAAGTTAAACATACACCTACAGTGTAATTTAGCTCTTACACTCGAGGTATTTACCCCAGAGAAATGGAAGGTGGTGTCTATACAAAGACTTACATATAAATGTTAATCATGGCTTTATTTGCAATTGCCAAAGTAGGAAACAACCTGAATGTCCATCGCCGGTGAATTGATAAAGCAAATTGTGGTCCATTCATACAGTGGAAGACTACACAGCAACAACCAAAACAACAAAATGGACTGCTGATACAGGTGACCTCACAAACGAATCTCAAAAACACCGTGCTAAACGAAGAAGCCAGACAAAGCAAGGAACATACCGTATGATTTCATTTTATATAAAATTCTAGGAAATGCAAGCGAGTGACGGAGGCAGGTCCTCGGTTGTGGAGGGCAGGTATGAGACACTTCGTGGCGGGCAGAAGGGAGTGAGCAGAGAAGAGTTTTGGGGCAACAGATAGGTTCCTTATTGTGCTTGTGGTGATGGTTTCATGTGTATGTGTATATATCTCTCACGTTGTCCTCTTTAAATACATGCAGTTTATTGTATGTCAGTTATACCTCAATAAAGCTGCTAAATATTGAAAAAATATATATATTTATGGATTATCTGTGTAAGGGTAAAAAGTGGGGGAAGAAGATATGTTTTAGGGAGAATGGATGCTAGATCAGAGTTCAGGGTGGCATCCACCTGCCCCCTGCTCCCACCCAGGCTGCCCCCCACAATTCTGTGGCCCGAGGCATGGCCCTGAGGTCACTGTCAAATTGTAAATCGGGTAGAGGTTTGAACTTCACAGCGGCAGCTGCAAAGGACGGGGGCCACAGTGAAACTTGATTCTGTGTAACTGAATGGAACCCTCAGCACCATTCCTCCTATTGGTGCGGTGGGTGGCCGCCCCTGTGTGAGCTCTGCCTGTTACGGGCCACTTCCACGGCTCTCAGGGCCTTGGTGCATCTCCCTCCCCTGTTTTCCGGGAGCCAGTCCCACGTGGCCAGAGCCCCGATCCCTCTTCAAACCTCCCCGCCTCTGAGAGCCACTCTCGCCACGGACACTCTGCCCACCCAGCTCTTGTGTCACAACTGGCAGCCGCTGTGAAAACGGGAGAAGGTGGAAGGTGAGGAGGGCGCACTTACGTGTAAAAACGTCATTCTTAACCGCACAGACCCATGCTGATGCCCCGGGGACACCCCCAGGGAGGGAAGGAAGGTGAGAGGGGGAACGAGGGAGGTGGGTACCACGCTGCCCACGAGATGCTGTATGTGGTCCTGTTAGCGGGGAACCAGCAACAGCGGGTCTGTGCAAAGCCTGGTCTTCAGGGCCCTGTGACCTGCGGGCCGGCAGGAGGCGTGTGGTCCTCACAGGACTCGGGGGTGTCCCTGGGGTGGGCTGTTGGCATCGAGCGCTTCCTGGCTCGGGGACAAGCCCAGCATATTGAAACCAGAGCACACATCCTGCCTGTGAGAGGGCGCAAACCCTCCCCCTCGTCTTGTGCAGCAGGGGACACGGTGCAAGAGACGCCGCTTTTCTTGGTTGTTTTCTTTTGTCGTTCCCAACATTCACATTTTTAAGTGATGCGGCTGAAGTTCATCTCGCTACCCAGCCCTAGATCACGTCAAGAAGTTGGGAACTTCCAGCCCGTCGGGGAATTTTCATTCCTACCATGTTCTTAGTCCACAGTCCAGGCCTCGGCAGACCCCAGCGCTTCCTTCCGGCTCCCGGCCCCGGAGGGACCACATCAATCACGGGGTCCTGATTTTCAGAGCCCGTGACCCACCCACCTCCAGAGAAGTGGACCGAATCGCTCCCTGGGAATGGTTACCTGCCCGGGAAGACGGAGGACGGCCGAGCCCAGGACACCTCGAGGGACGCACCTCTCTTTCAACACACAAGTAATCTCCCAGTTTCTCATCGATGGGGCCGAAAACACAGATGAAGGCGGAACGCCTCTTTCTTCAAAGGACGTCTGAGAGGCAGCTTCAGTTGAAAGACGGGACACATTCTGTCCTTGAAATAGAAAAGCTGACCAAACTTTGAATGTGGCTTTAGATGTGCGAGAGACCACCGTTCTCAGGGGACAACACACCTGAGAACACTCACCTGCCTCTGCGTCCCGTGCCTCCCGGGCACCATCTCGACAGCGGCACGTCTTCACCTCCACATTCATCTTTCTAATGTGACATCTTAGGGGTTTTTCTCTGTCAAGTGAACGTGGGCTTCACTGAGGGCTGAGAAGACCTGATCCTCGTGGGCAGGCTGATGGGTTCTGAGAGCTGACCATACCCCTCCCTACTTTTGGTTTCATGCCCCCTCCCCACACACCCACCCCCTAGACAGAACTGGCTTTCCTTCCTCAAATCCCACTCTCACTCTGCATCCATATGACACTACCATGTCCACAAATCCCCCTGATGCCTCGCTGCTGAGGAAGAAAGGGGGAAGATGGACGGAGGGGGTGTCTTGACTCATTTCACTATTTCACTAGCCCTGAAATGCATTCAGCCTGGAGCTCTGCTCTCCGTACAGAAGCCACCAGTCACATGTGGCTACTTAACTTTATATTAATTAAAATTTAAAATGTACTTCCTCAGTCACACTCATCACTGTTCGAGGGTTCAGTATCACATGTGGGTAAAGGCCACCGTATTAGCACAGATGATGGCACATTTCCATCACTGGGGAAATTCTGTTGGACGGAACACCTTTTTTACAGCCTCTCTCTCCATCACAGGTGTGGGATATGGGCGAATAATTTTTTTAAGAAACTGGGCATTCCTGGACCCAGGCCTCTATCATTCACCGGGGCATTTTTGGAACATTGAAAGGTGAGTGTGTTTCAGAGTCATTTTCCCCCAGCGGTTGGGACCCTTTGGCCCGTCCACCTGATTCTAATGGGGAGGTGGGGTTAGGAAGGCAAAGAGGAAAGGAGGCCGTAACTGGGACCCGAGGCAGTTGTTGGGTCTCCACAGGGGAAGAAGGTTTGACCAGCTGGGGATGGAAACATGGTGCCTTTCCAAGCCCTTGGCCCAGGTGGATTCACACCCTGGAATTCCAGGGTTTGTCTTTTCTAATTTTCTGAAAGCAATGTCTGTCCTCTGTGCTCTGGGGACACAGCATTTTGCTTCCATCCAAAGCTGTCTCAGCACCAAGAATGCAGAGGCACAGCCAGGAGCGTGGAGATTGTTTCTAAGATAAATCCATCCACTGCAGCTCAGTTCCACTTCTTGGACTAGTTTGCAAATGCAGATGCCAACTGGTGCTAATTTTTCAGGTTGAAAAGTGGCCAAACCTCACAGACAACTGTTGGAGAACACCTCCTTTCTAGTCCCTGGGTGGGAATCTGATGATTTCCACGAATGCCTGAGCTCCTTCTGGGCATGACAGGGGATTTGGATAGTCCAGTGGTTTTCCAAATTTTTGACATTCACCTACTATCATAACTATTTTTGCCCATCTCTAAATACTATCTGTACTATAATTCACTACATGATTTTCTTTAAGTCAACCTTTAATTTTTTAAACCTAAATCAATGTAGCTTTATCTTATGAAATAATAGCTTAGAAATTCTGGACTACATGTACTAGCTGTATGTTTTTCTAACTTACCTTAAAATAGTTACTATTAACCTAATGCATGTTAGTCCATGTACCACCCAAATCATCTTGCGGCCACTTTGGGAAACAGTGGATTGGGAGATGGAGAAGGGTCCCTGAGTGTCTGAGCCATGTGGACTCAGTAGAGGATCACCTGTCTAACAGGTCTTTCTTCTTCTGTGGGGGATTTTGGAATCTGAACTGTTTTAAGAAATATGGCAAAATATGGGGTAAGCCTCTCACCGTGACTCCTCTCCCTCCATTGCAGCAAGATAAGGTGGGCGGGGCCTTGTCCAACTTGCAGTGCAAGCACAGTGACCACTGTCGTCTCTGCTATGTAACACCCTGGTCTCACTCATACAGGGGATGCAGAGGCATTGCCGTGTCCTCCTCAGTTTGAAAATTAATCAGCCGGTATTTGGACCACAACTGCATGCAGAGCCCTGAATCAGGTACAGGGCAAAGGCTCATATTTCCAGAATCTTCTTGGACTGGGTGATATCTCAGTAAGGTCTTGAGAAATTCGTAGGAGTGAGTAGAAGCTGGTTACATAGAAAATCTTGGAGTCCATTGGGGAAGATGGCCCGATGCAAATACAACACTTGGAGGTGGGCTACAGAGGGTGCTGAGTGAGCCAGGAACCCAGCTGGCCCCGGGTGACCTCAAGGATGAGCAGAAGGCACCACTCCTTGCAGCCAAGAGGACCCCCCTTCTCCAGTGTGCATGCCCAGGTCCCGGCAGAAATGTCCTTATGCAGGTTGATTTCTTCTTTAAAATCCTTCCCTGTGAGAGCCACAACCGAGGCAGCATTTTGTATGCTGTGGCTGGTCCTGCCCCAGTTTCACTTTCTCCCTCTATCCTCTCAGGATTCAAGCAAAACAAATTTCAGTGCCCGATGTTTTCTGCTAAGAAATTTGAGGGCAGGGGATATGATATAGGACACCATCTGTCAGTGTCTTGAAAACACTTTTATGCAGTTTGACCTCGATGTCTCTTGAAATTCCCATTTTAACAGAATCAGAAATGCCAAGATTTCAAAACCAGAAATCAGCGTCGAACCCCTTCTCTGCTTCTCATTCACTCATCAGATTCTTTGGGGGCTTTTGCTGTGGGTCACACACAGTGCTAGGCACTAGAGGGGCAGAGACATAGGACGCACAACTTCTGTCTTTAGGGATCTCGTGGTTCTGTGAAGGAAAGATGATTCAAAGTCAACATGAAGCCCATTCTAGTTCTACAGGGAACACAGGCAAAGCCAGAAAGCCACATAGAAAAGGTGGTGTCTGAGCACTTGAAGGACAAGTAGGAGTTGGTTAAACAGAAAAGGAGAGAACTCATTAGAATGGCTAAAGTAGAAAGGATTGGCATCATCAAATGTTGGTGAGGATGTGGAGCAACTGGAATGCTCACATGATTGGTGAGAGTGTAAAATGGCTCCACCACTTTGAAGAACAGCATGTTATAAAGTTAATCATACATGTACTCTGTAACCTGGCAGTCCTTCACCTAGGTATTCACCCAAGAGAAATGAAAACGTGTCAGAAACAAACAACTTGCTCAAGAATGTTCACAGCAGACTCCTTCACAATCCAAATGTTCATCAATGCAAAATGGATAAACAAATGATGGATTAGTTTGGAAAATGGACACAGTCCATACAATGGAATCCTACTCAACAATGAGAAGAAATAAACTATTGATACACTCACCAACGTGCATGAATCCCACAAACATCATGTTGTGCAGAGGAGTCCAGACACAGTAGAATACGTATAATATGATGTCAGCCTTGTGAAGTCCAAGAAGAGACAAAGAAAATGAATCTATGGTGGTCAAAATCAGAAGGTGGTTTTGAGGTAGGAAGCTGAGTGGAAAATGGACCGTAACTTTCTAGATGGTGGACACGTCCATGTCTTATTTTGGGTGGTGGTGATCACAACTGCCAAAAGTCTCAAAACTGAACTCTCCAGCTTACATGTCCCAAAACGGAATGGGGGGGGAATCCCAGGAATATTCTGGATACAGTAAAGACTAAAGATTTCAACATGACTGGAGACATGATGCCTGATAAAGCACTGGGGAGGCGAGTGGAGGTAAGATCATGGAAGAAATCCTATCAGGTTGTGCCCTTAAAATTCATACGCAGGTTTTTTATACTTTAAGGGGGAAAAGAAATGGGGGACTTGCATAATAATAAAGTTCTCAGAGAGGAAATGCCAGGCTCGCTAACCAGGACATCTCGGCTTCTTAAATAGCCATTGCCCGTTTTGTTTTGTTTTGGTCTTGCATCTGCAGCAGCATCTGTGAAGGCACAGCCCGTCCTGGTCGTCCTGGGTCCTGTCCTCATCAAGTGAGTTCTTGTGCAGGTGTTTTGCACCCTTTGTACCAACCGAAGGGTAGTTTCCAATGTGCGGTTGCTCCTTCTCTTTGTGTTCTTGACCAGAAGTGAGTTCAACACGGGCTTTGTGAGCTGGCAACTTCCTTTCCCTCCCTCTAGACCCGAGACAGGAATTAATCATCAGCTAATAGGCTTAAAGCCCTTTTTCATATTCATCGTTCATGTCATACTCAGATGGCTTTGAAAAATACGGTTTGGCTTGTTGCGATCACGCCAGCATCTGAGATGTGGAAAATCTGCCTGTGAATCGGCGTTCATCTTTGGAAAGTAAAGGCAAGTAACTGTAGAAATGACTGCATCCAGTGGTGGCACCCAAAGTAATACGATTTATCTCTTTGCTGAAGTTAAAATAGTCATATGTCAAGGCAGCTAGGATCTGAGTGGGTTCCATGTGTAAGATTACAGGCCTTCACCAGCTGGCAGCCTCCTATATAGGGGATGGGAGAGGTTCCAGGCAGACCTCTCCCCAAACTCTCTCTCCTGTCCACTGGTCAGGAAAACTACATTTCTACCTTTGGCTATTAATTTGTCCCATTTCCCACCCCCCACCCCCAGCAGGGACATGGGGAAGTGGCGTCTTGGGAACCCTGCCGGTGGGTCCCAGTGACACGGAGCCTGGCAGTGGGAGGCCCCACGTGGGACCTTCTCATCCGTCAGTTTTTCACCTGCACTTGCCTTTTAGGCAAAAGGGGCCAGAAGATAGCAGAGTAAACACATAGCTGAAATTTTTTTAAAGTAAAACTAAAAGGTCTCCTGGGAGTGTAACCGCTGGCTTGTACTCCCTGTCAGAGCCAATCGTGCCAAACTCACCCCCATGTCACATTCAGGGATGTCACACTGCAGCCTGAGGTCATCCCCGAAGGAGGACTCACACCATGGAAACTGATGAACACCCCAAACCAGAGCCTGTTCCCTGGAGAGTTAGTACCTGCCCAGCAACAATATCCCTCCACCTAGAATTCAAGCCAGTCTCCTCTCCTGCACAGTGATGACTTCAGCTAGCATGATCTTTAAGTCCTAGAAAGATTTCTATTCAGAGTCCGGACCTGCAAAAACAGGAAAGTCAATTCAAGCTTCAGAAACATTTTTAGAACCATCGTGAAATGAAAGTCCTTTTCTTGCTCAATTTAAGTGATCAGAGTATCTGCTGCCTCTTTCGGTTCACCCGAACCCCAGCCCCTACCCCAGTCCCCCACCCCATGCTTCAGCAATTCTGGTCGACAGAGGTTTTGTACTAGATGCACCCAAATGTCTTTGGGGCACTGGTTGCACCAATGGCTAAACACTGAATGGCTGTGACTGTGCTTCAGACGTTTCCCCTTGTCCAACGCCAGGGAGACTTTCTGGTGCAAAACATTGGGAAGGAAGGGGCTTGGAAAGACTTGGAGAGGGTGAAGGGTCGTGTGACTGCTGGGGAGGAGGGAGGCAGCATCTGGGTCTTTCCAGTGTCCTGGAGCTGGAGCACGTGGATGGAAGGGGCTCTGGTCCAGGAGCCCAGGCATAAATGGTCACGATTTTCTCTTCCTCTTTTTATAGACTATCATGGGAAGCCAGATGAGCCCCATTTGTTTCTTCCCAGGCCTGCACATTATTAGGATGGCCTAAGAGGCCCAGAGCCCACGTGAATTGAGAACCGGTATGAAAATATGGAGCTGGAAGTTACGACCCGGGGCCTCGGTCATCTGCGGCTCCATGCACCTGCAGGCCAGGCCGCGAAGCGTGGCGACACGTCCAGCTGTGCAGATGGGCATCGTGGGCGACTGTGGGAAAGCTGGGGGGGTCAGGGCTGGGAGACCCCGGGGGACTGACTGAACATTTAGGGATCATGTCACAGGGCTGGATCCTGCTCCGGCTGCCACACTGTGCTAGGGGTCTCCCGATCGTGTCCTTTTTCCATTCCTTCTAGGGTGTTCCCTTGCCTTGTGGCTCCATTGGTCCAGCGGTGGACAAGCAGGGCGAGAGCTGTAGCCTCAGGATGCTCGCCTTCCAGGTGTGATGGGCGGAGACGGGCTGGCTTCCAGGTGGGAGGCCTGAGCAGGCACACGGGGCCACACGCTTGATTTGCTGTTTTGCTTAAAATTCTTATTAATTTCTGAACAAGGGGACCTGCGTTTCCATTTTGCCCTGAGCCCTGCAAATTGTGTAAATGCTCCTGGGTGGGGAGGTGGCAGAATGGCAGCAAACAAGTTGACCGACAGAGAAGCAAGATAAATGCAAACAGTGAGCCGTTCGGTGAAGGCAGCACGGAGGACCGCAGGTTAGGGACTGGAGGCTGGGGAGGGGGTGGGGACGGGCTTGGCTGGAGGTTACACCTGGGATCACGTGTTCTGGGAGGCATCTCCGAGGAGGCAGCCTTAGGATAGAGCGTCCCGGGTGGAGGGGCAGGAGGTGCAGAGGCCTTGGGGCAGCAATGGGCTCCGGGAACCCAGGGTGAAGGCCAGGGTGGCTGGACTGTAGAAAATTCAGGGGAGGCCAGGGAGGAGGGCAGGGTCCAGATCTTACAGGGCTTTGTAGATGAGATGGAGCTGGGCTTTTGATCTCTCTGCAGTGGGAAACCACCGAGCAGTGGGGGGGGGGATGGGATGGGATACATGCACGGGGCAAAAATGGAGGCAGGGAGGCCAGTGAGGATGTTGAGGTCCAGGTGGAAAGAGGACAGCAGTGGACACTGAGAAGCTGATTGGATTTGAGAGATTTGGGAGGTGACATGGTTGAGATTTGCTGTTGGACTGGACAGGGTGTGTTTAAAAATAAAGAACCAAGGGCATGTTTAGGGTTTGTGTCTGAGCAAGTGGGTGGAGGGCAGGACCATTGACAGAAAGACAGGAGGGGAGTCAGGAGGAACCGTCTGGTGGGGAAAGAGAATTTTGTTTGACCATGTTGAGTTAGTCATCCCAGGGAGACACTGAGTAGACTTCGGATATCCATACACATATAGGCACAGTCTATTCTGAGAAAGGAAAGGTTATACCAACGCTAAAAGAAGCCTAAAAGTAACCACCCCTAACCCAGTGCAAGAGACACGATGGTAAATACATGATGACAGCCAATGACGTACGGGACGGTCCAGCCCGATGTCACTGCAGCTCACAGAATCTTCTCTTGTGACAGTCATTCCATTGGCTCTGAGCAAGCAGAGGTGCCTAGTGGAATTCTGAAAGACAGAGTTATTTTTCTTAGCATCCAGCGTTGGACACATTCCATAACCACTTAATAAACACCTTTCTTTCCAGCAGGTGGACTCCTGGAGGTGAATGAGCCCCTCCTCAGCGGACGTCTCAAGAGCGTCTAAGAAAACTCCAGAGATCCATGGGGTGACCCTTCCCAAGGGAACACTTGTTGATGATCCCCATCTGCATTCTGCACCCCAATCCCAAGCACTGGCCAGAGCCTGAGGAGTTCCATTCTGAAAGGTAAGCGGGCTGGACACTCAAATTTCTGGTAATTCTCGGGGGTGTATCATCTTGGAACTTTTTTTGATTATGAGATAACACTTACATACAGTGAAATGCCCAGGCCATAAGCGCAAACGTGGACGCACTTTGATAAACATATATCCCAATGGGACTACCGCACCACTCAACATATGGAATATTTTCATCACCCTGGAAAGTTCCCTTGTGCTACTTCCAAGCCAGGCTGCACACCCCTATGAGGAACCACTGTTCTGATTTCTGTGACTATAGATTAGTCTTGCTGGCCATTGAATGTCAAAAAATGGAATAATCCAGTATGTACTTGTCTTGTCGTTTGTTCCCTTTTACTATTGAACAAGAGTTCCTTGTATGGACGTACCACAGTGTGCTTATCCAGTCTCCTGTGGGCAGACACTTGAGTTGTCTCCTGTTTGGGACTAAAACCAATGATGCTGCTATCGTCATTCTTGAAAAAGCCTTTTGTGGACCTGTGTCTCCATTTCTCTTGCATTGATCTCTACAAGTGGACACATCATAGAACTTTTTAAAGGAACGTACAGGCACCACTGTCCACCCAACCCCAGATGGCCTCTGCCCACTCTATGTTGACACCATTGTAAAAAGATAATTCGAATGTTCGCCCAGATGCATCCAGCCCACTCTCTCCAGCCAAGGAGTTTTATCATCTCCATTTGCACGCTGTGCTCGCAATTAACCATGTTGAGGAAAGTGACACCAGGACCGACTTAGAGCAGCTGCAACACTGAGGGGTTTATCGCCACATATTAAAACCAAAGCCATGGGGAGATTGGCTTGGAGCCAGACACATCAGCAGCAAGAAGGGTCAAGGTGTGTCGAAAATAAAATTTAAATTTCCAGCTGTGGTCATGAGCAAGCCATTTTCCGGACTCACTGTGGGGTCACAGCCTAACGAATGAGGCCGGCCTGGAGGATGCGTCAGAGCAGAGAGGACGCAGCGGCCCCCGCGTGGCTGGATCTGTGCAGAGCGCAGCCCCCAAGAAGTCTGCGTCCTTTGCATAAATCCTCACAGGCACAATCAAGGGAATCAGAATCACCTGGAACCTATTTAACGAGATGGCTTTTCACCACAGCTCGGGCACAGCAGGAATTAATCCTGTGTCCACCTGGAGTAAGGACGGGCCAGAGCCTGTCCCTGGTCAGAGCAGCCATGCAGTCGAGCACGTGGCCCCTGCAGGACGCAGCCTGACCCCGCTCCAGCCTGTTCCTGGACGCGTACCCCCTTCTGTCAGCTCTGTGGCCCAGGCAGGTCTACACATGAGTTCTCCCTCATTTGTAGTTGAGGCCAAGACTCATGGTAAAGGCAGAATTGCTAAGTGTGGTCTTTGGCAAACATGGCTCTCCTCCCTCTGTGCTCCTGGGCAATAACGGGTCATGACAGGTAGGGAGACATTCCTCCGCTCTACCTAGAACCCCAGGATGAGGAGACTTCTCTTTACAGCTCTAGTGAAAAGAGGACAGGCCCAGGAATTCCCTGGCAGTCCGGTGATTAAGACTCTGGGCTTTCACTGCCAAGGGCCCAGGTTCAATCCCCGGTCGGGGAACTAACATCCCACAGGCCACACGGTGTGCCCAAAAAGAACAGAATAAAAAAAATAAAAAGCACATTTAAAAAAAAAAGAAAAGAGGACAGGCCCAGAAATCTTGAGTATATACCTAGGAGTGGAATGGCTGGGTCATATGGTAACTCTAGGTTTAATTGTCTGACAAACTGCCAGACTGTTTTCCACAGCGTCTGCACCATTCCCACCAGCAGTGTATGAGGGTTCTGATTTCTCCACATCTTTGCCAACTCTTGTTTTTTAGGATCTGACTTTCTGATCCTAGCCATCCTACCTGGTGTGAAGTGGTATCTCATTGTGGTTTTGATTTGCATTTCCCTGATGGCTAATAATGTTGGTTTCTAAAGTTCTTCCCAAATTCCAAAGTCCTACGATTAGGGGCGTGATGTATCCAGATTCTAGACCGTATTTTGTAACAGGTTTACCTTGCACTGTGGGGTATGAGGCAGGAGTCTTCCAGGTTAATTTCTGGGAAGTCTGTGTGGGCCCCTCACTGTGTCGTAAACACTTGAACCTTTTGTCCCCAAAGAAGTCTGGCCCTTGCCCTCAGCATCGGGAAGTGATCTCAAAGCCCTTGGAATGTCATGGCTGATAGACGTGTTTGTTTTGCCGGGGGTCTTGGGTCACAGCAAGTAGTCAAAACGTGAATTAGGCCTGGGGCTTTGGGTTTTGCGACGTTAGTCCAAGCTGCAGAGGGGCTGGAGGCTGAGCTCGGCCACACAGGGAGTCAGAAGCCCACGTGCTGGCGCCCAGTGAAAACCCTGGCTCAGAGGAGCCTCCCGGGCTGGCAGTGCTCTGTGTGTGTTGTCACAAGGAAGTAATGCTGGCGTTCCTCGAAGGGCCATGTAGGAACTTTCCTGGCCTCCACCCTGGGCGCCTCTTCCCTTGGCTGATTTCAGTCCGCGTCCTGTAACTGCTACACCATGACCGTAACCAGAGCTCAGCTTTCATCGAGTCCTGTGAGCCCTAGAGAATCATGGAACCCGAAGGTGGTCTTAGAGACTCCTGAGCTTGCAACTGATGTCAAAAGTGAGGGTGTCTTAGGGACTCTTCCCTAACCTGCATCTCCAAAGTGGCTGGCTTCTTGCAGACACAACCCAAAGACCATGGTTCTTTTGAATCAAACTGGGTTGAAAGTGGAGAGAATGCTTCTCTCCAGAGCATTCAAAACATATGCCCACACAAAAATTGTCAGGAATGTTCACAGCAGCATAATTTATAAGAGCCAAAAAGTAGGAACAACTCAAAGGTCCATCAGCTGGTGAATAGATAAATGAAATGTGGTCTGTCCATGAAATGAAATGTTACTCAGCCGTGAAAAGGAATGAAATACTGATATATGCTAGAACCTGCATGAACCTTGAAAACAAGCTTAGTAAAGAAACTAATCAAAAAGACCACCTCTTGTGTGATTCCATCTATATGAACTCTCCACAGTAGGCAATGCTATAGAGACAGAAAGTAGGTCAGTGGTTGCCTAAGGGGTGTAGGGTTTCTTTTTGGGGTGATAAAAATGTTCATGGCGCTGGATGCACAGCAATGTGAATATACTAAAAAACCATTGAATGGTATGCTTTAAGTCAGTGAATTATAGGTATGTGAATTACATCTGAAAGTAGAACTGTTTAAAAATAGTAATTTAATGCTTAAAACAAGTTTACTATTCTCTGCATTTTAGAGGTTGGGAGACCAAAGCACAGAGAAGTTTCAGGAGATGAAGCCCAGAGTCTGTTTCATAATTTCTGTTTCTCCAGGAGCATTTCACACCACCCACTCCTCATTGAGGAATGAAGCAGGATTATTAACTAATTGAATAAAAAGTTTCCTTCCTTGCTTTTTATATATTAAAAGAAACCACATGCTTTAAAGAGTTAAATCTAAAAACAAAGCCAACAACTAGAAAGAAATACAAGGAGTCTCAAGGTAGAAAGGACTTTCTAGGCATAAAAACATGAAAGAAATAGCAACAGAGATGAATGAAATTATACTAATGTACTGAAAATAGAAAAAAAAAACCTCGCAAGCAAAATTAAAAGTGGAAAGGCAGAGGAGGAAAAATATTTGCAATGTGTACGAAAAACTGGCTTTGAAAGCAAGTTCTGACACTAGAAAAATAAATAGCGATCAAACATACACAATATCTGACTTATTCATCAAAAATTTAAAACATTGCAAAATAAGGTATTAAAAATCCAATATTTGAGCCCCCCTCCCGGCAAATAGCATACAGTGTTGGTATAAGAACTATGAACTAGACATTTCCATTCAACTTTTCATAGAAGAGAAAATCTCCCAATATTTCTGGAGCACCATTTAGAAATAAGCATCCAAAACTTATATAATATTTATACCTTTGAGTACAAATCTTACTTAGCAATTCATTCTCAAAGAACAATTAAATAAACACACAAAGAATTATATACAGATATTAATTTATAACAGCCAGAAACCTCCTAAATATGTACAAATAAGTAAACAGTTAAATAAACCATGATAAATTTGTATAACAAATTATACGTGCCAGTTAAAGAGCTACTGAATGGCGTGGGGAAATGCAAGAATGAAAACATCAGGTAACAAAAGCAAGATACAAAATTAAAAGTGCAGTACGTCTTAATTCTGAAATAAGTACATACAGAGACATAGAATCACAGAAAAAAGTACTGAAAGGAACAGTACTTGACTTATAGTCAGCCTCAGTCATACAGTGGAATGTTTGAAAATTCGAATGAAACAAATACATCGAGATACGATGCCTGGCTTTTGGGAGGTGTGATTTGGGGTAGTGTTTGTTTTGTCCGTGATTTTTGTGCATTACCCAAAGTTACTACAATCCACATGAATCAACCTTATAATCAGAAAATAACAGCAATTCAAGTACAAAAGCCTGTAGAGATGTCAAGTAAAATATTTAACAGCGAGTTTAACAAGGAGGTGAAAACAATCAAAAATCCAAACGAAACAAAAGCAGAACAGAGAGAGGACGGGGCGGAGGAAGGAAACTCGCTCTTTGTATCTTTATCCTTTAGATTTATAATAAATTAGTTTCGAGGTAATTTTCAGTCCATTGTCCCTGTGTGGAATAAAAGCCAAAACTGTTACCCACAACAAAAACGTTTTAGTGGGTTTTCTTTACTGTTTGAGGCCCAGTCCATAATTGCCTGTCCCTTTCATCAGAACAGGTTGTCACTAGTGGCTCATAAGAGGTGGGAAATTGCAGTTGCTTTGTCAGAAATCACAGGAGTGTTTCAGAGGCAGGTGTGCCCCTGTGTAAAACACGGCGCAGGTGCTGGCCCTCCAAGGCCAATTGCCTTCGACAGAGCCCTCTTCCTCCACCTGTGAATTTGGCTGGATTCCTTTGACCACCAGCATAATCACAGCAAATGAACACGGACAGTGAAAGTCCTTAGTAATGCACAAAATGACCCAAATTTCCAGGGAGTAGAGATATAAAAATGTAACAGTGAAATCCTAAAACCCTCTTAGGTAGGAGAGCCAGGCTCTCATAATCTGTCTATAAGGGCAGCTAAAATGTTTCTGGAAAGCAGCTGAGGCACAGATAATAAAGAAGATCTGGGATCATTTTTGAGCCAAACAAAATAAGGTGATTCATTTAACTAGCTGCTTGATGAACCCAGAGTCATTCTGTCTCGTTTATCCCAATACCTACTCCAGAAGAGTATTTTTTCCACTCAGATTTACATTCACGGTCCTAAAACTACGGTTTCAAAGTCTAGATATTTGGGGAAATGTAAAACAGCATAGCAACGGCAGCCTTCTTCCTAAGGGGTGACAAATCAGGGTCATTCGCTAGACCCACCCTGGGGGAGGGCTGTGTCAGAATTAAACTTCAAAGAGATGGTTGATAGACCACTGGCATCTCACCTCTTTGTAGCTCCCAGTGAGACTTGCTGGTGGGTTACAATCTCTTTGCAAGGTGCATTTTTCCTTCTGCTCCAGGTGTTTGTTGGTGCCCCTGAAGATCAGGACCCTGAACCAGATTTGACACAAATACTGGTGCTGAAGTAGGGGTTCCCTACGTCCCTTTGCGCACGTCCCCCCGGGAGGAGCCCCATATGACATCCGGAACAGGGCGTTGCAAACTGGCCACCCAAATGTGGCTGTGGACCCTTCACCTGCAGTTCCCCTGGGTCTTGGTCTTCCATCTGCCTGCTTCCCACATTCACACACTCGGTCCAGCCCCAAAGGCATTGGTGAGATACCTGGTGGGGACTGGAGCTCCCCCAGAGGGAGACGCACTCAGTACATTTCATGCTGTCCATTCTTTGTGCAGATGAGGACCTTTCACGGAGGAGCCCCCAGCACTGCGGGGTGACGGCAATCTGAGGAATCGTCCATTTGGAGAGGTTCCATGAGCATTCATATAGTCTCCTGTCTTCCTTTTTTCAGTGTGGAATGGCCACCAGAGTATCAGGAATAAATAAGTGTCACCCATTGTTGGCTGTGAGAATTCATGGAGAGGGTGTAAGAGCACGGCTTGTGAGCTTCTATGCCTTGCACCACTCCAGGGGAATTATTCACACAAGAGGGCACCCTCTGCATAGATCACACTGTGAACACTGCCTCCTGGAGTTGGGCATCAGGACAGCCCAAAGATGTGACTCCTGTATTTCAGCTGGCGCCTGTTCTCATGTCCATCTCCAGGGGTGGCACGTCAAGCCAGGGGAGGGTTTGGGGTTGTTTGGGGCTTGACTCTGGCTCTCAAATTGATTGAGGCTTCCGCTCTGATGAGCACATTGGGCCAAAGCCAACATCACACACACCGAAATACGAGCTGACCGAGAAGAACTTACCCCAGGATATCACAATCTTTCAACACTCACAAACAACAGTGTCAAAGGTGACAGCAGTAGAGTGATCATGTGAATCAGCCAGAATCACGTGCTGAGTCTTTTTTTTTTTTTAGGAGCCTTATTGAGATATAATTTATGTGCTATATAATTCACCATTTAAAGTGCACAATTCAATGGTGTTTTTTTTTAACATTTTTATTGAAATATTGTTGACTCACTACGTTGTGTTAGTTTCAGGTGTACAGTAAAGTGATTCAGTTATACATATATATATTCTTTTTTTACATTCTCTTTCATTATAGGTTATTACAAGATATTGAGTAGAGTTCCCTGTGCTCTACAGTAGGTCCTTGTTGGTTATGTTTTATATATAGTAGTGTGTATACTTTAATCCCAAACTCCTAATTTATCCCTCTCCTCTCTGCTTTCAATGGTTTTGAATATAGGCACAGTTTTGCAACCATCAACAGATCTAACTGTAGAATGGTCGCATCACCCCCAAAAGGAACACTGTGCCTGTCGGCAACCACCCCCATTTCCCTTCCAATCCCACCCCTAGGCAAACACTAATCTACTTTCCGATTCCATAGATTTGCCTGTTTTGGGCCTTTCATATAAATGGAATCACAATATGTGGTATTTTGTGACTGAATTCTTTCACTTATTATAATGTTTTCAAGGTTCATCCATACTGTAGCATGCTTCAGTAATTCATTCCATTTTATTGCTGAAAAAGATTCCACTGCATGACTATAGCACACATTGTTTGATACATCATCCGTTGATGTACATTTGGGTTGTGTTCACTTATTAGCTATTACAAATGATTCTCCTATTAGCATTTGTGTACTAGTTTTTGTGTTTTCATTTCTATTGGGACTGTATCTAGGAGTAGAACGTCTGAGCTATATGATAGTCATACGTTTAGCATTTTGAGGATATGCCAGGGTGTTTTCCAAAGTGATGGGACTATTTTACGTTCCCACCAGCAATGCAAGAGGGTTCCAGTTTCTCCGCATCTTCACCAACACTTGTTATTGTAGGTCTCTTTGATCATTGCCATCGTAGAGGGTGAGAACTGGTATCTTGTTGTGGTTATGAATTGCATTTCCCTGATGGTAAGCATCATCATGTCATGTGTTTTTTGGCCATTTATGTATCTTCTTTGGAGAAATGTCTATTCAGATTCTTTGTGCATTTTTTCAAATTGTGTTATTTTTTTAAAGCATTATTACTGAGTTGTAAGAGGTTTGCATATTTGGGATACAATATCTTTTTCAGATGTAGATTTACAAAGATTCTCTCAGCCTATGGGTTGTCTTTGCTCTTTCTTGATGGTTTCATTTAAAGCACAAAGGTTTCTAATTTTGATGAAGTCAAATTTTTCTCTTTTTCCTGTTATTGCTTGTGCTTTTGGTGTCATGTCTAAGAAATCATTGCCTTACCAAAGGTCATGAAGATTTACTCCTGTGCCTTCCTCCAAGAGTTTTATAATTTTAGCTCTTATATTTAGGTTTATAATCCATTTGGTTTAATACTTATGTATGATGGTGAGGAAGGGTCCACTTCGTTCTTCTGCTTGTGGCCATTTAGTTCTCCCAGCATTGTTCATTGAAAAGACTGTTATTTCACATTGAAATAATGGGGCACCCTTTTCAAACATCAAGTGATCATAAATGTAAGGATTTGTTTCTATACTCTCAATTCTATTTCACTGAGTTATGTCTATCCTTATGCCAATACATTATCTTGATTACTGTAACTCTGTAGTAAGCTTTGAGATGAAAAAGTGTTACTACTCATTTTTATTCTTTTATTTCAAGAGTGTTTTGACTATTTGGGGTCCCTTGAATTTCCATATGAATTTTAGGATTAGTGTGTTTATTTCTGCAAAACAAAGTAACTGGGATTTCAATAGGGATTGCACTGAATGTGTAAATCAGTTGGGGGAGTACTGCCATCATAACAACATGTCTTCCGGTCCATGAATATGGGATGTCTTCCTATTTATTTAGATCTTTAAAATTTTTTTCAACAATATTTTATAGTTTAAAGTGTACACGTTTTGCAGTTCTTTTACTAAATTTATTCATAAGTGTTTTATTCTTTTTGTGCTATTGTAAACGGAAATGTTTTCTTAATTTATTTTAGAATTGTTCATTGCTAGTATATAGAAGTACAAGTGAGAAAGTGGAATAGGGCCGAAAACTCATTCAGGTGATTATTGCAGTAACTGGAGGAAAGTGGTAAGAATATAAATTAAGGCTGAAGTAACACTAATAAAAAACAATAGACTTTGACATATTTAGAAATTGGCCAGTTCTATGATGGAAATATTTTAAAATGAAATGATTCAGAGGTTTGTTTGGGCAACTGAAGGAATAGTCACAACATAGAAGTAACAAGTGATTTTTTGTGTGTTGATTTTTATCCTGAATCCTTGCTAACCTCATCATTCATTCTAATAGGTCTCTCTTTTTTTTAAGTGCGTTCTTTGAGATTTTGTAAATACAAGATTATATCTCTGCAAATAGAGATACTTTAACTTCTTACTTTCCAACATGAATGCTTTCGGTATCTTTTTGTTGCTTAATTGCCCTGCCTAAAACTTCCAGTACAAAATGGTACAAAAGTGGTGAAAGCAGGCATCCATGTCTTTTTACTGATCTTAGTGGGAAATCATTAAATTTTCACCATTAATTATGATGTTACTTGTAGGTTTTTCATAGATGTTCTGCATCAGATTGAGGAAGTTCCCTTCTATTCCTAGTTTGTTAAGTTTTTTCATCATGAAAGGGTGTTGGATTTTGTCAAATGCTTTTTCTGTGTCTATTGAGATAATCATATGGTTTATGTCCTTGAGTCTATTAATATTTTTATTATGTTGATTTATTTTCACTTATTAAACTACCTTGCATTCCTGGGGATAAATCCCAGTTGCTGAAGGTATATAATCTTCTTCATATGTTATTAGACTTTATTTACTAATATTTTGTTAAAGACTTTTGCGTCCCTACCCATAAAGAATATTGGTCTGTAGTGTTGGTCTCCTTTTGTGATGTCTTTGTCTGGTTTTGGTAGGGTAATACTGGCCTCACAGAATTAGTAAGTGTCCTTCCTCTTCTGTTTTCTGGAAGAGCTTGTTAAGCATTAGTGTAAATTCTTCTTTAAGTGTTTGATAGAGTTAATCAGTGAAGCTATTTGGTTAGGAGCTTTTCTTCATGGGAAATGTTTTTATTGCTAATTCAATCTCTTTACTTGTTATAGGTCTATTCAGATTTTCTATTTCTTCCTGAGGCAGTTTTGGTAGTTTGTGTCTTTCTAGGAATTTTCTTTCACCTGTTATGTAGGTTATTTATATAATTATTCATAGAATTCCCTGTAATCCTTTTTATTTCTGTGAGGAACTAATTATATCCCCTTCTTCATTCCTGATTTTAGGAATTTGACTTCTTTGTTTCTTGGTCAGCCTAGCTAAAGTTTTGTCAATTTTGTTGACCTTTTCAAAGAACCCACTTTTGTTCCATTGATAATCTGTATTGATGTCTTTTTTATCATATTTTGACTCGAATCTTTATAGTTTCCTTATTTCTATTTGTCTTGGGTTTTGTTTGCTTTTCTTTTTCTTGTTTCTTAATGTTGAAAAGTTAGTGATTGATTTGAACCTTTCTTCTCCCCCTGACCCGCCCACTACTGTAAATTTCCTTAAACACTGCTTTAGCTGCATTTCATACATTTTGTCTGGTTGTATTTTTTTCTCATTCATGTTAAAGTATTTTCTAATTTTGCTTTTAATTTCTTCTTTCACCCATTGGTTATTTAGGAGTATGTTTTTAATTTCTAAGTCTTTGTGAGTTTCCCAAATTTTCTTCTGCTATTGATTTCTAGTTTGATTCTATTGTTGTTGGAAAGTGTACTCTGTATGAGTTCAACTTTTAAATGTATTGGGGTTTGTTTTATGCCCTAGAACAGGGTCTATCCTGGATACTGCTCCATGTGTACTTGGGAAAAATGTCTATTCTGCTGCTATTGGGTGCAGTGTTCTATAGATATCTGTCAAGTCTTGTTGATTTATGGTGTTTTTCAAGTCTTATAGATCCTTGATCTTCTGTCTAGTTTTCTATCCATTTTTGAAAGCAGAGTATTGAAATCTCCAACTATTATTGTTGTATTATCTATTTCTCCCTTCTTTTTTTTTTTTTTTTTTTTTGGCTGTGTTGGATCTTCATTGCTGCATGCGGGGGCTACTCTTCGTTGCAGTGCGTGGGCTTCTCATTGCAGTGGCTTCTCTTGTGGTGGAGCACGGGCTCTAAGTGTGCAGGCTTCAGTAGTTGTGGCGCATGGGCTCTAGAGTGCAGGCTTCAGTAGTTGTGGCGCACGGGCTCTAGAGCGCAGGCTCAGTAGTTGTGGCGCACAGGCTTAGTTGCTCCACGGCATGTGGGATCTTACCAGACCAGGGTTTGAACCCATGTCCCCTGCATTGGCAGGCGGATTCTTAACCACTGTGCCACCAGGGAAGTCCCTCTCCCTTCAATTCTATCATTTTTTGCTTCATATATTTTAGGACTCTGTCTTGTTAGAAGCGTATACGTTTATAATTTTATATATCTTTCTAGTGGATTGATCATTTTATCATTATAATATGTCCCTATTTATCTTTAGTAACATTTTTGGTTTTAAAGTCTATCTTATCTATTAGGATAGCCACTCCAGCTCTCGTGCTTGCTGTTTGCATGGTATTACTATTTCTATCCTTTTATTCTCATTCTACTCACATCTTTGGATTTGGAATATGTCTCCTGTAGAGAACACACCCTGTTGTTTGTTTGTTTGTATATTAGTCTGACAAGCTCTGCCTTTTGACTGGCTTGCTTCATCCATTAACAGTCAACATTATCATTGATATGATTGGGATACATCTGCCATTTTGATTTTTGTTTTCTATATATCTCTATTTTTGTTCCACTAAACTCCTTTACTCCTCCCCCCCTTTTTTGTGTTAAGTGAATATTTTCAAAAATAATATTTTAATTCCTTTGAGAAATTTTTACCCAATTTTTAAAGTTATTTTCATATTGGTTTCTCATGGGCTTACATCTTAACCTATCAGAATCTACTTCAGATTTATACTAACAATTCCACTGAGATACATTTCTGAGTAACAGAAATGTTACTCTTACGCAGTTCTAATCTCTCTCCCCTCTTTTTGAGCTATTATTATATACACCATGTCTGTATGTGTTATAAACTCCACAAAACATTGTCATAATTTTTACTTTCTGTGGTTGTATGTCTTTTAAAGAAACTTAGAGAATCAATAATATATTTATGGAGTTTGTGATAGTAACCTCCTTATTTACCACTTATGAGTCTTCATTTCTTCTGCAGTCTCATGGTGTCACCTGGTGTCATTTCCTTACCCCAGTACAGCATGGTTCCCACTGCTTCCCCTGTGCTGCTATTGTTAAATACACCCCATATTCATATATATTGTAGGCTCAGCAGTACGCCTTAAAGGTGCTGGACCTTTCTCCTGGCCTCCATGTTTTCTTATGAGAAATCTGTAATCATTCAAATCCTTCTTCCTCTATAGGTATTGCATTGTTTTATTGTTGGCTTTCCTGGCTACTTTCAACATGTCTTCTTGTTTTTAGTTTTCAGGGGTTTTTAAATTATGATGTGTCTGAATTCCTTCAGGTTAATCCTATTTGGGGCTCACATAGCCTTTGAATCTGTAGGTGTTTGTCTTTCTCCAAAGTTAGGAAATTTTCAACCATTAGTTCTTTAAATATTTTTTCAGCACCAACCACCCTCTTTCTCCTTTCCTTCTGAAACTCTGATGACATGAATGTTAAACATGTTACTATCCCAGAGGTCCCTGAGGCTGTATTCATTTTTTTCCAACCCTTTATTTTGTCCATTGTTGGGATTGGATTATTTCTGTTGATCTATCTTCAGTTCATTAAGCCCTCTGTCATCTCCATTCTGCCACTGAGTTCACCCAGTGAAATTATTTCAGTGATTGTAACTTTTTCATTTCTAAAATTTCCATTTTTTAAAATATCTTCTATGTCTTTACTGAGACTTTCTATTTCAATATATATTCCAAGAATACTTGCGATTGCTCATTTGATCATCATGAGAGTTGAACTTTCTGTGGTTCTTCATACTCTAAATAACTCTGGATTATATCCCAGACTGTGAGACTCTGGGTTCGTTCAAATCCTATGGAGAATGTTGATGTTTTCGCTCAGTGAACAACCAACCTCATGAGGTTCAAGCTGCAAGTTCCGGGGGCCACAGCTCCAATGTCGTTCAGCTTTCAAAGCCTTCACCATGCTCTTCATGTCGTCTGTCTGTCCTGGGTGTGTTCCCCCCGGGTGTTCAGTCTGGGGCCTGAAAGGTGGCTTATCCACCAGTTCAAGTCTCAGGTTTGGGGGTATGCTAATTAGGACCAGGCATCCCCCCACGGACCCCGAGGGGAGCCTGGGGCTCACAGTGGACTGGAGACACTTCCCGGCTCCTCCATGTGCCTCCTGCTGCCTTTGTAGGTCCTCTGTCCAGAGCTTAAGGCTCCAGGCACAACCATCTGCTGGGCACTTCTGTGACCAGGTCTGCATCTGGGCCCAAGTGGTGGGAGGACAGAGAGAGAAACACAGAATCCTGGTTGGTTCCTCCTCCCAGGATCACACCTCCATGAATGTAGAGGAAAGTGAAGCCGAAGCCGAATCATTAGCCAAATTCATCGCACCCGCCTCCACCAATCAAGGCCTTCACGATGCACGTCCTCCAGGCAGCACGGGGCCTAAACAATCAGGTGTTTGCCGGAGTTGTGGTCCAGGAGCTTGGAGTCAGCTGTATCTGGTTCCAGCTGAGCCGGTTAAGATCCTCCAACTGGGCATGCGCGAGTGTCCGCTCCGTGACCTTTTGACGTCAGAGGACCGAAAACTCCACCCTCAGGTCGTGCTGAGGGCAGTGGCTTAGTTACGCCTGCGCAGAACGACCTCGACCACACCTTTTCCCATCCCCTGTCCCCAGGCTCCCCACGCCTCCACTGCCCCGCTGCTTCGTTCTTCATCCCACAAACACCCCAGCCCCTCAACTTCGGGGCGCTGATCTGAGACCTATTCTGTCTCCTCGCTTGGCTGCTTTGCCAAGAACCCGCCTCTTTGCTGCAAACCTGGGCAAACCTGCGCATCTTGGCATCAGGCAAAACGAAGCTGAGTCTGTAACAGAAGCTCCCCTCTCCGGGAGTCTTGGCTCCCGCTGGGGCTGTCTGAGAGCTGGGGTGTGAGAGGATGGAGAAAACAAGGGAGAAGGAAGGAAAGGAAACCCTGGGGATTTATGTTCTCTCTTGCCTGAGGATAGGAGTTCCTGTTTCGTCTTTGAGCTGGAATCAGCCACCTTCCCTGGGTTTGCGCTCGCTCGCTCTCTCTCCCTCTCCCTCTTTTTCTCCCTCCCTCCGTCTCCCTCCCTCCCTCCGTCTCCTCCCTCCCTCTCTCCCCTCCCCCAATCCCCCTCTCCCCACAGCTCACTTCTGGGTTTACAGCTGCATTAAATTCAGGCTGGGGACACTGGAGGGGGAAAATGGTAAATCCACCATCCCTTTGGTGGTACTTTAAATTCTGGTCTTCTTCCCCAATCTGACGGCTACTGCTTTCTCTTCAAAGTCCTCCAGTAGCTGCTCTGCATTCTGTCCCGGTTTTATAATTACATACAGTGGAAAATAGGGGTGAGATACTATTCCGTCTTATCCAGAACTGGAATCCGAATTGGATTTTAGAAACCAAAACTAAAAAAACACAGATTAGCACAAATCCACTATTTTTACTAGAAAGATAATTAAGTGCATTGTTTCCTGGTGGTAGGTTAACAACGTCATCTTCACCTGCAAAGGACAGCTTCGATAACCACCTAAATCTTATGCTCCAAGCATATCTTCATCTATTTTTGCTTTATTTGAAAGAATATTCAAATTCATTGAAATTTCCAGCTGCTCCTAGACTAGGTTGAATAAATGAATAAATGACTCTTGGAGACTTCCTTTTAAAAGATATTTCATAGCCCGCATACTCTAGGATTCTTGTAATTTCTACGGCTGGGGTTCTTCAGGGATTATCTCAACCCACTGTCTTAAATATTGAGCTCCATGATTGATAAAGTTGATGGCAAGGCTAACTCCAAACACATGAATTTAAAACACTAAATCACATTGATTAGAGGCATATGGGTGATACTCCCTACTGATTCTTTAAGAGCTGGCCTAGCAAGACACAAGGAGAGCTCGCTCACCTCGCCCAGCCCCCACCTCGCCGAAATGCAGAATTCACATGGCGGAGACCATAGTGCCCCCAGTCAAACATCAGAGAATATTGTTTAAAATACTGATTTGCTCCCCTCATTGATGCTATCAGCATTGGAAGATTTGGGGCAGGGAGGGAGACAGGAGGTATTTGCCAGATACTTTGTTTCTGTACCTGGTTTAGTTTCAAAAGCTTAAGCTCATTGATAGTATAGTTTGAAGAGAGAAGTGAGTTTCTGGGGGAAACACAGAAGCAGAGGGAGAGTTTCTCTCAGATAAAAAAAGCAGCATCTCCTGGGCATGTGCAGGAGTGGCTACAGTTCCCCTCAACAGCGGGGGCCTGTGTCAGACCTTTATACCCCAAATGGTGCCCAGACCCCAGAGGCATGGCCTCACGATGTCCCTGGGGTGTGGATCTCAGCCTGGACCCCCAGCTTCCCCAAACCTGGTTCGGAGGCAGCAAAGAGAGCTCCAGACTTGGAGGGCCCATAGGAGCTGGTACTTGGGGGTCTCTCTTCTCACCCATCTCTGACCCAAGCAACACCCCAGCTGTCTTTGCCCCACCTGGAACTCCAAATCCTAGGCTCAATTTCCAGAAGAAGCCAGGGTGGGAGCGTGTCATCAAAGCTCCTCTTATTCCCACCCAGCCAAGCAGGACGGGGACTCGGAGACAAAATTAAGTTGATGTCAAGACCCTGAAGGCATAGACATTTCTGGCACACCCGAGTGGTGGACGGAGATTCCCTTCCACCAGCCTCCCACTCCCAGCCCCACCTGCACAACAATAAATAGTAAACAGAGACATAACTTTTGTGGAAAGAAGAATTTTTAGCAGATGTACAAGGCTGCCAAAGTCAGGGAGTCTTATTCAGCCAAATGATTACAGCCTGGGTTTTATTTCTAAGCATCTTTTTAGCATTATGCTGTCACCTATAATAAGTGGCTTTGCTTGTGCAAACAGTGGAGGATCCTAATTGGCCCCGGCGAAGGGAATTGCAACATACGCAGTTACACTAATGGTTTCATTTTTTAAGATACTGAGTATTGTTTATGTGCGGTGCAGATTTTTTAAGATACTGAGTATTGTTTATTGTGTGCAGATGAACAATTGCTCTCCCAAGTGGAGGGCCGCATACGGGGGGCTGGGAGTCTCCCTGCATTTGCTGGCTGCTACCAGCCCCCCTGATTGTTTTTTCTCTCCCCTTATGAGGTCAGTAACCAGCTCTGATTTCTGCTGAATCGTTTTGCTGTGATCTGTCTTGTCCTCCCTCCCGATGTTAATTATGTCTCCAGAGGAGTGCGGGACTAAAATACAGAGCTGATTCCAATAGCGGGAAAATGTATTTCTCCTTCTTGGACCTTCCTTCATTTGGACTTTCAGCTCCCTCCCCATCTGGCCAAGGTCTGTAATCAATAGTCACATGGCTCCCGGTTCTTTATCTGGGAGAGATGGGGAGACCTTGGCGGTACTTTCTTTTCAGACTTCAGAAGCTAGAGTTAATGTACGGATAAAAGGCCTTTATTCTCCATCCCTTTTCAGTGAAATGCCCTCCTCGTTTTAAAACAGCCCTCCCTTCTGGAAATCTGCTACATGTCTTCCATCTTCTGGGAATTTATATGGTTCATCTTATGGAAATAGAACGTTGCCTCCAGGTGCCCAAAAGTAAGAGTAAAGTTCAAACAAATAACTTCCCCCCAAAACCCCTTTTCTTAAAGATAAAGTAATTTTTTGTCCAATTTAGGAAGAGAATAGATGTCAGGTGCCTCCACTTTCCCAGAACTTCAGGTGTTTATTCCCCAAATGTACTGTGTGGGTTCATGGTGCCACCACTATGCAGTGCCATGGGTTCGTGGCCACCTGAAAATGAAGATGTGCCCGCCTCCAGCCTGGCACAAGAGTTATCCTCCACTAATGGTCATTAAGAGAAAATGAAGGCCACTAGGTAAGCCCAAAATGTTGATCATGGGACTTAGACTCCATGGGAAGGAAGGGGAAGTTACCATGTCTGTTGTCCGTGGCCGTGAAGAAAGGTTGATGAAATCAGCACACGAACAGCAGAGGGAATCAAGAGATGCCCCTTGATACCTTTTCTAATCCTATCTCCACCTTTTGAGGCCCAACTCCCAAAAAACCATTAAGTAGAAGCACTCCTAAGGTGCCCCTCAAACCCTTGCCCTGTTAGCATCTTACCAACTTAGCCTAGAAGCATCTACAGCTGATTCTCATCATTCCCAGTAATTATGTCCTGTAAAGTCTCCGCCAGTATGGAACCATCGCTCCCAGGGGCAATACGCCATCCCCAGGGAGCCTCTGGGCACAGCATATGCAAAACAGATCAATGCAAAACCTAGTAGTGTAGGTGCGTTTCTGTTTAAAGACACCTTATTTAATCCACGTATATTGTTTATTCATTAACACTGAATAGAGGGCCAACAGCCCTCTATCTCCTGCCTGGACGAAGCTCATCTAACATATGCAACTTGCATTTAGGAACACGGGACAAGCACTAAGGTTGGGGCCATTTTATGACCCCATGAATGTGCTGCAAGTGTTGACTTTGGGGTTACAAATAAATTTTAAGGAGTCGGTGAATGTGTAACTGTGGAATCCATGAATAACGAGGAGGAATTCTATATCCTAAAGCTCTTTATACCTTTCTTATCCAAATCTCTCCATCTTTAGTCTCCGTATTGGTTTGCTGGGGACACCATAACAAAGCACCACAGACTGGGTGGCTTAACAACAGAAATCTATATTCTCACATTTCTGGAGGCTAGAAATCTACGATCAAGGTACCGGCAGGGCTGATTCATCCCGAAGCCATCCTCCTTGGCTTGTAGACGACTGTCGTCAACCTGAGTCTGCATGCCATCTTCTCTCTGTGTGTATCTGTGTCCTAATCTTCTCTTCTAAGGACACCCATGTTACTGGATTAGGGCCTCCCTATGACTTCATTTTACCTTAATGACCTCTTTTAAGGCCCTATCTCCAAATACCAGTGCATTCTGTGATACTGGGGGATTCAGACTATAAAATGTATTCCCCCTCTCAGAGCTACTGTGTTGAATTTTAAGTGTGAGCAGAACAGACTTCCTTCTAATCAGAGTTGGGATCAGGGTACCAGGTTTGGGCCCATAATGAAGATGAAGATCTCAAGCAAAGCAGACAAAACAAACCTCCAAGCAAAGTGTCAGGCATCTTCTCCTGTGCAAGTCAGTCACTGGGGAGACCAGGAAATGCAGCCTCATCCCAGGCTGGACCAGAACAAGGCCATGTCCACTTGGAAGACCTGGACCCCGAGTCCTTGGGCGGCCCTGCAGGTGATGGATATTGGCCTTGATAGGCCTGATCTGCTCGCAGGAGCCTCATAACCTCAGCCTGGGGGTGAGGGCGCCATGGGGATGCCCACAGCCTAGGGCAGGGACTCCACCCACCTGTGGGCCTCAGACCCTGGAGGAAGGGAGGAGAACTTTCTCCGTGAGCTCAGTCGGTAGTTCTGCCTTCCACGCTTGGTCCCAAGCTCACCTACCAGGCAGCCCCAATGTTACAGGTTGAATTGTGCCTTCTTCCTCAAAAGATGTTACAGTCCTAACCCTGGTGCATTTCCTTATTTGGAAATGGATTCTTTGCAGAGGATCCAGTTAAGATGAAGTCATTAGGGTGGGCCCCAATCCGATATGACTGGTATCCTCATAAAATGGGGAAATTTGGACTCAGATTCACACACAGGGAGAATTCCATGTGAAGATGAAGGCAGAGAGCAGGGTGATGCTTCTACAGGAATGACAAAGACTGCCAGCAAAATCCCAGAAGCTCAGGGAGGGGCCTGCAACAGACGGTCCCTCACAGCCTCAGAAGGAACCCACCCACCCATACCTTGATCTTGGACTTGTAGCCTCCAGAACTGGGGGAGATTAAATTTCTGTTACTAAGCCACACAATTTGTGGTATTTTGTTACAGCAGCCCTAGCAAACTAATACACCCAGAGAAATGGTTTTTAAATCAGATTCCTTCTCCCTGCCGCTTCAAATTTACTATTTTACTTAGGAATTAATTCACCCTCCCTACAAAGGCAGACAAGCCCCACAAAGCCTGCTGTTTGCTGACATCTACCCCATTTTATGTCTCTCCCTGAAATTTAGTACACTCCAGGCTCACCAGACACCCTATTCATCCACAGCCATACCAGAACCTTTGCTACCTCAGGGCCTTTGCACCAGCTCACACCTTCCTCTGAACCGCTCTTTCCCCAAGTCCTTTGCCATTTTGGTTTCAGTAAAAACACCACCCCCTCTGGGAGTCCTCTCTGACACCCCCATCTAAGCCAGTGCATCCCAAGACCCCAGGCCTGTTCTAGCCCTTATCTTGTTCCATTTCTTGCATAGAACTAAGTGTGATCTGAAACTAAAAGAACTGAAATACAGCCACTGGTAACATGGTGGCTTATCTCTGATGAGAGGATATATGGCATGATTTCAAGTTTCTCTCTGCTTTCCAGAGCTCCTACCATTAACATGTATTATTTTCTAATCAGCAAAGGGGCAATAGCTGCTCAAAAAACAGCAATTTACTGGCATCTGTGCCTTCAACACAGCACTGGTGGCTGGCAGAACGCTGCCCTTCTAGGTGGTTCTCTAGCAGGATTTCCTTCCAGATGATTGTGGTGGTTTTAAAACACTTCATTAGAATTCTTTGATTTTTGTCCCTCCAGTAAGAACGAGGCTGACCTTGGTGAGTTCTTTGTGACGGAACAGAAGTGATGCTGGGTGACTTCCAAGGTCAGGGCAGAAAAAGACCATTCTCTTCGAACGTTTGCTCTGGAGGCAGCTAGAGGAAACCAGATGCCATGTTAGGACAAACTCCACCAGGCTGAAGAGGCCACCAGCCCCGACGACCACCAGACCATGGGTGAGCCACTTGGGTGCGCCATCTTGCAAGTCCATCCCAATCCAGTCCCCAGACAACTGAACATCCCCACCGTCTGATGGCAGCACATGAGCAGAAAGGGCTCAGATAACTCTCGCCCAGCGAGGTGAGACTCAGCATTATGCATGTGAATCCTTATGCCCGACCTCACTGCGTGACATGTTTGCCATATTCCATTGGATTTGGGGAACCTGTTTCAGAGTCTTTCGCCAAGGAGCTTTCATGGTAAAGTGACAACCACAGGACTTTGGAGGCACACAGCTCTGAAAACATTTTAGCTCTGATCGGCTACTTTATCAGGCATGCATTTTGGCTGCAGTTAAGAGAAAATTTGAATAACCAGGGTTTTTAAAAGAGGGAATTATTTTTCTCACAGAAATCTGGAGGTAGGCTTTTGCTGGCATTGCTTCAGCTGCTTTAATAACGTCATCAGGGGCTCAGGCTATGTTAGCTCCTAGACTCGTGATTTTTTTTTTTTTTTTGCCTCAGGGTCACAAAATGGCTGCAGTAGCACCAGATATCACTTCTGCTAACAAGGCAGTGAGAAGGGAGGAAGCATGAGAAGTCACGCTAGCCACATCTTTCCTTTTTTTTCCTCTTTAACAAAAAAGCAAAAGGTTTCCCAGATGTCCATGTAGCAGTCCTCTCCTTAGGTTTCATGGGTCAGAATTGGATCACATGGCTTCCTCTAGCTGCAGGAGAGGCTGGGGAATTGGAAAACAGCTGATTCCCATGATCGTCTTAGCTAATCGTAAGTCTCATAAGTCATCACTTGGGGCTGGGTGCATTGCAGTATTAAACTGAAGTTCCTCTTAGCAAGGAAGCAGGGGATGACGAGTTTTAGGTGTCTGGTGAGCAGTGTCCACTCGAGCCACCTGACCAGGTTATGGCTAAGTGACGTAGAACAAGACCCTTGAGCCCTGTGAGCCTGTTCTTTGTCCATGAAACGGAACAACACCATGTCCTCAGCCCCCAGCAGGGTGGCTGGGTTTCAAAGGATGTCCTGAATGAAGGCATCCCTGGAAGAAAGCCTGGCCGTGTCCTCTATCCAAATACATCACACACTGTCCAGAATTAACCTGGTGATGGGTTACATTGTGGGGACACAGAAATGTTCACAGTTCTGGCTCTGAGACCAGCAATCTGCTTCAAAAGTGAAAAAACAACAAAATTGGATGCTCCAGAGAAACCTTAGTGCTGCAAGTCACAATCATGTAAGGAGATGAAGTGAGCTGCACTTTCTCTGTCTTTATCGGGCTGGAGACCCCAGATGGAGGCAGACTTACAGCCCTAACAGCACTTCTGTCAGCTCTCTGTGCTCAGTTCATTTATATCCCGTGGTTACGATGCCCAGCAGGGGACAGCGGTGCCCACCGACATCCCTCTTTGCATTTACTCAGTGGCACTTGCACATTGATTTCCTTGGAGTTTTTCCTTTTTTTGTAGAATCATAACCTACCTCCAAAGTGCGTCTGGGCCATTGTCTGTGGAGAGCCCAGGCTTATATTTTGCCCAGGGCAATATTATCAAAGCTGTCCCCGGGGCTGGCAGTCAGGAAGGCACGAACCCAGATGCATCCTCTCCTCCCCATCTGCTCTTGTTGTCGTCGGTCAAGCTGATTTTCAGTCACCGGCCTAAATTGCTACTTGCCACCGTCTCTTTGCCCTCCAGAGAAATCCCTTCTATTGCCGTTTCTCAAGAGGCTAAGACCTTGGCTCCTTCTAACCAGAATAAAGTGACTCGTTAAACTATCCCATTGCCTTTCATAATGAACATGGCTGCATAAGAACATTTTTCTACGTCTCCTCCTGGAAATCATGCATAAGGAGCAAGGAGAATTAAAAAAACCCATAAACTCCATTTTCGGAGAAACCAGAAAATAGATATAGTCCACAGACTTCAAAGTACATATGCAGACTGACAGAGCAGCCGGGGTTGAGCAGGACCTGACAGGAAGGAAGGAAGTGAAGAAGTGCGGGGGCACCAGTGGCAGTGGAGGAATGCACCCGTTGTGCAGAATGCACCCCTAAGATGAGGGGCTCACCCTGAAACACAACAGCTGCACCGATGTCGGCATCAGTGAGCATGGGAGCTGGGGCAGGAGGCGGTGGAGGAAGCTCCCTCAGCCCCAGTTTGCTTCAGAGAAGCAGAGGAGGCAGGGCTGTAAAGGACGGATGAGAAGCAGGGAAATGCAGACCAGAACCACAGTGAGACAGGATCTCCCACCCGTCAGAGTGGCCATCATCAAAAAGAACACAAATAACAAATGCTGGAGAGGATGCAGAAAAAAGAACCCTCCTGCACTGTTGGTGGGAATGTAAACTGGTGCAGCCACTGTGGAAAACAGTATGGAGGGTCCTCAGAAAACTAAAAATAGAGCTACCATATAACCCAGCAATTCCACTCCTGGGTATATATCCGAAAACAAAACCAAAAACTCTAATTTGAAAAGATACATGCACCCCAATGTTCACTGTAGCATTATACACAATTGCCAAGATGGAAACAACCTAAGTGTCCATCAACAGATGAATGGATAAAGAAGGTGTGGGACATACACACAATGGAATATTACTCAGCCATAAAAAAGAATGAAATGTTGCCATTTGCAGCAACATGGATGGACTTGGAGGGCGTTATACTTAGTGAAATAAATCAGACAGAAAGACATACTGTATGATCTCGCTCATAGGTGGAATCTAAAAAATACAACAAACCAGTGAATAAAACAAGAAACAGACTCACAGACAGAAAAAAACTAGTGGTTACTAGTGAGGAGAGGGAAGGGGGAGGAGCAATAAAGGGGTTATTGTGAGATTATATGAAATCATCTGGGTGAAACTTCTGAAAACTAAAGCACTGTAGAATTTAAAGAATCTTTCGTTCAATTACAAAAAAAAAAAGAATGGATGAGAAGTAGCCTCACTCTGGCAGGAGAGAAGAAACACCTGCCTGGGGCTGACATCGTTCCGCCGTCCCTCAAGGACTTCTTGCAAAGACCGCTCCCTGTCTCCCCAAATTCTCTCTCCTTTTCCCGTGTAAACGGAGCTTTAGCCATGAGCACATGGCCACCCGCAGAGACTACACCTCCCGGCCACCCGCAGAGACTACACCTCCCAGCCTCCCTTTCAGCTCCACGTGGTCATGTGACTCTGAAGGACCAATGGGGTGTGAGCAGAAGGGGCGCGCGGGGCTCCGGCCTAAGGCAGAACACCTGTGTCGGAGTTTGGCGTTTTTCCTTCTCCGAAGGCCGGAAGGCGGACGTGGGAGCAGTGCTGCTTCCGCGGTATTGGATGTGGACGGAGTCTGAGGGGAAGGGAGTAACAGAACGGAAGGCCCTTGCGTCCCAAGTGACGTCGTGGAGCATGGAGAACCCTCCCACCCCCCAGCAGCAGCCAGGACTGAGAGCCACGGACACTTGTGTAAGCGAGACCCTCACGGGAGCCATGCTTCCTGTATCCTCAGCCCACACTCTACGTGATACATCCTTAATATAAATGTGCACCCAAAAGTGGGGTGCGGCCATGGCAAAAACCTCGCATAGTGCCTGGGGGGGCGCCCAGGGGAGTGGGGCGAGCCGGGTCCTCCTTCCAGCCCTTCTGCATGGAATTCCCCCCTCCAGGGGCCACGGAAGCCCAGCGTCTCCAGGTCCTGGAGCCCGCGTCTTCCCCCTGCACGATTACGGGACTCTCTCACCCTCTACACAGTTGCCAATTAACTTCCAAAGCTTGTTCTTAATGAGGATCCCATGTTTCAGAGATGTTTGCCCAGAAAGCCTCAAAATTGTTTTGAAACACGCAGGTGTTTTCTCTGCAACACCCCCGCTGTGAACATTGCACTGTCAGCTGCCTCTAATCTCCCCGCCTTTCCTATCTCACAGCTCCGGGAGGGCTCCTCAGGCTTCCGGAATGTTCCGCGAGACAAGAGCTCTCTGAGCAGGACGAGTGCAGCTCGCCGGGGACAAGCAGCAACATTCCGGGCAAGCGGCGTCACCAGCCGGACTGCGGCCCCTGCAGGTACAGCCTTGTGCCGGGGTCTGGGGGACCTTCCGCTGAGTCTCGCGGGCTTCTGCGCCCACGCTGGGCGGCCAAACGTTTGTTCGTTGATTTTCTAAAATCTCAAGCTCTTGATTGTGAAATGGTTTCTAGCTGGAGGATGTGCTTGGTTCAGAGAAAAAGAGCTGACCTGACGTTTCCAGTCCGTGTTTCTCAAATGTTGTTCTGGAGAAGAAACTCTTCTTTTTCTCCCGAAACACAGTCTTAGCCAAAGCGTCACTGTGTAAAAAGAGACGAAAGTGGGTCTGACTTACGTAATGGGTTTGGAGGGCACAAGGGCCCCCAT
This sequence comes from Hyperoodon ampullatus, assembly GCF_949752795.1. Taxonomy (NCBI): domain Eukaryota; kingdom Metazoa; phylum Chordata; class Mammalia; order Artiodactyla; family Ziphiidae; genus Hyperoodon; species Hyperoodon ampullatus. The sequence continues at coordinate 3,505,336 of NC_136927.1, forward strand.
CCCCCGTTCCTCAGCCAGTCTCCAGGATCAGAAAAATCCTTGTTCGAAGCAGTGAATTTCCCAGCCTCTCTGTGGGTCCATTATGGACCCCCTTGATCCTGTCACAGTGAGTAGAAGTCACAGACGAGCTGCTAATGCTCACAGCAGCAGCGATGAATCTCACGAACGTCTTGCTAAGTGACAGAAGCTAGGCACCAAAAGTACATACTGTTGCATGCACTGATGTGAGATTCTGGAACAGGCAAAACAAATCCTGAGTGACAGAAGTAAATCAGTAGTTGCTGCTGGGGGTGGATGGAGATGGGGAGGGACCTGAGAGAATGACTGGGTGGTGGAACGTTCTATGTCTTGAGAGAGGGTTGCCTCACACAGGTGTGTGCACTTGGCAGTGCTCTTCAGATCCTAACACTTAAGACTTGTGCGTTTCACTGTGTGTAAATTTTACCTAAAAAAAGAAGCAGCGTCAGCAAACAGGGAGCGTGAGTGCTGAGGGTGGGCAGAGCAAGTGGCCTGTTGTAGCCGAACAGAGTGAGGGTGGGAGGTGACAGCGAGAGCTGAGCCCCCGACAGACCGGCTGTAGCCCACCCCCGAGCCGTCACCAGGTGACGGGACTCTGGTTTGCATTACACGGGACGCACTGAGTTTTAGTGTAAGAGCACGATGCCACTGACACTGCACAGGCACACCCCGTCCTGTTGGGCTTTGCTTCATTGCACTTTGCAGATACTGTGGGTTTTTACACATTGAAGGTCTGTGGCCACCCCAAGTCCCGTACGTCTGTTGGTGCCGTTTCTCCGATGGCATGGGCTCACTGTGTGTCTCTGCGTTGCGTGGTGGTAAATCTGGCAGTATTTCAAACTTTTTATTATTATTGTACTTAGGGTGATCTGTGGTCAGTCTTTGATGTTCCTGTTGTAGTTGTGGGGCGCCAGGATCTGTGCCCGTGTGAGATACAGAACTTAACCCACTGTTGAGATGACAACTAAGGCTTTAGAATATTACATAAACTTAGTTGATAAGGCAGCAGCAGGGTTTGAGAGGATTGAAGTTTGAAAGTAGTTCTGCGGTGGGTAAAATGCTCTCAAACAGCACTGCAGGCTACAGAGAAATGGTTCGTAAACGGAAGAGTCCATCTATGCGGCAGACTTCATTGTTGTCCTATTTTAAGAAATTTTGGCAGCCACCCCAGTCTTCAGCAACCCCCCGACCCCGATCAGTCAGCAGCCACCAATGCAGAGGCAAGACTCCCCCACCAGCAAAAACTTTAGGACTCGCTGAAAGTTCAGATGATGGCTGGCAGTTTTTAGCAGTGTTTTTTCTAATAAGGTTTGCCTATTGTTTTTCTAGATGTAATGCTCTTGCACACTTAATAGACTCCAGTGTAGTGTAAACGTCACTTTTCTATGCCCTGGGAAACCGCGAAGTCCGTGTGACTTGCTTCATTGCAGTGGTCTGGAATGGGCCGCAGTCTCTCCAGGGTCTGCCTGTAGTTGAGGAAGATAGTTGGTTTGTTTGTCACTATGTCAAGTGGGCACATCCCGCTTCTCACGCTGAACGTGGCCGTGAACTTTGGCCGCCCCACCTGCGCCTCTCCTGTGTGTCTGGGGAACTGGGCACCGGGCCTCTACCTCCCGCAGACAGACTGGAAAGTGGACAAGGGCTTGTGGTCTGGGCTCCAGTTTCTCTAGTCTTGGAGTCGATGCCAGGAGGCCAAGGAAAAGGGACCTCCTGGGTCCATCCTGCCAAGAGTGGCCATGGCAGAGCAGCTTTGTCCAGTGTCTGGAGCCAACCATAGAGGCAACCCCAACGTGTGGGATCCAAGTGGTGCCCCAGGGTGGGGACTGCAGCATCTTCCAGTGCGAGGTGGGGGCATTGTTTTTTTTTGTTTTTCGTGTTTAATTAATTAATTTATTTTTGTTTTTATTTTTGGCTGCGTTGGGTCTTGGTTGCTGTGCAGGCTTTCTCTAGTTGCGGCGAGCGGGGGCTACTCTTCATTGCAGTGCGCGGGCTTCTCACTGCAGTGGCTTCTCTTGTTGCAGAGCACGGGCTCTAGGAGCACGGGCTTCAGTAGTTGTGGCACGCGGGCTCAGTAGTTGTGGCTCGTGGGCTCTAGAGCGCAGGCTCAGTAGTTGTGGCGCACAGGCTTAGTTGCTCCTCGGCATGTGGGATCTTCCCGGACCAGGGCTGGAGCCCATGTCCCCTGCATTGGCAGGCAGATTCTTAACCACTGCACCACCAGGGAAGTCCTGTTTTTGTTTTTTAATTGAAGTAGAGTTGATTTACAGTGTTGTGTTAGTTTCAAGTGTACAGCAAAGTGATTCAGTTATATATACGTATATTCTTTTTCAGAGTCTTTTCCATTAAAGGTTCTTACAAGATATTGAATGTAGTTCCCTGTGCTGTCAGGAGGTCCTTGCTGTTTAGGATTTGGGGTGTTGTTATCGGCAAAGCAGCCTCCAGGGTGTGAACCAGATTCCGTCTCTGTTGCTTGTAAGTCAGACCCCTCACCCAGAGCACTCTTCTGCTTTGAGGGTTGGTCTCTTGCGTTTGAAGGTAGCTGTGGCAGAGATGTCAATAACGAGATCCTTGTTTTTATGTCTCTGGGCCTCCTCACCTAAGAATGCGGGAGTTCTAGCAAGTGATCTGAAGGTCTCATTTGGCATTACAGATGTGAAAGTCATTGCTAATAGTACTTGATGCCTCCACTTGGATGGCTGCACTGTATGAATGGTGATGTCATTGCCCACCTGCCGCAGGGCCCCTGCACTGAGGGGCTGGGGGACCCCTGGGAGAAGCAGTATCCCCGAGGGTCCCAACAGTGGTGCCACAAAGGCTATCTGTCACCAGCCTTCTCTTTGTCCAACATGCCCACCTCCACCCCCCGCCAAGACTTTGGCCCAGAGAAGGGAGGTTGGGGATGCCCATCTTGCCCCTTTGAGGGCAGAGTCCATCTCTAGGCCCTTGGCTGAAGTATCAGAACTAAGAACTGGGACTTCCTGCTCAGCCGTATGGCTGTGATGCAGTAAAGGACCTCATCACTTGCTTCAGGAACTTCTTCAAAATCGACTTATCCGAACCACAGATTTCCCAAACCGACCCCTTCCAGGACACGCGACTGCTCATGTGGGCAGAGCGTTTGCCCACCAAGTAACTGTGTCTTTATCAAAACTCCTGCTAGATCCTTGCCTTACTGTGCCTGTCAAACCTGTGCTGTTGCAGCGAGAGCTTTGCCTGATCATGGTATGATCTCCCTTGTTGAAAGACCCGCCTTAAACCACTGGTGACACATAGTGGGCTGAAGGGTGCCCCCCCCAAAGATATGTCCATGTCCTAATCCCTGGACTCTGTGAGTGTGGCTTTATTTGGGGAAAAAAAGGGCTTGGTAAGTGTTTTTAAGGATCTGGAGATGAGGAGATCATCCTGGATTATCCCGATGGGCCCCAAATCCAATGACGAGTGTCCTTACAAGACACACAAAGGAGAGACACACAGACAGAAGAAGAGGAAGCAATGTGGCCACACAGGCAGAGACAGGTGTGGGACCGGCACCAGCTCAGAAACACTGGTGCCCCCAGAGCCAGAAGGGGCCTGGAACAGATCCACCCCCCGAGGGAGCGTGGCCCCGCTGGACTTGGACTTCCGGTCCCCAGGACTGTGAGGGAAGAAATTTCTGTTGTCTTAAACCTCCTAGTTTGTGGAAGTTTGTTAGGGCAGCCACAAGAGACAAGTATAACAGCTAACGGTCAACTCATGTTGACGTGTCCAAAACTGAGCCCCACGTCTTCCTCTGAGGCCCCGGCACCCAGAACCTTCCCCTCTGCGTTGATGTCGCCTCCTGTGTGCAGCTGCTCAGGATAAAACCTTGGAGACACTCTTGACTCTTTCTCTAAGATTTCACAGCCAAACCATCAGGAAATCTTGTAGCTCCCACTTGGAAAGTATGAACCCCGAATCAGAGAAGCAGAATCTCCCCCTCCACGTGCTGGATCAGGAGGTCCTTCCGCTGGTCTGTCTCTCTCTCTGTCTCCCTCTCCCTCTCCCCCTCCCTCTCTCTCTCTCTCTCTCTCTCTCTCTCTCTCTCTCTCTCTCTCTCTCTCTCTCTCTCTCTCTGCCCTTTTTCTCCCATGTGCTCTCATTCATTCCCATTCCAGCCTCTTTGCTGTCCCTCTAACACCCCAGGGCCTTTGCACAGACCACTTCATCTGCCTAGAGCACACTTCCTTGACAGCTGGATGGCTCAGCATCTCTCCCCCTTCAAATCTTTGCTCAAATGTCACCTCAATAAATTCTCTCTTGACTACTCATTCCAAATACCAGCCCTGCCACCAGTGTTCCCCATCATTTTTATCCTGCCCTATTTTCCCCATAGCCTGTAACACCTTCCGTCATGCTCTGCCCTTTATTTATGTGCTGTGTTTGTTTATTGTCTGTGTCTCCCCTGCTAGAATGTAAACTCAAGACCAGCAGGCATTTTTACTTTCTTTATTCTCCGATCTGTCACCCAGAAGTGTGCCAGACTCAATAAATATTTGTTGAATAAATAAGTGGGGGGAAACAGTGTCACCTGTTTCTTTCATAATAGAATGCATTTGTGGGGATCTCAAAATAGGTGGAAATCATGTGGTCATCAAAACGAATTGTCTGTGGTGTATTTGAAATATGAAGACCTTCAGCGTTGCTTAACTGGTTGTCATTTTTTCCCTCTTATCAGCTACATTGAGAAGCCTCCCCAGTTTGTAGAACAGCAGCATTTTTCTCCCGAGTGTGGGCCAGGATAACCATTGTCAAAGGCAGGAATGTCTGTAGCCCCTGCACACACTCCCGAGGATAGGCCAGGTTAGGCTGCGGCAACAAACAGCCCCAAAACTTCAGTGGCTGAAGATGGAAAGGGCTGGTGTCTTGGTTGCCCCAGAGTGCCTGGGGGGCCTCGGTGACCGTCCAGGCAGCTGCCCTCCGTGTGATGGCTCGTTCTTTTGCCTCCATAGTAAGTGTGCTGCCACATTCACATGGGTGGGGAAGAGGGCCCTGGCGCACGGGCTTAGTTGCTCCGCGGCATGTGGGGTGTTCCCGGACCAGGGCTCGAACCTGTGTCCCCTGCATTGGCAGGCAGATTCTTAACCACTGCGCCACCAGGGAAGTCCCTGACCCTGGATTTTGAGCTGGGGTAAATATGTTTTATTAGGTGTCTGCGGTGGATAAGGTAGTATCCAGCTATCCCTATTTCTTTGGGTGCCTTTTGTAAAATGAGAATGGATGTTGAAAATTTTTAAATACCCTTTTAGCATAAAATGAAGTTTATCTTTTCCTTTCCCTTTAAATTATATTATTTATTAGATTTCTTCAAATTGGATTGTTTTTATATTCCATAATAAAGATGGTCATGATGTATTTGAAAATGTTACTAGATTCATTCACTAGTATGATATTTTATTTAGAAATTTTGCATCTGCGTTCATGAGTGAGAGTAGCTGATAGTTTATTATTGTTGTTACTATTATTATTCGTGGTAACTAGTGATGGTTGTATCACGTCTGCTACTGTTGCAGTCTGTTGGGTATTAATATCAAGCTTATGCTCTTTTCATGAAAAGAATTTGAAACATTTGCTTCTTTTTCTGGTCACAAGCTGCTTGGCTAAAGTAGATCTGCTACTAATTGCCCCAAGAAGGACTCATAGAATGATATTTTATTAGCAAAAGGCATTTTTGTGGCTAGTCTTTACACTTCAAGGATAGTTTGGCTGGATGTAAAATCATGGCTCACACCCTCTTTCCATGAGAATATTGTAAGGATTTCTCTCTCTCTCCATCTCTCCCTCTCTCCCTCCTCTCCCTCTCTCCCTCCTCTCCCTCTCCCTCCCTCTCTCTCTCTCTCCCTCCCTCTCTCTCTCTCTCTCTCTCTCTCCCTCTTTCTCTCTCTCTGTCTCTGTCTCTGTCTCTCTCTGTCTCTCTTTTGCTTTGAGTGTTACTGTGAAAACATCTGAGACCTACTTGGACTTTTTCCTTCTAAGAGTCTTCCTTTACTTGCATGGCTGCCCAAAGGAATTGTTTCTTTATCTTTGAAGTTTAGTAACAAACTAGAAATGTTTCAGTGTTGACTGCTTTGAGTCATGTAGTATGTTCTTTCATTACATAGATTCAAGTCTTCTTTTACTTCAAAGAAGTTTTCTTGAATTGTATCTTCTAATAGTTCTTCTGTTCCTTTCTGGGTTTCTTCCTCAGGGACTCCAATTACCTGGATGTAGCGGTCACCTTACATAGCTTGTGCATCATTCCCTCCATACCCTATTTTAAAATGGTCTCTTTTTGGTTTTTCTTTTTTTTTTTTCTTTCTGCTTCTCTATGTCAGCTGTAGACTACAACTTTATTATTTTTTATTATCTTTATTTCGGGCAGTATTTATAGTGGCAGTCTCCCCTTTCTCCTTCCAACTCCATATACATTTCCAAATGGTTTTACTCTTTTCTTCTACTTCTTTCCCAAGTGCTGTCAGCTTTTGCTTTATCCCTCTTTCTCTCTCACTTGAGATTTTGAATATTTTACTTATCGTCTTCCTTAGTTGCAGTTGTTTCGTTCACTTTTTGAAAACAATGCCTGGTGAAATGTTTGTTTGCAGTTTTCATCTGTATACTCTGGTGTGGTCGGCAGGATAATGACCCCAGCCCCCGCCAAAGATAGTCAGGTCCTAATTAGTGGAAACTGTGCATACGTTATGTTATATAATAAAGGGGAATAAATGTTGCAAATGGATTAATATTGCTAATAAGATGACCTTAAAATGGGGAGATTACCCTAGATCATCTGGTTGGGCTTAATGTACTCACAGGGGTCCTTAAATGTGGAAGCAGGAGGTGGAAGAGGAGGTCAGGGTGATGCAACATGATAAAAAACTCAACTGGCCATTGCTGGCTTTAAATGTGGAGAAAGAGGCCATGAACTAAGGAAAGCAGGCAGCCTCTAGAAGCTGGAAAAGACAAGAAAACACTTCTCCCCTCAACCATCCAGAAAGGAACACAGCCATACTGGCATCTCAATTTTAGCCCATTTTGTGACTTCTGGCCTTCAAAATAAGCCACTTATTTTGTGGTAATTTGTTACAGCAGCAATAGGAAACTAATACACATTGCAAAATATCTGAGTACTCTTTGTAAAAAGTTTTGCTGCTGTTTTTCTCACTTTTTCCTCTTAGTCCATTTATGTAGATGTTGTGCTGCTTATATATATTTTTATTACTCATTACTGAATGAGTTAGGGCTTTGTACCAACCACTGTCAAGACAATCCTGTAGGTGGGAAGGGAAGTTCAGGTAGCATTCCAGCCTTGCAGGGTCTCATGATGCAAAGTCTTGCTTTTTGTCAACTGCAGCAAGAACAGATCTTTTCCTGTCACGTGGCATGTCTTCATGATCCTTTGTGTAGACTTCTGTAAATTGGAATGGTTCCAGTGGGAGCGTTTGTCACCCTCCATTTCTCTGACCACATTGCAGCAGCAGGTGAAAAGCTTTTGCTCATCAGTTCTCTTACCTTACAGAACTGCATTTTTGCTGGTATTTTCTGAGATTTGCAGCACCTGGACTGTCACCATTTGGATCTCTCCTCAACGTCTCTCCATTTCCTTCTGCCAGTTCTAGGAGGAACTCAGTTGCTTTTGGCAGCATTTTACCTATATGCTAGAGTTCATCTTCATTGGCTAAAAATGAAGTGTGCATTTTTTACTTTTTTTTTTTGGAGTATGGGGGAAATTGAGTTTCATAGATATGTTCATAAGATAATTCTCATCTGAATTTTTAACAAGTGTCTCAATTGACTGAAAGAAATCTTTGGGCCACACTTTGAGAAACATCTAGAAATTTTTCAGCATTGAAGGGAGAGACTTGATCTGGAATCAAAGATAAGTTCCAGCCAACCCAGCACCTTGCACCATGCTTGGCAAACACAAATGGCTCCATAAACTGAGTGGACCAAATGGGATTTTTTTCTAGTTCTTCTGCAAGGAAAATCCTACAGGCAAAATTTTTTGTTTGTTTGTTTGTTAAATCAGAAACTAACAACAGGACTTCCCTGGTGGTGCAGTGGTTAAGAAACCACCTGCCAATGCAGGGGACATGGGTTCAAGCCCTGGTCCGGGAAGATCCCACATGCAGCGGAGCAACTAAGCCCGTGTGCCACAACTACTGAGCCCGCGCTCTAGAGCCTGCGAGCCACAACTACTGAGCCTGCGAGCCACAACTACTGAAGCCTGTGCTCCTAGAGCCCATGCTCCACAACAAGAGAAGTCACCGCAGTGAGAAGCCCGCGCACCGCAACGAAGAGTAGCCCCTGCTTGCCACAACTAGAGTAAGCCCGCGTGCAGCAACAAAGACCCAATGCAGCCAAAAATAAAATTAATTAATTAATTATTTTAAAAAAGAACAATTATTATTAAAAAAAAAAAAACTAACAACATGTCAAGTAAGGTAGTTTAGCCCCAGCCACTAGCCGGATGAAGTGCTATTTATGAAGGTAGCTCTTAGGATCCTGGTGAGAAAAGATCAAAGGCAAGTCCAATGGCCCTGTTTGCCCAAAAATATCTCTTAGTCAATCTTCAGGACTTGAAAACTCTCACCATTCAGTGGGCCGAAAAGTAAGGGGGGAGGAATTGTCTCTAAAAGTACATGAGAATGCCTGATCAAAAAGAACAGGACTGCATCAAGCCCTACCATAAGATGAGGAGCAGTCTTTGTTTATAATAGCATGAAACAACTGCTGATGAAAAACATCTTTGATTAATTCGTTAACGCACCAAAGACTGAAATGTAAGACTTGATACCATAAAGCTCCTAGAAGAAAATGTAGGGAAGAGCTCATCAATATTGGTCTTGGGAATGATTTTCTTTAACATGATTCCAAAAGCACAAACAGCAAAAGCAAAGATCAACACATGCGACTACATCCAACTCAAAAGCTTCTGCCCAGCAAAAGAAACAATTAACAAAATGAAAAGAGAGCTTACAGAATGCGAAATTTTTGCAAACCATATATCAGATAAGGAGTTAATAGATAACTATATCCAAAATAGGTAAAGAACTTACAGAACAATAACAAAAAACAAAGTCTGATTAAAAATGGGCAGGAGGGCCTTCCCTGGCGGCACAGTGGTTAAAAATCCACCTGCCAATGCAGGGGACACGGGTTCAAGCCCTGGTCCAGGAAGATCCCACATGCTGTGGAGCAGCTAAGCCCGTGTGCCACAACTACTGAGTCCGTGAGCCACAACTACTTACTGAGCCTGTGCTCTAGAGCCTGTGAGCCACAACTACTGGACGCGCGTGCCACAACTACTGAAGCCCGCACACCTGGAGCCCATGCTCCGCAACAAGAGAAGCCACCGCAATGAGAAGGCCGCACACCTCAGCGAAGAGTAACCCCCGCTCGCCACAACTAGAGAAAGCCTGCGCACAGCAACGAAGACCCCATGCAGCCAAAAATAAATAAATAAATTTTTAAAATTTTAAATTAAAAAAAAATGGGCAGGAGAATGAAATAGACATTTTTCCAAAGAGGACATCCAGATGGCCAACAGGCATATTAGAAGATGCTCAGCATCACTAATCACCCGGGAAATGCAAATCACAACCACAAGGCGGTACCACCTCACACCTGTTGGAATGGCTGTCATCACTAAGCATCTATGTTGTGCCAGGACTATGTGGTCAGATTTATCAAAACTGTGAGAGCTAGTCTCAGATTTGTTTAGACAATAAGTAAACGTGATACTGATAAGAGAGTGTGTGCCTTGTGAGTAATGGTGGTTTTTCTCTACTTTTGATCAAAATATCATTCATGGAATATCTAACGTTGGCATTACTACTCTGGAAAGAGTTACAAATGCTGAGTCCTCCTGAACTTGTCCTTTATTCACAAGGATGGTGTGATGTGCTGGATTGTGTTCCGCTCCCACCTCAAAATTAATATGTTGGCGTCCTAACCCCCTTAGAATATGACTGTATTTGGAGACGGGGTCTCTAGAGAGGCAGTGATGGTACAATTAGGTCACTAGGATTGGCCCTAACCCACTATGACTGGTTATAAGAAGAGATTAGGACACAGACACAAAGAGGGGTGACCATGTGAGGACACAAGGAAAAGACGGCCATCTGCAAGCCAAGGAGAGAGGCCTCAGAAGGAACCAACCCTGCTGACACCTTGACCCTGGACTTCCAGGCTCCTGATCCATGAGGAAATCAATTTCTGTCGGCTCAGCCACCCAGTCTGAGCCCGAACAAACAGGCATGGACCCCGTCACAGAACATCATTGATAAGCATCACCTCACCTCATCCTTGGAAAATCTTGTTCTCCTCACAGCAGTCTCCCGCTGTCATGCTTTTCTTTGACCTTCTTGTAACAAACCCCTCAAGAAATAATAAATATCTTGAAACCCAAGACTGACATGAGCGGACAACTTGGATAAATTTATGTCAGGATACCGACAGAGGCCTGCCTTTCAGACAGGATAATGAAGGTGGCTATTCCCAAGTTCTGTCTGGGTTTCTACGAAGCTTCTGGCTTAATCCCCCCCTCCCCCCAACAGCAGGGGTTTATAGACGAAAGGTCAGCTGGGATTATGGGCTTTTTAACCTAATGCAATCAATGACAGCGACCTCTCCAAGTTTATTTCCAACTCAAAAAAGATGGGCAATTATACAAAATTTATGCTCAGCTAAGAAGAAAAGCAATTATAATGATTTTTGCGTGCATTTGAAGAATATTGATGCATTCCCCACAGGTGTATGGAAGCTAATTAGCATTTCCATTAATATTAGTTAACATGATTAATATTTACTTCTCCGTGCCAGGCACCGTGCTCGGTGCTGCAGACAGAAGAGATCTGGTGCGGGGATTAGTGGAGCTTAGGATCTCGTGAGAGAACCAGACGCTGATGAAACAAAAACAAAGATGCTTCACAAACTGTGATAAGCATGATGAAGGAAAAGGCAGGGCACCCTGAGAGAGTGGGGCTGGGAGGGGAGGGGCAGACCCAAGCAGAGACCCACGTGAGCTGCATCTGAGAAAAAGTATGAGCACAGAAAAGCAAAAGCATCGCAGTGGGCAGACAGCCTCCCCTGGGTCACTCTGTAGCCATTCAGGGCTCCATAGCCTGCTGGAAAGACTCATAACTTGATAGTAAAAGCAGTGGGATGGGGGTTGTGTGTGTGTGTGTGTATAAATTCATCTATTTATTTATTTTTGGCTGCGTTGGGTCTTCGTAGCTGTGCGTGGGCTTTCTCTAGTTGTGGTGAGCGTGGGCTTCTCATTGTGGTGGCTTCTCATTGTGGTGCCTTCTTGTTGCGGAGCCTGGGCTCTAGGCACTTGGGCTTCAGTAGTTGTGGCTCGCGGGCTCTAGAGCGCAGGTTCAGTAGTTGTGGCGCACAGGCTTAGTTGCTCCGTGGCATGTGGGATCTTCCCGGACCGGGGCTCGAACCCGTGTCCTCTGCATTGGCAGGCGGATTCTTAACCACTGTGCCACCAGGGAATCCCTGTGTGTTTTTTTAAAGCAGCTTTATTGGGCTACAGTTCATCCATTTAAAGTGTACGGGATCAATGGCTTTCTGGATATTTCCGGATATGTGCAGCCATCACCACGGTCAATTTTAGAACATTTTTATCATCTCAAGAAGAAGTCCCATACATGTAGTCATGACCCCACTGTTCCCCACCCCCATCGTAGCCCCTGGCAACCACTAATCTACTTGCCATCTCTATGGATTTGCTTGTTCTGGACATTACATGCAAATGAAATCAATCATACAGTGCGTGGTCCTTTATGACTAGTTTCTTTCAGTGAGCATCATGTTTTCAAGGTTTATGTTGTAGCATGTGTGTCAGTTCTTCATTCCTTTTTATGGCTGAATAATATTCCATCGTATGAGTAGACCACATTTTGTTTATCCTTTCATCCATCAGTGGACACTTGGGTCGCTTCTACCTTTAGGCCACTGTGAATAATGCTGCTGTGAACACGGGTGAGCAAGTTTTCACGTGGATATACATTTTCATTGCTTATGCGTATATAGGAGTGGAACTGCTGGGTCGTACGCTAACTGTGGTCAGTCCTACAGCCACCAGACTGTTTCCCTCAGCGGCTGCACCACATTACGTTCCCACCAGCAGTGGATGAGGGTTCCAGTCTCTTCGCATCCTCGTGGACACTTGTTGTTGTCAGACTGTTTGATCTACCTGTTCTGGAGGGTGTGAGGGGTATCCCACTGTCTTTGAGTGCCTTTAAGCTCAGAGATGCCAGGACCGTCCAGGGCTGTGGTTTAGTGCTACAGTTCTCAAACCTGAACGCTCATCAGCATCACGCAGGGAGATTAAAATGCAGAAGACGGGCTTTGCTCCCTAGTCTGACTCGGCAGGTCTGGGGTGGCCGGGAATTGCATTTCTGATGAGTTCTCAGGTGATGCTGCTGCTCCAGAGACCACACTTTGAGAACCACTTTGCCAAACTACTGACGCTGTGGGTAATCATTACTCAAATCCATTTCCCCCGCCTTCACTAATTAAGGTCGTCTACCGAAGACTTGCACGTCCTCCAGGCAGCACGGAGCCTAAACAATCAGGTGTTTGCCGGAGTTGTGGTCCAGGAGCTTGGAGTCAGCTGTATCTGGTTCCAGCTGAGCCGGTTAAGACCCTCCAACTGGGCATGCGCGAGTGTCCGCTCCTTTTGACGTCAGAGGACCGAAAACTCCACCCTCAGGTCGTGCTGAGGGCCGTGGCTTAGTTACGCCTGCGCAGAACGACCTCGACCACACCTTTTCCCATCCCCTGTCCCCAGGCTCCCCACGCCTCCACTGCCCCGCTGCTTCGTTCTTCATCCCACAAACACCCCAGCCCCTCACCTTCGGGGCGCTGATCTGAGACCTATTCTGTCTCCTCGCTTGGCTGCTTTGCCAAGAGCCCTGTCTGTACTGCAAACCCAGGCACCGCAGCGTTTGGGCTTGCTGTGCGCGGGCAAAACAAACCTGGTTGGCTAACAGCTTTGAGAAAGGAAGCAAGAGTGGGTTGAGTTGAGAAGCGAGTGGGAGGTGAGGGAAGAAAGGCAGAGACAGGGAAGGAAATGGAGAAGGAGCCGTAGGAAACGGAATGAGGCATCGAGACTTGCCCGTGTTAAATGCAAAGACCTGCCCGTGGATGCTCGCAGCAGCTTCACCGAAGTCGCCGAGAATTGGAAGCAGCCAAGGTGCCCTCAGCAGGTGCATGGATACACATGGTTCATCCAATCAACGGATTATTATTCAGCACAGAGAAGAAATGAGCTATCACGCCGTGGACAGGCGTGGCGGAACCTTCAATGCGTGTCACTGAGTGAAAGCAGCCAGACTGCAAGGGCCATAGGCTGTGAGGCCAAGCGCGTGACATCCTGGAAAAAGTGAAACTGTGTAGACAGTCGGAAGATCAGTGGTTGCCAGGGGTTGGGAGAAGGAAGGAGGGAGGGATGAATAAGTGAGCACGGAGGATATCCAGGGCAGTGAGAGGACTCTGATGCAGTCACGGTGGATGCATTTGTCAAAACCCATGGATTGTTTGATGCAGAGTGAAACTGTGGACTCAGTTCGTGACAAGGCAGCAGTATTGGTCCATCGGTTGTAGCACACATCTCGCACAGATAAGATGTAAACAACAGGGGGGAATGAAGGAGGGGCTCAAGGGCACAGGGGAGGTTCAGGCCCTGATCTGGGCCTCCCCCCGCCACCAGGGGCAGCGGGTGGAAAGGAGGAGGCAGCCCAGGCGTAGGGCCCTGTGGGCACAGCCTGGGGAAGTGAAGGAGCCTCACACTGGCGGCTTCCGTTTTCTAGGTGAAGGATGCGAAGTTACTGTCTTAAAATGGGGTGGGGGGAAGGATGCGGGGTTTGAGAGTCAAAGCAAACATGGGATCACAAACACGGAAGCTGATGAGAGGACCTGGTGGGCGTGCTGGGGGCACGGAGAGCCTGGCCCTTAGCCGGCCAAGCTGGCCGCCTGCAGGCGCAGGAAGTCTGTTCCTCACACCCTCTCGAAACGGGCATTTTTTTTTTTTTTTTTTTTTTTTTTTGCGGTACGTGGACCTCTCACTGTTGTGGCCTCTCCCGTTGCGGAGCACAGGCTCCGGAGGCGCAGGCTCAGCGGCCATGGCTCACGGGCCCAGCTGCTCCGCGGCATGTGGGATCTTCCCGGACCGGGGCACGAACCCATGTTCCCCGCATCGACAGGCGGACTCTCAACCACTGCGCCACCAGGGAAGCCCTAAAATTTATTTTTTATTGAGCTGAAATTCATATCACATAAAATTGCCCACTTTAAAATGAACAGTTCAGTGGTATTTAGTACATCCGCAGGGTTGTGCAGCCACCACCTCTAATTCTAGAACTTATCTCAAAAGGAGACCCTGTACCCTTAAGCAGTCACTCCCCGTTCCCCCACCCCCACCCCCGACCCCTCCACCAGCAGATCACGACAAATGCTAATCTGCTTTCTGTCTCTATGGATTTGCCGATTCTGGACCTTTCATATAAACGGAATCACGTAATATGTGGCCTTTTGTGTCTGGCTTCTCTCACTTAACATGTTTTCAAGGTTCATCCATGCTGTAGTGTGAATCGGTATTTTTTGGGGGGTATGAATGAATAATATTCCATTGGGTGTGTAACTATATCATCCATTCATCTGTTGGACGCTCGGGTTTATCTACCCTTTGGGTTGTAAATAACGATGCTGTGAACACACGTGTAGATGCCCTACTTTTGAACAAACGCTGGCCTGTGCCACTTCCCCACTCGCCTCCACCCTGTCCTTCTATTCCCTCCAGACCCCCAGCCCAGTTACCACCAAAGCCCTCGCCAAGCCCTGAGGAAAGGGAGAATGGAGTCACGGGGGCCCTGCCGCTCCCAGAGTGTTTCCAGACCTTTTTCTATGTTCTTCTATTTGCATACACAAACATGCAACGGAAGGAAACACTGTGTTTCTATGAGAGAGAGGGAGTGAGAGGGAAACATCGATGAAATTATTCTGGACCTTTCATATGGTAATTTGCTTTTTATGTTCCTAACGCTTTGTCTCAGTGGTCTGTCCACAGTAGTACACACAGATGCACTTAATTATTTTTAGCTGCTGCAGAATAGCCCCGCGTCCCAGTCACTGCTGCTTAATGAGCTCCTCTCCTGTTGATGGGCACATAGGAGGTTTTCCATTTTTCACTCTACCGAGTCATTTTGCTACAGACATCGTTTAAACGCTTCCTCTTGTAAAAGTGCCACGATTTCTGCTGGGTGGATTCTGAAAGAGGTCTCAGTCACCGGAAATGTGTGTTTTTAGTTTGAATAGAATCTAACAATTGTCCCTCTCCTTCCCAGTACCTGTCCCAACACTCCACTAGGAGAACCTGTCTCCCTGTTCTTTTGTCAACACCCTGTGTTCTCCAGCTTGATGCTCTTGCAAATCTCGTGAGGAAAACAGTTCTGAATTTTTGTTTTCATCTCCGTTTCCCTGGATGACAACCACATAATTGTTTGTGGATTGGACGAAGGCAGTGGTTCTCAACCAGGGGTGATTGTATCCCCTCCAGCAACAATGTAGCAAAGTCTGGAGACATATTCGGTTGTCATGCTGGGTGAGCAGTGCTCCTGGCATCTAGTGGGTAGAGACCAGGGATGCAGCTGAACATCCCACAGTGTACGGGACACCCCACAACAAAGAAGGTCAGTGAGGCCAAAGCTGAGAAACCAGGGAGAAGGCAGATATAGTGTACGAAACCTATCACTGTAACTGAGCGCACCCTAGAACAAGGCATGTGGTTTTTATAGAAAACGAGGATGATGAGACATTTCTCAGCAAAACCTCATCCCCGTACACGAGCGTTGGAGAGCCGCCCTCTAGGATGAAATACACCAGCCACAATGGCAGTGAGGACTTCCTGTCAACGGGGATTAGCAGTGCGATTGCCCACATGTAATTCAGCATCTCCAGCCTCAAGTGATAAGAACCAGGTCAATGGGATTTGCAGACCACAGTCCCTCGCTGACCCACAGTGCCCTTCTGTTATTTCCTATCGCTCTCCTATCCCCTCTGTGCTGGGCACATGTCCCTACCTGAACGATTCCAAGCATCCCTTCACTTTTTGTGCCTTGCCTTTATTTCACAGGCAGGTATTCGAAAATGCCCATTAAATTATTCAACATTTTCTGCTACATAATGAAAATTTATTCCCCTCCACTTTCCCAAATCATCTTAAGGGAAAGAATTAACTGTTTAGGAAACAAATTTATGCATATTATTCCTGACCTCTGCCTCCCTTCAAACGCTAAAGGGAAATTCTGCACCAACCTGACAAAGACGAACCTTAAAAACAAATTTCACTGCATAAAAATCCCCAGGATTAACTTCCATGGGCAAGAGCTTGGAAAGGGCCCATCTCCCTCGGGCTTCTGTAATGAAATTCAGCAAATAATCAAAAGAACAAACGTTAGGAACAATAATGGGCCAAAATATTTTCTCCTTCATAAGCTTTGTTAATAATTCTCGTACATACGCCCACACTCATCCTACAGCTCTGGTTTAATAAAACATGACGGTCGACAAGAATTTCATAAGGTTTCAGCCTTTTGCTCCCTTTTGACGTGTGAGTGAATGTTAATACAGTAGACGGGGATGGGGTCCGGAGGCGGGTTCACCCACATGGCCCCGTGTTGCCTCAGTTCACCAGGGAACCGAACATCCCAGTCAAGGCTGCTGTCCATTTATGGCATGGACCCTCCAGGTGGATTTGAAACAGTCAGTGCTGCTTTTAAAAATGCGTGGGGGTGGGCTTCCCTGGTGGCGCAGTGGTTGGGAGTCCACCTGCCGATGCAGGAGACACGGATTCGTGCCCTGGTCCAGGAGGATCCCACGTGCTGCAGAGCGACTGGGCCCGTGAGCCATGGCCACTGAGCCCGCGCGTCCGGAGCCTGTGCTCCGCAATGGGAGAGGCCACAGCGGTGAGAGGCCCGCGTACCGCAAAAAAAAAAAGAAAGAAAACGGGTGGGGTGACGTAGAGGCACATGTGGGAAACAGCCTCCCAAAGTTCGTTCTCACATGTGAGTAAATGTGCAGTTGCTAAATTCTACACAGTTAACGAGGAATCTTTCATAATTTCTTGAATAGACCATATTTGCTGATTCCACAAATATATATGGGGTAGACTGAATTACTGGTGTGAATTCTTCCCTCCCTTGTATTGTACATCCAAATATTCATGGTGGGCAGAGTATTTCCCCACCACTGGACACTGGCCTTGGCCGTATGTCATGCTATGGCTAATAGGGTGTTAGCAGCCGAGATGCTAAGGCTTAAAATGTGCTCATCCAGTTGGGCTACATGCTGCATGCCTCTGGTGTCCCACTAATCCCAAAATAAGAAGCACAGAGCAGGCAAGCTCTGGCCGAGCAGAGGCAAACCCAGCCTAGATCAGCCAAATCCCCACCAACTGGCAGACATGGGAGCCAGAAATAAGTGCTTGTTATTGTTAAATGCTTGCCATTGTTCACCAGTGAGTTTGGGGTTGATTTGTTACACAGCGTTATTGTGGCAATAGCTGACCAATACACTCCTATAGTACTCTCAAACTCGGTGCAAAGATGAAAAAAGTTTTAGAAAAGAAGATCCCAGTGTTTAAGGGGCTTGAAGTCGAGTGAGGGGTGCAGACTTGTAAACTGATGGAAAACTGACAGAGGTGCTGTTACCAATGTATGAGCCAGGGTCGTAGGAACCTAGAGGCAGGGCAGGGTGCTGTGCTTCTTCTAAGAGATCATGTTCCCGTGTCCAAGCTCGTACTACTCACCACACGACAGGCCAGTAAATCAAGATACGAGCTGCTGGGGCGAGGAAGAGCGACTTTATCTGGAAGATAAAGAACCATCTTAGCCAAGTTAGAATTCAGGCTCCTTTTATACTAAAAAGGGAAGGCGATGTGGCTGGTCGAGGCCGACTTCTTGGTGTCAAGAATCCTTTGTTCCTGCAGCTGTGCACATAGGTCAGGTCACCGTGTTCCTGTAAACCTCCAACAGGACAAATGTCTTTCTCTGTTCTGCAACTTTTTATCTCTATCTAAATGGAAAAGTGTTATACCCTTAAAGGTCAGAGCCTTGAGAATGGGCTCTCCTGTGTATTTCAGGCTATAGGCAACATTCTTAACTGGAAGCTAAAGCAATAGAGTACAAAGGTTAAAAGTAAAAGAAACAGATCCAGTATGGAGTCAGATTTATTCTTCCCTATTACAATCAGGGTACCCTTCCTTGGGAAGGCAACGCAAACTGAGATTTATCAAGCAACTAAGGGAGAGGAAAGAGCTTTTAAGCAAAGAGAAAAAGTGGGTGCAGTGTCCATGGGTCTGCTGGCATGCAGTCTAGCCAGAGTATGGGATGTTAGGGGCAGATAAATTGACAAATGGGGCCAGAACTGGGGCCCTGTACCCCACTGCACCCCATTGCAACCAGACCAGTAGCCACTTCTAAAGTCCTTTGGAAAAAATCTGATGTAAAAACCTGAAAATGATTAAAAAGAGACTTTGAAACAGTGAAAGAAAAATTCAATGTGAAATGAGTATAATAATAAATAGCAACCTTAGACAATGCTGGCATCTCCAGATGAGACTTGATTTTTCAGCTATGCCTGATAATGGACAAACTGAGGGTCATGGAAGCAGAAAATATCATCCAGACTGATAGGGTGTGAAAGTCAACAAAGAATTGGAGCAAAACACCAAAAGGATAAAAAGCTTGTAAGTGGGCTGAAATCTCCCAGACAGAAAAAAATGTCAGTTGACTGAAATCTAAGCTTCTGCACGCTGGGTGTGATGTCCCCTACTCACCCTATCTCATCTATGACAGCAGTAAGTATCTGAAGAGCTCCCAGGGCTGGTGGCAGGATGGTGTGTTGAAGGATCCTGCAGCCCAAGAAGAGCACCTTGCAGTTCACTACGTCCAGGGTCAATGCCTGGAAAGGTGTCCATGGGAAGGACCGAGGCACAGACTCACCACCCACCAGGGGAGCCTGGCAGCCAGAATAAATGCAGGCAGCAGGCTCAGGTTAGGACAGTAGGGCTTGGTGGGGACTGGGGCTCACAGCCCAGAAGGGCAGCTGCTGCTCAACCCCACCCACCTGTGGGCAGGCGTGTTTGAGGACCCTGTAACGCTGCATCTTCTGATTGTTTTCGGACAGATCACTTACCGTGTAAAAGCTGTTAACAATTCAAATGAAAACAAACAAACAAAAAACAGATAAGTACTGCATGTGTCAAATTAAAAACCCGGAAAGATTAAGTCCCAACTGCTGGCCAGCAGTTGAAAGTTTTCATTTAAATCCCAAGGGGTATGGAAGGGCTTGCTACCAGCATAGGATTTCAAAAAGAGCCAGATTTTACCTGGAATCCAAAAGCCTCCTTTGCATTAAGAGTCAGACTAGGAAAGGCTTTGTAAAACCTTGGGAGGAAGAACACAAAAGGCAAGAGCAGAAAATGTCAGCTGGCTTCAAAGTATTTGTGAAGCATCTGTGCCAGGTCTTGAGAATAAAATACAGATACAGTGACCATGTTTTCCTCCAAATGTGGCTTTGTGGGATCTGGGTGGCGGGGGTGTTGTTGGTTTGGAGTTTGTAGAAGTATCATACAAAGGAATAAAAACAAAATCGCATTTAGTTATGAATTTACCTGAGGGTTTCCCTATGTATTCTGAATACCAGCCTTTTTCACAGTATTATGTCATCGTGAGAACCATTGCAGGGGTCTTAACCATTTCATAACTTTTTCTTGGTGTATCTGTCAGGGTTCAGTCAGGGAAGCAGGGCCACTATGAGAATTGTGGAACTAGGGGTTTATTCTAGACATTGGACCTTTACCCACCCTGGAAGTGAAGGCTTGGAAGGTGCTCCTGGGACATCACAGAAAAGTCATTCAGCAGTTTCCCCGGAACACGGAGCAGTGGGCAAGGTGGGTCCTTGGGGGAAATAAAAGAAGTCAAGCACACGCGGCAACTTAAGCAGACTTGGCTGGGAATTCCATGGAGAGGATGGTGGGACACACACCTGGGTGGCTACTGTCCCTCTGGACCATGGCCAAGGGTCTGCAGGTGAAAAGAGTAGAGGACGCTGTGACATGGAGCCCAAAGGATGTCTGCACCCGCCCTGGGCAGAGTGGAGAGTGTGAGGACCACTGGCCCCGGGGCACCGCGCGTCTGCCCGTTCCAACCGCTGACCGGCAGCTGCTGCTCGCCCCTCCCTCAAATCCCCCATAAATTCCTCTTCCCACCAACTCTAACCAGAAGCTTATAGGGCGGAGACGGGGAAATGTAGTTCTCAGCCTCAGCCAAGCTGATCAGGTAATTCTGCACGCATGGTGAATGATAAAGTGAAGTTAAAACACTTTATTTAGGTCAGTATAATTTTGAAAGCATATTTAACACAAGTTACTTTATAAACATTTATTTCGTAAAATATACGGAAATAGGTGGGGTTTTCCAATAAGCTATACAAAAAGCTTGATTTGTTTACTTAAAATTTTAAAATAAATAGTGAATGTTGAAATCTACATTGAATTTCAACTACCTGTTACATCCTAAAAATGGACAAAAGTTGGCTAGATGTTTGAAATTCTTGAATCTTGGATTTCAAAATCATTAACGGTTTTATTTTATTTTATTTATTTATTTTTTTACATCTTTACTGGAGTATAATTGCTTGACAATGGTGTGTTGGTTTCTGCTTTACAACAATATTAATCAGTTATACATATACATATGTTCCCATATCCCCTCCTCTTGCGTCTCCCTCCCACCCTCCCTATCCCACCCCTCCAGGCGGTCACAAAGCACCAAGCTGATCTCCCTGTGCTGTGCGGCTGCTTCCCACTAGCTTTCTACCTTACGTTTGGTAGTGTATATATGTCCATGCCGCTCTTTCGCTTTGTCACAACTTACCCTTCCCCCTCCCCATATCCTCAAGTCCATTCTCTAGTAGGTCTGTGTCTTTATTCCTGTCTTACCCCTATGTTCTTCATGACATTTTTTTTCTTAAATTCCATATATATGTGTCAGTATACAGTATTTGTCTTTCTCTTTCTGACTTACTTCACTCTGTATGACAGACTCTACGTCCATCCACCTCATTACAAATAGCTCAATTTCGTTTCTTTTTGTGGCTGAATAATATTCCATTGTATATATGTGCCACATCTTCTTTATCCATTCATCCAATGATGGACACTTAGGTTGTTTCCATCTCCGGGCTATTGTAAATAAGGCTGCTATGAACATTTTGGTACATGACTCTTCTTGAATTATGGTTTTCTCAGGGTATATGCCCAGTAGTGGGATTGCTGGGTCATATGGTAGTTCTATTTGTAGTTTTTTAAGGAACCTCCATACTGTTCTCCATAGTGGCTGTACCAATTCACATTCCCACCAGCAGTGCAAGAGTGTTCCCTTTTCTCCAAGTGAAAAGATGAGAGAGATGGTTTCAAGTGCTTGCTGCTGGCATCTCTTCACAAAGAGCCCAGCAGAGAGAGATGGGTAAAGACTCTCCTGGGAAGAGTCAAGTCAGGCGGGACTATTGCTTCACTCTTTGTGACACGTTTTTAAAAGAGAAAGGAATCTCAGTGTGTCATTTTCGATACAAAGATAGCAATTTATGGCTCTTGTAAGGAGCTACTGAGTGTCATCTAGAGACAAATCTGAAGTCTCCCTATTTCTTTTTTATTCTCCTATTTAACTTGTATTTAAAATTCAGCATTCACTATGCGTCCCATCTTTGAACAATGGTCTGGTCCATGTATGCTCTAAGCTGTGGCTAAGGATGACAGCCATGTAAAATTACACAATTAAAACTTTTAAAACTTTATAGTGGTCAAGCCTGCCTTGGTGGCCTGAGTCATTCTACGACTGACAAAGCAGACGGAGGAGAGATGGCCACATTCATTCGAGCTCCGGTTGCCCATCAGGGGACCTGAGGGGCCAGTTTCTACCTTGCCTCATATGGGGCACTGGCCGAGCTGGCAGTCGGACACCAGCCAGAACAAGAGATTATAGGCTCCCCCGCCTCAAAAAAAAGACGGGACATCTGGGCAGTGAGGAACAAAGGCCCAGATCTCTACCAGGCTGACTGGTAAAGGTCTTTCCAGTCAAAGCCAGTCCATAACACCTGAGGTAGGCGGCTGTTTCTTCAAACATGCAGACACTGATGCAGAGCTACAAGCAACACAAAGAATCAGAACAAGAGAACAAAATAAACCTCCGGTATCTGACCATGGATGTCCATGGGCCGTGACACGTGCCCATCATCAAGTGGCACTCAGTGAATGGTGACTGAGAGGATAGAGGGGGGTCATTCCCTGAGTCACAGGGGAAGATTTGGGGCCAGATGACTCAAGTCAAACTGG
Organism: Hyperoodon ampullatus; assembly: GCF_949752795.1. Taxonomy (NCBI): domain Eukaryota; kingdom Metazoa; phylum Chordata; class Mammalia; order Artiodactyla; family Ziphiidae; genus Hyperoodon; species Hyperoodon ampullatus. The sequence goes on from NC_136927.1 coordinate 3,527,750, forward strand.
TTTCTTACAAAACAGCATTTATTGCTTTGTATAGCCAAAAATCCAAGGGGAGACCTCACCTTGATCCAGGGCTGGTGTCATCAGGCCCAGCCCGGCTCCATTGCTAAGCTCTACTTTCACCATGTTATCTTCTATATTGACTAGAATCGTCTTTGACTGCAAATAGTGAGACATCTGAGCAACAGCAGCTTCATAGCACAGGAGGAGCCTCCAAGAACACTTCTGGCAAAAGCGGGGCCTTCCCTTGTTTGCAGCAACATAAATCAGATACCTGCCCTGGAGACAGAGGTCCCCCTGAAAGGGAAGGTTGAACGCGAGAAGCAGGGCAGGTGGGACAAAGTGGAAATCACAAATAGAAGAGAGACTTTTGCTTTGTATAAAACTGCAGGCAAAAAGAAAAGAAAAAATATTAATACATAAAAAATGTCTTAACATATAAAACAACTAATTAGAATATATAACAGAAGAAGTAATTCCCTTAAAAAAGCAGGAACATCAACAGCAAAGATAAAATACCTAAGAATAGGGCTTCCCTGGTGGCGCAGTGGTTGAGAGTCTGCCTGCCGATGCAGGGGACACGGGTTTGTGCCCCGGTCCGGGAAGATCCCACATGCTGCGGAGTGGCTGGGCCCGTGAGCCATGGCCGCTGAGCCTGCGTGTCTGGAGCCTGTGCTCTGCAACAGGAGAGGCCACAACAGTGAGAGGCCTGCGTACCGCAAAAAAAAAAAAAAACCTAAGAATAAAATATGCAAGGTCATTATGAAGAGAACTTTAATATGCTCCTCAGGGGCACAAAATAAGCCTAGAATAAATGGGAAAATATATCACATTCTTACATTGGAAAATCTACATAATAAGATGCCCATACTTCCAAAATTAGTGTGTAAATCTACCATAACCCCAATAACAATACCAAGAAGGTGTGTGTGTGTCCAGTATACACAGCTGATGTCAAGTTGATGTGGAAAACCAGGTAAAAACAGACAGGAACATCTGAAAAAGAAGGGAAAAATCAGTCCTACCAGATAGTAAAACATATTTTAAACTTACCTTCCCTAAAATAGTGTGGCACTAACACGTGAATGGACAGGAAAATCAATGGAACAGAATAAAAAGTCCAGAAATAGACTATTTATGACAAGGTTGGCATCTCGATCAATGGTTTTAGATCAACTGGACAGCCATTCTCACATCCACGTAAATAATAAGTTAGAACAAAGGTTTAAATTATTTTTTAAAAGGAAACCACAAAAGTAATAAAGAATAATACATTAGGTTTAAAAAATAATCTTGGATTTGGGGAGCTGTATATCTATGATACAAACTCAGAAACTGTAAGAGAAAAAAACAGATTTGATCACATAATAACAATAATAATCACACCTTCTGTATGACAATCCACCCTAAGCAGACCCATGAGACAAACAACAAACTTAGAAATATATTTGCAAGTTGTATCACAAAGGTCTAAATTCCCTAATAAGAAGACACTAGTCACAAAAACCTTAAAATGACAAAGGCTATGAAGAGACAGTTCAAAGAGGAAATTTAGTGCAGAGAAACCAGTAGACACTTTTGCCATTCTGCCTGGAAATCTTAACCAGATCCATCCGTTCATTACAGACATTTCCTGTTTCCCATGTTACCACAGCAACCATTCAGCTAAGCTTTCTGCCACCCCGGAACCAGGGTCTCCTTCCCACCAGCTCCCACCAGCATGTTCTCAACGGCAACCCAACCCCTCTGCCCACCACTGTATGCACACGTGTGTGCATGTGTATATATATCTCCATGTACATACGTGGATACACACGTATATACGTATACACATATATACACACACATGCACCTGGTTGGTTGTACATAGAAAATATGTCTGGAAATATATACAGTTGTCCCTCAGTATCCACGGGTCATGGGTTCCAGGACCCCCAGAGGATACCAAAATCCACGGATGTTCAAGTCCCTTGTATAAATGATGTTGTACAGTCAGCCCCCTGTATCTGTAGTTCTGCATCCACAGATATGGAGAGCTGACCATACACGTGTATGATGACAAACAAGATCAGTTGCATCTGGAGAAAAGGACTAAGTAGCATGAGACGGGAATAGAAGGAAGATTTTCACTATGTCCTATTTTGTACCTTGTGAATTTTGAACCACATAAATGTATTATCTATTCAAAAAGCTGTTATCAACTTGGAAGAGGAAAAAGTTTTAACTTTAAAATATATATTTAAGGTTGTTGTATCTCCATGATTGTGAAACAATTATTGTTCATTTCCATAAAAGAGACCCTCAGTAAATGGATGAGAATTCATGAACTTCCCTGAAATGCACAATAATCGATTAAAACATTAGGTACCATTCTATCAAAAATTGGTGTTAAGAGGTGTTGTCAGGAGGAATAAAGGAAAAGCCTCTTCACTTTCTCGGGACATATAATGGTCAGTTTTTGCTAAGGAGGGATTCTGTCTGGGCCACACCCTTGGTTTTACAGCCTGCTGCTAATGAGGCCAGCGTCATGAGGTCAATATTTCAGGGAATTGTAAGAAGGACTGCTCACCCCTTCCAGCCATCCTTTAAATCCCAGCCAGTGATCCAAGGGGTTGCCCATTAAGACGGCAAATGTCTCAGTGTAAATCGTTGGTCATTACTGGCAAAAGAACAGAGGCTCTGGGTCTCACTGATGTGGGTCAGTGGTGTCATGGTTTTAATGGGCTTTGCTTCATCCTGCAATGGCAGCACTGGTCTGTCACAGAGCACCAGTTCACACAGTGAGGCAGCAAAGCCCGGGCAGCCCCAGTGGGCTCTGGTCATCCTCCCTGCTTCCGTCAGCCTCTGCCATGTGTTCAGCGCTAAAACCAGGAGTCAGTGAAACTTGTGTAAGGGATTTGAGATACAACTGAGTTGAGAAAAAATCGGCCCACAGAGCATGAACGGAGCTGGGTTTTTGGTGCGACATCTCTCTCCTCAGTCTCTGTTTTACCCACTTATGCCTCTGAGATCCAGGGCCTGTTCTCCGCAAGGTGGGGCTGTGATTCGATCAAAATCTGGATATTTGATTGTAGATGTGAGGAATAGACCAGACGCTGGGCTTGGTGACAGTCTGGTCACCCTCCACTTCATGGATTCAGTATTTGGGAATTTGCCTGCTCGCTAAGATGCATGTGAAACCCCAGGCCAGTGCTGGCAGTGCTTTCACGGCCATCGTGGACACACGCAGAGCAGCAAAATTTTGAGTCTCTGTATTAGTTTACTAGGGCTTCCAGAACCAAATACCATAGACTGGGGGCTGAAACGGCAGAAGTCTGTTGTCTCACAGTCCTGGAGGCTGGAAATCGAAGATCAAGGTGTTGGCAGGGTTATTTTGTCCTGAGGCTTCTCTCCCTGGCTTGCTGACGGCCACCTTCTCCCTGTGTCCTCCCCTGGCCTTTCCTCTGGGCACAAGTGCCCCTGGAGTCTCTCTGCATACTAATCTCCTCCTCTTATAAGGACACCAGTCCTGTTGGATGAGGGCCACCCTAATGACCTCATTTTAACTCGGTCACCTCTTTAGAGACCCCATCTCAAGATACAGTCACGCTCTGAGGTCCCGGGGGTTAGGGCTTCAACACGTGAATTGGAAAGGACACAGTTCAGCCCAGGCTGGTTACCTGGTGACACGTTTCCAGCTGAGGGTGAACAGGTGATGCTCTGCCTTCTCAGTTCAGCTCACACTTCAAACAAGCATGCTTCCCACGGTCTACCTAGTGAAGCTTGTTCACATTTCTGTGCTTTCTGTGGTGATTTTGCTGTTGAAAAAGGCCCCAAGCCTGATGCTGAAGGGCTGGCTGGTATTCCCAAGCCCAGGAAGGCTGTGATGGGCCCCATGGAGGAAACACACGTGTTACATGAGCTATGTTCAGGTGCACGTTACAGCACTGCTGGTCATGAGTCCGATGTTAATGAATCAAAAGTATCACTGAATTAGGTGTCCTGAAAGAGAAACACACATAAAACAAAGGAACGTGTTGATTGTTTGGCAAGAGTGTTGTGACCAGAGGCTCACAGGAACCTGACCCTGTATTTCCCCCGTGAGAAATGGTTCCATATTCACTAATTCCACGTTCGCGGCAAGTTTATAGGACGTAACTACCATGAGTAACTAAAATCAACCGAAGCTTGAGCCCAGTTTGGTCTGAAGGAGATGCGTTGTTGGCCTGTCTTCAGCTTATTTATTCTATTAGTTGTTTTCTCCCCCGCCCCCTGAGGTAATCCTCCTCACCGTGGGGTGGCCTGGATGTCCAGATGTTTTCATAGCTTTCTTCATGGAGCTTGCAAAGCCTTCTCTGCAGTCATTCAGGTACAGGTTGTTTCTTCAGAAGAGGGACCACCAAGGAAAGATGGGGCTTTAATTCTAGATAGTTTAGAATCTGTCTCTTGAGCTCATGGTGATTATGCATCAAATTGTCATTCAGATTGGAAGATCTATATTTATGTACTATTTCTTCCATAGAAAAGAAAGAAAAAGTAAGTGATGTATTTGAGAAGAAAGAGAAAGAAAAAGGAAGACGGGGAGGGAGGGAGGGAGGGAAAAGGAAGGAAGGAAAGAAGGAAGGAAGAAGACTACGTCCAACACATCATCCATAACGAAGCCTCCTATGGATGAAGCTCCCCTGAATGAGGCATTTCAGCCAAGTTCTCACTGCAAGTCTCCTGGAGAAGGAGGCACCTCAGTGCATCAGGTTGGCCATCCAGAAGCCTACTTAGTGAATATTACCCCTGTCTTAGTTTGGATTGTCCCTAAAGCAAACCTTGAGACAAGGACATGGGTACAAGCATCCTCCTTGAGAGCAGTCCCAGGGAGCACAGTGAGGTCTTGGGAGGATGAGGCAGGGAAGGGAGGAGGAGAACTGAAGGGTATCACCACGAGAGATGGCATAGGATACTCAGAACTGCCCTCTCACGTGGGTGCGGGAGCTGGGGTATCTGTCCGCCAAGCCCCTTTCTGCGCTGGTGGAGGGTCTCTCCTGGGGTATCAACTCCTTGGCGCTTCCAGCCTGGCCTTCACACACGGGCCAGGGATGCTCCCGTGGCCAGAGAACGGACTCCGGCAGGAGACGTGGGGAGCTGCTGGTGTGTATAAGACCCCCTTTCAGGGATCTCTGGAAGAATCAAGGGGATGGGAGTCCCCGTCTTACAGATGAAAAATGGGAAGCAAGGTGCCCAAGGTTACCGAACAGTACCTGGGAGAGATGGTGTAGTAGTCATGTAGCAAATTATCCCCGAACCTTGAAGCTTTAAGCGTCGCGCATTGATTATCTCACACAGTTTCTAAGGATCAGAAATCTGGGAGTGGATCAGCTGCTTGGTTCTTGCTTGGGGGGGTCTCATGAGATGCAGTCAAGCTGTTGGCTAGGGCTGAAGTTGTCTGAATGCTTGACTGGGTTGGCAGATGGGCTTCCAGGTTCTTGGTCGTGGCTGTTGGCAGGAGGCCTCAGCTCCTTACCAGGTGGGACCCTCCAAAGGGCTGCTCAAGACAAGGCAGCTGGCTTCCCCCCGCGTGTGGGATCTGAGAGGGGCAGATCGGGATGGAAAAGGCAGTGTCTTCTGTAACCCGATCTAGACAGGGACAAGCCATCACTTCTGCTGTGTTCTAATCCCCCAGGCCACCTTGGTGCAATATCTCTCACTGTAGATAGAATTTGAGCCCGAATTTTCCTGACTGCAATGACCATATTCTTTTTGTTATATGTGGCCAGTGTTCCCACGGTGGGGTGAGGTAACCCCTTTGAAAAGGCAGTATCTAAAATTCAAATCTCTGTGCTCTGAGGGAGTTTATAATAAGATGCGATGGTGTGTCCTCTTTTCTTTGCTGAGCTCACACGTGCAGACCCTGCGCCCACTTCCTGCAGCCTTCACCTGGTGGGGGCGGGGGCAGGGATCTCGCCAGCATCTAAACTTCTGCTGTCTTTCCAAGCGTCTCCTCCTCCACAAATGCAGGGAAGATTTATTTCCTCTGGAGTGACGTGAAGTTTGGGGGTGTCGATGCCACAGTGCTTATACCAAATCCCTCTGTCTTATATCCAAGCCTTGGTTCTTTCACACTTAAAATTCAGTGATTTGATTTGATGTTCCTGCCCCCGCCCCCACCTTGGACTGAGGGCTGCAAGGGAAGCCCTCTGGTTACAAGTGACAACATTGAGGGTTTAACAGAAGAAGAAAAAGAACATGGTAAATTCTTCACAATATCGCCCCCAAACTTGGATGATCTCCTTTGCTCCCTACTAGTTACCATCCTTACTTTGCAGGTGAAGAAATGGGTGCAGAGATTGGTGAAGTGACTTGCCCAAGGCCACGGGCATTGTGGTACCTGAGTCCAAAATCTGTAATCTTCCACTGTGTGTCACTCAGCTATCTCTTGAATAGATGAACAGATCATTTTCATGGTTGACTGGGCTTGTTCCTGTAGCTCAATGCTGAAATTATAACATAGAATCTGAGCAAAAAAACAGAATATTTGAAATCAGAGCTGTCACGTAAACTCTGGGGCATGTAGGTGCCATGCTGAGTTTTATCAATACTAATACAATTGCATCCATGTTGAGTACTATTAAAAGTGATTTTTCTTCCTCTTCTGTGTATTTTTTTTTTTTTTTTTTTTTTTTTTTTTTTTTGTTGCTGTACGTGGGCCTCTCACTGTTGTGGCGTCTCCCGTTGCGGAGCACAGGCTCCGGACGCGCAGGCTCAGCGGCCATGGCCCACGGGCCCAGCCGCCCCGCGGCACGTGGGATCCTCCCAGACCGGGGCACGAACGCACGTCCCCTGCATCGGCAGGCGGACCCTCAACCACTGCGCCACCAGGGAAGCCCCTCTTCTGTGTATTTTTAAGCATGCTGTAATTCTTTTATTGTTTGGAGTGACTGCTGTTAGCAGGAACTGGCTCCATCCTGGGTAAAGCATCAATACTAATACGGTAGCAGGGCATTAGACACTCATAATACACATTTTAGATGTGTATTTTCTTCCCACTTAATCTATTTTATTTCAGTATTCCCCACTCTACGCGCTGTCAACGATTTTTCTGCACTATTATTTCCCAAGGACCTTAGTAAAAATACTGTGTAAACAAAAAAATATACGGTAAATGCATAAAGAACAAACAAATGAATGAATTCATCAGTTTTCTGGACCAAGATGCCGCAGAACAAATGCAGCATATTCCAAGAAGAGAATCCTTATGAAAAAGTGTGACCCTACAGCATTCATGCTTGCTCGAGAGAGAGAGATGAAGAAAGATAGACAGAGACAGATACAGAGAAGGAGGAAGAGAGAGAGAGAGCCCTTCACACCACTGTTGGGTATTTTCTTTGCAGAATCTGGGGAGACACTATAACACAGTGCTGAAGAGAAAGAGTCTGACATAAGAGCAGACAGGTATTGACTGTCAGCTCCCCGGAAGACGACTTACCCATGGACCAAGCAAGCTGGGCTTCTCACCCACAGCAGTGAAGTCTGACCCCAGCTCAACGGAGTCTTGGTGCGTCTCAGGGGAGAGGGTCAAGGGTTGACGTGTACGGTTTTGAGGTCCAGGCTTGTATCAGTTTCCTGTGGGTGCTGTAAACGAACCACCACATACTGAGCAGCTCAGAACAACAGAAATTTCTCCGCTCACCGTTCTGGAGGCCTGAAGCCCAAAATTAAATGTTGGTAAGATCGCACTCCCTCCAAAGGCGCCCGGGGAGCATCCATTCTTTGCCTCTGCCAGCCTCCGGTGGCTGCCGGTGCTCCTTGGCTTATGGCCCCATCACTCCAGTCTCTTCCTCTTGTCACACTGCTCCCGCCTCTTCTGTCTCTGTGTCTCTTGGATTTGGGGGCCACCAAGATAACCCGGGATGATCTCCTCATCTCAAGATCCTTAATAAATCTACGAAGACCTTTTTTCCTAACAAGGCCACACTCACAGAGTCCAGGGATTAGGACGTGGACATATCTTTGGGGGGGGCACCCTTCAGCCCACTACATGTCACCAGTGGTTTAAGGTGGGTCTTTCAACCGGGAGATCATACCGGGATTGGACAAAGCTCTCATTGTAACAGCTTAGGTTTGACGGGGCCACTAAGGCAAGGATCTAGGAGGAGTTTTGATAAAGACACAGTTGTTTGGTAGGCAAACGCTCTGCCCACTTGAGCAGTCACGTGTCCTGGAAGGGCTCTGTTTGGGAAATCCATGGTTCGGATAAGTTGATTTTGAAGAAGTTCCTGGAGCAAGTGATGTCAAAGGGATATGCTGTTAGGATCCAACATCTGGTAGGGGGTCTCGGCCACACGTCTGGGGTCCTCAGCACCAACACCACCAAGGCAGGATCCTGCTAGTAATGGCCAAGCTTCCTGGGGACAAGAAAACAAACCATGGTTGTCCTAATAGAAAGGAGCTTCACACACCCAGGAATGGGACGAGGAACCCCACTTCTCAGTGGACGGCAGCCAGAGGACCCACAAAGGACAAAGCAGCCCCTCTTCCTGGAGACCAGCAGGTATGAGGCCAGGGGCTCTCCCGGACCCAATGCCCTGAGGACGTGGATGCCCCTGGACCCACAGCTGCCTCCCTGGGGAGGAGATTGAATGCTGGGAGATTGAATGTTTGCCCCAAAGATGGTATTTGGGGTGGCAGAGGCTGACTGGACAAATATGTCTCCCTCCCACCCTTCCATCCTCCAGGGGGGCACCTAATAAGGAAAATGAGACCCGTAGTAGGAAACAAAGAAGCTGCATCTCATTTCCACATCTGAGGGGGTCACACCTGAGACGCTGCAGGTTTTACATGGTAACAGCCCATCTGAAAGGGGTGAGAGGAAGGGATGGGGGAACCCAGAGTCAGGGACGGGACTGTCCGAGTGACCACTGGGCTTGGAGGGTCAGCTAAGCAGCTTTGACCCAATGGTTCCTTGAAGGCTGCTTCCAGGGGGCGCTCAGCATTCGTACTGCAGATGGAGGTCTGCGGGGAAAACTGGCTTTACAGTGTGTAACTGTTCCCGCCTACGTTCATTTCCCCTTGGATTTTTTTCTTTTTTTGTGGGATAACCGAGGTTGGGGGATACCACATAACCAGAGCAAGAAGAAAAGAGATCCGAGCCCCAAGCCCTGGGCAACACCAATGTCTAAGGGATGCACTGCGGAGGAGGGACGGGCAAAGGCACAGAGATACGGTGGGGGATGCTGTGGAAGATGCTGCTGAGAAGCCAACAGACAAGGAAGCTTCCAGGAGAAAATGTCTCTGTTGTTCGACCACGGTTGCCTTCGCTCCAAGGAGCACTTCTGCAGGGGGGTTGGAAACACTGTTCTCTTGTTGAGGGGTCGGTGGGTCAGCATGCCCTCTGTGCTCACAGGCACCGGCCCCAGACCCCAGCATCCGTCCTCTGCCACCTCCCACGAAGGACTCTCTGTCTTAGTTCTCTCGGATGTTCAAGACCCAGCTCACGACGCGTCTGTCTTCCGAGCATCAGAGCTTCCCTGGCCTTTCCAAGTCCACTTTCCCCGGCTCATCAGCGAAGGGGTTTCTTCTTGGAAATGCAGGATGGCATTACCACTGCCCAGTGAGCTTTCTCTTGCGAAGTGGATGGTGGTGTCGCCCTGGCTGCTCCTGGAAACCAGAGGGCAGAAGAGCAGGGCTGGCAACACCCTTTGCCCCCCGTATCTGAAGCTGGAGTGGTCCTGCGCATCTCGTCAGACCGTGCTCCCAGATGGGGCGGCACACTCAGCCCCGGGGGTAGGGGGTGTCCTCGCTGGTCTCCCCGACAGCTGCACCGCGTCCTCTCTCCACGTCTCTCTCTTCCAGCAGGTGGAGGGGCCACGCAGAGCCTCGACAGCATCACTTGGGGTTCCTACCTCGGAGGTAGGATTCCAACACCTGAAAGAGAAGTCAGTGACCAGTAGATTCATCTCTTCACCCGAAGCAACTGAAAGTTTCCACGTAGACTCACACCTCCTGACGCCGCCAGTCTCTCGACAAGGATTAATTCACCACGATGGGGCTTTGTTCACAGTAACGAATTTTCCTGCAGAGGCAGCCAAAGGAGCAAGGCTGGGTGTCCAAGCATCAGACTCTGTCAGGATTGAGAGAATACTTACCTTGTCAGTGGGAGGACTCTAACGAGAACTGTGTTTCAAATGCAAGGCTTCCTGGTGAGCCTAAACGTTCAAAGCAGCATTACTCACAATAGACAAAAGGTTGAAACAACCCAAGTAACCAAGCCACAGATGAACAGATAACCAAAATGTGGTCTATACGTTTTATATATGGTATTTTATTAATAGTGTATTCCATTTACACATAAAGGAATACATAAATGGAATATTACTCAGCCTTAAAAAGCAGTGAAATTCTGCCACCTGCTACAGCATGGATGAACCATGAGGACGTGATGCTCAGTGAAAGAAGCCAGACACAAAAGACAAATCTTGCAGGATTCTACTTCTGTGAGGTCCCTAGAGGAGTCAAATTCATAGAGACAGAAAGTAGAAGGGTGGGGGCCAGGGGCTGGGAGGCCAGGGGCAGTCAGTGTGTAATGGGGGGCAGAGTCTCAGTTTGGGAAGATGAAATGAGTTCTGGAGATGGACGGTGGTGATGGTTACACAACAGTGTGAATGTGCTTAATGCCACAGAACTGTTCACTTAAAAATGGTTAAAATGATAAATAAATTTTGTGGTGCATATATTTTACCCACATTAAAAAAAAGTCAAAGGCAGTTATCTGTGAAGAGTAGGACTTGGGGATGGGAGGACTGATCTTCCTTATAAGCTTTGTGGTACTATTTGATTTTTTAATACATGCACATGATACTTTGATAAATATTTTTAATTAAAAAATCAAACACAGTAGGTGATATCTTTTAGCTGGAAGGAAAGAAAATCTATATAAGAATATAAACTACCATCGCTATTCCATGTGTCTTATCTCGCCAGAAGAAGAAATAACATATTTTTCTTCCCTGATGGAACTGGCAGAAACTTGGAAGCCATTTGGAATGACTTGAGTTTGACATCAGAGGTCCTTCTCTAATGAAAAGACGATGCTTTTAGTTCACATTTTTCAAAGTGTGCTCACAGATACCACCTTATTCAATATCACACGTTTGTATTATGAGCCAGAAGTGCTTGTTATCCTCATTTTTAAAATAAGGAAACTAACACTTAGATTAATTCTAAGTTCCTAGAGTAGAAGGCTTCTCAGTACACAGTCAGACCACACTGCGCTTAACATTTCACAAAATAGTAAATTTGCCAAATATTAGTGGTCAGCTTGAGCATAGTTGGCTCTAAAATTCATTGACAATTAGCAAAACAATCAAGCAGTCTATCATCATCTATCATCTATCTACCTGTCATCTATCACTTAACTATCATCTATCGTCTATATCTATGTGTCATCTATGAATCATGTATTTAATCATCTATCATCTATGTGTTATCTATCATTTAGTTACCTATCGTCTATCATTATTTTTCATCTCTCTCTTCCTGTCACCAACCTATCTATATCTCTATCATTTATCTATGTATCATCTATGTGTCATTGTTGTTGAGCCCAAGTTCATGTGCCTGATGCACAGTGAGGCCAAACAAACTGAAACATCAGAGTTGGAGCAGAGAAAGGTTTATTGCAGGACCAAGCAAGGAGAATGGGTAGCTCATGCTCAAAAGACTCAAAATCCCTGATGAGTTCAGGGAGGAAGTTTTTATAGACAAAATCTGGGGGGAAGGCTGCAGGGTGTGTAATCCTCCTCTGGTTGGTTGGTGGTGAGGTAACAGGGATCTCAATCATCAGCCTTCTGGTTCCAGCCAGTCTGGGGTCCCCGTCTTTGTGCTTAGCCTGAAGCGACGTTCTCCACCTGGGTGAGGGCCTTCGTTGCTGTGTAAGAGCTCAGAGACACGTATCAGATTGGTATGCGTACGCCCACAGGAGGAACCAGGAAGTGCATCTTTCTTCATTTCCCTAATTGGTAACTGAATCTGCCCTTTGGAGCTCAGAGAAGGTCTAGGAGGCTGAAACAAGAAATGGGGGACGTGGAAATGTTTTTATGCCAGGGAGGGCCCCACAGGGTCCTGCTCAATTTCAGTCCCCCATTGTCTTTGATTCTCCTCTATCTAGAGGGGAACAGGTGTTGGACAAGAAAGGGAATAACATTTTGGATAGAGAGGTTAATCACAACCTCGGCAGAGAAGCTCAGCTTTAGAGGGACTTGGTTTCATTATCTGTCATCTGTGTATCTCTCATCTATCACTTATCTATTTATCATAGATATAGAGATACAGATATAGATCTCTTTTCTATCATCACTAGAGTGACCCAACTTCCCGATTTGCCTGAAATAGTATCAGTTTATTTCTGTGTTCCAGGTCAGCACTTGTCTAGATTTCTCACTTCTGAGCACCCAGGGCTGTAATCGCCACATTAGCATAAGCCCAGATGGAAAGCACTCTTTGTGTACGTGGAGCTTCAGCCCTCACCTCGTCTGGTGGTGTGTGCGACATACATGCAGGAGATGGAGTTTTCACTCTCACATGTGACGAAATCTGAAAGCTAAACTGAGATCATCCATCCCTTTTTTCCACATATTTCCAACAGAAACTGATACCTGTCTTTCAAGGATAGCATGTAGGAGACCCACTGAGAAAACAAAGCAGGCTTGCTGATCAATGGAGTGAAGTCAGGAGAGGCTAGACACGGCTAACTCCTTCCAGTTTGGGAATGAGGGGGAAGTATTCGGCATAGCTGCCTGTGCTTTGACCTGCAAAATGTGTGAAACTACCAGGCCAGCGGTTGGTGAGGCTGGTAAGCAATGGGGGAAAATATATGTAGGTGCGTGTGGAATTTATGTGGGAAATAGAGACTGAGCCCCTGCTGGTGAGTGTGTTAGAACCATCTGAACACTCTTGCTGTAGTAGTACGGACACTTATTGCATGGAGTAAATCAACAACTAGTTACGTATGTTATGGCTAGGTAATGCCTTTTTATTTCACAACAAACTCCTACAGTAGTAATAAACTGGAAATGAAAAGCAAAAGTGCATGTTTAATAAAAACTAAGGACTGAATTTCCATTTCTCCGGAAGATTGATGACAAATGCATAATTGACACAAAATGCTTGTTGACATTTACCACTCACCCCGGGGGCCATGGGGATTGTACTTCCCCCAACGAAAACCAGAAAAAAGGCCAACCTGCTGAAGATGCTTCAGTATCTACTTCAAAAGTTAATTGAGGGACTTCCCTGGTGGTCCAGCGGTTAAGACTCCGTGCTCCCAATGCAGGGGGCCCGGGTTTGATCCCTGGTCAGGGAACTAGATCCTGCATGCCACAACTAAGAGCCCGCATGCCGCAACTGAGAGCCCACACACCACACATAAAGATTCCACGTGCCTCAACGAAGATCCCGGGTGCTGCACCTAAAACCTGGCACAGCCAAATAATAAAATTTGTTTAAAGTTAATTGAGGACTTCCCTGGTGGTGCAGTGGTTGGGAATCCGCCTGCCAATGCAGGGGACACGGGTTCGAGCCTTGGTCCAGGAAGATCCCACGTGCCGCGGAACAACTAAGGCCGTGCGCTGCAACTACTGAGCCTGCGCTCTAGAGCCCGCAAGCCACAACTACTGAGCCCACATGCCACAACTACTGAAGCCCGTGTGCCTAGAGCCCGTGCTCCGCAACAAGAGAAGCCACCACAATGAGAAGCCTGCGCACCACAATGAAGAGTAGCCCCTGCTCACTGCAACTAGAGAAAAGCCCGCGTGCAGCAACAAAGACCCAACACAGCCAAAAATAAATAAAAATGAAAATGGCCATGATTTTAAAAAAATTTTTTTAAATAAATAAAGTTAATTGAGCACAGCCTTCTTAAACTGACAAAGATGACAACACAACGTGCAGCTGCAGAATGTCCATTTCTATGGCACTCCATGGAGCATGACTTTTCATTTAGATCAAATGACTGTTCTTCTAAATCAGTGTTGCTAATTTTACTCCCAAATTTTACTACATATGTATAAAAAGTGAAGGAATAGCTGCTAAGTTGTCAACTTCATTGGCAGAATAATTTCACAAACAGTTAAATGATGCCAGTATTGTATCAACATCATGAGATGTTTCTAGTAGAAAATCAGTTCATTCCAGTAATAGTGTGATCTTTTTCATCCAATTCACATTATCAAACTAAAGCCTTTGAAAATTCATCTATTTGAAGGTGAAACCTCTAAAAGTATTATAAATACTATTGAAAATTCAGTTTAAAAGTTCAACATTGAAGATAAAATAATTTAGGGGACTGTAACCATACAGTACAAAATTTTATGAAGAAAAATGTTGAGATAAAAATAGCATTCTTACTAAATTATTAAAATCTGTGGAGCAAAAACATACTTGGAACTGGTTGTGGTGCCCACAATTGTTTCCAAATATGAAGTAAGATTCTAACAATAGAAACAGAAACTGTGCCCGTCACCATTTACAGATAGTTTTTTTATGCACAGAGTAACTGAACTACAAAATTATTTAAATGATGTTGATGCTAAATTTAAAAGAAAAAATTTCAACACTTTCTATCTTTGCTTCCCATCATCAATGCATTTTAGAAATATTTCCACTGTTAGAGAAAACTATTTCATTTAAGCATCCTACAATGGTAGTGAATGGTGTGTTTTTTTGCCTTTTTATAAATGAATCTTCCAAATTTGGGGCCCATTTTTTCCCAAATACGTTGGAAATTTTAAAGTAATCATGGAGTGCCAAGAGATCTTCAGCACTTGAAGATCTTAGCCAAATGCAATTACTGAAAACAAAGTCTGCAATCAGAAAGGTATTGAAATTTGTTCCCGCAAAAGTAAGCGAGGAAATAAATGATGTGAGAGTTCAAACCATGTACAGGATTTAATTTTAAAATTCTAAAATTGTGATTGGGAATATCTAGACTTGCAGAAAGAATCTTCTGATGGAGCTCCTATTTTTCATTTGATAAAGTGACAGTACTTAGAATTTCTCAACATTTTTGATTAGTGACACACTTAAGCGAGTCATAAATAGAATAAACTTACTTCACAGAAGTTTTTTTAATTTTTATTTTATATTGGGGTAGAGTTGATTTACAATGTTGTGTTAGTTTTTGGTGTACAGCAAAGCGATTCCATTATACACATACATATATCCATTCTTTTTCAGATTCTTATCCCATATGTTATTACAGATTATTGGGTAGAGTTCCCTGTGCTATACAGTAGGACCTTGTTGAATATCTATTTTATATATATTAGTGTGTATATGTTGATCTCAAACTCCTAATTTATCCCTCCACCAGCCTTTCCCCTTTGGTAACCATAAGTTTTCTATGTCTGTGAGTCTGTTTCTGTTTTATAAATAAGTTCATTTCTGTCGGTTTTTAGATTCCACATATAAATGATATATGATATTTGTCTTTCTCTGTCTGACTTACTTCACTTAGTATGATAATCTCTAGGCCCATTTATATTGCTGCAAATGGCATTGTTTCATTCTTTTTTATGGCTGAGTAATATTCCATTGTATATATACAGCACATCTTCTTTATCCATTCATCTGTCGATGGGCATTTAGGTTGCTTCCATGTCTTGGCTATTGTAAATAGTGCTGCAGTGAACATTGTGGTGCATGTATCTTTTCAAAGAATGGTTTTCTCTGGATATATGCTCAGGAGTGGGATTGCTGGATCATATGTTAGCTCTGTTCTTAGTTTTTTAAGGAACCTCCATACTGTCTTCATAATGGTTGTACCAATTTACATCCCCACCAACAATATAGGAGGGTTCCCTTTTCTCCACACCCTCTCCAGTATTTATTGTTTGTAGACATTTTGATGATGGCCATTCTGAGTGGTGTGAGGTGATACCTCATTGTAGTTTTGAGTTTCATTTCTCTAATAATTAGCCATGCTGAGCATCTTTTCATGAGCCGTTTGGCCATCTGTATGTTTTCTTTGGAGAAATGTCTATTTAGATCTCCAACCATTTTTTGATTGGGTTGTCTGTTTGTTTTTTATTGAGCTGCATGAGCTGTTTGTATATTTTGGAGATTAATTCCTTGTTGGTTGCATAGTTTGCAAATATTTTCTCCCATTCTGTGTGTTGTCTTTTCATTTTGTTTATGGTTTTCTTTGCTGTGCAAAAGCTTTTAGGCTTAATTAGGTCCCGTTTGTTTATTTTTGCTTTTATTTTTATTCCTCTAGGAGTGGATCCAAGAAGATATTGCTGTGATCTATGTCAAAGAATGTTATGCCAGTATTTTCCTCTGAGAGTTTTATAGTATCTGGTCTTACATTTAGGTCTTTAATCCATTTCAAGCTTATTTTCATGTATTTTTTTTTCTTTTTTTGCCGTACATGGGCCTCTCACTGCTGTGGCCTCTCCTGTTGTGGAGTGCAGGCTCCGGATGCACAGGCTCAGCGGCCATGGCTCACGGGCCCAGCCGCTCCGCGGCATGTGGGATCTTCCCAGACCAGGGCACAAACCCGCGTCCCCTGCATCAGCAGGCAGACTCTCAACCACTGCGCCACCAGGGAAGCCCTCCTGTATGTTTTTAGAGAATGTTCTAATTTAATTCTTTTACATGTAACTATCCAGTTCTCCAAGCACCACTTATTGAAGAGACTGTCTTTTCTCCATTGTACATTCTTGCCTCCTTTGTTGTAGATTAATTGACCGTAGGTGCATGGGTTTATTTCTAGGCTTTCTATCCTGGTCCGTTGATCTATAAGTCTGTCTTTGTGCAGTACCATATTGTTTTGATTACTGTAGCTTTGTGGTATAGTCAGGTCAGGGAGCCTGATTCCTCCAGCTCTGTTTTTCTTTCTCAGGATTGCTTTGGCTATTCAGGGTCTTTTGTGTTTCCATGCAAATTTTAAGATTTTGTGTTCTAGATCTGCAAAAGAAAAAACAAAGTTCTGTTGGTAATTTGATAGGGATTGCATTGAATCTGTAGATTGCCTTGGGTAAAATAGTCATTTGACAATATTGATTCTTCCAATCCAAGAACATGGAATATCTCTCCATCTGTGTCATCTTTGATTTTTTTCATCAGCATCTTACAGTTTTCAGGGTATAGGTTTTTGCCTCCTTAGGTAGGTTTATATCTAGGTCTTTTATTCTTCTTGATGTGATGGTAAATGGGACTGTTTCCTTAATTTCTCCTTCTGATCTTTTGTTGTTAGTGTATAGAGATGCAGCAGCTTTCTGTGTATTAATTTTGTATCCTGCAACTTTACCAAATTCATAGAAAACTCTAGTAGTTTTCTGGTAGTGTCTTTAGGATTTTCTATGTATAGTATCATGTCATCTGCAAACAGTGACAGTTTTACTTTTTCTTTTCCAATTTGGATTCCTCTTATTTCCTTTTCTTCTCTGATTGCCATGACTAGGACTACCAAAACTAGGTTGCATAGAAGTGGTGAGGGTGGTCATCCTTGTCTTGTTCCTGATCTTAGAGGAAATGCTTTCATCTTTTCACCGTTCAATAACAGAAGGTATTCTGAATGGAAGCAAAAAAGACAGGCTCTGTAAAATTTTGGACTGAAATATTTACACATTTTAACACAAAAATAATAAAATTGATAATAACCTCCATTTATCAGAATTGTTCTGAGCCTACCAGATACCTCAGCACCTGTAGAGAGGAATGTTTTTGTAACCTAAAATACTACGATTGACTGAGAAAAATTGATGGAAGGTGTCAGCAATCTCAAATGCATTAGTCATAGAAACCACTTTGAGGAAGATTACAGGCAATTTTATAAAAAATAAAATAGAACAATATTGAAAAACTTTCTTTTTCAGAAAAATACCAATGAGATGGTGTTAGAAGTAGAGATGGCTAAAAAAACTGAGGAAATACGTGAATAGCTGCCAAGAATAATTATTCTTCCCATGTTGTTATCTAGTGTTCAGATGATTAATATAAACATTTTAAAATTCTTTTTCCTTTAATGCATGTAGATTTTGGTTAATTTTTTTAAATATTTATTTTTGAAAGAAAGAACTACTTTAGAGCTGCACCAATATCATGAAACCAATTTGCAAGTCAATAAATAAATAATTTTAAAGTTATTTATATTTTAGCATCACTTTTTAGCTTCAAAATTTTTCCAGTCAGGACAAAACAAAACTATATGGTAACCCCATCTTGTAACCTTTCTTGTTCTGGAAGAGATTTAAGGCAACATCAAAAGATACGGAACATCCCAGCTTTTAAGTTTACTAAATCACTAAACCTCACTAGAGGTTTGCCTCACTAGAGGCAAAAAAAAGATCATCTATACCAATTTTTTCAGATTCCACATATATGAGTTAATATTACAATATTTGTTTTTCTCTTTCTGATTTACTTCACTCTGTGTGACAGACTCTAGGTCCATCCACATCTCTACAAATGACCCAATTTCATTCCTTTTTATGGCTGAGTAATATTCTATTGTATATATGTACCACATCTTTTTTTTTTTTTTTTTTTTTTTTTTTTTGCAGTACGCGGGCCTCTCACTGCTGTGGCCTCTCCCATTGTGGAGCACAGGCTCTGGACGCGCAGGCTCAGCGGCCATGGCTCATGGGCCCAGCCCCTCCACGGCATGTGGGATCTTCCCATACCGGGGCACGAACCCATGTCCCCTGCATTGGCAGGCGGACTCTCAACCACTGCGCCACCAGGGAAGCCCTGTACCACATCTTTTTT
The DNA here is from genome assembly GCF_949752795.1 of Hyperoodon ampullatus. Classification (NCBI taxonomy): domain Eukaryota; kingdom Metazoa; phylum Chordata; class Mammalia; order Artiodactyla; family Ziphiidae; genus Hyperoodon; species Hyperoodon ampullatus. The sequence continues at coordinate 3,546,482 of NC_136927.1, forward strand.
ATCCATTCTTCTGTTGGTGGACATTTAGGTTGCTTCCATGTCCTGGCTATTGTAAATAGTGCTGCAATAAATATTGGGGTGCATGTGTCTTTTGGAATTATGGTTTTCTCTGGGTGTACGCCCAGTAGTGGGATTGCTGGGTCATAGGGTAATTCTATTTTTAGTTTTTTAAGGAACCTCCATACTGTTCTCCATAGTGGCTGTATCAATTTACATTCCCACCAACAGTGCAGGAGGGTTCTGTGGCAGCTTTTAAGAAGCACCACTTCGTGGCAGCTTCTGGAACATTCCAGGAGCCTGTGCATGTGCATTTACCTCTACCTGGAATTGGAATGTCTGTCCTTTCCCTCCACCTTCCACCTGTTCACATCAGTCCTCTTCTGAAGCATCTCTCTCCCCGCGTGCCAGGCTGAGACGGGTGCCCCTCTATGTGCGACTTGTCACAGGGCAGGAACTGTCATTGTTGTCACTGTTCACTGGGACAAAGATGTGTGAGAATGACTCAGGGTGGCGGTGTGTTCATTTAGTCCCTGAAGCAGCTCCTCCGAGGACTGGGGTTTGACGTTTGATGAAATGAGTTCTCTGCCACATATATCTTTTGGAAGTTGACATTTTCTGTAATGAGCTCAAGGGACATTCTCCGTAAAGCCCACCAGAAGATTCCAGGCTGTAGGATGTAGGGAGCACTGCTTCCCACATCTTCCCAGTTCCTCACTGGGGAGGAGTTTGGACTGGTGGCGACAAGGGGCTGCTTGTCCAGGGTGTGGTCCCACTGGCCGCAGGAATTCCTGGTTGGGGTCTCTCCATGCCTCCAAGACACCCAACTCTGTTACCCTGAGACCGCAGCATAAATGCCTTGTGCACTTTCCCCGGACTTGCTCCTTGGTCACCGTCACATTTCAGAACCCAACCCGTGCCTGTGACTGGATAGAAACTCAATAGATGGCTGAGACCAAATAGATTGGGAAACAGTGTAATTGCATCCTACGCACACTTGCCTTCATACAGTATGTGTAGCCAACTATGAGAGTGTGTGATTCTCACTTTCAAAGATGCTTATTTTTTTTTTAGCCTGCACACTCTAACTAACCACTCTGTGTATACATGAAACCATGGATACTATGTTATCAATTATGGGTATATTACTATATGTACATTATATATGATATACAATATAATTAATAGTTAGTATAATTTTATAAATTATATATTGAATATTTACATATATGCATTATTGATTATGCAAATTACAATTATATAAGATACACTGATTTTTATATTTATTTTAAAGAATTGGCTCACACAGTTGTGGGGGCTGGCAAGTTCAGAATCTGTAGGCGAGGCCAGCAGGCTGGCAGCTCAAGTAGGAACTGACACTACAGTTTTGAGGCAGAAGTTCTTCTTCTCCAAGAAATCTCAGTTTGTGCTCTTCAGGCCTTTAGCTGATTGGAGAGGGCCGACCAAATGATGGAGGATAATCTCCTTTACTTAAAGTCAGCTGACTGTTAGATATTAACCACAACTACTCAAACCTCTGCGACAACACCTAGATTAGTGTTTGATTATATACCTGGGTCCTGTAGCCCTGCCAGGCTGACACATCAAACTCACCCTCACATAGGACATTTCCAAGCATACTATTGACTGAACCACACTTAGCAACTTTAAAATCAAACTCTGAGAGGGACTTCCCTGGTGGCGCAGTGGTTAAGAATCCGCCTGCCAATGCAGGGGACACGGGTTCAAGCCCTGGTCCAGGAAGATCCCACATGCCTCAGAGCAACTAAGCCCGTGCCCCACAGCTACTGAATCCACGTGCCACAATTACTGGAGCCCACGCATCTATAGCCCGTGCTCCACAACAAGAGAAGCCACTGCAATGAGAAGCCCACACACCGCAATGAAGAGTAGCCCCCACTGGCTGCAACTAGAGAAAGCCCGCGTGCAGCAACGAAGACCCAACGCGGACAAAAATAAATAAATAAAAAATTTAAAAAAAAATCAAACTCTGAGAAAAACGAACCCTCCTACAGTGCTGGTAGGAATGTAAGTTGGTGCAGCCACTGTGGAAAACAGTGTGGAGGTTCCTCAGAAAACTAAAAATAGAGCTACCATATGATCCAGCAATCCCACTCCTGGGCATATATCCAGACAAAACTCTAATTCAAAAAGAGACATGCACCCCTATGTCATAGCAGCCCTATTCACAATAGCCAAGACATGGAAACAGCCTAAATGTCCATCAACAGATGAATGGATAAAGAAGATATGGTACATATATACAATGGAATACTACTCAGCCATAAAAAAGAACAAAATAATGCCATTTGCAGCAACATGGATGCAACTAGAGATTATCGTACTAAGTGAAGTAAGTCAGAAAGACAGATACCATATGATGTATCACTTACATGTGGAATCTAAAATATGACACAAATGAACCTATCTATGAGACAGAAACAGAATCATGGACATAGAGAACAGACTGGTGGTTGTCAAGGGGGAGGGGGTTGGGGGAGGGATGGACTGGGAGGTTGGGGTTAGCAGATGCAAGCTTTTATATATAGGATGGATAAACAACAGGGTCCTACTGTATAGCACAGAGAACAATATTCAATATCCTATGATAAGCCATAATGGAAAAGAATATTTAGAAAGAATGTATATACGTATAACTGAATCACTTTGCTGTACAGCAGAAATTAACACAACATTGTAAATTAACTATGCTTCAATAAAAAAATCAAAGTCCAATATATACACAACTTCCCTGCATACCTAAGCATTATAATAAATGTCCAAGATTAGGATGTCAGTATTGTTTGGGGGGGCCATTATTCAGCCTGCTGAATAAATCAGCAAGTGGTTAAGAGCATAGAGGCAAAATGTGTAGTTCTTGTGGGTTTAAGAAGCAATATGTATCTATAACATCTATACCTCACTTAGCAATCTTCATTTACTTCTGAAAAACCCTACCCCTGAGTGAAGAGCTATGAAGTGAAAAAAATGTTTCCATTATTCAAAGTAAAAATTGTGATGTGTTCCATCCCAACCTAAAATATCCAAACAATTTTCACAGATAAAATACAAATTGAGCAAGGAAAACAAAGTTATAAATAGTAACACTCTTAAAGTAAATAGATACAGTTTGTCCATATGTCCATAAAATAAAATGTAATAAAGTTTTATTGCATTTGCTCTTTTGTCTTCAGCACTTTCTTCACCAATTTTTCAACCTTTTAGGGGGTGCCTGATGACTCAAAGCAAACTTAAAAATAATGACGCATAAAATCACCTTGAGGGCCAAATAAAGGCAAAACAGAGAAGTGTTCAAAGCTCAAATGTGGAAATAGGGCATCCACAAAACAGACTGAAGACTTGTTGAAAATACCACCTCTCAGCTGGCGTACATAGGAAAGCAAAATATGCTGGCGTGAAATTAAAGTGGTTTTTAAAATTTGTTTATTTGTTTATTTATTTATGGCTGTGTTGGGTCTTTGTTGCTGCAAGCGGGCTTTCTCTAGTTGTGGCGAGCGGGGGCTACTCTTCGTTGTGGTGCACGGGGCTCCTCATTGCGGTGGCTTCACGTCGCGGAACATGGGCTCTAGACGTGCAGGCTTCAGTAGTTGTGGCTCACGGGCTCAGTAGTTGTGGCTCATGGGCTCTCGAGCACAGGCTCAGTAGTTGTGGCGCATGGGCTTAGTTGCTCCGCGGCATGTGGAATCTTCCTGGACCAGGGCTCGAACCCGTGTCCCCTGCATTGGCGAGCGGATTCTTAACCACTGCACCACCAGGGATGTCCCTAAAGTTTATTATACAGATATTCTTCATCAAGAAACTGGGTCAAGTAAGTTGTATGTCCTTGCTTGAAACTGTTATATCAAAATATGACATCTTTATAGCATATTTATTTAGTGTGATTTTGGTGAAAAAGTCATGATGCACGTGTGCACACACATATATACACACAAGGAGTCATTGTTTAAAAAGTGCTGTAACTTTCCAAGAGCTATCACAGCCAAAGCTTGTACGCTGAGGCATTGTTATGTGAGGTCCATGTGTGTCTGCTTGCAAATTCACAGAATATTTCTAAAAAGATACACAGGGAGGAGGACTGGGGGACGTGATAGGAGCGAAATTTTACTTTAACTTAAAACCTTTTTTGGAATGGAGAAAAAATATATAAGGATACCAGCAGGAGTTCCTGAGTGGGTCCCTACGGCCTCAAACCAAAGTACACATTGAGAGGTATCATGGTGACTTGTTTCCCTGCAATGCCATCCTGTGGAAAAAGAGTGGTTGCATCAAATTCTGAGATTGTTTGGTGAAGACTGTTTCTTTCCCAGCCCCTTGATGAGAATTCACAGTATTGTCCTGTGCAGATGGGCCTGTGGAACAGACTTTATTGCCATTCCTTCCTCCGCCCTCTTCCCAGCTGGCAGAGCCTCCTCCCACCATAGCAGCTGAAAGTGAAAAACATGTACATTGCAGCCTCCCTTGCAGCTAGGCTGGCCCAACTCCTGTCCAGTGGATCATCAGAGGACATCTGCTGAGAGAAATTCCCTGGTCAAGCAGGGAATGAGAGAATTAAGTCCTCCTTATTCTTTTGGACATGAGTGGGTAAAGATGTGATGTCTGGAGCTGTGGTAGCCATCTGGTGACATGAGGAAAATTACCTAAGGGAGAAAGCTGAGGATGACTGAGCAGAAAGAGAAAATTACCCAGGTTTGTGATGTCTTCATGGTTCCACTGAAATAACCAGTCTTGGAACAACTTACTGTTGGACTTCTTCCAATGAGAGAGACTAAACTCTTGTATCATTTAACCCTAATCATCCTAAACATCCTATTCATTTAATCAAGTTTTCAGTTACTTGTAGCTAAAGTATCCTAGCTGATGTAGCATGTCATAAACTTTTAAATAATTATTCTAGACTTACCATGCCAGTGAACGTGAATTTCACTATGACCTATTTTATTTGTAGAATCAGTGAACAAGAAACAAATTTAAGGAGTGAGTACTTTATTAGAGGGCCAAAGTCCAGCCAGTGTTTTATCATCAGGGATCTACATAATGTTAATCACGAACAAGTATGTTCTGGGAAAATGTCTCTTTGAGGTTTATCACTTCTAAAATTTCTTAAAAGTAGCATATATTTTATCACTACATCACACTACTTACAGATCTCTTTATAGTAGAGGTAGCTGTCATTAAGTAAACCATGCCTTGGAAAACAGTTCCTGTAAGTTTGTTAAAGTCTGCATTCACCCAACCCACTAGGCTTGCACTGCCTTCATCAGCTCCCTCCAATGGGTGGAGAGTATAGAGGGAACTAGAGGTCTTAGAATTGGAACACTTGGGTTTGAGTCCAAGTTCTGGTGCCCCAGTCCTAGCTAGGTGAACTTAAGTTAGTAAACTCATTTGTGCCTCACTCTGTTTGGCCCCAGATATAGGAAAGACAAGAAGCAACCATGAACATGACTCATTAACATCCTGGAGACAGTCTGGAAAACCAAGTGTTTACCTTACAGGTGTTCAGTGATACTGTGTGCTGGTTATGGTATCATTTAGAGCACCTCAGCTTCAAGTAACAGAAAACTGAACTCATAGAGGCTTACTTAGCAAGGAGATAGGTGGTGACTGCCCTTAACTTAAAAGAGTTGTCAGGGATCCAAGATCACTCCATTCTTTGCTTCCTTCATCTTTACAATGTGAGCTTTTTGATCTGATGTTTGTTGCTTCATGGTCACAAGATGGCTGCTGCAGCTCCAGGCATTGTTGCCTTATTCGAAAGCAGGAAACGATGGGTGCAGTGGCAAAAGGTCGTTTTCTGTAGTGATTCTCTTTTATTATCACCAACAGAAAAACTTTTCTTGAAGCACTTCAGCACGTTCCCTTGGGACTATGATATATGACAATCCCTTGTGGCCAAAAATAAACGAACAGACAAAAAAACTGGGAAAGCAAACATCTGGCCATTTTACACTCTCTCAAGTGGAAAGTAAACAAAAGGGAAGAGAGCTGGGGATGGTTGCTGTCTGACAGTGAACATCTATTTTAATTAGGGTTCATTCCAGAGATGCAGTGACTCCCAAACACTGGTGAAGTAGGTTGGTGTCATAGCCGCAACCACAAAGAGTCAGGGTTAGTAAACAAATTCGTATTGAGCATCTGTTCAACGCCAAGCAATGTACAAGACAGAGAAGATTCCAGTCCTCAAGGAATGTAGACAAGAAACGTGTGCAATTAAGTAAACATGATCATTTTAAATGGTGATATACACCTTGAAGAAACGAAAAGAGTGTAAAGAGGTGGAGAGTGATGCCAGAAATGTGAATCATTCTGGCCAAAATATAAAATAACACTGATGAAAAATGATACTGAGCACCCGGTGTTTTTCTCAAAAATCCGGTTGCTTCCTAACTGAAAGTGATGATGTGACTTCGCTTCCATCCTGAGACTGTGCTTATCCACTTCTCAGGATGTTCCTTTCATTTATACAAAGTTTTCTAGGCCCTTTATACTCTACCACCCAGTGAAGCACTATTTATGAATGAGTTTCATGATCATTATTCATTTAAGAACATGTGTTTCCTCTCCACGGGGAGCCCCTGCTTCCTGTGCAGGTTTCTTTTTGACCGTTTTCTTTCAATTTTGCTCATTGATCCCACGAAGAATTCTAGGACTTCTCTGGGGAGGTGGTCTATATTCAGCATTGTAAGAAGAGGGGCTGGGAATGTGAATACAATTGTGAAAAGAAAAAGAACACATGATGGAAAGGGAGGTGTCCTGCTGGAGCATCTGTCTGCCTTGATGTTATCACCAGGACGAGGTGTGCTCACTCCCTCAGATTATGTGACCACAGTGACTGTCACAGAGCCCACGGCAAAGTGAACGATGGGGTCTTAGAGCTGCAAGTGACCTAAATCGTCTCACGCAGGCTTCCTCGTGCGGTAGAAACCCTCCTGATAAATGTGCAGATCTATTTCCTTGGACCGGGTCCCATAGAGGGGAGGCTCCTGTGGATAAGCGTCCACCGCGGGCAACCCCAGTTGCCTTGTGCCCTTTCTTACAAAACCATCACCCGTTAGTCCTGATGTTGCTTCTGGAACCACTGCACTTCCCCTCTTGTAACATCTCTCAGGCAGACTCCAGTCAGAGTTTTCAAGACCATTCCGTCTCAACGGCGCTTTGTCGATTCCACCAAGAGCTGGTCACCCGCTTCTCATCCAGCTGCTTCCTTCATTTGGATTCAGGATGCCAAACCCTCTGGGTTTCCCTCCCACCTCCCTGGCTGCTCCCCTGGAACCCCTTTGCTGCTTCCTCCTCTTCTCCCCTCCCTCCAGTCTCCAGGGCTCTGTCCCTTAGCGGTCACCTCTTCCAGGCGGAAGCCGATGGCCCCGAGTGTACATCCGCAGCCCGGTCCTCTCCCAGCCCTCGGGCTCAGAATCCCACTCCCTTCTCCCCACCCACTGCCTAACAGGCTTCCCGGCCTTCATGGGGCTGAAGAATGGAACCCCCGGCTCCCCCGCCACTCAGCTCTCTCGCTGGGCTCCTGTCTCAGTTACTACAACACCGTCCTCCCATTGCTCAGGCCCCAGAATGAGGATTCATCAGTAAATCCTGACCCTCTGCCCTCAAGGTCATTTCCTGATGAGATACCATCACATGGCTCACATGCACCCCTCATGTAGTCACATAAGAAGAGTCCATGCACACAAATACTGCACATAGCTAGATGTTAGCGCTGCCTTCCCAAACTTCCATAACACTTACAGCTTTCTGCTAGTATTTGTCCCATGCCACCTTGTGTAATACCTATTTGTGGTCGTGCCTTATCTTCCCTAAGAGCATACAAAGCCCTTGAAGACAGAGGTTATCCTCCACATATGTTCAACCTTCATAGTGTAACATTCGTAATCAGGCCCTATAAGTATTTCCTGAAGAAGTGGTTATAAGTCTTACCAATTAGAGCTCAGTCTCTTTTTTTCCTTTCAGTATTTTCTAATGTATTTTTAAATTGAAGTCTAAGTTGATTTACAATGTTGTGTTAGTTTCAGGTGTACAGCAAAGTGATTCCGTTATATAAATATATATATATATATATTCTTTACGGGTTATTACAAAATATTGAGTATAGTTCCCTGTGCCATACATAATTCGAAAAGATACATGCACCCCAATGTTCACTGCAGCACTATTTACAATTGCCAAGGTATGGAAGCAACCTAAATGGCCACTGACAGATGAATGGATAAAGAAGATATGGTATATGTATATATACAATGGAATATTCCTCAGCCATAAAAAAGAATGAAATAATGCCATTTGCAGCAACATGGATGGACCTAGAGATGATCATACTAAGTGAAGTCAGACAGAGAAAGACAAATATCATGATATCACTTCTATGTGGAATCTAAAAAAAAAAAAAAAAAAAAAAGATATAAATGGACTTATTTACAAAATAGAACTCAGTCTTAAATACCAAAACCTAGGAGTTACTTGGGAAAGGTACTGTCAGTTGTGTCTGAGCACTAATGGAGGAGGGCTGGATCCACGAAGACCACCTTTAGGGAAGGATCATCACAGTGTCCTTGAAGAGACAATGCGGTAGCCCCCTGTTGACCCCAAAGTCCGGTGCAGATTTCACAAACCCCATCTTCTAAATTGTTCCCAGTGATCCTATCTCATCTAAGACAGGGACTTTTTTTTTGCTGCCCTCCAGCAAAATAAACATCTGTTCCCCAACAGAATAAACAGCAGCAGTACTTGATCAAAATGGGACCTTTATCACAAAGCCATCTAGAGATCAGTCTCTCCAGTGAGCTCCAGATCACTCCATTCATCTCCAATTTTAAAAAACTGAAAATTCCCAGACTTCACTTTTGTATTTTTTCCTTTAAATGGATTTATACCTTTTAAAAAAATCAAGGGCCAAGTTAATGCCTATCTTTTCCTGTCTATTTGTTTGTTCTTGAACATGATAAACTACTTGAGTCATAAATACACTTAGGAAACTAATATAATTATGTTGCATATTCTTTGGATAAACTCTGTTTCCAGAGTTAAATCGAGTTGAATTTATACCATAGGGATTTTTTTTTAACACTTAGACACAGAGAGCATCAGTGGGCCTTCTCAAATGGAGAAAGCTGAACAGGTTATGACCTAGTTCTCAAGCAAACTGTCCAGAAAACATTCTAATTGGGGAAAATAGCCACAAGGGTCCGGTGCTGCCAACACTGAGCCGCCCAGCCCGCTGAACTCCTATTTTTCATTCCTGTTTCTGCAACTTGTAAGGGATTAAACGGGAGCTAAGAGCTTGGCAGTTGAAAAGGTGAGCGTTTTTCTGGGTGGTTCAAGCCTCATCTTTTAGAGGATTCCAATCTGTGAAGGTAAAACTTGCCAAGGGGCGAGGTGGGCAAGGCTGGGAGGGTGGTGTGATCAGGTGAAGCCGAAGCCAAATCATTAGCCAAATCCATCGCACCGGCCTTCACCAGTCAAGGTCTTCACGAAGCACATCCTCCAAGCAGCACGGAGCCTAAACGATAAGGCGTTTCCCTAAGTTGTGGTCCAGGAACTTGGAGTCAGCTGTGTCTGCTTCTAGCTGAGCGGGTTAAGACTGGATAGGACCACTGACCCTCCAACTGGGCATGCGCGAGTGTCCGCCTCGTGACCTTTTGACGTCAGAGGACGGAAAACTCCACCCTCAGGTCGTGCTGAGGGCGGTGGCTTAGTTACGCCTGCGCAGAACGACCTCGACCATACCTTTTCCCATCCCCTCTGCCCAGGCCCCCCACCGCCGCTGACCACCCTGCTTCTTTATGCTTCATCCCATAATTTCCCCAGACCCTTGGCTTCAGGGAGGCTGATCTGGAACCTGTTCTCCCTCTTCGCATGGCTTCCTTGCAAATAACGCCCCTCTTTGCTGCAAACCTCGGTGTTTCAACGTTTTGACCTGCTGTGTGCGCGGGCAAAACGAATCTGGTTTGGTAACAAAGCCCCAGATTCCAGAATTCAGCACGGGATCCCCCTTACCAGTGGCTGAGCAAGTCGGCCTAGAAGGGCGCCAAGGATGCTTCTTTACTGACAGCTTGTTGCGTGCTCTTTGTGGTGTTTTGTTTGTCACGTGGGTGTTTCGGAAATTGTGATGGAGAAGTTCCAGAAATGATCATCATAACAGAGGTCCAATTGGACGTCAGATTTGCTTCTCTTTAAAGAAGAGGAGGCTCTTCTTTTTTTTTCTTTTTTAAAATTTTGTTTTATTGAAGTATAGTTGATATGCAGTATTATAATTTCTACTGTACAACAAAGTGATTCAGTTATACATATATGTACATTCTTTTTCATATATTCTTTTCCATTATGGTTTATCACAGGATATTGAGTATAGTTCCCTGTGCTCTACAGTAGGACCTTGTCGTTTATCCATCCGGTATGTAACAGTTTGCCTCTGCTAATCCCAACTCCTACTCTATCCTTCCCCCACTCCCCCTCCCCCTTGGCAACTACAGTCTGTTCTCTATGTCTGGGAGTCTGTTTCTGTTTTGTAGATAAGTCCATGTGTGTCATATTTAGATTCCACATCTTTATCATTCTTTTATTTATGTATTTATTTTATTTGTTTTTGGCTGTGTTGGGTCTTTGTTGTGGTGCGCATGCGTCTCATTGTGGTGGCTTCCCTTGCTGTGGAGCACGGGCTCTAGACGTGTGGGCTTCAGTAGCTGTGTCACGTGGGCTCAGTAGTTGTGGCTCACGGGCTCTAGAGCGCAGGCTCAGTAGTTGTGGCGCACGGGCTTAGTTGCTCGGCGGCACGTGGGATCTTCCCGGACCAGGGTTAGAGGCTCTTCTGAAATAGCATCTGATGGACGTGCTGACTCCAGGGCCCGGCTGGGCGGGCTGAGGCTTGGTTGGCCTCTTGGGCAGCTTCACTTTTTCCTGCTTCCTCCCGTCTGTTCTCCGGAACTGGTCCCTAGTGAGCATCACCACCCACGTCTCCATCTCCGACTCAGCTTCCAGAGAACCCAAGCCGCTCGCCTGGGTGCTGGGATGGAGTGTTTGTTCTCTTAAATGGTTCATCAGGGCCCACGAGTCTAACCAGTAGTTCGTGACCTCTTTTAGGTCTGAGACCCTCGCCAAATGACAAAAATAAACCAATTTAGTAGCGAGTTCAATGTTCTTTAATTCAAAGGAAAACAGCGCATGGACTCAGGGAGTACAGTGCCTCACAAGCAGGGGAGCGCCGTTCCCGAGGGATTTGGGGCAAGCATGAGGTTTATGGAGCAATAGAAGCAGGCAGGGGTGGCTGGGAGGTGGGATTTCCTTCCTCATAAGGCTGGATGCTCAGTCAGGGAATAAGGCAGCAGTACTTGGCTTAAGCTTGATTGGCTGGGGTTGCACGTTTGGACTTATTTAAAGCAAGGAAATCATGACATTTTCTTGGCGTTTGTGGACTGGCGTTTCAGGTCAAGGGGAGAATTTACGGGGACACAAAAGTTACCTAAGTTTCCATTTGCTGACACAGCATCCGGGGGCAGGAATGGCTCCATCTTGGGCCTAGAAACTTCAAAACCCTTTCGAAAAAACGATGCCTACATTTCCCCCCAGAAAAATGTACATAAACACTTAAAATTTTGCCTGCAGTTTCGTGGAATTCGGAGCACCTCTGAAACCCTGAGAGACACAACCCCCAGTGTTAAAATCCCCACCCAATCCTCCCGTGAGTAAAGCTCTCAAAAATTCCTTGGACTCTGGGCGTTTTTAGGCATATGGAGTGGTAAAAGTTTGCCTGTCAAGGTAGATGTTTGAGGAGTTGAGATAAGCCATGAAGGTGATGGTGACTCTTTTTTTTAAATTTTCACTTAAGTTTTATTAAAAGCTTTGCCTTTTGTATAATATTCTCTATTAACCTCACCTAACCATAGAGACATAACCTAACCTCTCCCAACCATTGAGAAGACATCGTTTTAATCCCTTAGAGAAAAATTAAGCAGTACAGATGGTGACTCTTGAATTAGGAAAATGAAGTATTGACTTGGCTTAAGCTTTCCTTTCCTTTGAGAAAAACCCACGTAAGAGATTTATCAACAGAGCTGGCCTCGGAGTAGCAAACAAATCACCTTTTTTCCTTCCCGCTACTGACTCCTAACACCCCTCTTCTTGACTAGTCCTTCTCACCACTTAATGAAATCTGAGGCAGATCACAGAGATGTTTGGATCACTTCCAGAAAATATAGACAAGTAGCGTTTTCAGGGGATTGAATTTTCTAATTTTATTAAATCTCCCGTTTTCTTTCCTCCATCAGCTCAGGCTGGCTTTGGGGTTAGAAACCTCCCATGGAAAGGAGAATGGTCTTCTGTTTCCTACACAATAGCTGTTGCTATTAGTTCCCCAGGGTCAGGCAGGGAAGGAGGAGGACAGGGGAGGAGGTGTTACTTGGCTGGTGCAGTTGTGATCTGGTGTCTTTGGGGTCCCCCTAGGTAATCCCTGCTGGGAATCTGACTACATTTCCCAGGTACAAGCGGTACCTCCTTCATCTGACTGCTTTCAACAATCCCAGGCTTCTTGCAATCCACCTATCAGCTGAGTCACTTTGCCTGCCAGGCAGTCTTTAGAGGCTGGGAGCGACCTTCCGAATGACTCACTTGTTCCCAAGGCAGCCTTCATTTCTTTGCGCTGCCACCAGGGGGCGCTCCACAGAGCCCTCTTCCATCTCTAACTACACGGGCTTCATGGCAAGTCCCCAGAGTGTTCTCTCAAAGGCACCCTCCAAAGAAACCCTCCCTTTCCAGTGTCCTGAACCCCCGTAACAAATTCCCTGCCTTCTCGTTTGTAGCCTGCTGAGGGAGGATGGCCTGATGCTGGCAGATCCATTAATGTCTGCCTGTCCTGACAAAACTCCAAGACAGACAGGTTTCCAGGTCACTGTCCTGGGACAACTCCATGACTTATTCTTTAGAATAAAGTTTGTCTGTATCCTTTCTTTCCCTCTGAACTGTGAGCCATGTGGGAAAGGAGACAGTGATTTTTCTATAGTAGAAATTCTAGCATCTTGAACTATGTAACCATGAGCATCTTATAACCACTTTTGGCTGATTAGGAATACTTTGAAATGCTCAAGGGACTTGCCCATCTGTGTCAAAACCCCAGAGAGCATATACATTAAGAAAATAACACTTCAAAGGACATAAATGTCCAGAGCAGCAGAACCACTCTTTCTTTAAAATGAGTCCTACATCCTCAAGATTGCTGAAAGGCAACGGCCATGAACCTATTTTTGGAAAGCCTAAGATCATAGAATTTCAAACTTCCAGCACAAGCCCATGAGTTACCTAACACATGTTTTAGGGAAAGAAGGAGAAGTTTTCCAGCCCTAACTTATTGAAAGGCCATTACAGTTCGAAGAGCATCAAAGAAGTGCACCCCAGGGATGCCCACCTTTGAATGTCCTACAGGGCTGGGTAGCATTCCTAAAAATCAAGAAAAACCCAAGAATAGAATGTTGTGGCAAAAATACCAGAAATGAGCACTGCCTCCGCCTCATAACCTTGAAATATAGTTACCTGAAAGGTAACTTCTAAATAACATTCCAGCATCTACAGAACAGATAAGTGCTAAATGATGTAGCAAAAAGAGTGCTTAGGATGGGTGGGAAAGAAAGGTAGGTCCTGATGCAATGAAAAGTTTCATTTTGATTTATTTAGGGGAAGATGTGGTTATATTAACAGGATATACATTTAGTAAGCAACCACTGAAAAGCAGAAGTCCTACTGAACTTGATTTAATGAACCCATAAAAATTATTTGGAATTCACATTTATATCTCTATTTAAATCCATACTTAGAGAACATACATATATTTTTCTCAAGTTTACTTTTTTTCCTGGTGTGATTCTTACCCTTTATTGTGTTGATGATAATTAAACATTCACAACATGATTTGTACATTAACATTTGTTACAGCTTTGAGTGGCACGAAAAGAGATTTGTCAATAGAAATCCAGCTTTTGTGGTAGCAAGATGCTGGTTAGAAACTTCAAATGACAGGACCACTGGGTTTGATAAAAAATGGTTTAGGCTTTGCTGGCCACGACGTGGTCTCTGTCCAAATACCCATCTCTGCTGTGTAGCCTGAAAGTAGCCAGAGATGATGTATAAACCAGTGATACATTTATGGACATCAAAATCTGATGTTCACATAATTTTACGTGCCCTGAAATACTATTCTGTTTGGTTTTTTGGTGTTTATTTTTATTTTTTGAGCAATCATTTAAAAAGGTAGGGACTTCCCTGGCGGTCTAGTGGTTAAGACTCCACGCTTCCAATGCAGGGGATGAGGGTTCGATCCCTGGTCGGGGAACTAAGATCCCGCATGCCGTGCGGCACCGCCCAAAAATTTAAAAATAATAATAAATAAATAAATAATAAAAATATAAAAGTCATTTTTAGCTCACAGGCTGTATGGGTAGAGAGTCAGACTTAGCCAACAGGCCCCATTAAACCATATAAAGGCCACAGCAATCCAGGAGGCGGTAATACTGTAATCGTCCCCTTATGGATGAAGAAACTGAGCCTGGGGATATTAAGTGATTTCCTCAATTTAAACAGCTGAGGATGACAGAGCAGCGAGTGGAACAGACGTGTCTGCCTCTGAGATCCCACCTTTAACGCTGCATCAGATCCGTCTCTGGCAACCGTTTATATAGTGTATTTATAGATCAGTTCACCACAGTGGTACATGATATCATTAGTTAAATGAAATTCTCCACCCAGCGCGGTGTTTGATTTCTGACACCTCCAAAGTTTTCCGTGATTGAATTTATTAACAACGAAGCAGCAGTTTGCAGTCAGCCTAGCAAATAGCCTGTGACAGCGGATGCTTTATTTTCACAGGCCTCAGATTCAGAAGACATTATCATTGTAATCATTTACTTATGTATTTACATCCTACAATGTTCCTAAAAGGGTTTTAGGTAACGAAGAGCACTGTAACCTCATAAATTAATGAAGTCGTTATAAATGGGTGATGTTAGATCTTCATAAACCATAAGGCCTGGGGCATGCTCCTGCGGGGTTATTAACTTGGTTTCTTTCTCTTTCCAACACTTAAACAAGAAAAGTCATTCACCCACGGGAAAAGCCAGAGGTGGGCCTGGCAGCCTTCCAAGTCATGGCCTTGAGTTTCTGAGAAGGTGTTGACAATTCCCTTCCACGAACATTTCCTCATTGCCACCTTGTGTTCTCCCTGCTATGGCGAATTATTTGAGAAATTCTAAAAAATTACTGGACCCAACCCTTATGCTCAGGAAACTTACAACCACAGAAGAAATGAGTTCCAGATGAATCCAGCACTTAAGAAATGTCACTGTGGCCGTATTTGCTTGTCTTCAGCTTTTAGAACACATCAAGCAGTGACCTGCCTCAGGACCTTTGCACCTGCCTTTTCTCCTGCTCAGAACAATCTGTTCTTTACAGAATGGGCTCCTTCTCATCCTCCAGGTCTTGGCTTGAGAGATCTGCCCTGAGCAACTGTGTAAGGTATTTTTGTTTTGCTGGTCTGTTTCACCAAATTCTGTTTCCTTCGTAGCCCTGTTCACAATCTGTAATGACACGATGCACACTCACGGTTACATCCTTATCTGTCTCCTCCTCCAAACTGGAAGCTTCAAGGGGATCACATCTGCTTGCTTGCTCACCACTGTTTCCCCGGCACATTGCACAGGACCTAGCACATAGTAGATGCTCCATAAATAGATAAGGAATAAACACGTGATTGAGTGAATGAATGGAGATGAGTGGGGAGGGGACCACGTTGGGGGGCTTCAGCCCCCCTCCCTCACCCCAGCCCCAGACACAGCAGGTCAAGTCTTGCTAGATTCACATGTGGGCGTTCACACAATTTTCTGTTTTGATTTCTAAAAGCAAAAGCAATGAGGCAAACCAACAAAAAGAGAAGAAGTTGGCCTTGCTAAACCGGAGAGACCCTCCCTCCCTCCTCCTCCCCCCTCCCTCCCTCCCTCCCTCCCTTCCTTCTGCAATGCCTTCCTGGGTTCTTTTCTCCTGCATCCCATTTATCAAAGTCATCGCATCTAGGAAAAGTTGTGTGTTTCCTAAACACCCCCACCTCAATTTGTTCTGAATTCCCTTCATTCAAACTGAACAGAGACACAAACATCAAAAACACATACACACAGTTAATGGATTGGGGAATACATTTACCCTTCTGTACTAGCCTAGAGATGGGCGGAAAGGTCATTTCAAATAATTATCACCCTGATAATTGAGCAGATGGCAATCACCAAATCCAGCCATCCCCGCCCGTCAGTGCCTCTGTAGCTAATTCACCTTCATGCCTGGGCAATTTATTCTAACTAGATTCCACTTCATGATTGCAACTTGTATCATTGCTTTTCATGGTGCCCCAGAAACTGAATTTGCAAAAGGTTCGTATGTCACAAGAAGCTATTCCTACAGAAAGTAGGAAAATTGGCATGGGTCCAGAGACCTGCTGTTGGCCACGAGACATCAGAATTAGACCCAATCATGCCTTTTTTCATCACTGCCTGTGTCTTTGCCGAGCTGTGCCTCTCCCCTGTATTGTCCTCTTCCTTAAGCCACAGAGGTCTTTCCTAAAAGCTTCTGCAGAAGTGCTCCACACAGAAAAGGTGTTCAGTCTCTCCCATGTTTTAATGACTCAAATCCAAAGATGAGAAAAGCAACTCAGTCACAGTTACCATTCTTCTTAATTTGTCATCCTGGAGACCAGCTGTTTCCCTTATTTTTTTCTACCTTTTCCTTTTCGTTTAGCTCTTTTTGTAAGAATTCTAAGGGGGTTGCCTACCAGAGAAAATTCACCTCTCCCAGGAAACCAATCACCCACCATGGCAGGTGCTCCCTCTGTGAATGCGTTATTACTTTTCGGCAGGGACGTGAATAGTCCATTTACTCTGAAGAAATTAGAGAGAGTGTGGCAGCAACAACATATAATCACTTAATTTGGAGCAGATCCAGGACTGAATATAAGCACCTTTGATTTAAAGGGAAAAAATCAATTAAAGGCAGTTGGCAGAAAGTTCTTTCAAGTCAATGAAGTCATTCAATCAGTCCATAAAAAATGACTAGTTTTTGAAAGCATAATTTGATTTCAAGTGAGAAGAGAAGGGCGGGAAGCAAAGATTGGCATCCGTGAGAAGGAAAAAAACTAAAACCAAATGATAGACGATTTAGGAATTTCCATGATCTCATTGGCTTTCTACTTCCGTTTTGTTTTCCAGTCAAGGGTCCCTTCTTGGTGTGCGTTTGGGGTGGGGGGGAATGGAAGAGACAGCTCTCGAGACCAGGGCTGGAGATGCCAGACACTCACTTTCCCAGCCTCCCTTGCGGCTCAAAATCAGACAAGTGTTGCAGGAAGAGGGACACCTTCCAGGGCCCGAGAGCCAGCTCTGGTCTACCACTCAGAAATGAATTGTCCGAGAAGACACACGTGCTCACAAAGCAACAGACTTTATTGGGAAGGGGCGCCCGGGTGGAGAGCGGGGGGCTGAGGGGGCCCAGGAGAGCTACTCTGCCACGCGGCTCGCAGCCTCGGGCTTTATGCCGACGGGGTCAGCTTCCGGGTCATCTCTGGCCAGCCATCCGGCGTGGCCCGTGTTTGGTCCGACTCGGGGTCCTTCTGGTGGCACGCGCATCTGTCAGCCAAGATGGATCCCAGTGTGAAGGATTCTGGGAGGCTGGGAGGCTATATTATGGGCTGGCGTATCCTCCCTCCTTTGGCCCCTCCCGAACTCTCCTGGGTAGTTTTCGGGGGCAGCACCACGTTCCTTATCAGGACCTCCTGTTGTGAGACAGCTCATAAGTGGTTACCACCGTGCCTGCCCCAAAGCAGGCAGTTTGGGTCAACAGTTCCGTAACAAGTGGACCTGCACCCCCCAGTCAGCACAGCCTGATTTTGACTCCTGAGCTAATGATACCAGATGCAAGCGGCGGGGAGCTCTCCATCAGGACCAGTTGTGAAGCGTGGACAAGGAATTTCCCCAACTTGAGACTATGCGTTATCTGGGAGGGGAGCATCCGTGAAAAAGAGAAGGGTGGGGGGAAGAGGCGCAGACAGAAAACCAAGAGGCTAGATACGGCACCGTTTTGCTTGGAGGTGAATGAGTTCACCTTGTAGCAGAAGGAGCCTCAGGTGGAGTCTGTTCTGGGAAAAATTAGAAATTTGCTTTCAGTAGAAGTCTCCCATCATTCCTTTCTCTCTCCCCAAACTGCCCCGAGTGCCTCATGAATGTCCACGGCCCCGGCTTTGCTACCAGATACCCACGAAGCGCTGCCCACCTGAGTCCCCCAGCCCTTCACCTTCCCCCTCCCAGAGTCGAGCCCTCTGCTTGTAGGCTGAACTGTAACTGCATCGTGTTATATTGCCATTAGAGGCCAAGGCGCCTTATCCAACACCCTTGGGGCCGTACATGCTTTTGCATTGAGAACTTTGCAGCTTTCCAAAGAATGCACGGCCGAGGCTTTCTATTACATTATAGACACAGAAGGATCCAGGGACGGCAACCTGTAATCAAACCCATGAATATTTCTGCAGGAAAGCACATGAATATTCAGACTAAGCGGGGGAAAAAATGATTATAAATAGCCTGTCATCAGGTCAGTCAGACTTTGAAGAACTTTTGAATCCCGGAGTGGCATGTAAGGATTATGCACCTGTGTTTACATACCTTTCTACCCCACCAGACTGAACAGAAGATGGGAGACACTGGCTCCCCAGCCATCCATAAAATTTGAAGCCTCAGTACAATGAGTAACTAAGAAAATGCTGAATGCAATTAAAGGTAGTGCTGAGGAATCAAAGGATGTCCTTCCCTGCTCCGAAGTGCCGTTTTCCTCTGGGCAACTGGTAAACTGACAACCTGATCCAGAGCTGGATAAACCTTTTCCGTCAAGGGCCACAGAGTAAATGGTTTTCAGCTTTTCAGGCCAGATGGTTTCATTTGCAGCTACTTAACAATGCCATTATAATGCAAAAGCAGCCTTAGACAATATGTAAATAAACAGGTGTGTCTGTGTCCCAATAAAACTTTATTTATAATAATGGGCTGAGGGCCTCATTGGCCCAGAGACCATGTTTGCTGACTCTTGAACAAATCCATACAAACGTCTTATCTGATGATTCACTCAGCAAACACAGGACTTCTGTCATGTGCTAGGCACCGTTCTCGTGCTAGAAATTTAGCAGTGATTAGAAACACAAGTTGATGGCCTCATTAAGTTTACGTTCTAGCTGATTCCAGGCATTAGATTAGAATCTTCAGATCATCTCAGCTCTGTGCTTCACTTTGTCTCTATAAGAGTGGACCATAGGGGCTTCCCTGGTGGCGCAGTGGTTGAGAGTCCGCCTGCCGATGCAGGGGACACGGGTTCATGCCCCAGTCCGGGAAGATCCCACATGCCACGGAGCGGCTGGGCCCGTGAGCCATGGCCTCTGAGCCTGCGCGTCCAGAGCCTGTGCTCCGCAACGGGAGAGGCCACAACAGTGAGAGGCCCGCGTACCGCAAGAAAAAAAAAGAGTGGACCATGTCCGAATATATGAACAGACACCTCACCAAAGAGGATATACAGATGTCAAATAATAGTATAGAAGATGCTCCACATTATATGTCATTAGAGAAAAGCAAATTAGAACAGTGAGATACCACTACACACCTGTTAGGACAGACAGAATCCTCAACACCGACAGCAGGGAATGCTGGTGCGGATGTAGTGCAGCGGGAGCTCGCGTTCACTGCTGGAGGGAATGCAAAATGGTGCAGCCACTTTGGAAGACAGTTTGATGACTTCTTACAAAGTTTAACTCTACTTTTACCATAGTACCATGGGATCCAGCAATGGCGCTTCTTGGTTTTACCCAACGTGAAACCGTGGGTAATCTTTAGTTAAATCTGTTTCACCTGTAACCTGCCTTTACTAATCAAGGTCTAAACAAGGTGTTTGCCTGAGTTGTTTTCCAGGAACTTGGAGTCAGCTGTGTCTTATTCAAGCTGAGCTGGTTAAGACTGGATAGGGCCACCCACCCTGCAGTTAGGCATGTGGGAGTGTCAGGTGACCTTTGCTGCAAACCTTGGCTTCTTAGTGTTGTGGCTTGCTGCACGTCAGGCAAAATGAACCTGGTTTGCAAACAAAGGGAGTGGAGAACGTCTGTATACACAGAAACCTGCACGTGGATGTCTGTAACAGCTTGATTCATAACTTGGACGTAACCAGGATCTCCTTCAGTAGGTGAGTGGATAAATAAATTGTGGTCCATCCTGACAATGCAATATTACTCAGTGCTAAAAAGAAATGAGTTATCAACTCATGCAAAGAGGACATACTGTGTGATTCCAACTATATGACATTCTGGAAAAGGCAAAACTGTGGAGACAGTAAAAAAGCAGTGGTTTCTAGGGTGAGGGAGAGATGAGTAAACAGTGCAGAGGATTTTTAGGGCAGTGAAAATACTCTTTATGATATTATAATGGTGTATATATGTCATTATACACATTTGTCCATACCCGTAGAATGTACAGCACCCAGAGTGAACAGTAATGTAAACTGTGGTCTTTGGGTGATGATGATGTGTCAATGTAGGTTCATCCTTGGTAAAAAATGTACCATTCTGGTGGGGATGTTGATAATGGGGGAGGCTGTGTGAGGTGTAGGGGAAGTGGGAAATCTGCGTACCTACCCCTTAATTTTGTCATAAACCTAAAACTGCTTTTTAAAAAAATCAAGTCTTAAAAAAGAAAAAAACCATCGGCACCTGCAATTGATGCTTTTTATTCGCGGGTTCCATAATTCCGAATGTGCCTTCACCCTAAAACTTATTGGTAATCCCCAAATCAGCACTTGCAGGGCTGCTGTGCAAAGCAGAGAAAAACTTGATACACCTAATGCGACCCCTTGCCTTTGTGTTTCAGTTCTTGTGCTGTAAACAAGCAATCTTCCTGCGGTCTGTTTATGCCATGTTTTGCATTTTTATACTCTTTGCTGTTGAAAATACCCCCTAAGCATGGTGCTGGAGTGTGGTCTAGGGTTCCTAAGGGCATAAAGGCTGTGATGTGCATTTCAGAGAAAACACGTGTGTTAGATGAGCTTCATGAATGCCTAAGTTGCAGCGCGGTTGGCTGTGAGTTCAGTATTAATCAACAATATAAAATAAGGGGTCTTTTAACAGAAATACACATAAAACAAAATTATGTACTGATCCGTTGATGAAAATGCTGGGACCAGAGGCTGGCGGGAACTTAACCCCAAACTTCCCGGGAGCAACCATCAATTCAGAGTTTGTGGTGACTTTATAAAACAGATGCCAGCAGTAACAAAAATCAACTGTATTTGGTAATAGTGTTCTCTTATCTTTTAAATCTCGACCTTATCCATAAGTATGATTCTTCCTTTATAACGTCATTTATCTGGGCCTTCTCTTTTTTCTTGATCGGTCTTGCTAGAACTTTGTCTATATGGGTTTGTTTGGTTTGGGTTTGTTTTTTTTTTTAAGAATCAACTTTTGGCTTTTTAAGATTTCTTCTCTAACTCACAAATTGTTTAGCAGCATGCTTTAAAATTTCCAACTACTGAGCATTTTTTGATTGTCTTTTCACATTAGCTTCTAACTTAATAATATGTGATCAGAGAACAAGGGCTGTATGTAAACTATCCTGTGAGATTTATAGAGGATGCTGTGTGGCCTGGTAATGACGCCGCTAACGTTGGCGGGTGCCCGAGGGTCCTGTCCATCTTTAGCACTGAATGCAGGATTCCATGTGGGTCCATTCAGCCAATGCTGTGATTTGTGCAGATCTCCCAAATCCTTGTTAATTTTTTGTGTGATTCCCTTATCAGTAACTGAAAGAACTGTAAGAGTGGATTTATCCATGTCCCTTGCAGTTCTAACCATTTTTAGCTTCCTCCGTATAGGGCTGTTTTGTTGGGTGCATTCATGATTAGAGCAGCCGTATCTTCTCACCAAATGGAACCTCTTACCATTTTGCAGAGACCAGCGCCATGCCTTATCACGCTTTATGTCTTAAAGACTAACCTGTCTAATATTTAAGATCAGCAGTCTTCGGGGTAGTATATTACTGATGGGTCTTTTGCTCCATCCTTTTATTTTCGACCTCTGCGTGCCTTTTGCTTTAGATGTACCTCTTAAAAACAAGAGACGGAGGGTAGAAGAGAATAGTTGGGGTCATAGCAACGTCTCCTCTCTCCCGGAGCAAATTATAAAATCCCTGACTTCTGCAGACACTGCTTAGATTGAAGGAAGGGGTTCACTTCCTGCCCCAGCCTGCCCTCTGGCCTCCCAGATGGAATCATAGGAGTGGCTGGGGAAGAGCCAGCTTCATGTGCACCATTGGACAGGCCAGAGGAGTCCATTTGTCACACAAAGGGTGGAGACCGCAGCTCAATCTCTTTCCTTTTCCTATGTTTTGACTTGTTTTAGTTGCCTTCATTTTCCATGAGATCAGACACGGGACTTGGGGACCAAAGGCAGAAGGGGACCCACAGAGAAAAGAAGAACCAAGCGAGCCAGTGGGAAGCCTGCCCCCAATCAGGGCAGAAAGTGCCCCCTTCCCAGGTCCATTCATTCTACAAAGCTCTGTGAAATAGAGTTCACCTGAGGTCACTTCACACGTTCCTTATTTGCATGTAAGACCCTTTTCTTCTAAACCAGAAGAGATTTAGAACAAAATTCATATAGTGTAGCCAGAATTTGGCCTCTGTACACCAGTACCGAGCTGAATCTCGGAGACAGAGTTTGGGGTGAAGTAGAAGAGAATAGCTTTATTGCTTTGCCAGGCAAAGGGGGCCATTGCAGCCTAACCGCTCAAACCTGTGCGTCCCGACCTGGAGGGGGTAGTGAGGAGTTTTATAGGAATGATTCAAGGAGGGGGGCGTGGTCAGCTCGTGTACATTCTTCTGATTGGTCGGTGGTGAGGTTATTGGGAGTCAGCATTACCAACCTTCTGGTTCCAGCTGGGCTGGGGTCTACGTGCTTGTGGGCAGCACGCAGTTAACTTCTTCCAGTTGGTGGGAGTTTCAGTATCTGCAGAACAGCTCAGAGATACTCCGTGTATCCCTTGAGGGGAACAGACCCTGCCCCAAGGCTGCACTGTTGTTTCTCGACTGCTCCTCCCTTGTCTCCGCATCCCCCTCCTTCCCTGACTAGCCTCTGTTTGAACCTGCCCTTCGGGGCTCAGGGAAGGTCCTGGAGGCTGAATGAAGCTTCTTTCCTAAAAACAAGAAACGGGGGACACAGAAAGGCTTTCGCGCCCAAGAGCCCCACAGGGTCCTGCTCCAATACGGCCATAGAAACAAGGAAGGGAAAGTAAGTGAAGCAACCAGGCTTAATCATTGGGGAACAGTGGGGACTATGTGAACAGATGTATTGGTCCCACCTAGAAGCTGCCAGTTTCCAACCTGTGGAATTTCCCAGCCATTGGGAGGTGTCTGGTGATTGGAGATTGGTACTGGTTTGTTGGAAGCAATTATTGATGTAGGGATGCTGAGCTGGGAGGGGATGAGTAAGGTACTCAGAGCATGTGGGAGCTGAGTCTCAGGAGAGATGCAGTAGCACCGTCTGTCTCTTTTTTTTTTTCCCTGCATATGTGTAGATGTTCCCCTCTAATGAACATTGAGTTGAAAGGACCAAAATTCACAGTTTTTGATTGAGTCACAAGGACATCAAGCTTTTAGAACCAACTTACAAACTTGAAAATGATAGCCTTTAACATCAAGAGAGAGACTCAGATACAGGATATGTTTCAATGGTGACATGATCATCTTATCAAAATAAAGTTTTAGAGAAGCCATTTAAAATTGAAACTCTGGAAGTCAGTTTACCTGAATATATCAAGTGCTTTATTCAAAAAGCATACATTCGACCTGAAAATTCCACACATAGGAACCTGTCTTAAGGTCAAAATGGGACCGTTGGACATAGGTGAATATATGATATTACTAACTGCATAACTCTTTTCTTTTAATGTTACATCGTACTTTTGGGGGGGGCTGCATTGGGTCTTCGTTGCTGTGCACGGGCTTTCTCTAGTTGGGGCGAACGGGGGCTACTCTTCGTTGCGGTGCGCGGACTTCACATTGCAGTGGCTTCTCTTGTTGGGGAGCACGGGCTCTAGGCGCGCGGGCTTCAGTAGTTGTGGCTCGTGGACTCTAGGGCACAGGCTTAGGAGTTGTGGCACACAAGCTTAGTTGCTCTGCAGCATGTGGGGTCTTCCTGGACCAGGGATGAAACCTGTGTCCCCTGCATTGGCAGGCAATTTCTTAAGCACTGCACCACCAGGGAAGTCCCTGCATTACTCTTTATATTAGAGAAAATAAGAAAATAACTTAAAAGCCTATTGATAGAAAATTGATTAGGCAAGTCATGGCACAGCCATGCAAAGAATACTTTTCAGCTATAAAATTATGCTGCAGTTCAATAATCATTGACATGGAAAGATGGCCATGTAATATTAAGTGAAAAAAGCAATATGATATTATTTTTCTTTGAAAAAGAAATATGTGTACGAAAATACACGTGCCTTGGGACTTTTCTGGTGGTCCAGTGGTTAAGCCTTCGCCTTCCAATGCAGAGGATGTGGGTTCGATCCCTGGTCAGGGAGCTAAGATCCCACATGCGTCACGGCCAAAAAACCAAAACATAAAACAGAAGCAATATTGTAGCAAATTTAATAAAGACTTAAAAAATGGTTCACATCAAAAAAAATCTTTAAAGAAAATACATGTGCCTTGAAAAAATGTCTGAAAGGTTATTGGTCAAAATGTTAAGAATGGTTATTTGAAAGTTAGGATTACTGGCAATGTATTTTTTTCTTTGTTTCTCATATTTTGTAAAGTATTTGAAGTAAACACAAATGATTATAATAACTTACAAAAGTAAAGTTACTAAGGAGTGCATTGATAACTTCTCTCGGCATTTAAATGAATAATTGATCTATTTAGTGGCTCACTAAATAACTAATTATAACTCTAAGTTATAAATTCCCAAAGCGTGGAAGAGTGTTTTTCTTCTCTTCTCCCAGAAGCTCCATACACAGCCCTGCAGGGAACAAGAACTCCATTATGGCTGTTGACTGACTGGGTATTTAGATGTGAAGGGCTGAGGAGATATTAGTGAAAATAGCTAAGAACTGAACTGCACGGCTGAGGCTTTGGCACTCGAACTTTCATAATTGAAAACTAAAACCTTCAAATCATTGCATTTTATTATAAATGAACCCACCCCACAACTCTCCTTCGGTTTTGAAATCTTGCCAAAGTGTTGGTTATGATCCCATCCCTCTACTAATGGAAGAGTTTTTAAAGCTGCTTAACGACATCGTTTTCTGCAAATCATGACGAGGGAGACAAATGTGAATCAGGTGTTTGAAAAAGCCATGCATGGACCTGTGATTTCTGATACAGGAGCAGGGCCTGGCTGGGCAACTTTGAGGTGAGAAAAGTATATTTTGCATCCCCAGCTTCCTCACCATTGTCGTTGCCTTCTGCATCAGTCAACTATCACTGCATAAGGAATAATCACAAAAATCTCAGCAGCAAAAAAAAAAAAAAAATTGCATGTGTTTGTTGATCTAGTCTGGGCTCATCTGGGGGGTTTCTACTGCTTCAGGCTACGAGTCTAGCTGGCCTTTCCCCCTTCCCCATCTAGTCTGTGCCATGTGGATTCACTTGGGATCCAGGTTAAAGACGCAGAAGCTATTCAGGGGAAGCTCTTCTTTTGTCAGTGATAGAAGGTCAAAAGTACATGCCCAACCTCGCAAGCACACTTTGAATCCCTGCCTGTGTCATCCCACTGGCCAAAGCCAATGCCCAACAACCATGGGCAGGAAAGACCACAGCAAGGGTGCATTACAGGAAACCATAACCAGTTATTCAACTGACCAAGCCCTTATTCTCTTAGAAGGTTCTTTTGGGGGGAAGGGCGCTCCCCAAGCTGTTGTAGGCATGGCTTTTCTCATCTCTTAGTTGTAGGGGCACAAAGGGATTTCCCAGCGTGTATAGGGAGCATCCTGGGGGCTGAGGGGAGACTAGAGTCCATTTCCCTCCAAGTGAGATGACATGCAGCAAAAGGCAGGAGGCCCCTTGTGTGCAGCTCTGCATGGGCACCAGCCAAGGAGTATTTCTACTTCCCTCGAATTGTTGGGTAGCAACAGCATTCACACTAATAACTCCTTGCTTTAAATCTCCAAGAAAAGCGTGTGCAGTGTTATTCTCTGAAGTCTTAACTTAGACTGGGTTCTTGGGGACTGTGGCGAAGTGTGCATCAGGATGTACACAAACGCGGACGATATTGGGAAAGTTGAGAAGCAGGTGCGAGCGACAGGGTACGTTGCAGCCTTTGGTGACTGAAAAACGTCAGGGAGGCTTTCTTCTTTTTCCTCCCAAGTCTAGACACCAGTTGGCAGTTGGTGTGTCTCTTGCATCCTCAACGAGGAGGGACACACAGAACTCCCCGAGGCTTAAATGTGGCCGGGATGAGAGGAAGACAGGAAAGTCTAAACAACAATACAAAACAGTGCATGGGGAAATCCAGAGGATGGATCAGAGCAGGGGGTCCTCAGACCATCAGCCTCAGCATCAACCTGGGGCTTAGAAATGCAGGTTCTCGGGCTTCACCCCAGACCTGCTGAATCAGAAACCCTGGGGATGGGGCCCAGCTACACATGTGTTTACAAGCCCCGCCCCCCAAGTGATTGAAATTGGAGAATCACTGGAGAAGGACAGTCTGTAGAGGAGAGAAGGATGGGCATTCCCGGGGTGATGGGTGGGGTGAGCTGTGGGGGAGGGAACAGCATAAACAGAGACAGATGGGCACTGCATGACCCTGGGGCAGTGGTTTGCTAGGGCTGCCATCACCAAGTGATGACTGTGCAGCTGAAATAACAGAAATGTGTGGTTTCCCAGTTCTGGAGGCCAAAAGTCCATGATCGAGGTGCGGGCAGCGTGGGTTCCTTCCAAGGCTGCGAGGGAGTCCTTTCTGCACTCCTCTCCGTGCTGCAGGTGGTTTGCTGTCAGTCTTTGGCGTTCTGTGGCTTGGCGATGCATCACCGCGATCTCTTCCTTCTCCCTGTGTGCCTTTCTGCCCCTGTGTCCAAATGTCCTCTTCTAACGAGGATCTAGATCATAGTGGATGAGGACCCCCCTAATGACCTCGTCTTAACTTGATCCTCTGCAGAGATGCTATTTCCAAATAAGGTCCCATCATGGGTGCTGGGGTTAGGACTGCAACTTCTCTGGGGGAAACACAATTCAGCTGCAGTTCAATCGCTGACAGTAGTGATTAATGCAGGGATGAGTATGTGATCCAGTAGAAACCAGTCGGATGCAGTGAGATTACAGCTAAGAATTCTGGATTTGACCTTGAGGGGACGTGAGGTCTGGAGGCGCCCCAGCCTTCTCCGGCCTGTCAGGGAGAATAGGAGTCCAAGAATATGAGGGAACCCCCCTCCCCTTGGTGGTGAGTGGGACCAGAGAATATAGGAAAACAGTGGGTCCAGGTGATATCATTTGAGTCATTAAAGCCAGGACTCTTCCTAGACTTTCCCAGTTCATGAACCAGTACATCTCCTTTTTGTCACAGTCATTTTGGATTGTGGATTTTTGTCCCCAGAAATCTAAAGAATTTGAACAGATACAGATAGTTCAGGGTCTATAAAGTCAAAGCTAGTTCGTACCCCATACTGGTAAGTGTAGAAAAAAACCCAAAACCACTGGAGTAAAAGTATGAGGCTGTTCTTGGCTAGAGGGAACCAGTCCAGAGATTCAGGCCGCCCCAGGCCCTACCCGTCTGCAGAGAGCGACGTCTTAACTCCTGGGGCGCATGCCTGGCAGACCGTGTCTCCACTGCCTACTGCTCAGACTGGGGTCCACCGGGCCAGCAGCAGCTGCATCCCCTGGGAGCTGGTCAGAAATGCAGGTTCCCAGGTCCCGCCCTGGAATTTCTGAATCGGACTCGGCATTTTAACAGGATCCCCGTTGATTCATATGCACATTAAACTCAAGAAGCACTGTTCCAAGCTAATAAGCAGGGAAAGTCGTGGTGGCTTGAATCCTGGCTCTTTTAACAATCAAATTGAATTTTTGCTTAATCTGATCGAAAGCTATACCCCCAAGGATTGAGATCCAGGACTGAGATCAGACAACCAAGTCATCCTATGACATAATGATATCATACTATATTATACTATATTATATTTATATATGACATAATACATCAATAGTAATTTACATTATAGTGTAGTATCGTATGTGGATTCCACTTTGAAGAATGCAAGGTATCAGACAGTTTTTTTTTGTTTTGTTTTTTTGTTTTTTCTCCGGTACGCGGGCCTCTCACCGTCGTGGCCTCTCCCGTTGCGGAGCACAGGCTCCGGACGCGCAGGCTCAGCGGCCACGGCTCACGGGCCCAGCCGCTCCGCGGCATGTGGGATCTTCCCGGACCGGGGCACGAACCCGTGTCCCCTGCATCGGCAGGCGGACTCCCAACCACTGCGCCACCAGGGAAGCCCCAGTATTTTTTTTGTACGTGTCATGTCTTTATTGAATTGCATCATTAATTCCGTTAACCATGATTGTCAGCATCCTGAACAAAAGCTGCTAAGCAATGGCTCAGCTCTTACCTTCATACATTTCCATTCACTGAGTGTCCAGAGCAGCCCACTGGACACTTCATCAGCACCAAACTAACCATCCTTAGAAACCTAGACAGCCAAAAGGGCAGGAGACATGTCCAGCAATTCACCTGCTAGGGAAAGTAAATTCCGTCTTGCTTCCTGAATTTCACAGTGATTTTTTCCCTGCCCTTCCACTGCATTAAGTCCTCTGGGAGTGAGTTTCTACCTGTTGTCACTGTTCATGGCTCAGTTTCAGGGTAAGGGCACCAAAGGTGTCAGGGTCCCTGGGTGCCACATTTCCGGGGTATCAGCAGCAGCCCATAGACGGCAAATAAACCAAAGTTAAACTTATCCTCACTGGCCTTTTCACATCTCTGACTCTATATACTTATTTTGATCAGAATGGATGCCGTCAAAGAATAAAGATGATCAGAGCTTAGACAAAACATGCAAAGCCGAGTCCATTCCAGTGCAGACAAAGGGGCATGTGTCCCTGAAGAAAAGTGCTGAGCAGAAATGCAGGGTTTAGATTGTAGAGGGGACCCTGGTAGTTGTGCTAATTAAAGATTGACAGCTACCATTGTGAACAGAACAAGTCCAGAGGTGTGTGCACAGTGGGTTAACACGAGTCTTGTCATTCACTGGTCCTGCAAACATCTTCAGTTTGGGCCAGTCGGGGTCAGGGGTCAGTCCATACGCGTGGTCCTTCAGCAGCAGCAGCAGCCTAGGACCAGTTGTATGATCTGGCCAAGCGGTGCCGTGAGTGGAAATTTTTTATATACAACATCAATTCACTTAGTCAACATTTATTGATCCTCTGATACGGATTGCTTCATTCTGATCTCAGCTCAAAAGGCATCGCGTTGGAGAGGCTTTTCCTTATCATCCGATCTAAGATCACACACACACCCGGCCCCGCCCACTCCCCACCCCCTGCTCTGCAGCCCCTGCCTGTTAACCCTGTTCTGTGTGTGCTTGTCGGCTGGGCTGTGGTCTCTTCCACTCCAAGCTGCAGCCATGGGGAAAGGGCTTTGTTTTGCTTCTGGCTGTGTTTTCACACTTAGAACAGAGAGTGGGCGCCCCGTATGTGTTTCCCAGTGAAAAGCCTCAGGTGCTAGACAAAACTAGAGCTTCTGAAACAAAAACAGTATGATAAAGCCAGATGCTCTGTATTTTAGTAAAATATTTTTTTAAACTCTGTATTAAAAGCAGAGGGAAATGAGAACACTTGTCACTTGTATCCGGCTTTGGAAGGCAATCTATCAGCATCCGTAAACATTTTATTTATTTTTTTTTCTTTCGTAGTTACGTGTTTTATTTATTTATTTTTATTAGTTTCTGCTTTATAACAAAGAATCAGTTATACATATACATCTGTTCCCATATCTCCTCCCTCTTGCGTCTCCCTCCCTATCCCACCCCTCTAGGTGGTCACAAAGCACTGAGCTGATCTCCCTGTGCTATGCGGCTGCTTCCCACTAGCTATCTATTTTACGTTTGGTAGTGTGTATATGTCCATGCCTCTCTCTCACTTTGTCACAGCTTACCCTTCCCCCTCCCCATATCCTCAAGTCCATTCTCAAGTAGGTCTGTGTCTTTATTCCTGTTTTACCCCTAGGTTCTTCATGACACTTTTTTTTTCTTAAATTCCATATATATGTTTTAGCATACGGTATTTATCTTTCTCTTTCGGACTTACTTCACTCTGTATGACAGACTCTAGGTCTATCCACCTCATTACAAATAGCTCAATTTCGTTTCATTTTATGGCTGAGTCATATTCCATTGTATATATGTGCCACATCTTCTTTATCCATTCATCCGATGATGGACACTTAGGTTGTTTCCATCTCCTGGCTATTGTAAATAGAGCTGCAATGAACATTTTGGTACATGACTCTTTTTGAATTATGGTTTTCTCAGGGTATATGCCCAGTAGTGGGATTGCTGGGTCATATGGTAGTTCTATTTGTAGTTTTTTAAGGAACCTCCATACTGTTCTCCATAGTGGCTGTACCAATTCACATTCCCACCAGCAGTGCAAAAATGTTCCCTTTTCTCCACACCCTCTCCAGCATTTATTGTTTCTAGATTTTTTGATGATGGCCATTCTGACTGGTATGAGTTGATATCTCATTGTAGTTTTGATTTGCATTTCTCTAATGATTAATGATGTTGAGCATTCTTTCATGTGTTTGTTGGCAGTCTGTATATCTTCTTTGGAGAAATGTCTGTTTAGGTCTTCTGCCCATTTTTGGATTGGGTTGTTTGTTTTTTTGCTATTGAGCTGCATGAGCTGCTTATAAATTTTGGAGATTAATCCTTTGTCAGTTGCTTCATTTGCAAATATTTTCTCCCATGCTGAGGGTTGTCTTCTGGTCTTGTTTATGGTTTCCTTTGCTGTGCAAAAGCTTTTAAGTTTCATTCGGTCCCATTTGTTTATTTTGTTTTTACTTCCATTTCTCTAGGAGGTGGGTCCAAAAGGATCTTGCTGTGATTTATGTCATAGAGTGTTCTGCCTATGTTTTCCTCTAAGAGTTTGATAGTTTCTGGCCTTACATTTAGGTCTTTAATCCATTTTGAGCTTATTTTTGTGTATGGTGTTAGGGAGTGATCTAATCTCATACTTTTACATGTACCTGTCCAGTTTTCCCAGCACCACTTATTGAAGATGACCATTCACCTTCTTATTATCTACATATATATGATACAAGTCCTTTGCAAGATAATGTGTATTACAGATATTGCAAACAAAGTGACTTGCCCTGTTGTTTACTTAATGATGTTTTCAATAAGACGTTTTCAACATCTTGTAAAGTCCAGTTTATCAGTTTAAAAAATTTTATAATTTGCTTTTTGTATCCTATTTAAGAAATTCTTGGTTTTTTAATTGAAGTATAGTTGATTTACAATATTGTGTTACTTTCAGGTGTACAGCAAAGTGATTCAGTTAAATATATATTTATATTTTTTCAGATTCTTTTCCATTATAGATTATTATAAGCTATTGAATACAGTTCCCTGTGCTATACAGTAAATCCTTGTTACTTACCTATTTTATATATAATAGTGTGTATACGTTAATCCCATACTCTTAATTTTTTTCCCTTCCCGCCTCCCTTCCCCTTTGGTAACCGTAAGTTTGCTTTCTACGTCTGTGAGTCTGTTTCTGTTTTGTAAATAAATTTGTTTGGCTCGCGGGATCTCAGTTCCCCAGCCAAGGATTGAACCCAGGCCACAGCAGTGAAAGCCCAGAATCCTAACCATTCGGCCACCAGGGAACTCCCTGTATTATTTTTTAGATTCCACATGTAAGTTATATAATAATTTGTCTTTCTGTGTCTGACTTATTTCACTTAGTATGATAATCTCTAGGTCCATCTATGTTGCTGCAAATGGCATTATTTCATCCCTCTTTATGGCTGAGTAATATTGCACTGTATATATATATATATATATATATATATATATATATATATATATATATATATATATACCACATCTTCTTAAACCAGTCATTTCTTGATGGACAGTTAGGTTGCTTCCATGTCTTGGGTACTGTAAATAGTGCTGCTATGAACATTGGGGTGCATGTATCTTTTCAAATTAGAGTTTTCATCTTTTCCAGATGTATGTCCAGGAGTGAGATTGCTGGATCATATGGTAGTTCTATTTTTAGTTTTTTAAGGAACCTCCATATTGTTTTCCATAGCGGCTGCACCAATTTACATTCCCACCAACAATGTATGAGGGTTCCCTTTTCTCCACACCCTCTCCAGCATTTATTATTTTTAGACTTTTTGATGATAGCTACTCTGACTGGTGTGAGGTGATACCTTATTGATTTGCATTTCTCTAATAATTAGCGATGTTGAGCACCTATTCACGTGCCTCTTGGCCATCTGTATGTCTTCTTTGGAAAAAAATAAATAAATAAAAGGAAATTCACATCTAAAATTCATTCCCATTTTATGACCATTTGTTGGCTAATAAATGATTGACTATTGAATGAAAAAAAAATTGGTAGCTCAAAGGCGGCAGCATGATATGGTGATAGGACTTGGCTGCAGACTGGGTTTATATCCCAGATTCATGTCTTATGCTTAAGTGATGTGAGCAGGTCACTCCGTTTTCTTGTCTGTCTTCTCTATAAAGCAGACGATCCTTCCCACCATGCAGGGGTGCTGTGAGGCTGGGGTGACGTCACAGATGTAAAGTGCAGCCAGCAAGGACCTGGTATATTGCATGGGAAACTCCCTGGTGGTCCAGTGGTTAGGACTCCGCGCTTTCACTGAGAGGGCGCAGGTTCGATCCCTGGTCAGGGAACTAAGATCCCACAAGCCACGCAACATGGCCAAAAAAAAAAGGACCTGGTACATTGCTGCCTCTCAGTATATTATTTGCCTCCTTATCTGTTTGATGAAATTTATGTATCTAAAACTCCCCATTCTCCATGAGGTCTTACTGCCTTGCTATTTCTCTGACTGGAAATTTTAATACACATCTCAAAAAAGAAAAAATCATTGCATGCCCTAAGTTGCAAATATTTTTTTCCTGTGCATTCTTCTAGGAGCTTTGTTTGAGCTTTCACATTTAGGTGTGTGTTTCATTTTGAGTTAATATTGTGTGTGGCCTGGTATAAGGGTTGATGCTTATTTTTTTTCCACATGGATATCCAGTTATTCTAGCACCATTTTTTCTTCAACTTTTTTTCGGAAGTATAGTTGATACAATGTCGTGTTAGGTTCAGGTGTACAGCACAGTGATTCAGATATAGATATAGATATATACATACATATTGTTTTTCAGATTCTTTTCCCGTATAGGTTATTTACAGAATATTGAGTATAGTTCCCTGTGCTCTACAGTAGGTCCTTATTGGTTACCTACCTTATATATAGTAGTGTGTATCTGTTAATCCCAACCTCCTAATGTATCCCTCCCCTGCTTTCCGCTTTGGTAATCATACGTTTGTTTTCTGTGTCTGTAGGTCTAACACCATTTGTTGAAAAGACTTTCCCCCTGTTGATTTGCTCTGGCATCTTTGTCAAAAATTAATCCTATATGCATGGATCTATTTCTAGACTGTATTTCAGCATAGCCCAGTAGAAATATAACACAAGTTATAAATGTAAGCTATGTGTGTAATTTTAAATTTTCTAGTAGCCACATTTTAAAAGGCAGGCAGCTATTGGGATACCATCTTAATAACCCGTAGTTAGTCAACCAGGAGTACCTACCCACAGGTACTGTTTTATGAACGGATCCAGACTGACCAGCACAGGTGATGGTGCATAATGAAATATATATCAAGTAAAATAAAACAGATTCAGTTGGTCCATAACCTGGAGCCTCAGCTGAAAGCAGAGCCCATGAGCTGTGACTGTCAATGCGATGTTATATAATCAACGCTAAACATTTCCTCCCAAGCAAGCTCAACAGAGCAAAGAGCAAGATGCGAGATCCATAATCAATACCGTGAGCGATATGAAGTTTATTTAACTCCAAGAGGCAAGCAATTGTTAAAGACTGAAATAAATCTTAAAGGTTAGTCAGAACTAACATACGATAGTCTGTGCCAGCCTCATGGATTAAGTTTCTAGAAACAACTGGATGAGATTTACTGGTTAACAAAGATTTAAGGGAGAAGTAACATTAGGCGAACAAAGATTGTGAATAAGCATGTCTTTAGAAGTATTGATTAGTTAACAAAATATAAACAACAGAGACATAACAAAATGCTGGACTAAGCGTCACTTTCCTCTGCAACTTCTGTAAAATGGCAGAAAATATAATTTTAATGAGAATAAATATATAATAGTACTAGACTGTAGAAGAGTGGGTTTTTTTTTTTGCGGTACGCGGGCCTCTCACTGTTGTGGCCTCTCCCGTTGCGGAGCACATGCTCAGCGGCCATGGCTCACGGGCCCAGCCGCTCCGCGGCATGTGGGATCCTCCTGGACCAGGGCACGAACTCGTGTCCCCTGCATCGGCAGGTGGACTCTAAACCACTGCGCCACCAGGGAAGCCCCTAGAAGAGTTTTTTAAATTTTATTGAAGTATAGTTGATTTATAATGTGTTAATTTCTGCTGCACAGCAAAGTGATTCAGTTATATAGTACATGTGTACATTCCTTTTTATATTCTTTTCCATTATGGTTTGTCACAGGATATTGAATCTAGTTCCCCGTGCTCTACAGTAGGACCTTGTTGTTTATCCATCCTATATATTATAGTTTGCATCTGCTAATCCCAAACTCCCAATCCTTCCCTCCCCAACTAGAAGATTTTTTGAAGTATGGAAAGTACACAGGATATGATCTATGGAGGGAGAAAAGACAACAAAAATAAGCCCAAAAGCAACAGAAAAGCTTATGTGGTTCAAGGATGCTCCCAGCCCAGAACAGAGCTGTGATTAGAACCCAGGATTCCCGGCTCTGTCCACTGATTGCTCCATCACATTCCCCATCTCTGCCAAATGTTGTCTTAAATAATTTAATATTTTAAAAGTAATCTCAAGTTACAAAACTTTGGCTTTAAAAAACAAACAGAAAAATTGCCCCATAAAAAAGCATCCCATAAACAACAAGGTCCTACTCTATAGCACAGGGAACTATATTCAATATCCTGTAACAAACCATAATGGAAAAGAAAATGATAATAATAAATAACAATAAAAACTAAATAAAATTACAACAAAAAGAAAAAAAAGCATCCCAGTTCATTACCACAAATAACATTTCTTTTATATTTTCCTATTTTCAGGTATATTTTACATATGCATAATTGTAAGAGGAATATACATACAAATTTGTCCTGTTTTTCATTTAACCTTATATAACGTATTTCCCATCTTGCTACTGAATCTTCATAGCTATCATTTTTAATGTCTACATAATATACTTTGATTATGATTTTTTTTTCCTTCTTTTTGACCTTTTGGGTTGTTTCCAATTTGTGCTATTATAAATAATACTGTAATTAACATCTTTATTTCCTCAGCTGAATTTAAATCTGTTTCATGAATTAAAAGCAGCTGAATTGACTTCTTTTTCATTCCTTTTTGAACAAAGATGGAATGTCCTGGTTTCATAACAAGGAATGGTCTAAATTTAGGGTTACAGATCGGGCTCTGTGACAAGTTAGAATCACAGTGGCAGAGTTCTTAAAGCATTTCAAACAGTGTCTGTTTAGCTTGCTTGTCCCTCTTTGGGGAATACAGTAAGTCCGTGTTGCTCTGTTTTAAAATGAATCTCAAGATTTTTAACTTTACCCTTGACAGGAGTAATTTTGTTTTTAACAGTATGACTTCTGGATGTGTTACTTTCTTCAGATCTTTCTGCACATGACCAAGGTTAAGGTCAACTATGAATGCATAGTTCTCAAGCCATTTGAAATACTGGGTAACACTGACAAGGTTTCTGTTTTTTTCATGAAGTATTTTGTTTCCCCAGATAAAGCAATGCCTAGTGAGATTACAGCAGATCGGGGGGAGGGGGGGATGACTTTTTTTTTTTAAAGAACCAATTAAGAGTCTTAGAAATATTGAATATGATACTGAAAATTTTAAACTCAACAGATCAAATGAATAGTAGATAGATGGAGCTAAAAACTGATTATTTCCTGAATAATCGAACCATTCCAAAATGAATTTCCTAAGTAGAGAATGAAAGAATGGAGGAGAGGAAAAAATTTAATAATAAACTTATCCAGAGTTAAAGAAAGACACAAGGATTGTGGTTGAATAGGTTCACTGAAAGTTGATCAGAATGAATGAAACAGATAAGCAAAACAACAGGAGGAAGGGGAAGTCCTAAAAGATTACAAAGCAAGCAGAGAGAGAGAGAGAGAGAGAGAGAGAGAGAGAGAGAGAGAGAGAGAGAGAGAGAGAGAGAGAGAGAGGAGAGAGAAGAAAACAGATTGCCCACAAAGGAACAAAAGTGAAACTGGGTTCTGCCTTCTTGTTGGCAACAGTGGATGCTAGAAGACAAAGGAGCAGCAACCTCAAAACTCTAAGGATAAAAATTACTTTGAATCCAGCATCTTATACACCATCCAAAACTAATATTTAAATGTGAGATCAAAATCAAGACACTTTCAGACATACTAGGACTCAAAGCATTTACCACCCAATAAATCTTTTTTGAACACATAGTTAAGGATTTGCTCCACCAAAACAAACAAAAATAATGAATTTAAGTAGGCGACATAAGATGCAAGTAACCAAAATGAGAAAAAAAATAAAATCACTCTAACAGTCGTCTCATGAGTTTCACGTGTAGACAACTGAGAGAATGGAGGGGAGAAAAAAATTATCTGTTGACAATTCAGGATGCATAATATTTTTAAATGTGTTATTGAAAACTTTAAGTTGAAAACATTCCAAAAGAATTCAACTTGGGAAAGGTGTGTTAGCAAGAAGAGGGGGAAGCCTGGTAGGAAAATAGGGGAGTAAAATTATACGAAAGGTCTTGTCTTACTTAGGAGAAAATAAAAATTCTGATTAACTCTAGCCATTTTTTAAATTTAAGAACAATTAGTAGAAAAATAGAAATATACATATAACTTGATTTCAAACTGCTGGAGGAATAATAATAAAACAATAATATGATCAATCCTCAAAAGACAGGAAATAAAACATAAAATAAGACGGGAATGTATTAAAACATATTGGTAATCACAAGTGAAAAACCAGTTAAGTTTTGTTAAGAGAAACATTTTCAGAATGTATCAAATAATAGCTACATATAGTTAAAACAAATCACCTGAAACAAATGACACAGAAAGCTTGAAAATAAAGAGATGACAAGAAGATGGCTTCTAGTTAACCTTAAGAAAACAGGTAATTACTGTGTTATTTAAGCTATATGTGGAGTAAGATGGAAATATTTCTAATTCATAACTTTAAAACCTGTTCATGTTAGTCCAAAATTAAAAAGGAAGACCAAAAATCAGTGAGACCAAAAATCAGTGAGACCAAAAATCATCTAATCATCTCAAGAACTTAAAAAAGATTAAACTGCAAATAAACTAAAGAAAGTAGATAAGAAGGAAATATTAAAGAGCAGAAATTAAAAAACAAATATACAGTAGGCAGGATGAAAAAGCCAAAAGTTGTATCTTTGAAAAGACTAATAGAATCAGTGGTTCTCTGGCAAGAAAAAGAGAAGGAATAAATAGATATTAGGAATGAAAAAGGTAACATTTCTACAGATATTTAGATGTTAAAATAAAAATAAGGGCAAATTTGCTAATATGAGCAGAGTTATAAACTTCAAAATTTAGATGTTTACAAATACCTAGAAAAACACAACTGACACAAGAAGAAATCAAAAATCTGCATAGTTCTATAACTATTAAATGAATTAAATCTATAATTTAAAAATTCACCACAAAGTAAACTCTAGGCCCAGATTGTTTTCACTGAGAAGTTCTATGAAATGTTTAGAGTAAATAATGCAAATCTTATGCAAACTTTAATAGAGAATAGAATAAAGAAGGAACACTCAAAAACTCATTTTATGAGGTTAGTATACCAGATCCTGACAAAACCAATTACGTTCATGAATTTGAATGCAAAATTTTGAAGCAAAATATCAAAATTGATCCCAGTGGTAAATAAAAACAAAAACAAAAAGAATAACAGTTAATGACCAAGCTGGGTTTATTCCAGGAATGCAATGTGGATCTACTACTCAAAAATCAACGAATGGGCTTCCCTTGTGGCGCGGTGGTTGGGGGTCCGCCTGCCGATGCGGGGGATGCAGGTTCGTGCCCCGGTCCGGGAGGATCCCGCGTGCCGCGGAGCGGCTGGGCCTGTGGGCTGTGGCCGCTGGGCCTGCTCGTCCAGAGCCTGTACTCCATGGCGGGGGAGGCCACAGCGGTGAGAGGCCTGCATACAGCAAAAAAAAAAAAAAAAAAAAAAAAATCATTGAATGATACTATAGTATCTGCTCAATAGATGCAGAAAGTTTTATAAAATTTATCATCTATTTGTGATTTTAAAAACTTTTAGCAAACTAAGAACAGAAGGGAACTCCCTCAATATGATAATGGATATATTTCTTTAAAAAATTACAGCAATACCAAACTACATGAAATACTTAATGAAATTTTGAAAAAAAAGTTTTAAGGACAGGAACAAGAATACCAGCTGTCACTTCAATTCAACATTGTAATGAAGATCCTGTGAGATAAGAATAAGGCAAGAAAAAGAAACAAAATACATAAGACTTGGGAAAGAAGAAATAAAAAGGGCATTATTCAGAGATTAATGGTTTGTAGAAATCCAGAAGAATCTACAGAAAATAATTACAAT
Source organism: Hyperoodon ampullatus (assembly GCF_949752795.1). Taxonomy (NCBI): domain Eukaryota; kingdom Metazoa; phylum Chordata; class Mammalia; order Artiodactyla; family Ziphiidae; genus Hyperoodon; species Hyperoodon ampullatus. The sequence goes on from NC_136927.1 coordinate 3,585,476, forward strand.
TAGTAAATGAGTTTAACGAGATTGCTGGAAACAAGGCCAATACCTAAAAGTCTATTCACCCATACCAGCAACAAAAAGAAAATAAAGCCTGTAAAAAGATAACATTTTAATAACACAAAAAATTCAAATACCTAGAAATGCATCTTACAAATGTTATACAGTTTATCTCTAAAGAAAACTGAAAAGCATTACTGAGAAACAGTAAAGAAAACCTAAATACTATGTTCATGGAGTGGAAAATTCCGTATTGTACAGCTGTTACAATCGCCTACAATCGCCTTTGTTCAATACAAAGATGTTAGTGGAATCTACAGATTCAAATTCCAATCAAAATTATAATTTTTGTAGAAATTAACAATGTTTTAAAATTTATGTGGAAATGCAGAGGGCCAATATTAGCCAAGACAGCCTTTGGGGAAAAAAACAAAAAATAAGAGGAAATCCCCTGGGGGAGGTGAGTCCAACAATTCTCATGACTGTGGTGTGTCCTAACTCTCCAGCTGGTTGACTTATGTGCTGGAGAATCTGAAGAACTAGGTCATCTGGACCTCTGGGCTTCAGCACTGGTTCCTGGACACCCCTCTCTGAGCCCAGGCACCTTGAAGGGTCACCTGGGGGCGCTCAGATCCACAGACCCAGCTGAGCTCCAGCTGTGTGAGTGCGCCATCTTGGATGTCCATCCTGGTCCATCCTGGAGATGATGCAGCCCCAGCACCATATGACGGCAACCACGTGAAAGGCTCCAGGGAATACTGCCCATCCCAACCTTTCCCCAATTCCTGACCCACAGAATCACCAGAAAAATAAAATGGTGGTTGTAAGCTGCTAAGTTAGGGGTTAATTTGTTAACTAACAACAGATAACTGGAACAGCCACCCAAAGGAAACATGCATTCTGTGTGGACCTAGAGAACAGGCTTAGAGAGGATAGAGTTGGCTTACAATAGCACCAGCTCTCGCCTTTTTCCCCTCGTCTCTCTCCAAGCTACAGGTAGCTTGTTGTGAGAAGCAGGACAGGGAACACATGAGACCAATCGGGTCTCCACGTCAGGCTCCCAGCCTGAAGCAGGTCCAAACCAGAATGGAGATTTAATGCTAAAACAGGCTTGGAGTTTTGATGAATATCTCAAGTCGGATATGTTGATCTGAGATTGCTTTTGCTTCTTAAACTGACCTGGGAATGTCTGTCATGTGAGAATGAACCAAAAACTCATGGGCTAGCCACATTTTTACTGGGAGACAGAGGAAAGTTACCAAAACAGCAAAAATTTTAAAAGGTATGTTTTGATTTTTGTCTGGAATCAGGTTTTATTCAACACACTGGGTAAAGATTTTTAAAAAATTTTTCCAGTACTACTGACATATAATTGACATATAACATTATGTAAGTTTAAGGTGTTGTACAATGTGATTTTTTTTAATTTATTTATTTTTGACTGCGTTGGCTCTTCATTGCTGCACGCGGGCTTTCTCTAGTTGCAGCGAGCGCGGGCTACTCTTTGTGGTGGTGCGTGGGCTTCTCATTGCAGCGGCTTCTCTTGTTGCAGAACACGGGCTCTAGGTGCACGGGCTTCAGTAGTTGTGGTGCATGGGCTCAGTAGTTGTGGCTCGTGGGCTCTAGAGCGCAGGCTCAGTAGTTGTGGCACACAGTCTTCATTGCTCCGCAGCATGTGGGATCTTCCTGGACAAGGGCTCAAACCCGTGTCCCCTGCATTGGCAGGCAGATTCTTAACCACTGAGCCACCAGGGAAGCCCTACAATGTGATGTGTTATAGAAGTATATATTGTGAAATGATTTCCACAATAGAGTTAGTTAACACATTCATCAGTTGCATAATTATGATTTTATTTTGGGGTGAGAACACTTAAGATCGACTCTCTTAGTAACTTTCAAGTGTGTGATATAGTTTTTTAACTACAGTCACCATGCTGAATACTAGATTCCCCAGAACTTACCCATCTTAGAATTGGAAGTTTGTACCCTTTGACCAGCATATCCCTGCTTCTCCCACCCCCAGCCCCTGACAACCACCATTCTACTTTGTTTCTATGAATTTGGCGCTTTTTTTAAAATTTCACGTATAAGTGAGATCATACAATATTTGTCTTTCTCTGTCTGATTTATTTCACTTAGCATAATGCCTTCCAAGTCCATCCATGTTTCTGCAAACAGCAAAATTTCATTTTTTATGGCTGAGTAATACTCCGTGTGTGTGTGTGTGTGTGTGTGTGTGTGTGTGTGTACACATCTTTTTTATCCATTTATCCATTGATGGACACTTGTTTCTATGTCTTGGCTATTGTGAATAATGCTGCAGTGAACGTGAGGGTAGAGATATCTCTTTGAGACAGTGATTTCATTTCCTTCAGATAAATACCCAGAAGTAGGATTGCCGGATCATGTGGTAGTTCTACTGTTATTTTTTTGAGGAACTGCCATACTTCTTCCCATAGTGGCTGCACCAGTTTACATTCTCACCACAGGGCTTTAGGGTTCTCTTTTCTCCACATCCTTGTAGACACTTGTTATCTCTTGTCTTTTGAAGCCATTCTAACAGGTGTGAGGTGGTACCTCACTGTGGTTTTGATTTGTATTTCACTGATAATTAGTGATGTTGAGCACCTTTTCATGTACCTGTTGGACATTTGTATGTCTTCTTTGGAGAAATGTCTATTCAGGTCCTTCATCCATTTTTTAAATCAGATTATTTGGGTTTTTTGCTATTGAGTTGTTTTGAGTTCTTTATATTTTTTTGCATATTAACCTCTAAACAGATAGATGGTTTGCAAATATTTTCTCCCATTCCACAGGTTGCCTCTTCATTTTGTTGATTGTTTCTTTTGCCATGCAGAAGCTTTTTAGTTTGATGTAGGCCCCACTTGCTTATTTTTCCTTTCGTTGCTTATGCTTCTGGTGTCATATCCAAAAAAAATCATTGCCAAAGCCAATGTCAAGGACTATTTTCTCTGTTTTCCTCTAGGAGTTTTACAGTTTCAGGTCTTATATTTAAGTCTTTGATTCATTTTCAGTTAATTTTTGTGAGTGGTGTAAGATAGGGGTCCAGTTTCATTCTTTTGCATGTGAATATCCAGGTTTCCCAACACTGTTTATTGAAAGTACTTTCTTTTCCCCATTGAGTATTCTTGTCTCCCTTGTCAAATATTAGTTGACCATATATGTGTGGGTTTATTTCTGAGCTCTTGATTCTGCTCCATAGTCTACGTGGCTGTTTTTATGCCAGTACCGTACTGTTTGACCTACTACAGATTTGTAGTATAGTTTTAAATCAGGAAGTGTGAGGCCTCCACCTTTGTTCTTCTTTCTCAAGATTTTTTTGGCTGTTCAGGATCTTTCATGCTTCTATATGAATTTCAGGATTTTTTTTTCTATTTCTGGAGCCCAGTTACAGGGCCCTTTCAGAATCTAGTCTGACTTAGTTTGGAGGACTCAACCTCCACGGGCTCCTGGACCGCAGCCAAGAGGGGCTGGGGCCAGTTCACGGGCCACTTCAGGGCCCACAGCCAGGACCAAGGTCTGTACACCTAACACCCAACCTGTGGGTGGGCCTGGTTCCTCCCTTGGCATGTGGTGCTGATGACAGGACCAAGCCAAACAGGGCTGTAGCCGAGTTCTCAGGGGATACAGAGCTGTCTCTGGGTCTGTAGCTGGGACCGTGGTCAGCACATCTGCTGCCGGGGTGCGAGCCTGCCTTCTCAAAATCCTCTCCTTCATCAGGGACTGCATTGAGCTTTTACAATGTCATACCTGGATCCCAAAGCTCCTACAAGAGCATTTCTGTAGGTGGATGGACCCCAAACTATTGTTGAGGTGGGAGGATACACGTGAGGAACGTCTTATTCAGCATCTTGCTGACGGCACCGTGGGATTTTCATTTCATAGATTGGTTCTAGATCCCCTCATCATGCTGGATCTTTTTATCTGATTATGCTTCACATTTGTCTGGGATGTTTTGTTTGTTTGTTTGTTTGCGGTATGCAGGCCTCTCACTGCTGTGGCCTCTCCCGTTGCGGAGCACAGGCTCCGGACGCGCAGGCTCAGTGGCCATGGCTTACGGGCCCAGCCGCTCCGCGGCATGTGGGATCTTCCCGGACCAGGGCACGAACCCGCGTCCCCTGCATCGGCAGGCGGACTCTCAACCACTGTGCCACCAGGGAAGCCCTGTCTGGGATGTTTTCATCGTAAAACAGAACACATGTAGGCTTACACTTAGAATCGCAGTTTTTCAAAGTCTCCCTGTCTTGATACTGTTACCCACCTGTGGACTTTCCTGCCCGGCTTTGTGGAGGGATTTAATTCACCAGAAGGTGGGGAGGATGACCATATTCCTGGGGTGATGGTTTTACAGGCCCCGGGAGGGACACAGACACACCCCAAAATCAAACATTCTCCAAATCCATTCAGTGTCGCTCACGAATTCCCAAAAGAGAGTATTGGTGCATTTGATTCCTGCCATCCTCACACCGGGTTACTCGGTCACATCAGAGCTGCAGTTCACATCCCTAGAGCGAGTCAGGCAGGTGGGGAGAGGACCCTTGTTAGCAGGTAGAAAGGTATTCCCAGAGTAGCCAAGTCTTTGAACTTTTCCCCAAAAGTCAGAAACCTGAATTCTTGTTCCTCCTGATTTCTGTACGTTGCCCACAAAATAAAAATAATTCTTAAACCTTCTATGAGCCAAGCAAAAGTAATATATGCACCTGATTCAGAACAGACGTGCAACCCCTGATTTAAGGAGAGGGCTAATCAGTGGTGAATCACAAGGGTGATGAAATTTCCAGGGCCAGGACTTTGGATCCAGCAGAGACAGGGAGGAGAGGGCCCGGGCAGATGAGAGGCACAGCCGTCTCTTTGCTGTGGAAACCCCACGGGAGAAGGGTTAGTTGTTTTTTGGGGTTTTTTTTTCCTGTATTAAGAGATCAATGGGAGATTAATAATAATCCTGTACATTGATGGAGCACTTTCAGACTTGAGTGCTTTCTCATCTCTAATCGCATCTGATCCTTATAACAGCCCATGAGCTTGTCAAGAACATCCAACACTCTAACCCGATGAGAGGGAGATAAGGACACACACCATTGCACTCACGGAAAGAAAGAGGAGAGACAGAAAGGGAACAGGAGGACCCAGATTTCAGTGGAAACTTCAGAAATAAGTTCATTTTTCCCAGCTTTCATCTGCTCCCTCTTACCCTCCCTTTGTTGTCCTGGTCCGTGGTTGCAGTAGACCAGGGGGTGGGAGTGGGAGGCGAGGGTCCATACAGTGAGGCGCACGGCAGGCGCAGCGGTCAGGACGCTGGCCAGGGCAAGAGAACACATCTGGTGAGATCTGTAACGAAAATACCACCTGGTAGTTCAGGATCCGGAGATGATCCTCACTGACTTGTTGATAGCCAAAGAATCAAACCTTGACAGACGTCAGTCAAGTCCATACTCATTAAAAAAAAAGGGGGGGGGCTTCCCTGGTGGCGCAGTGGTTGAGAGTCCGCCTGCCGATGCAGGGGACACGGGTTCGTGCCCCGGTCCGGGAAGATCCCACATGCCGCGGAGCGGCTGGGCCCGTGAGCCATGGCCGCTGAGCCTGTGCGTCCGGAGCCTGTGCTCCGCAACGGGAGAGGCCACAACAGTGAGAGGCCCGCATACCGCAAGAAAAAAAAAATTCATTACCTGGAGCCAATGTTTATACTCTGGTGGCTCAGAGGTAAATGAGTCTCCTGAAAAAGTGGGGTGAATCTACCCATTAGGATGGCGACTGTCCCCCAAAAAGAAGAAAATAGCATAAGTGTTGGCCAGGATGGGGGGAAGTTGGAAACGTTGTGTGCTGTGGATCAGGGTGTAAAATGGTGCAGCTGGGCTTTCCTAGTGGTGCAGTGGTTAAGAATCTGCCTGCCAATGCAGGGGACACGGGTTCAAGCCCTGGTCTGGGAAGATCCCACATGCTGCCGAGCAGCTAAGCCCGTGAGCCACAACTACTGAGCCTGTGCTCTAGAACCCTCAAGCCACAACTACTGAGCCCATGTGCCATAACTACTGAAGCCCACGTGCCTAGAGCCTGTATTCTACAAGAGAAGCCACTGCAATGAGAAGCCCACGTACCGCAACAGAGTAGCCCCCGCTCACTGCAACTAGAGAAAGCCTACACACAGCAATGAAGACCCAACGCAGCCAAAACTAAATAAATAAATTTATTTAAAAAATAAAATTAAATGGTGCAGCTGCTATGGAAAACAGTATGGTGGTTCCTCAAAGTATTAAAAATAGAATTACCATAGGATCCAGCCATTCCATTTCTGGGTCTACACCCCGCAAAAATTGAAATCAGGGTCTCAAAGGGATGTTTGTACACCCATGTTCATAACAGCATTATTCCCAGTAGCCAAAAGGTAAAAGGAAGAAATTCAGTGTTCACTGACAGACGCATAGATACGAAAATATAGCATATACATACGATAAAATAATAGCCTTGAAAGGGAAGGAAATTCTAATGAAACCGTGGGTTAGATCCATTTCACCCGCTTCCACTAATCAAGGTCGGTTTAAGACTTGCACATCCTCCAGGCATCACGGAGCCTAAACCGTACGGTGTTTGCCCGAGTTATTTTCCAGGAACTTGGAGTCAGCTGTGTCTAGTTTGAGCTGAGCTGGTCGTGACTGGATAAGACCACCGACCCTCCAACTGGGCATGCGCGAGTGTCGTCGGGTGACCTTGTAACATCGGAGGGCTGAAAACTCCACCCTCGGACCGTGCTGAGGCCCGGGAATCAGCTCCGCCTGCGCAGACCCACACTTCTCCCCATCAGCTCTCCCCACGCCCCCGACCGCCCTGCCTCTGTATTCTACTCCGTCAGTATATCCCCTACACACCCCAGCCCCTTGCCCTGGGAGAGGCGGGTTTGAGATTTGTTTTCCGTCTCTTCGATTGGCTGCCTTGCGAATAACCCTTCTCGATGCTGCAAACCTCGGTGTCTGGCGGTTTGACCTGCTGCAAGCGGGCAGAACAAAGCTGGTTCAGTAACACCTGCTACGACATGGATGAACCTGAGGGCGGCTCTGCTAAGTGAGCTGTCAGTCATGAGAAGACAAGTGCTGTGTGATTCTGTGATAGAGCAGAATCTTCTAGAGAAGAATGGTGGTGATGGCTGCACGATAATGTGAATGCACGTAACACGGCTGACCCTTACTCTTAAAAATGGTCAAGATGTATGTGTATTTTACCACAATTGTAAACTTTTAAGTGGGGCAAAGTCACAGAACTAATGCGATCCCTCTGGCCTCCGCTTCCCTCTGCTCCCATGTTAGGCTTCAGTTTGACCCTAATTCCTAACCCGCTGGCGATCCTCTGCTGGTCTACACCTGGGTAGGTTTGCCAATTCTGTTTCCTCTCCCTGGAATTCTCTTTCCTGCTCTTATCCTGTTGTTTGACCGATTCCACCTCAAATGTCAGCCTCCTGAAGCCTTTCCCCATCCGACCACCCACAGCCTGTTCCAAGGGTTACTGGTCTCTTTCTGGGCCTCCTCTTTGTCGTGTCTGTATTCCTGTAGCTGTCCTTTCACATAATATTTTGGCTATGCGTTTGCTTGTCTACATTGTCTCCCCAGTAGACGTGGGCTGTGTTGGGGAGGGCACCTGACGGCATGAGGGTAACTGGGCATTTTCTCAGCCATTCAGGGCTGAGAGCAAAGACCCAAATATTTGCAGATAGAATGTAATTTAAATGGGATTATAATGGCCATAAACACACACACTCTGTGACTTTGTGGTGACTCTCCTACATATCTATGTTATAAGCAGAGCAGAAGGTCCTAGGCTGGTATCACTGCAATTTTGGGCATCCCTAGGGGCCATCAGGGTCTCAGGTGGGTCCATGGAGAGACGAAACCCATGGGAGATGAATGGGTTCCTGGCCTGGCCCAGGTTTAAGATTCCTAGTAAACTGTGTCCAGTGGGGCAGGGACCCGTTCTTAAAGAAGAGTTCCTGGTAGATACATGAGGCCTGGGAAACTGGGATGGGGGATGGGGCGGGAGGGGGAGAATAATTAAAATACTTGCAAAGGACATCCCTGGACACCTTTGTGCACCTCACCTGACCCAACCCTTAAAGATACTTAGGCCAGGGCTTCCCTGGTGGCACAGTGGTTGAGAGTCTGCCTGCCGATGCAGGGGACACAGGTTTGTGACCCGGTCCAGGAAGATCCCACATGCTGCGGAGCGGCTGGGCCCGTGAGCCATGGCCGCTGAGCCTGCACGTCCGGAGCCTGTGCTCCGCAACAGGAGAGGCCACAACAGTGAGAGGCCCATGTACCACACACAAAAAAAAAAGATACTTAGGCCAGATTCCCAAGAAAAAGAGATTCTATAGGAAGCAGCCAAAGAAATCCATTTTTTTAAGTGATATCCCCAGGAATATTTAAGAACCTATTGAAAGGATAGAAATATAGATAGAAGGAGGAAATGAATTCAGAAATAGACCCACAGGACTTCCCTGGCAGTCCAGTGGTTAAGACTCCGCACTTCCACTGCAGGGGGTGCAGGTTCAATTCTGCATGCTATGGGTTGTGGCCAAAGAAAAAAATAAAGAAAAAAATAGACCCACATATGCACAGTTCATTGATTCATTACAAAGGTTCCAAGGCAACCCAAAGGGAAAGAGAATGCCTTTTCCATAAATAGTGTTGGAACAATTGAATATCCATACAGGGAAGAAAAAGAAGTTAATCCTTGACTCACACTGTATATAAACATTAACCCAAAATGGATCAGAGACCTAAGTGTAAGAGCTAAATCTATGAAACATCTAGAAGAAAAACATTAAAGAAAATTTATGTGACTTTGGATTAAGCAAAACTTTCTTAGATATGACAACAAAAAGCATAATCTTTAAAAAAAAGTGATAAATTATACTTCATCAAAGTTAAAAACATTTGCTCTTCCAAAGACACCATTAAGAAAGCAAAAAGACAAGCCACAGACAGAGAAGATATTTGCAAATCATGTATCTGATTAACTTGTAACATCTTATAACAGAATATTTAAGGACCTTCTATAACCCAACTGAAAATGAGTAAAAGAGTTGAATAGACATTTTGCCCAAAAGTTATACAAATAGAATGTACTAATGTATTTAAATACCTGTTTGCATACCCTCTCAATAAAGAAACCATTGAAGTTCACAGATGTTTTTTAAATTTGCTTTTACAGGAGCACCTCTTGCCTGGTGCCCCCTTCAGTCTGGAGCAGCTAAGACCATGTTAAATTCCACGACAGCAACAGTTGCCTCAACTCTCCTGTGTAAGACTTACAGCCACAAATGGTAAGAATCGCATCAATCTGGTAACCCAGGGACCAGGTTGAATTGAATTGAGTTGAGTTGAATTCTGTGAGTTGAATTCAGGGTAGGAAGGTGGACCTCAGGGGTGCTGTAAGCAGGGGTGTGCCTGTAAATGCTCTCCAGGGGACAATCCTGCTCTCCAGGAGACAATCCTGATTTGTCGTGTTTGCCACTTTCCATGGTGTAAATACTCCCATCCTGGCTAATTTCAAGCTAATGTCATGATGTCACCGAACCCAGAGTTGGGAAGAGATGCATGCGATCAGCTCTTCTGAGCAGCCCAAACCAATTCCAGCACGTGCCTGGCAATGAGATGCCACTTCACACAACTAATTGGCAAATCAACAAGCCTGACAATACTGAGTGTTTAATATAAAGATGAATTAAATGGTGGTGGGAGTGAAAATTGGTACATCCGCTTTGGTGAGCAAGGTGTCTTTATCTGGTGATGCTTGTAGTCTACAGTCCAAAAATGTTTGCAGTTTTCTACCAGATGTGTACACAGGGCTTCTTGCAGCATTGTTGGAAAGAGCAAAAAAGTGGAAACAACCTAAATGTTCATCAGTAGGAAAATGTATAAATAAATCATGGAATGGTCATTCAGTAGAAGAATGGCCTACAGCATTTAAAATTAATAAGCTAATATATGTATCAAGACAGCTATATCTTGGAAAACATGTTGAATAAAAAATCAAGCTTTAGGATGTTATGTGATGCATAACATAGAACTTCTTTAGAAGTTCTAAATGCATAAAATGCTACCCTGCAATATGGTATAGAGATATATATTCATTGAAACGTGATAAAATCATTTTAAATAGACTAGACAAATACATACCAAATTTATGATAATATTGCCTCTGGGGAGAGAAAAAGGAGATTGAAGCTGGGGATGGATACAAGGGGTACTTCATATTTATTATATTATTCTAGCTTCTTTAAATGTTAAAAAATAGTGATTTGAAATAAAAATGACAACATATTAATGGTTTAAATTCTGGATTCTGAGAAATAGGGCCTAGTGCTGTTTACCTTTTTCTTTGTTTTCTTTTTTTGTGGTACGTGGGCCTCTCACTGTTGTGGCCTCTCCCGTTGCGGAGCACAGGCTCCGGACGTGCAGGCTCAGCGGCCATGGCTCACGGGCCCAGCCACTCCGCAGCATGTGGCATCCTCCTGGACCGGGGCACGAACCCGTGTCCCCTGCATCGGCAGGCGGACTCTCAACCACTGCGCCACCACGGAAGCCCCTCTTTGTTTTTTTGATATTTCAAAAACTCCTTCGAAACATCAAGCCACAGTCTTTTATGACATGGGATTGTTAATTCTATCCCTGTTCACTGGCAAATCCCACAAACCAAAATACTCAGGTGGAGAAGTGCCATTAGCACATGACCATGTGGGTCCTTTCCTCTCAAGTGGATGGGACCAGAGGGGAACTGTTTATGTCCCCTTCACCAGGAAGCCCCTCTTGACTTCCTCCTCTGAGCTTGTGGTGGCATTTCATGAATGTACCTCTAGTGACATTGGTCACTAATTGTACAATAATTAACATTTCCATCTCTCTCTCTCTCATTAAACGTGAGATCCTCCTGGGTGGGAACCACAGTGTATTCATTTCTACATTCCTGGGGTCTTGCATGTGCCCCAGCAGGAGATGTGATTTTGAATGAAATCGGGAATGAAGGAATTGTCTCCTTTTGCAAGACCACCTTCTAAATTTAGTAAGACAGTGCTATGGTCTGAATGTTTGTGTCCCCCAAAAATGTGTATATTGAGATCCTCCCCCACAAAGGGAGCAAGGTGGAAGCATCAGTGTCTCTTCTGACCCAGCCCCAGTGGTCACAGAACACCATGTCCACAGGATCCCTGTGGCTTCACAGCTCAGCCCTAACCGTGTGGGAGGAGACCACACAAGGATGTGAATGTGTCACCAAGTCCAAGCTTGTACTGCTCGCCACATGACAGGCCAGTAAATCAAGAGACAAACTGTTAGGGTGAGGAATAGTGACTTTATCTGGAAAGCCAGCAGACCGAGAAGATGGTAGACTCATGTCCCAAAGAGCCATCTTGCCCAAGGTAGGATTCAGGCTCCTTTTATACTAAAAGGGGAGAGGGAGTAAAATCCAATACTTCCTGGTTCCCATCACCCTCTGGAGGGGATGTGTTCATTTCTTCCTCCCTGCAGTCATTCACAGGTGGGCCTGGTCAGGAAGTTTCCCGTGAGCTAAACAAAGGTATTTCAGCTTAATGCTCATTACCTGGGAAGCAGGGTTCCCAGAGATGGACCATTATGTATCATTTAAGCGTATAGGCAACATGCCTTTGGTGATTAACCTGGAATAGAATACAAAGCTTCTTCCCTGTTACAAATGCCAGGATGAGAGAGTCACTGGGCTGCTCTTCAAAGCTGGCTGCCACAGCCTACAGCCACGGTGTTGCCCTACTGGAAGGCCTGCTAGGGGTAGAAGGCTTGGGGTGAGGGACCCTAACACATGATAGGTACTCAGTAGAGTCAGCACCCTCTCTTTCCCTTTTGTCCTGACCATGTGACCCTCAAGGGTCATCCCTGCTTAGACCTTGTCACTCCTTCCTCCGAGCTGACCCACTACCCCACTGCTGCCTCCATCAAGTGATAAACATGAAGGTTTATCACTTCCTCCAGTCCCCTCCGTTCTCCTCTCTCTTCTGGGCCCTACACATCTTACTCTCAAGTGAAGGAGGAGTCTTCCAATTGTCTACTGTGGCCTCACAGACCAACCCAGAGCAGTGACCTTTAATTTGCTCATGAATCTGGTGTTGACAGGGCTCAGCTGGGCAGCTCTTGCTTGGGGTCTGCCATGTGGTTGCAGGCAGACTAAAGCTGGGGTCATCCCAAATGTTCTCTTCAGGATTTCCCTGGTGGCGCAGTGGTTAAGAATCCGCCTGCCAATGCAGGGGACACGGGTTCGAGCCCTGGTCCGGGAAGATCCCACATGCTGCAGAGCAACTAAGCCCATGCACCACAACTACTGAGCCTGTGCTCTAGAGCCCGTGAGCCACAACTACCAAGCCTGCGTGCCAGAACTACTGAGCCCGTGTGCCAGAACTACTGAGCCTGTGCTCCAGAGCCCGTGCTCCACAACAAGAGAAGCCACCGCAATGAAAATGCCATGCACCGCAACGAAGAATAGCCCCCGCTCGCCACAACTAGAGAAAGCCCGCCTGCAGCAACGAAGACCCAACACAGCTAGAAAGAAAGAAAGAAAGAAAAGAAGGAAGGAAGGAAGGAAAGAAAGAAAAAGAAAGAAAGAAATGTTCTCTTCATATGTCTGGGTTGGAAAGACTCAAACAGCTAGGGGCTGGGGTACCTGGGGTTCCTGAGACATTTCTATCTTTCTAGATAGATCCACAGATAATGAAAATAGATAGGTAGATGCAGATAGATGATAGATAAATAGGTAGATAGAATGAAGATAGATATAGATGAATGAATGATAGGTATAGATGAATGATAAGTAAATGATAGATAGATAGACAGGTGATAGACGTAAATGGAGAGATCAAGACAGACACAGTGGTATGTTGTAAATATATCATCCCTGTTCTCTAGAACCAATTGTTAAATATTCAGGAATTTTGTGAGCTGGTTGCCAAACCACTGGTAGCTTGAAATTGATAGTGATGAGAGTATTTATGTCACAGAAATAAGCTATACATCAGATCTTTTTTTTTTTTTTTTGAGAGCAAGCTTGTCTACTTCACTGGATGTGGATAGATAAAGAAACGTTTTTATTCTCAGTTCTGTTTAAACATACCCAGTTTCCCAGCTTTGTCCACTGAGCAAGATGCAAAGGTGAAGGGAAGTAAAACCTTCTCCCACTGGCGTTTAGGGAACAGGCACCACATCACACCTCTCCCCTGAGCTCACCAGACCTGCAGCAGCTCCAAAAGGGAGCAGCCCCTGCAATCAGCTGAGGTCACTCTACAAAATCATCAAGGCCATCAGCCCCCCGGAAACACTCCGGGTTAGAAATATCCCACATCTGTTCAAAGTCAGAGGAACAGCATCGATAAAGCAATAATTGTTTATACTTCTATTGAAAAGCCTTCGCTTAAAATTGAAAGAAGCAAACTCCACACTTGCAGAGAAAGTTACAAAAGCTGAGCAGAAATGGTTTCCCCTTCTGTTTACCTAAACCCCCAAGGCCCTCTTTAGAAAGGACATCTTAAATCCAAAATTTAAATGAAGGACTTTTCCTTTTTTTAAAAAATTTTATTAGAGTATATTTGATTTACACTGTTGTGTTAGTTTTAGGTGTACAGCAAAGTGATTCAGTTATACATACATATATATTCATTCTTTTTCAGATTCTTTACCCATACAGGTTATTAGAGAATATTGAGTAGTGTTCCCTGTGTTATACAGTAGATCCTTGTTGGTTATCTGTTTTATATATAGTAGTGTGTGTATGTTAACCCCAAACTTCTAATTTATCCCTCTTCCCAACATTTCCCCTTTGGTAACCATAAGTTTGTTTTCAAACTCTGTGAGTCTCTTTCTGTTTTGTAAATACATTCATTTGTATCATTCTTTAAAATTAGATTCCACATATGAATGATATCATGGTATTTGTCTTTCTTTGTCTGACTTCCTTCACTTAGTATGATAATCTCTAGGTCCATCCATATTGCTGCAAATGTCATTATTTCATTCGTTTATCTCGTTCGTTTTTATGGCTGAGTAATTTTCCATTGTATATATATATACACCACATCTTCTTTGTCCATTCCTCTGTTGATGGACATTTAGGTTGCTTCCATGTCTTGGCTATTGTGAATAGTGCTGCTATGAACATAGGGGTGTATGTATCTTTTTGAATTATAATTTTGTCTGGATATATGCCCAGGAGTAGGATTGCTAGATCATATGGTAGCTCTATTTTTAGGGGGTTTTATTTTGTCTTTTTTAAACTCTTTACTTTTTTGTTTTTTTAAATTATTTTTGGCTGCGTTGGGTCTTCCTGGCTGCGCGTGGGCTTTCTCTAGTTCCAGTGAGCGGGGGCTACTCTTAGTTGCAGTGTGCAGGCTTCTCATTGTGGTGGCTTTTGTTGCAGAGCATGGGCTGTAGGCGCGCGGGCTTCAGTAGTTGGCAGCACGCGGGCTCAGTAGTTGTGGCTCACGGGCTCTAGAGTGCAGGCTCAGTAGTTGTGGTGCACGGGCTTAGTTCCTCCACAGCATGTGGGATCTTCCTGTACCAGGGCTCGAACCCATGTCCCCTGCATTGGCAGGCGGATTCTTAACTACTGCGCCACCAGGGAGTCCCTATATTTAGTTTTTTAAGGAACCTCCGTACTGTTCTGCATAATGGTTGTACCAATTTACATTCCCACCAACAGGGAGGGTTCCCTTTTCTCCACACCCTCTCCAGCATTTATTGTTTGTAGACTTTTGGATGATGTGAGATGATACCTCATTGTAGTTTTGATTTGCATTTCTCTAATAATTAATGATGTTGAGCATCTTTTCATGTGCTTTTTGGCCGCCTCTATGTCTTCTTTGGAGAAATGTCTATTTAGATCTTCTGCCCATTTTTTGATTGGGTTGATTGGTTTTTTGACCTAGAGCTGCATGAGCTATTTGTACATTTTGGAGTTTAATCCCTTGTTGGTCACTTTGTTTGCAAATATTTTCTCCCATTCTGTGGGTTGTCTTTTCATTTTGTTTATGGTTTCCTTTGCTGTGCAAAAGCTTTTAAGTTTCATTAGGTCTCATTTGTTTATTTTTGTTTTTATTTCCATTTCTCTAGGAGGTGGGTCAAGAAGGATCTTGCTGTGATTTATGTCATAGAGTGTTCTGCCTGTGTTTTCCTCTAAGAGTTTGATAGTGTCCGGCCTTACATTTAGGTCTTTGATCTATATTGAGTTTACTTTTGTGTATGGTGTTAGAGAATGTTCTAATTTCATTCTTTTACATATAGCTGTCCAGTTTTCCCAGCACCACTTATTGAAGAGTCTGTCTTTTCTCCGTTGTATATTCTTGCTTCTTTTGTCATAGATTAATTGACCATAGGTGCACGGGTTTATTTCTGGGCTTTCTGTCCTGTTCCATTGATCTATATGTCTGTTTTTGCACCATTACCATACTGCTGTGATTACTGTAGAAGGACTTTTGCTTTTAATTAGAAATGAATCATGTGGGAAGAGGGTAATGGCAGGCATTTCTGAGCACATATTAGAATGTTCTGGAATAATGCATTTTATGCAGTTAAGGGTGCCCTAAGGAAGGAAAATGGAGAAAAGGAGAATAGTGAGACACTGGACAGACAGTGATGCCAGGGGTCCCTGGGCCTCAAAGTCTGGAGAAAAGTGATGACCTGCAGCTCTCCAGACCTGATGCAGGCTGTGGATCCGGATACCTGCTGATATCTGGGATCCCTGGTAGAACAAGCCTCCAAAGCTTTATGATAGATGGCTTCATCTCGAGAAGCTCTGGACTGAGATTGTCCTCCACACCACAAAGGGGGGCCACATCATAACAAGTCTGTGCAATGGAAGCTTCCAGAATACTGACCCCCCCCACATGTTCCCATACATTTTTAAAAATTTATTTTATTGACCTATAGTTGATTTACACTGTTGTGTTAATTTCTGATGTACAGCAAAGTGATTCAGTTATACATATATATATTATTTTTCATAGTCTTTTCCATTATGGCTTATCACAGGACATTGGATATAGTTCCCTGTGCTGTACAGTAGGACCTTGTTGTTTATCCATCCTGTGTATTATAGTTTTGCATCTACTAACGCCAATTTCCCAGTCCATCCCTCCCCCCCCGCTTGACAACCACAAGTCTGTTCTCTATGTCTGAGTCTGTTTCTGTTTCATAGATAAGTTCATTTGTGCCATATTTTATTTTATTTTATTTTATTTTATTTTTTTTGCGGTACGCGGGCCTCTCACTGCTGTGGCCTCTCTCATTGCGGAGCACAGGCTCTGGACGCGCAGGCTCAGCGGCCGTGGCTCACGGGCCCAGCCGCTCCGCGGCATGTGGGATCTTCCCGGACCGGGACACGAACCCGTGTCCCCTACATCGGCAGGCGGACTCTCAACCACTGCGCCACCAGGGAAGCCCTGTGCCATATTTTAGATTCCATATATAAGTGATATCATAGGGTATTTGTCTTTCTCCTTCTGACTTACTTCACTTAGTATGATAATCTCTACGTCCATTTTTCTATACTTTTTAAAACATTTTTTGTCAAAAATCCCAAAAACTCTGCAAAGAGAAAGAAAATAAAATTTGACTAATCTAAACATCCTGAACCCTACCTCTACTAGGGGCAAAAATGACTTGACTCCCGTGAGATCAGGCTTACTATTTTTCCCTGGCAGTTGGAGGGAAGCTCTTATTCAGAGATGTCTTAGAGGAAAGGAGAGAAAATAGAGGAGATGTTTGAAACAGAATTTAAAATCACTCTTGAATTTTCTTTGAGTATTGTAGATACCGAACACTCACCCTTGGCAATGAATACTAAGTAGCTCCTTGTCTTTCTGGAGGGCTTTTGCTTGTGCTCGTGTTATCTCTAAAATCTCATAACCTTCTGAGTTAATCCTCCATGGACAGGTGAGGGGAAATTAGAGTGGCCCGCACACACTTTGATCTCCTAGTTAAGCAGCCTTTTCATTTATCTCATGAGCCCTCTCTTGAATTCTAGCAGAATTAGGAAGTTAAAGTACCAGTGACCTCTTTTGGTCTAGCAAATGTAAAGAAGTCTAAGGGTTATGTGGTGAGTGAGAAAGTGAGGGAGTGACAGAGTGGACTTCCCTTCTAATTTTCTAGCTCAACACCGAAAAGGTGGGGAGATGCCACAGCTCAGCAAAGGACAGTGCAGATGAAAACACTTACCCTGAGTTTTCACTCTTGTAACTTAAAAAACAAAAGACCTTGTCGCTGAGTTTCTGCTGTGATATTGGATGCTTTAACTTTATAAAAGAGAGTCCCAGAAATGTGGGTCTTGCTGTGCATCCACTAAGGAGTTCATCTGGAAAAGGTGGAGAGGAAATTATTGCTTCTTCAGAGGGAAAAGAGTTCAGGAAGTTCTTAGGCAGTAGGGAGACAGTGAAGACCTCCGTCAGGAGAATCAGGATCTGAGATACAAGCTCCACATCTGCAGGAAAGGAAATCCGAGGCAGAGAGCAGCCTGCTCGCAAGGTCATCTGGATGCAGCTCATGACCTTCAGCTCAGGGGCCAGGCCCTGGAGGAGACATCGTGAACCACCAAGGCTCAGCCCAAATTCAGTGTCACCCAGTACATTCCGTTCAGTTAAATGTTTAATAATTTTGTCAGATCATCTCCTTTCTAGTGGTCTCGTATAAATGATTCTGCCTTGTTTTTTAAAAAAGGAAAACACAATTTATTTAGTGGTTAAACATCTGAAGTCGATAGACAACCACCACTTTGCCTCAGTTACACTCACTCGTGCTCTGACGTACCCACTAGGTGCCTCCTTTGATGGCACAGATGCAAAACAGAAAGCTCTTGTTCCACCTCTCAAATCCCAAAAGATGTCACAGGTACAAGTGGTGGAGTAGATCGTGGAAAAAACTGCAGGCATTAGCAGTTCTTAAGAGAATCCAAGTGCGGGCAAACTACCCGATGGCGAATCCTCGGGCTGCCTTAGAAACTGAAATTTCCAATCAATCCAGGAGGAAGGAAAAAAAAAGGCTACCCGGAGCTCGTGCTACCAACAGGAAAGCCTGACTCTAGTGTACACAGCTTAAAAAATTATATCCCTATCCAAAATCATCCCTCAGAAAGCTGCAAGATGGGAGGTGAAGCACATGTTAACTAATCTTACCAAGGTAAACATTTCACAGTACATACGTGTGTCACATCATCACATCGTATACCTTAAAGCTACACAATATTATTTGTAAATTATATTTCAGTAAAGCTGGAAAGAAAAAGAAAAAGGTGCCCAGGTCCAGGGTGCTGGTGGAAAACAGACGATGGAACAGAGAGAACTCATCAGATTACAAAAGGAACTACTGAATCCAGAGAAAATGAAAAAATGTCAAGGACAGAAATGGAAGCATAGAAGTGTGCGTGGCTCCAGCGTGAATGATGAGAACTTAGGTCATGATGATGCAGACACCAAATGGGAATCCTTCCTTTCCATGTTTTGGGAAGGCCGGAAGTGGGTGTGAGGCGAAGAGGATGTCAGAAACCTGAACTCTCATCAGGAAACAGTAGGATACGTGTGTCATTTAATAACATGGTTATAAACACCAGAAGAAACTTCTAAATGGGTTGAAAATGGACACTGGAGGGAAAAACTAGAGTGGGGTCAGGTAGAGCAAGGCGCCACGAATTTTGTTGTAAACCATGGAGGACTGTTCCACTTCTTCAAGCATGTACATATATGAATTTGATTTTTTTAAATAAAATTTTAAATCCCCGATCAGGTGTGTCACCTCCTCCCAAACCCCTTTGGGATTAAGCACTCCGTCTCTTGCTCCTAAAGCACTGGGGCCAACCTCCCGCCATATTGAATCAGTCTGCTCATGGGTCTGACGTTTCCCCACCAAACTGGAAGTGTCTCATGCCTGACCCAGAGAGGTGCCCAGGAAGTCTTTGTGGATCCAAACAGAAGCCCGGACAAGAACCCCCTGCTGACCTCCCAGAAGTGTTTGAGGTTCAGATGAAACTCCTGATAGGGGGTGCTGGGAAATCCCCACATGGCGTAAGGCTGAGCGGTGCCTGCGGGCATCCATCAGGTGGTTCATGAACAGCCAGGAGCTGTCCTCACAGAGGGCCTGCAATGTGCTCAGCAGCGTGCTGGGCCCCGAGGGGACACTCACGGTGCCAACATTAGCCTCAAAGCCCCCCCTGCCCTTTGGGTGATCCACCCCAGCAGGGGGACTAATGAGGTTGTTTGGAAACAGCACAGCTGAACGGTTAAGGCCCTAGGTCTGGAGGGCTCTGCCCTTTCTGGCACTCTCACCTTAGGCAAGACTGGTTATGGCAGTCCTCGCATGGAAGAATAGATGTGTGTCATTTTAACCCACCCAGTTTGTGGTGTTTTGTTACGGCAGCCCTGGGACGCCAATACAGTCACTGTCCAGCTCAGCCATATCTTAGGCCTCTGATCTCCTGGGTCATGAAGATCAAAATAATAACAACACGTGCTTCATGAGACTATTGTCAAAATTAAATGAGAAAACACATGACCAACACTTAGCCCAGTGACTCACGATTTACGCTCTCAAAAAAGGTGAGGTTATCTGATATTGTCATCACCATCACCACCACCACCATCATCATCACCACCATCACCATCACCACCATCATCATCACCACCATCACCATCATTTTTGATAACTTCCTTTGGGCCAAGTAGTGATTTGGGGTCCAAGCAGTGGAAGCCAGAGTTACAAGATCCTGTGACACAAAGCAGGACAATGTGCATGGGAAAACCCACCTGCAGCCACTTTTCCGGGTAAAGTTAATGAACTCGTTTGATCATCAGGGACCTGGAGTGGCTTCAAGAAGCAGTCGGCGGGGGGGCTTCCCTGGTGGTGCAGTGGTTGGGAGTCCGCCTGCTGATGCGGGGGACACGGGTTCAAGCCCTGGTCCAGGAGGATCCCACATGCCGCGGAGCGGCTGGGCCCGTGAGCCATGGCCGCTGAGCCTGCGCGTTCAGAGCCTGTGCTCCGCAGCGGGAGAGGCCACAGCAGTGAGAGGCCCGCATACCGCACAAAAAAAAAAAGCAATTGGGGGGCTTCCCAGTTGGCGCAGTGGTTAAGAATCCGCCTGCCAATGCAGGGGACACGGGTTTGAGCCCTGGTCCGGGAAGATCTCACATGCCGCAGAGCAACTAAGCCCATGCGCCACAACTACTGAGCCCGTACTCTAGAGCCCACGGACCACAGTTGAGCCTGTGAGCTGCAACTACTGAAGGCCGCGCGCCTAGAGCCCATGCTCTGCAACAAGAGAAGCCACCGCAGTGAGAAGCCCACGCACCACCACGGAGAGTAACCACCGCTCGCCACAACTAGAGAAAGCCTGTGTGCAGCAACGAAGACCCATCGCAGCCAAAACCTAATTAATTATTTTAAAAAGAAACAATTGGCTGGGAATCCGACACAAGCAGCATTAATAGCACAGCAGAACCTGTATCAACACCAGCATCTGAGTAGGACCTGGGCGGGTGCTTTCCAGCAAGGAAATGGTCAGTTCTCTCACCTCTGCTCAGGGGGTCAACTTGTTCAGTCCCATGGGGGGGCATTCTGTAGCTAAGTCACACAGGAGCATCCTGAGGAGGGGGTACCCAGGTTCCTGTTTGGAGGGGCAGGAGTCTTCTAGGTCAAGATAATCTCTGCCTTGTCCATTATGTTAGTGTCCCTTGCATGACACCCACTGGAAAAATTCCTTTTGTAGTTTAAAACCAGAAAAGATCTTTACTAACAAATGGACCAGCATTCTTCTCTATTAAACAGTGTAACTTAGGCAGCCCTCTTTCCCTCAATGCCCAGACCAACGGGAATCCCAGAGCCCAAGGTAAAATTTAATCACAGTAACTTAGTCCTAGAAAGAGCAGATTTTTTCCTTTTTATGGTTTTGATTTATTTTTCTTTTCCCATCATCTTATTGCATGCGTCTTTCATTCTAAATGATCTTAGTATCTCTTTGGGAATCACCAAGTCTGGTCCATGAAAGCCTTGCAATAAATGGGTTTTGGAGCCAGTTAGTGAAAATTACAAGAAAGAGAAAGTAGTCAAGTCATGCCTTGAAAAACAGTTTTCGGAGCCTTTCCCAAAGGGAAATGGGGAAGGGAAGGAAAAAGAACAATGCTCAGAGCATAATGGCTAGAGGCAGAGAGATGAAGCCCATGTGGGTGTGGAAGATTCAAGAGGAGAACCAACATGAATAAGAGACAATATATGAGAAAAAGGGAGGGAGGGAGCACAAAATTGGAGATGCATTTGTGTAATCCTAAGAAATAACTGAACATTTGTGAGCTCTGAGGGAAATGGGAGCGATTCCCTGGAGATCGGAAAATAATTATAAATATGTATAATATTTTGATGTAACAAATGTATTTTCATACGAAGCATATTTTAGATTTATAATCTGAAAAATGTTCTGCCGAGTCTGAGGTTTAGATAAAGCCTTGTAAAAACAGATGACAGGCTTGCTCAGGGTCACTGCCCTTGAATTTGGAGAGGTGATGCTTGAATTTGACTTTTGATAATGAATTTTGAGAACTTTGATGCAGAGCCTTGGGGCTGAGAGCAGGGATCCGCAGGCTGCATCCTCTATTGCTGTATCTGACGGTAAATTTAAGCCAAAACAGGCAGGACCAGGGGGTGTATAGCTTATCTGGCCTTCTGAATTCCAAATGAAATGCAAGGGGGGCTACATTTCAGTAACAGAATAGAGGCCGTCCCTAGGTAACCAAATTAGGCCTTCCTTAATGAACGGTGTGTCATGAAGAATCAAGAATCAGTCAGCCGCTGAGATACAAACATGAAGATCACCATGACCTAGGAGGAGGTGAGGAAGGGAAGGAACCTCTGGCTTTGTAACGATTTTAGCTTCAGCTAAAGGAAGGAATTGACAAACATCTCTTCGTCAATCATCTGTCCCCCAGACTTCCTCTCACTCCTGGATACATGTCCACCACCATCCCTTTCTTCTACCAGACAGCGTTCCATGGTGCGGATGACAGAAATCCTGGATCTCCCGGTGAGATGCTCATAGTCACCTCCAGGGGCTGAGTGCACGCCTCCTGCACAGGGGGCCCTGACACCTGCTTCCCGGCGCTGGATGCACCCCAACCTCCCCGCCCTTCCACCCAACATAGCCTACCAGCTCCTGGGATCTCCAACCACCTAATTTCCAGCTAATTGTCAGAGGTTTTTCTGCAAAGACGTATGTAAGTGTATAAACAGGACAATCAAGGTGGGGAAGAAGACCCCATTAGCCGACCGAAGTTGTGGGCATAATCCTACGTGGAAGTTTGGCATCTGTGCAGCCCCACGATCCCAGCCTGCACGACCCAGCTGCCAGCCAGACCCTGAAAGAGGACTCTTCAGGTGCTTTCCTTGTTGTAGGCAACGTGAGTGTTACTGTGGGTTGAATTGCATCCCCCATTAACATACGTCCAAGTCCTAAGTCCTAGTACCTGTGAACGTGACCTTATTTGGGAATAGAGTCTTTGCGGATGTGATGAAGTGAAGGATCTTGAGATGAGATCATCCTGGATTGTGGGTGGGTCCCACATCCGAAGACTGGTGTCCTTAGAAGAGAAAGAAGGCATAGGTTTGAGACACAGAGAGATGCAGGGAAGATGGGGGCAGAGATTGGAGTGATGCAGCCACAAGCCAAGGAATACCAGGGGCCTCCAGAAGCTGGAAGAGGCAGGGAAGGATTTTCCCCTAAACCTTCCTGGGGAAGGTGGTCCTGCTGACAGCTTGACTTCCAACTTGTGGCCTCCAGAACTGTGAGAGAATAAATGTCTGTTGCCTTAAGCCACCAGCTTCTGGTAATTTGCTAGGGCAGCCCTAGGGCACTAATACATGTGCCATCCAAGCCTGATGTGGCAAAAAGAAGAAAAGAGGGTTCAAATAAGATTGGCTTCCACTGGGCATCTTCTGAACCTCCTGCTGGAGTGAAGTTGTCAGAGAGCCACAGCTCTTAAGGAAGAGACACGCTTGTCATCTCAGGAAGTGCCAGCTCATTACCAAAGAGGCCCAAGTAGGGAGAACCCACAGGTGAGGTCAGCAGCCCGATTCACACGTCATATTAGCGAAATGGGGGGAGAGAAAGGAAGGCGAGGAAGGGGAAACCCCGGGAGAGCATGAGGCTGTGGGACATTCAAGGAAAGAAGAGTCACACATTCAACCAGCATTTCTCAGCACCTGCTCTTGTCTACCAGCCTTCAGAACTTCCAGGTAGAAAAATCACAGGAAAAAGTCTTTCTCTACAAGAACTCAAAATCTAGTTTAAAAAATAGGAATACATTAACTTGATTAATGGTTGTTTAAAGCTAGAAAAGATCTTAGAAATCAGCCCAGGGTGGTCCAGATTTCTTCATTCATCAAAATGTTTATTACCTGCCTGTTCTTTGCCATTCTCTGTGCTTGGCATTTCAGATACAGCTCGAGCAACAAAGTCTCCACCCTCAAAGAATTTGTATTCTAGAGGAGAAGGTAGACGATACACAAACAAGAAAAAATATGGCCAAGAGCAATGATGACAACAAACCTAGACAGAACGATAGGAAGTGAAGAGGGTAGTTCAGGATGGCTGGTCAGCAAAAGCTTCTCTGAGGAGGTCGTGTTTGTGCTAGGTCTTGTTTTTTTTAAATTTTTATTTTATATTGGAGTATAGTTGATTAACACCTATAGGTCCTTGTTGATTATCTATTTTATAATTACTGGTGTGTATCTGTTAATCCCAAACTCCTAATTTATCCCTCCCCTCCACCTTTCCCCTTTGGTAACCTTAAGTTTGTTTTCTATGTCTATGAATCTCTTTCTGTTTTGTAAACAAGTTCATTTGTATCATTTTTTTAGATTCCACATATAAGTGATATCATATGATATAGTCTTTCTCTTTTTTAAAAAGTTTTTTCTTTGATGTGGACCATTTTTTTAAGTCTTTATTGAATTTGTTACAGTATTGCTTCTGTTTTATATTTTGGTTTTTTGGCCCCTGAGGCACGTGGGATCTTAGCTCCCTGACCAGGGATTGAACCCACACCCCCTGCATTGGAAGGTGAAGTCTTAACCACTGGACTGCGAGGGAAGTCCCCGTCTTTCTCTTTCTGACTTACTTCACTTAATATGATAATCTCTAGGTCCATCCATGTTGCTGCAAATGGCATTATTTCATTCTTTTTTGTGGCTGAGTAATATTCCATTGTATGTATGTGCCACATCTTATTTATCCACTCTTCTGTCGATGGATATTTAGGTTGTTTCCATGTCTTGGCTATTGAAAATAGTGCTGCAGTGAAAATTGGGGTACATGTATCTTTTCGAATTATGGTTTTCTCTGGGTATATGCCCAGGAGTGGGATTGCTAGATCATATGGTAATTCTATTTTTAGTTTTTTGAGGAACCTCCATACTGTTCTCCATAATGGTTGTACCAATTTACATTCCCACCAACAGTGTAGGAGGGTTCCCTTTTCTTCACACCCTCCCCAGCATTTATTGTTTGTAGATTTTTTTGATGATGGCTGTTCTGACCAGTGTGAGGTGATACCTCATTGTAGTTTTGATTTGCATTTCTCTAATAATTAGTGATGTTGAGCATCTTTCCATGTGCCTTTTGGCTGTCTGTATGTCTTTGGAGAAATGTCTATTTAGATCTTCTGCCCATTTTTTGATTGGGTTGTTTTTTGGTTGGTTTTCTTTTTTTGACATAGAGCTGCATGAGCTGTTTGTATATTTTGGAGATTAATCCCTTGTCGGTTACAAAGTTTGCAAATATTTTCTCCCATTCTGTGGGTTGTCTTTTTGTTTTGTTTATGGTTTCCTTTGCTGTGAAAAAGCTTTTACGTTAGGTCCCATTTGTTTATTTTTCTTTTTTTCATTCCTTTAGAAGGTAGATCCAAAAAGATATTGCTGTGATTTATGTCAAAGGGTGTTCTGCCTATGTTTTCCTCTAAGAGTTTTATAGTATCCACTCTTACATTTAGGCCTTTAATCCATTTTGAGTTTATTTTTGTGTATGGTGTTAGAGAATGTTCTAGTTTCATTCTTTTACATGTAATTGTACAGTTTTCCCATGTACTGGGTCTTGAATGACTGCTCAGAAGGCCTGAGTTGCCCAAACCCTGCACCTTCCAAAGAAAGGACTGGTCCTGACCAGCTCCAGGGAGATAACCTTTAAGGTCATGAAATATCTTACCTGATAACAGTGTCTTTGTATTACATGGGGACCGTGGGCCACACCAGATAGTTTATGCTAACAGTGTGAATCATGGTTGGGGTCTTGGGCCCTGCTGTATCAGTTTGACCTCTGGAAGGGCTGGAGACTGAATAACTGAAGTCAGCCACATGGACAGTCCATACTTATGTGACTGACCCCAGTAACAAACCTGGAAGCCAAGGCCTGGGTGAGCTTCCCTGGATGACAATATGTCATAGGTGTCATTATACATCATTACTGGGAGAATTAAGAGCTGTCTGTAGCATTCCACTGGGAAAAGACAATTGGAAGCTTGCTCCTGGTCTCTCCTGGACTCTGTCCTGTGATTCTTTTACCTTTGCTGATTTTAATCGGTATCTTCTTACTGTAATAAACCGTAACTGTGAGCATAACTGCAAAATTGAAGGGGAAGGTCCTGTCGAGACACCCCTCAGTGTTAGACTCTGGTCATTTTACACATTCTTTCATATTTTTCTTGTTCCCAGTTGAATCCACCTGTGGAAAAGATCACCATTTTCCCCACACCCAGTGCTTTCTCTCTTCATCTCAATTTGGGTCACCTCCACACTCTTCTTACCACTAGATTTAGCACTACAGAATTACAAGAGTATTATTATGAAATACTAGGGCGAAATGCAATAAAATGTTCAAATCATTGGTCACACATGCCCTGCTGGTCAGAAAACAAAGATGGCACTGCCCAGAATGACCGGACTGGGCCCCTGGCATGCAGTAGGTCATTTGATTGGGTGACAGATGGATGTTTGGACTCACTGTAGAGGAAGGATGTCTGTTAGGGCTGACCCTGAGTCGTGTCCGAAAGTGGGGGGTGCCCCAGGAGTCAGACTTACGGCAGTAACCGGAGGAGTAGGAGGTAGAGACTGGTTTACAAACAGAAGATGACAAAGTGTGTGTCAGCCACCCCGGCTGCTTCCCCGCATGGGTCCTGCTGGGTCACCAGCTTTATCTGCTTGGATGTTCCTGGCCACAGATGCTCACAGCCACGGGTTTGCCGCAGCCTTTCCTGGTCCAGACTGGCCCCTCGGAGCTCTCCTGCCCCCGTGGGCCACCAGTCAGGAGTCCTGGCTCACCCTACCCAGGCTGGCCCTCTTGGCCAAGCCCCGAGATCAGGCAGGATTCCACACTGTGGACTGACTCCTGCTGCAGGGTTCTGATGAGTCGGCCAGAGATCGAAGGCAGAGACTGACTCTTCTTCTCCCGCCAGCTCTGGCTGACTTGGGTCTGCAAGTCACGGGACTTGACACGGGAGCAAGTTAGCCTTGTTTGCCCCGTCAAGCTGCTGCTGACCAAAGCTGGCCGGATTCCACCAGACCTGAAGTCTCCTGGATTCACCCTGAGCGCTGCTGGCTTTAGGGCACCAAGCTCAACTTCCAGGAGATATTTCTTTCCAACCATGACAGTCACGCTCGTCACCATCTCCTACCTTCAGCGAGCCCGAATCAGTTTCTGGGATGTGGCCATTCATCCAGCAAACATGTTCTTAGAGCCTCCTGGGGTGGGGGGCTCCTCTACCAGGCACCATGAGGGGTTAGGAACCCAAAAATGAGCACGGAAGAGGGTATGACCCAGTCTCAAACTCCAAGGAGCATAGAATTTGGGGATTTTGAATATGAGTGTAATTCATTCAATTACCCATTAAACTATTTATTGAGTGCTGGACACACTATCCATCGGCCAGTCTACGGTGCACTTTTCCCGCCATCACTGAACTTGCACAGAACTAATAGGTGAACTAAAAATAGTAATAATTACAACAACAGCAGCAAAGCTGACATCTGCCGAGCTGGGTGTTACACAACCTTTATCCCACCACACCCTCACCCAGACAGGTGGTATCATTACTGCCAATTCCCCAATAAAGACACCAAAGCACGGAGAATTTAAGTATCTATGACTCCCAGAAGTGTTTGTAAAGTCGGCCGGTGATTCATTTTTCCTTTTTATATATATATTTATTTATTTGGTTGCGCTGGCTCTTAGTTGCGGCATGTGGGCTCCTTAGTTGTGGCATGCATGTGGGAACTAGTTCCCTGACCAGGGATCGAACCCGGGCCCCCTGCATTGGGAGCATGGAGTCTTAACCACTGCACTATCAGGGAAGTCCCTCAGTGATTCATTTTTCTAACATTTGGAAACATTTGGGGACATTATGACTTCTGATTACCCTCTTTCTTGGATGTTCCATGGCTGGATTTGACATTTCCTTGGATGAAAGTTCATAAGACATTAGAAGTTAAACATAGAATATTGGATCATTGTCACCTATTTCCTCTTGGGCCACTAATAATAAATGAACAATTTTTAAAAATTAAAAGTCTTCCCAAGGTCACACCCCTCATAAGTGGCAGAGCCAGGCAGTGGACCCCAAGCCCTGGCTCCCAGTCTGCTCTACAGCCTGTCCTCTTGACCATGACATTTGCTGAATTAATCACATAGAGTCCGTTCGACACTGCCAGAAGCCTGAGCTCACTCCAGTTAGCGAGCACAGATTTAAATGTGCTGAGTTCACCCTCCACCTGGCTCTGAGATGATGCTGTAATGCAGTGCGATCATGTTTTTGAACGATTAACTAATGCCTCCTTTTTTCTTTGTTCTTATTGGGGTGTAACCCACATAACACAAAATGAACTTTTTTTTTTTTTTTTGAAATGTACAATCCCATGGCATTTGGTACATTCACAATGTTGTACAACCCTCACCTCTAATTTCAAATCATAGCTGGCGTTTTCTCATGCCTGTTATCTCCTTTGACCTTGCTTTGTGGTGCCTGAAGGAAAGAATGCAAAGCAGAAATGCAGAAAGAAAATGAGCCATTGCTGTGGTCTGGATGTTTCTCTCCCCCCGAAATTCATATGTTGAAACCCTAACCCCCAAGGTGATGGTATTAGGAGGTGAGGCCTTTGGGGGTGATTAGGCTGTGAAGATGGAGCCCTCACGAATGGGATTAGGGTTCTTATAAAAGGGGTCCCACAGAGCTCCCCTACCCCTTCCACCATGTGAGGACTCACTGAGAAGGCTCCAACTATGAACCAGGAAGCGGGTCCTCACCAGAATGCAACCATGCTGGCCTTGATCTTGGACTTCCAGCCTCCAGAACTGTAAGAAATAAAGGTCTGATGTTATAAGCCACCCAGGCTGTGGTATCTTGTTATAACAACCTGAACAGACTAAGACAGTCATTTCTTGGCTTTTGGTTTCAAAAACCTGGACCCCAGAAACCTAGAAAGTTCTCTCATATATAGATAGAGATTGGGGGAATAGGATGAATAGGATTTTAAAAAGCATCCTGATCCACCAGAGGGCAGACAGCAGAAGCAAGAAGAACTACAATCCTGCAGCCTGTGGAACAAAAACCACATTCACAGAAAGACAGACAAGATGAAAAGGCAGAGGGCTATGTACCAAATGAAGCAACAAGATAAAGCCCCAGAAAAACAACTAAATGAAGTGGAGATAGGCAACCTTCCAGAAAAAGAATTCAGAATAATGATAGTGAAGATGATCCAGGACCTCAGAAAAAGAATGGAGGCAAAGATTGAGAAGATGCAAGAAATGTTTAACAAAGACCTAGAAGAATTAAAGAACAAACAAACAGAGATGAGCAATACAATAATTGAAATGAAAACTACACTAGAAGGAATCAATAGCAGAATAACTGAGGCAGAAGAACGGATAAGTGACCTGGAAGACAGAATGGTGGAATTCACTGCTGCAGAACAGAATAAAGAAAAAAGAATGAAAAGAAATGAGACAGCCTAAGAGACCTCTGGGACAACATTAAACTTAACAACATTCACATTATAGGGGTCCCAGAAGGAGAAGAGAGAGAGAAAGGACCCGAGAAAATATTTGAAGAGATTATAGTTGAAAACTTCCCTAACATGGGAAAGGAAATAGCCACCCAAGTCCAGGAAGCGCAGAGAGTCCCATACAGGATAAACCCAAGGAGAAACACACTGAGACACATAGTAATCAAATTGGCAAAAATTAAAGACAAAGAAAAATTATTGAAAGCAGCAAGAGGAAAATGACAAATAACATACAAGGAAACTCCCATAAGGTTAACAGCTGATTTCTCAGCAGAAACTCTACAAGCCAGAAGGGAGTGGTATGATATACTTAAAGTGATGAAAAGGAAGAACCTACAACCAAGATTACTCTACCCAGCAAGGATCTCATTCAGATTCAATGGAGAAATCAAAAGCTTTACAGACAAGCAAAAGCTAAGAGAATTCAGCACCACCAAACCAGCTCTACGACAAATGCTAAAGGAACTTCTCTAAGTGGGAAACACAAGAGAAGAAAAGGACCGACAAAAACAAACCCAAAACAATTAAGAAAATGGTCATAGGAACATACACATCAATAATTACCTTAAACGTGAATGGATTAAATGCTCCAACCAAAAGACACAGGCTTGCTGAATGGATACAAAAACAAGACCCATGTATATTCTGTCTACAAGAGACCCACTTCAGACCTAGGGACACATACAGACTGAAAGTGAGGGGATGGAAGAAGATATTCCATGCAAACGGAAATGAAAAGAAAGCTGGAGTCACAATACTCATATCAGATAAACTAGACTTTAAAGAATGTTAAAAGAGACAAGGAAGGACACTACATAATGATCAAGGGATCAATCCAAGAAGAAGATATAACAATTATAAATATATATGCACCCAACATAGGAGCACCTCAATACATAAGGCAACTGATAACAACTATAAAAGAGGAAACTGACAGTGACACAATAATAGTGGGGGACTTTAACACCTCACTTACACCAATGGACAGTCATCCAAAATGAAAATAAATAAGGAAACAGCTTTAAATGACGCAATAGACCAGATAGATTTAATTGATATTTATAGAACATTCCATCCAAAAACAGCAGATTACACTTTCTTCTCAAATGCACACGGAACATTCTCCAGGATAGATCACATCCTGGGTCACAAATCAAGCCTCAGTAAATTTAAGAAAATTGAAATCATATCAAGCATCTTTTTTGACCACAATGCTATGAGATTAGAAATGAATTACAGGGAAAAAAACGTAAAAAACACAAACACATGGAGGCTAAACAATACGTTACTAAATAACCAAGAAATCACTGAAGAAATCAAAGAGGAAATCAAAAAATACCTAGAGACAAATGACAATGAAAACAAGATGATCCAAAACCTATGGGATTATAGCTATACAAGCCTACCTCAAGAAACAAGAAAAATCTCAAACAATCTAACGTTACACCTGAAGGAACTAGAGAAAGAAGAACAAAACCCAAAGTTAGCAGAAGGAAAGAAATCATAAAGATCAGAGCAGAAATAAATGAAATAGAAACGAAGAAAATAATAGCAAAGATCAATAAAACTAAAAGCTGGTTCTTTGAGAAGATAAACAAAATTGATAAACCATTAGCCAGACTCATCAAGAAAAAGAGGGAGAGGACTCAAATCAATAAAATTAGAAATGAAAAAGGAGAAGTTACAACAGACACCGCAGAAATACAAAGCATCCTAAGAGACTACTACAAGCAACTCTGTGCCAATAAAATGGACAACCTGGAAGAAATGGACAAATTCTTAGAAAGGTATAACCTTCCAAGACTGAACCAGGAAGAAATAGAAAATATGAATAGACCAATCACAAGTAATGAAATTGAAACTGTGATTAAAAATCTTCCAACGAACACAAGTCCAGGACCAGATGGCTTCACAGGTGAATTCTATCAAACATTTAGAGAAGAAGTAACACCCATCCTTCTCAAACTCTTCCAAAAAATTGCAGAGGAAGGAACACTCCCAAACTCATTCTATGAGGCCACCATCACCCTGATACCAAAACCAGACAAAGATACTACAAAAAAAGAAAATTACAGACCAATATCACTAATGAATATAGATGCAAAAATCCTCAACAAAATACTAGCAAACAGAATCCAATAACACGTTAAAAGGATCATACACCATGATCAAGTGGGATTTATCCCAGGGATGCAAGGATTCTTCCATACACGCAAATCAATCAATGTGATACACCATATTAACAAATTGAAGGAAAAAAAACCATATGATCATCTCAATAGATGCAGAAAAAGCTGTTGACAAAATTCAACACCCATTTATGATAAAAACGCTCCAGAAAGTGGGCATAGAGGGAACCTACCTCAACATAATAAAGGCCATATATGACAAAACCACAGCAAACATCATTCTCAATGGTGGAAAACTGAAAGCATTTCCTCTAAGATCAGGAACAAGACAAGGATGTCCACTCTAACCACTATTATTCAACATAGTTTTGGAAGTCCTAGCCATGGCAATCAGAGAAGAAAAAGAAATAAAAGGAATACAAATTGGAAAAGAAGAAGTAAAGCTGTCAGTGTTTGCAGATGATATGATATTATACATAGAGAATCCTAAAGATGCCACCAGAAAACTACAAGAGCTAATCAATGATTTTGGTAAAGTTGCAGGATACAAAATTAATGCACAGAAATCTCTTGCATTCCTATACACTAATGATGAAAAATCTGAAAGGGAAATTAAGGAAACACTCCCATTTACCATTACAACAAAAAGAATAAAATACCTAGGAATAAACCTACCTAGGGAGACAAAAGACCTGTATGCAGAAAACTGTAAAACACTGATGAAAGAAATTAAAGATGATACCAACAGATGGAGAGATATACCATGTTCTTGGATTGGAAGAATCAATATTGTGAAAATGACTCTACTACCCAAAGCAGTCTACAGATTCAATGCAATCCCTATCAAATTACCAATGGCATTTTTTACAGAACTGAACAAAAAATCTTAAAATTTATATGGAGACACAAAAGACCCCGAATAGCCAAAGCAGTCTTGAGGGAAAAAAACAGAGCTGGAGGACTCAGACTCCCTGACTTCAGACTATACTACAGAGCTACAGTAATCAAGACAATATGGTACTGGCACAAAAACAGAAACATAGATCAATGGAACAAGATAGAAAGCCCAGAGGTAAACCCACGCACCTATAGTCAATTAATCTATGACAAAGGAGGCAAGGATGTACAGTGGAGGAAAGACAGTCTCTTCAACAAGTGGTGCTGGGAAAACTGGACAGCTACATGTAAAAGAATGAAATTAGAATACTCCCTAACACCATACACAAAAATAAACTCAAAATGGATTCGAGACCTAAATGTAAGACTGGACACTATAAAACTCCTAGAGGAAAACATAGGAAGAACACTCTTTGACATAAATCACAGATCTTTTTTGATCCACCTCCTAGAGTAATGGAAATAAAAACAAAAGTAAACAAATGAGACCTAATGAAACTTCTAAGCTTTTGCACAGCAAAGGAAACCATAAACAAGATGAAAAGACAACCTTCAGAATGGGAGAAAATATTTGTAAATGAATCAACTGACAAAGGATTAATCTCCAAAATATATAAACAGCCATACAGCTCAATATTAAAAAAACAAACAACCCAATCCAAAAATGGGCAGAAGACCTAAATAGACATTTCTCCAAAGAAGACATACAGATGGCCAAGAAGCACATGAAAAGCTGCTCAACATCACTAATTATTAGAGAAATGCAAATCAAAACTACAATGAGGTATCACCTCACACCAGTTAGAATGGGCGTCATCAGAAAATCTACAAACAACAAATGCTGGAGAGGGTGTGGAGAAAAGGGAACCCTCTTGCACTGTTGGTGGGAATGTAAATTGATACAGTCACTATGGAGAACAGTATGGAGGTTCCTTAAAAAACTAAAAATAGAATTACCATATGATCCAGCAATCCCACTCCTGGGCATATACCCAGAGAAAACCATAATTCAAAAAGACACATGCACCCCAGTGTTCATTGCAGCACTATTTACAATAGCCAGGTCATGGAAGCAACCTAAATGGCCATCGACAGACAAATGGATAAAGAAGTCTGTGGTACATATATACAATGGAATATCATTCAGCCATTAAAAAGGAATGAAATTGGGTCATTTGTTGAGACGTGGATATTATCTAGAGACTGTCATACAGAGTGAAGTAAGTCAGAAAGAGAAAAACAAATATATTAATGCATACATCTGGAACCTAGAAAAATGGTACAGATGAAGCAGTTTGCAGGGCAGAAACTGAGACACAGATGTAGAGAACAAACGTATGGACACCAAGGGGGGAAAGTGGTGGTGGTGGAGGTAGTGGTGTGCTGAATTGGGCAATTGGGATTGACATGTATACACTGATGTGTATAAAATTGATGACTAAGGGCTTCCCTGGTGGCGCAGTGGTCTGTAGAAGAACACGTGGCGCATCTTTGGAAAACCTACTCTGCCACACCAGCTTCTACTGAAGGGTCATCTCACCTGGCCTCGGCGTGCCCAAGACAGGCGGCACCCTGTCTCTCAACAGAACTGCCCCTCCACAAGGGACCTGACTCCAGAAAGCTGCCCAGCTTACATCCGTCTGTGACCTGAAAGAGAAAGAAACTTGCTCAAGGTTTATCTGTCGTAGCAGCTAGTGGTGCTTATGCTGACTCATAAAACCATCTAAACATGGGAGCTATGCTTGCCTTGGCTTTCTCATGAAGTTGTAGGAAAAACACACACGACTGCAAGATTCATTGCCCTAAGATTCTCCTCCCTTAATTCTCATAATAATCGATTTGATCTCGGTTCCGTTTCAACATTTACAAAGCGCTTTTATCCCCTCTCTCTAAATCAGGGTAACCACACCCAGCCCAAGACCTGTCGATTTCGCCACCCCAATACCTCCAGACCCCATCGGCCTCTCTCTGTCTCCCCAGCCATCCTGGCCTGGGCTGTCCTCCTCCTCTCTCCCTGACCCACTGCAGGGACCTGCTCACCAGTCTCCACATACACACTCTGTTCCCACTCCATCCTTCCAGCTCCCCTGCTTACAACCGTGCATTGCTTCCATTTTTCTTAAGGCAGAGTCCAAAATCCTCACCATGGCTATGGGGCCCCTCCGCTCCAGCCCCTGTGGCCTCGTCCCAGTTCCTCTGAGGCTGCTTAGTCACACTCACCACTTTTCATGAGCCACCCATGGCCGCTGGAGTATATTTCCTACAAAATGACAATAAGAGTTCCTTACCAGCTGCTATGAGAACCTAATGAGATAGGATAGGAACATGCCCAAGGATAAAAAGAATGCACAAGAAAATCTCCCTTTACCAAAAAAAAAAAAAAAAAATTAGGCAATTCACATAATAGATTCCGCTTAAAAAAAAAAAAAGGTGTTGAGGAAGAATATTTATTATGCAAAAAAGTTCATAATATACTGCAAAGAGAAAAAAGGAGACATCCAAGTATGCTGATGAGTATGCCACTAATTTTGTAAATGTGTGTACTTCGTAGTTTTACACAAATATATAATTTTATAATTATCTATAAATCATTGACAAGTTATAAATACGTATAGTTTATGTGGGTATGAGTGGGTGTATACATATTTTTAAAACCACAAGATCATTACCAAAATATTAGTAGTGGTTATCTCTGAGAGGCAGGATGCATGAAAGATGTTTAATCTTTGTGTTTTCTGTGGGTTGGGTGTTTTGTTTTGTTTTGTTTTGTTTTTGAATTTTTTTGCATTGAGTATGAGCTGTTTGTAATTAGAAGGTGAAGTTGACCATCCCCTGCATGAGGAGAGACTGTGCTACTTGGACAAATGGTACAGGATTCTTGACTCTGTGGCACCGACTGAATCTGTTTAGTATTTTGAATTATAGATAAACTAAACAATCTGTTTAAAACTGAACAAAAAGCTGTTCTACATTGTATCATTTGTCTGTGAAAAGTAGTTAAAATAAAGCTGACATATCCTAATAGACGTTTGCAGGCAAGGAACATTAGTTAAGTGGCCCTGAGTCTGATTTGCAGGAAGTTGCTTTGTGTCGTTTGTCGGTTTGGCTCTGTTTGATATGACCTGGTTTGAACGAGGCTCAAAGGGACAGTTCTACCTTGACCTTGGATTTTTGACCCGCCTGACCTCCCAGACACCTGGTGAACCCTCTCTGCTGAGGGGGATGGGAGTGCATCCCTAGAGCGTCACAAAGATCTACCTGGAAGGGGACAGTGCACAGGTGTGACAGTGACACAGGAGAGGGGCCCAGGTCGGGGATGGACAGGTGTGAAGGCATCAGGCAGGGGAGCCTGAGCACGGGTGGGGAGGTGGTCTCAGGAGCTGCACTGGACAGAGCTCCAGCTGGACACACATCTGCTCTGAGTGTAGCCAAGATCACCAAGGAAGGGAGTGTAAGTGGAAAAGCGAGGCCAAGGCCGGGCAGTGGGAAATGCCAGTATTCTGTGGTCAAGGGTGTGAGAAGGGACCAGTGAAGAGCTCGGTCAAGTGGGAGGACACTTGAAGGACTCTCTCCCAGAAGAAGCCAGGGAGCAAGGGAGGGCAGAGACGGGGATGGGGCCCAGCAAAGCATGGGGGGCAGGGGTGGGGGGCAGTTCCAGTGGCCCAGGGGCCACCCTCTGCAGAAGGGCACAGGTGCACCGAATCTTGAGAGAGACCCGTCAAACCATAACCGGGACCCAAGGGATAGAGGCTGAGCACCAGCAGCGTCCCCTGCAGCCTCTGCTGAAGATGTGCACGGCCCTTGGACAGATACAACTTCCCTGGAGAAATGCCCTTTTTCTCAAACATCTTCATTCAGGTACCCCAAGGGCAAAGGGTGAGTGCAAACTCCCAGGAGAGGCAGGGTCCTAGTCCAGAGCAGCCAGCACAACGAGAGATAGAACCTGGAGCTTTCGCTTTAAATGAGCGACCATCTGGTATTTCTACACTTAAGCTGCCTGACTCCCCACGAAGTCAGCAGCTCTCAAGTCTTAGAGTCAAGACAGCAACGTCTTCTCTCACCAGGTCCCTCCAGGACTCCACAGGTCCTCCTGGGATGCTTGGTCGTCTGAGTTCAGCCTCCATCCTAGGACCCTCATTCACACTCTATCTCACGGTCCATTCTCCTGGCAGGCTCCAAGCCAGATGCCAGGGGGATTCTTTTTCCTTCCAACGCTGTGGAGGAAGAACATCTCCCAGATGTGGGAGCCGCCCTGCCAGTTCAGAAAATGATGGAGAAGCCAGAGTCTCAGTGCATCAGGGCACAAAGGCACAAGCCTGGCTTCTGTACTCAGTCGTGTCACCTGAGCCTTCCTGGAACGGAAGACCACACTGAGGTCTGCAGACAGGAGACGCTGGACGTGACCTTGTCAGAGCTGGGCGCAC
The DNA here is from genome assembly GCF_949752795.1 of Hyperoodon ampullatus. NCBI lineage: Eukaryota > Metazoa > Chordata > Mammalia > Artiodactyla > Ziphiidae > Hyperoodon > Hyperoodon ampullatus. The sequence goes on from NC_136927.1 coordinate 3,622,025, forward strand.
ACGTCCGCTCGCCCCCAGGGGACATGAGACAGGTGCAGAGGGAGCGGTGTGCTGGACTGTTTGCTCAAGGGGGACTTGAACAGCCAACAAAAGAGGTTCTAGATAGCACAGCTGAGGATCAGAGCCCCATCGCTGCGCTGCCCCACTGCACTTAGAAAGCCCCCGACAGGGAAGGGTCAGGCGGGCAAGGTGACTCAGCACCTTATCCTCTCAGTACCGGTCACGGGTGGGTGCCCCACACCCACCCCTGCAGGGCCTCTGACCTCCTCCTCTTCGCCCGCCTCTTCCCCGTCTCCATGACGACAACATCTCAAAGGTAGTGAAGGGAACCCGGAGACGCGTTCGAATCTCCCTCTTCTTCCTGATCTTTCCTGATTTTCACCGCTCCCGTCAAGACGGTCATCCGATGCCCCAGACGCCTCGCCTTCACCTCGATGATTAAGACCTGCAGGTCTGGGCTCTGCCATTTGTCCTCTGCCCGCACCCACACCTGTGCCTCCGTCACACCTCCTTCTGGACCGCACTCCGTTGAATAAACATCTGAAGTGTCTCAAATGTGTCTCCTGGATTTGGTCATCAAGAAGTTATCCCAGGGTTTCCCTGGTGGCGCAGTGGTTGAGAGTCCGCCTGCCGATGCAGGGGACACGGGTTCGTGCCCCGGTCCGGGAAGATCCCACGTGCCGCGGAGCGGCTGGGCCCGTGAGCCATGGCCGCTGAGCCTGCGCATCCGGAGCCTGTGCTCCGCAACAGGAGAGGCCACAACAGTGAGAGGCCCGCGTACCGCAAAAAAAAAAAAACGTTATCCCAGGGCTTGTGCAGAACATTCCCGGGCGCGGGGGGCAGTAGGATGGATTGTGGTAGCCTGAGCAGCGGGCGGGAAGCAGGGTGTGGAGACGGAGCTTTTGAAGGGGATGGAGCGTTCTAGATCTTCACTGCGGGAGAGGTTCCGCCTGTCTGTCAACACCCACAGAAGTGCACACTGCAAAGGATGGATTGCACTCGGTGTGAATTACACCTCAGTGCCTTCGATATACAGAAATATGGAATAAAGCGTTCGTGTTCAACAGTGACCGCTTTCCTCTCCAGATACTCCTGTGCCTTTCACCCGTCACATTTCAGAGGCCGCTCCGTGTAAAAGACGACGAATATTTTTCGTTCCGTTTTCTACTTTCTCTGCTCACCAATTTTCTCCTCATTTTCCCCTCAGCATAGATTTTCCTCGCTTCCCTTAATAGGCTCCGTTCTATAATTAGTCCGCTCTGATCATTCTTTTATCACGTATGTTTTATTTCTAAAATATTCACTACCGCGGCTGTCCCATCACGCCTGAATTCCCAATTCCCTGATCAGCATTTTTACAGTCATACAGTAGTAGTAATCTCTTCTATTTCGGTAGTGCCTTTTTTTTTTCTTTTTGTCTGATGAACAAAAATGTACCTTGAAGGTATTTTATATCCCTGGGAGTAGTTGGGGAAGGAAAAGAGATTTTGCAGATGGATAAATATAGGCACAAAACGCTGTGCAGGGCGCAAGTCATGGAAGATGGTGTTGAATGTTGGCCAAAGCTCAGCTCAGAGCCTCGTATCCCAAGAAGGGTATGGCCCCGTCACCCCACTGCTCCCGCCTCTGCCCCCTCCAAGCCGGGGAGAATCTAGAGTCAGCCCCATTCACCTCTGGGTGGGAGCCAGACTGAGCCTCTCTCTTTACAAGGTGGAGCACAAAATCAGCCCCCTCCCCACTTAACACAAGAGACTCTTCCTGAGGGTTAGGGTAGAAAATGACCAAAAATGGAAATGTCATCAGCACAGAGTGCTTACCTGGAGAGAAGTAAGGGATTTCTCCAAATCCAGAGGCTGCCTTTGCTAACCCCTGACTCTGGTTTTGTGAGCACACAGTACCCCCTCCCACCCAGGGGCAGGTCTGGAGCCAAGACCCACCCTACGGGGGCACCTTTGGGCATTGTTTCCCCAGCCAACCCCCCCCCCCAATAGCTTTCTGGATCCAAGCCTTTCTCTCAACAAGCACAGGGCTTCTGGCTTGTTGGGCTGTCGCAAATTTTCCCCTTTTCTGGAAATATGTTGTCCCAGCACACAAAGTCAGCACCAAACAGGGTCAGCCTTTAGAGCAACGTGGGATGCGTGGGGTACAGACCACACACACAACTATTAAGCTGTGCAAAGCGCTCTGCAGCCAACCCGACCGCCTGTAACCAGTCCTGGTGACACAACAGGCAACCTAACCACTGTTCCGTGAGCTCCCGTCTGGGGTGGGCACGTCACACACACAGGTTGCTATGGATGCAAGAAGATGCAGGTCACTCCGGGAATAAGTGAATGAGCTGAGATTTGGACCACAGACCACACTCCTTCTCCTGCTTTCTCTTTACATAAATCATGAACATGGGACCTCGCTGGGATTGGCAGAGGGTTTTCCAAATCTTTTGACCCCCTCATGTAACTACCTCCCTCCAGTGTTATGGCAGGTTTTGTTCTCCAAAAGTGGCCACAGCCGTATCTCCCATCCCAACTGCTCTTCTTAAAATATTACCTTGACACTTCTCCTGTGGAGTGTTGGAGGCCATGTCCCTTCCTCTTGAACCTGGGCAGGTTTGAAAGACTAGACTTATGTACTCATTCATTTTTTTAGGGTTTTGATTTGTTTGTTTGTTTGGAGTTTTTTTGTTTTGTTTTGGTGGGGGTTTTTTGTTTGTTTGGGATTGTTTTTTTTTTTTTTTTTTTGCCACACCACGAGGCATGCGGGATCTTAGTTCCCCGACCAGGGATTGAACCCTGGCCCCCCTGCAGTGGAAGCACGGAGTTTTAACCACTGGACTGCCAGGGAATTCTCCTCATTCATTTATTTTGTAAATATTTCTTGAGCACCACCTATGTGCCTGGCAGCCTCACTCAGATTTTAAACACTTAAGACTCTACTTTTACATTTTAGGAGAAAAATTCCTCCCTTGCAGGGGGCTCCCTGATTTGCTTTGAACTAGAGACAGCACCCAAGACAATGTTTCCACAAGGTACCCGGAGGACCCAGTACTGAATCTGCACCCCATCCCTGCCCCGCTCTCTGTGGGGCTGCGCTGTATGGACTATGGGACAGGACGGAAACATCCAAGTCAGAGACTCCCCGCCTGCTTGTGTCAGATCCAGGGTCACTCTTGGATCCTTATATGAAAATGCATACCTCTTCACCACAATCCACAGCGCAGACTTGCTTCCCTGAATCTTCTGGAATATTCAGCAGGCAGATAAAATTATGCAGTTTCTAAGATCACTTTGACACTTTCAGAGTTCTATCTGGAGATGGAAGGCAACCACTGAAAAAGAAATCACATTCTATGCAATTGAGAGTGAGAATATGGTGTATGTCAGCATGGGCGAACCCCAAATAATCTATTTTCACATCCCAGGGCGGTAAATCAGTCACTTTCAGCTCAGCCTACCAGTCAGAAGGGCCGTCCTCCTCCTGCAAGGGGCACAGAGAATGTTGCCCTGTACAGTGTTTTTCCCTCCATATTTCTATGGAAATACGAGGAAAAGAGCAATAAGGGTCCCTCCGTCACCACACCTGAGCCTCTTCACAGCCGATTTCGCCCCCTCTTCTGCCCAAGCGCCCCATGTTCTAGTCACCCAGGTGACCCTTATGCCCCCAAACTCCTTGCACTTTCCAGCCTCAGGACCTTTGCACATGCTGTTCCTCCATCATGAATGCCATCCCTTCTTTGTCTAATTGGAAAAAAATCATACATCCTTTAACACCTAGTGCAATGTTACCTGGTTTCCAGAACATTCCAACACCCGCCTCCCCAGCAGGGTCGGCTTTTCCCGCATCTGTGCCTCTACAGTACTTTGTCACTAGTGTGAGCGTCCATCTCTGCCTATACTTTGGGCCCCGAGGGTTGGGTTCATACATAAGACAAGGTATGTGATCAGTAAGTGATTTTTTTTAAGGAGGAAATAAATGAATAAGCACATCCGACCCCTTTTGACTTCTGCCCCCGGGAGGATTTTGCACACTTAGTGGCCCCCCTCCCTCCGAAGGCTCAGACGCCTCTCATTCTCTGCTCAGAGGGAAACTGAGTTCTCGTGGATGGCGACTCCCACACAATGCAAATAATCACTTTCTCGTGGCCGTAGAAAAGCTTTTTTTTTTTTTTTACATCTATATTGGAGTATAACTGCTTTACAATGGTGTGTTAGTTTCTGCTTTATAACAAAGTGAATCAGCTATACATATACACTACCAAACGTAGAAAAGCTTTTGTTTGAGCTGGCCGGCAGCTGTCTTCAATGGAAGGCGCCGGTGCAAATAAAGTGAGCTCAGGGAGCTCAGGACCCACGCGCCTGCTGGCCCAGAAGCCGGGAGCCCCTGCAGGGTGAGAGGGGCGAGAAGGAGGTGCCGCTGGGCTCTGGAGACGACTCCTGAGGAAAAGCCAAAGCACCCTCCCGCCTGCCTCTTCCCGCTGCTGTCCTCTGTCCTCATGACGCTGTGTGCCTGCCCGGAGTTGTTCTGTGTTTCCAAAACTCTCCTGCGATCCTTACTATACCCCCTGCGAGGGCGGAATGCAGCTCTGATCATCCTGCCACATCCCAGCGGAGCCCCAGCAGCAGGATAGGAGTGAATTTACCGGAGCAAGTGTGCAGGCGGGGGCCGCCTCCTGTGGCCGGCATCAAACACGAGCTGAGGCTCCCCGGGCAGGCGGACCACGTGGAAAAGCCGCGCGTGGATCAGGGCCGCTGGCATCTGCCAGTGTGACAACGGCCTCTCAGGGGGAGGGGCAGCCTGCGTCCTGATGGTGAGGATGTCATTGCTTCCCTCCTTTCTAAAGAGCTGCGCGCTCTGAGACTCAGCATGGCGGGGGGTGGGGGGGTGGGGAATCCATGAGTCAGGACCCAAGCTCCCAGTTCAGGTTCCTCCACGGACGGGCCCTGTGACCTTGTACAGAGCCTCAGCCCCTGCCCCCCGGGGCCTCCTGTAAGAAGAAGATGTGGTAGCACATCAGTGGCCTTCCGCCCACAAGGTCTCGAAGATCAGAAAGACCCGCATTTCCGAGAAAGACGTTACATGGGCAGAGACGACGCACTAACACATCTGTAATGATCACAAAGCTCCGGTTTCCAACATAGATTTTATCTGGCGCCACCCAGGAAGAGGTTCTGCTTCCAAGTCAGATGGTGTCTGAGCAGAAGCGTCCAGAGCTTGAGTCCTGCAATCAGGAAGACCTGGGTTCAAACCCAGCCCCTCCCACTCAGTGTGATCTTAGGCAAATTGTTTAACCTCTTTGGACTTCGGTTTGCTTGTCTGTAAAATAAGTCTACAAAATGGAGCTGGTAATAGTATACTGCCATAGGGCAGAGAGCATCATTGTGAACATTTAAATGAGGTGATACAGCACGTGGCACAGAGTAAGTGCCCAATAAACACGGGTAATATGATCATTCACATGTAACAAAAATGATAGACAGCTACTTCAAAGGTAGTTGATTTAGGCACTAGATTTTAAAAATTGCTAAGATATACAATTAAGTGAAAAATTCTTGAGTTAATCAAGAAACTAGTTCAGGGCTTCCCTGGTAGCGCAGTGGTTGAGAGTTCGCCTGCCGATGCAGGGGACACGGGTTCGTGCCCCGGTCCGGGAAGGTCCCACATGCCGCGGAGCGGCTGGGCCCATGAGCTATGGCCGCTGAGCCTGTGCATCCGGAGCCTGTGCTCCGCAACGGGAGAGGCCACAACAGTGAGAGGCCCGCATACGGCAAAAAAAAAAAAAAATAGTTTAACTATGTAACATACAGATAAGGAATTTTCCACTCAGTCTCAGCCCCCTAACTTGCTAGGCTGCCGCCCCAGCCCTGATTCCTGGGACACCAGAGCTTTTCTGAGAAAGTTCTAGATGCCACCTGCTCATCCCAGCCCCTCCTGCCCCACCCCTCGTGCTTCATTTCTTGGCCACCGGCTCATAAAGCACCAGCCTCTTTGGGCAGGGCTGTCAGTAAACTCTAGTCGTGAAGGCCCTACTGTTCCATAGAGACCTTATCAGATGGGATTTTTACCCCGGTACACAGAAGAGTGGAGTTATTTTATCTCACACTCTAATGGTCAGCTTGGGATGGTTTTCCTTCCCTTATCAATGTCAAAACAGTGATCACAAAGGTATATCCACACAGCAGCAAGGCTGTTACCATAAATAAGTGACAGCGCTGTGGGTGGAGGGGCTGGGGATCTGGCACCGCATTGGCTTGCTGTTTTGGTCTCGCTGCTGCCAACTGACAGAGGCTTTGGGGTTGAGGACAGCGGGGTGTGGTAGAGACTGAGGCTAACTGGAGACCCGAGCAGATCTGCCTCTAGGTCATAATTTGAGGATGAGGGCCCACTTTTTCTAGTTTCTTTGATTTTCCAGATTTTTACTTAAAATCCCCCAAATTTTAAAATCAATAAATAATTTTAGCTCGTTTTTTTTTTTACACTGTGAGTCAAGTAAAACATAAACTGCACACCAGATTCAGCTCGCAAGCCATCACCTTTTGAGATTTCATTAAGCCTCCTCCAGCCAGTCCTCACCATCACCTCCAGCATGTGTGAACAGGAGAAGAGAGAGGCCAGGGTCGCCATGTGCGGTCGTCCAGGGAGTGCACTGCGCAAGGGCCCCGCACCTGAGAGGCTGCCTTTTCTATCCCAGGCATCCAAGATTTGTACTATGAATGTCAACCGTTGTCCAGCAGAGGGCAGTAGCATGTCACGCTCTGACCACACAGCACATCACAAAAATTCTCAACAGATGGATGTAAAGTGTCTTAAGGCAGAGATGTCCTTCTTCTAATTCATACAAAAGGGATGTAAGGACCAGCAGCAGCCCTGAGGGTGGAGAATACTCGAGTGAACGATCCCATCCATTCTGATTAGGTTGCAAAATGGAAGTTCCAAATACCAAGGTCAGTGAGGTTATGGAGAAACCAGGAGCTATGCACTACCGGGGAGCGGGGGCAGGGTGTGAATTGATACACCCCCTACTCTGGAAACCGTTTGACAGCATCTACTCAAGCTGGACATACAAATACCCATGACCCATGGGACTTCCCTGGTGGTCCAGTGGTTAAGACTTTGCCTTCCAATGCAGGGGGTGCGGGTTGGATCCCTGGTCGGGGAGCTAAGATCCCACATACCTTGTGGCCAAAAAACCAAATCATGAAACAGAAGCAATGGGACTTCCCTGGTGGCTCAGTGGTTAAGAATCAGCCTGCCAGTGCAGGGGACACGGATTCAATCCCTGGTCCGGGAAGATCCCACATGCCGTGGAGCAGCTAAGTCCCTGCGCCACAACTGCTGAGCCCGTGAGCCGCAACTACTGAAGCCCACGCGCCCGGAGCCTGTGCTCCGCAACAAGAGAAGCCACCGCAATGAGAAGCCCGTGCACCGCAACGAAGAGTAGCCCCTGCTCACCGCAACTAGAGAAAGCTCGCACGCAGCAATGAAGACCCAGCGCAGCCAAAAATAAATAAATAAATGATTTTTTAAGAAACAGAAGCGATACTGTAACAAATTCAATAAAGACTTTTAAACAACAGTCTACATCAAAAAAAACTTAAAAAAAATACCCATGACCCAGCAATTCCACTAGGTGTGAGCCCAACAGCACACATGCATACATGCACCCTGAAACATGTTCTAGAACATCGGTGGGCACGCTCTTTGTAAGAGCCAAAACTAGAAAGAGCTCCAGTGTCCATCAGTAATAGAAAGGATAAATAAACTGTATATTCACAGAGTGGATACTAGACAGCAATGCAAATGAAACAGGATATGGACAAACCTCATGAAAGTAATATTAGGTGCGTGAAGGCAGCCACAAAAAGGAATGTCCTGTGTGATTTCATTCGTGTGAAAGGTCGTGTGAAATGTAAACGGCAGGCAAAGCTCAGCTATGGTGTCAGAAGTCTGGATAGCACTTAGGGGTGCCTGGGTGGTGACCCAAAGGGCACACAGGGACTCTGCTGGGGTGCTGGTAAGGTTCTGGCGCTTGACCTGGTGGTGATGACGCGGATGGGGTCCCTTTGGGAGGTCCACTCGTGGTTTGCTCCCTTTCCGTACACGTATGAGTCCAACACACAAGTGTCACAGCAGAGAATCCCACGTGTGCTTTGGACAGGCAAGGGCTTCGGAGGTGGGAGGGGGAGGAAACCCCCAGGTTCCTGCATCGCCACTTCCAGGTATAACGTTCACTCCAGAACTGCCTGGAATCACAGGTGTTGTGTTGTTACCAAGGAAAACCAGCACCCCTGGATGGGCTGTGTCAACGGGCCGATGTACAGGGTTTGGCGACCAGGAATCCGTGCTTCCCTGAGGCGAGGACTTGTGTGCTAGTCATTAATGTGGGTCGCGGTTCCCGGGAGATCCGTAGGGGAGACAGAGCAGTCGAGGGAAGGCAGGACTTGGGGGCAAAATCCAGGCCTCCGGCAAGTAGGTTACACCTCAGGCTTTGACTCGGGCAAGGGGGCTGGGCTTTCATGTTCTCACACCTGTCAGTCCTCAGCCGAGGGCTCACCTGGGAGATGGAAACCCCTTGATCTCTGTGTGGGCAGGCAGAGCAGCTCAGGTGCAGGCCATCCAAAGCTAAGCATCCCTTGGTGCTTTCACCTCTTGGTGAAAAGAATCATGGGGTCATGGGGGAGCTCGGATAGCCTCGCCCTACTGCAACATGAAGACCTTGAGTCTAGACTTTGACCTCCTAGCTTTTCCCGGCTGTCTCCATTTCAGAACTGGGGAGATGGGAGGCTGCCCGCCTCACTGGAATCACACATCAATTTCATCTGGCTCCAAGGCATTGATAAATCGTTACACGATGTGCTGATCGCCTTGGTTTCCTCTGGAAAACGAGGCCAAGGATGCTTTCGAATGCCGATGCCAGCCCAGAAGTCCTGGCCCGCTTGGCCTCCGGGTCTCCCCTGCAGACCTCCCTGGGACCACGACCCATGTAAATGACCTGCACATAAACCCTCATCTCAGGGCTTGCTTCTGGGGACCCGGACCTAAAACGGAGGAGAGAATGGATTCCATCAACTTGGAGGTTTGGAAACCTGAGACCCAGAGCGGCACGCCTCCTGTCCTCCACACATGCCTGTGGATCCGGTTTTGCAAACAGAGTGAGTTGCTTGTGACAAGCTTGCAAGAGGCTGTCATCATTTCCAGGATTTGCTCTTACGCTGTGCTGTTTTCTTTGGGAACACAGATGTGCTCCCCCAGGCCGGACCCCAGGCTTCATTCCTTGTCCCCAGCGTGGAACTCGGATGCATTTTCCCATAAAAATAACAGCGACGGCTAACATCAGTATCCATGCCACCGCTGACCAAGCCCTCTCCCCAAAAAAAGCCTTCTTAACCCATGCATTGCCCAACTTGAATTTGTCAAGTGCTCACCTGAGTTCTTCCTCCAGTTTGACGGGGGAAAAGAACGTTTTCCTCTCCTGGAATCAAGGCTTCTCTACAGGACAGAGAGTGAGAACTCGCTCTGTTATCCGAATAGACCCGGGATCCAGGGCTTCCCAGCTGCCCACCCTCGGACCGGCCACTGGCCTCTGTCCTTGGTGCAATGGACCCAAGGACACTAACCTCTCAGGATTATAGTGAGTGTTGCAGATAATGCCAAATGGGAAATTGGCATATGGAAAGGTGCTTCACGGCACTAACCATCCAAGAAACGCCAAGAAAAATTACAACGCGATACCAAGTTGGGCAGAAGTAAACTCTCTCCCATCACGTGGTAGCACCACATGGTACAGCTACTTGGGAAGTCTGTTTGGTAGTGCCTGCCGGAGCTAATTATACACATTCCCCATGCCCCAGCCAGCTCACTAATCCGCAAGTGGAAGAAGGGCATGGACCCACCCAAAGAACCATTCAGGCGTGTCCCTGCAGCTTTACTTACAACAGGCAAAAGCTGGAAACAACTCAAATGTCTGTCAGCGGTGAATGGGTAAGTAGCATGGGTGTATAGGCTGTAACAATGAAATACGATACAGCAGTGAGAGTGAACAAAGCCCATTCCGACAACACGTGTGAGCCTCACATACACCACACTGAGCAAAGTTAGAGCGTATGTGCTGTACGAGTCCATTCAGATCAAGTTCAAAGACAGGCAAAACTGTCTTAGTCCTTTCATGCTGCTCTTAACAAAGCACCATGGACTGGGTGGCTTGTGAACAACAGGAATTTATTTCTCCCAGCTCTGGAGGCTGGAAGTCCCAGATCAGGGTGCCAGCATGGCTGAGTTCTGGTGAGGGCCCTCTTCTAGGTTGCAAATGCCTTTAACTAGAATGACCACACAACCCAGCAATTCCACTCCTAGGTAGGTACCCAAAAGAACTGAAGACAGGAGCTGAAACAATAACGTGTACACTCATGTCCATAGCAGCATTATTCACCACAACCAAAGGGTGGAAACAGCCCAAGTGTCCATCTATTGATGAATGGATAAACAAAATGTGATCTATCCATACAGTAGATTTTTTAAAAACACCTTTATTGGACTATAATTGCTTTACAATGTTGTGTTAGTTTCTGCTGTGTAACAAAGTGAATCAGCTGTATGTATACATATATCCCCATATCTCCTCCCTCTTGCGTCTCCCTCCCACCCTCCCTATCCCACCCCTCTAGGTGGTCACAGAGCACCGAGCTGATCTCCCTGTGCTACGCGGCTGCTTCCCACTAGCTATCTATTTTACATTTGGTAGTGTATATATGTCCATGCCACTCTCCCACTTCGTCCCAGCTTACCCTTCCCCCTCCCCGTGTCCTCAAGTCCATTCTCTACGTCTGCGTCTTTATTCCTGTCCTGCCCCTAGGTTCTTCAGAACCATTTTTCTTTTTTTAGATTCCATATATATGTGTTAGCATATGGTATTTGCTTTTCTCTTTCTGACTTATTTCACTCTCATACAGTAGATTTTTTAGTTGATTGAACTATAGTTGATTTATAATGTGTTAATTTCTGCTGTACAGCGCAGTGATTCAGTTACACATATACATATATTCATCTTCATATTCCTTTCCATTATGGTTTGTTACAGGATGTTGAATCTCGTTCCCTGTGCTCTACAGTAGGACCTTGTTGTTTATCCATTCTATGTATAGGAGTTTGCATCTGCTAATCCCAAACTCCCAATGCATCCCTCCCCCACCCCCTTCCCCTCGGCAGCCACAGGTCTGTTCTCTACGTCTGTGAGACTGTTTCCGTTTCGTAGATAAGTTCATTTGTCATACAGTAGATTTTATTCCTCCATAAAAGGAGTCAAGTACTGATACATGCTAGAATGTGGTTGAACTTGAAAACGTGATGCTAAGTGAAAGAAGCCAGACTCAAAAGGACACACACATGGTGTGATTCCATTTCTGTGAAATAAGTGCAATAACAAATCCATGGAGACAGCAAGGAGGTGAATGATTTCCAGGGGCTGGGAGGGCAAGGCGTGTGGGGGAGGGGGGAGGATGGGATTTGGGGGCAGTGAGTGCTTCATGGGTGGGGTTTCAGTTTGGGGTGATGAAAAAGTTCTGAAACTTGATAGCGGTGATGGTTTCGCAACACTGTGAATTACTTGATGCCACTGAAGTGTACACTTTAAAATGATTCAAATGAGAGATTTTATGTTGTGTGCATTTTGCTGCACACACAAAAAGTTAAACCTGGAGTTACCATATGACTCAGCAATTCCACTCTCCAGTGTAGAGCCCAGAGAATTGAAAACATGTGTCCACACAAAAAGCTGTCCATGAATGTTCATAACAGCATGATTCCTAACAGCCTTAGGGTGGAAACAATCCAAATAACCATCACATGAGGAATGGATGTTTGGGTTTCCTAGGGTTGCTGAAACAAATTACAGCAAACCAAGTGACTAAAACAATAGAAACATATTGTCTCACAGATCTGGAGGCCAGAAGTCTGAAATCAAGGTTTCGGCAGGGCTGAAACCTGTAGGGGAATCCTTCCCTGCCTCTTCCAGCTTCTGGTTTTGCTGGCAATCCTTGGCATTTCTGGGCTTGTAGCTGCATCACTCCAATCTCTGCCTCTGTTGTCACATGGCCACCTTCTCTCTATGTATCTTGTAAGGACATTGGTCATCGCTGCTTAAGGGCTCACTCAGGATGACCTTATTTTAACTAATTCCTCTGTAACAGCTCTATTTCCAAAAAAGGTCACATTCTGAGGAACTAGGGGTTAGGGTTTCATTTGTGTTTCTTGTGTTTTGGTTTTTTTTGCGGTATGCAGGCCTCTCACTGTCGTGGCCTCTCCCGTTGCGGAGCACAGGCTCCGGACACGCAGGCTCAGCGGCCATGGCTCACGGGCCCAGCCGCTGTGCGGCATGTAGGATCTTCCTGGACTGGGGCACGAACCCGTGTCCCCTGCATGAGCAGGCGGACTCTCAACCACTGCGCCACCAGGGAAGCCCTTATTTGTTTTTTTGGAGGACACAATTCAACTCCTAACCATGGACAAATGAAATGTGGTGTATCTACACAATGAGGTATGATCCAGCCATGGGAGGGAATGCAATACTGACACATGCTACACCGTGGGTAAAACCTGAAGGCATGATGCCAAGTGGGAGAAGCTGGACTCAAAAGGTCATGTAGAGTACGACTCCATTTATATGAAATGAAATACCCAGAACAGGCAAATCCATAGACACAGAAAACAGCTTATAGAGCCTGTGGGGAGGAACAGGATGCAGAGTGACTACTAATGGGTCTGGAGTCTATTCTAAGGGCGATGAAAATGTTCTAGAACTAGACAGAGGCATCAGTTGCACGACTTTGCAAATATACTAAAAACTACCCAATTGTACACTTTAAAAGGGTGGATTTATGGTATGTCAATTACATCTCAATAGAAAAAAAAAAATTATCCCATTAAGAGGGTGAAAAAAAAAAACAAGCTCCAAAGTGGGAGAAAATATTTGCAAACCATTTATTTACCAACCGACTTGGATTTAGAATCTATTTAAAAGAAAACAAAAGAACTCTCAGAAGTCAATAGTAAAAAAACAACCTAATTAGAAAACGGGCGAAAGACATGAAGAGATATTTCACTGAAAAATATATACAGATGGCAGATGAACCCATGAAAAGACTTCAGCATTGTCAGCCACAGGAGAAATGCAAATGAAAAGCACAGTGGGGTGTGACTACATCCAGACGGCTAAAATATAAAAATAGGGACAGCACCCAAACCTGGCAAGGATGTGGAGAAACTGGATGGTACATGATTGCTGGTGGGAAAGTAAAATGGTACAGCCACTGTGGAAAATTGTTTGACAGTTTTTTGTTTTGGTTTGGTTTTTTGGCTGCGCTGAGCAGCTTGCAGGATCTTGGTTTCCTGGCCAAGGATTGAATCCGGACCCACGGCCATGAAAGCGCTGAGTCCTGACCACTGGTCTGCCAGGGAACTCCCTGTTTGACACTTTCTTACAAGACTAAATATGCACTTTTCATACAACCCAGAAATTACACTTTGGGGCATTTACACAGAAATGAAAACTATGCCACACAGAAACTTTTGTTCAGAGCAATTTTATTCGTCGGGCCCCAAAACTGGAAAGAACCTAATTGCCTTTAAGGAAACTGTTACATCCACACCAGGGATACTACTTAGCAATCAAAAGGAACAAACTGTCGATACACATAAGAACTTTTATGCGTCTCAAGGGGATTATGTTGGGGGGAAGGGAGGAGTGAGTCCCGAAAGGTTACGTATTATATGATTCCATTTATATAACATTCTTCAGAAGGCAGAATTATAGTGGTGGAGACAGATCAGTGGTTTCTAGGGTTAGGCACGGGGGTGAGTGGATAGGAGGCTATAACAGAGCAGCACAAGGGAGACTTTTTTTTTTATTTTATTGAAGTATAGTTGATTTACAATGTTGTGTTAATTTCTGCTGTACAGCAAAGTGATTCTGTTTTATACATATATATGTATATATATATATACTTTTTCATATTCTTTTCCATTGTGGTTTATCACAGGATATCAAATATCATTCCCTGTGCTATACAGTAGGGCCTTGTTGTTTATCCATCCTGTATATAAGAGTTTGCACCTGCTGACCCCAAACTCCCAATCCTTCCCATGAGGGCGATCTTTGAGGTGGTGGTGATCAGTTTTGTATCTTTTTTTTTTTTTTCTTTTTTGCGGTACGCGGGCCTCTCACTGTTGTGGCCTCTCCCGTTGCGGAGCACAGGCTCCGGACGCGCAGGCTCAGCGGCCATGGCCCACGGGCCCAGCCGCTCCGCGGCATGTGGGATCTTCCCGGACCAGGGCACGAACCCATGTTCCCTGCATCAGCAGGCAGACTCTCAACCACTGCGCCATCAGGGAAGCCCCAGTTTTGTATCTTGATTGTGGTGGTCGTTACGCAGATCTACACATGCGGTAAAAATTACATAAAAATACACACACACACACACGTAACTGGTGAAATCTGAATAAGCTCTATGGTACAAATGTCAATTTCTGGTTATGACGTTGTATTATAATTATGCAGGATGTTACCATTGGGGGAAACTGGAGGTAGGGAACAAGTGACCTCTGCGTATTTTTTGAAACTTCTTATGAATCTAGAACAACTTAAAAATAAAAAGCATTTTTAAAATAGCTGAAGAGCCAGTACTGCCTGGACACTAACCAGTCTGAAGAGAGCCCAGGCACAGCCAGTGTGGTCACCCCCCTACTGGCGCATATAGGCCTCTCACAGACCCCAGGATGAAACCAAATGGAGGTGTCATGGAAGGCTGCATCCCAGGAGGGGATGCACTGAAAAGATTTGGTGCCTTTAAAGATGGGAATGAGGGAAGAAAAGGGACACACTTCCTTGGTGTAAGGCCACTAAATGGCAGAGAAAGAAGAAGAAGAAGGACTCATCTCTCCCCTTGTCCTGCCACCTTCTCCAAGGCAGTAAACGAGCTCCAACAAACCTGGCTACGTGGAAAGAATAGTTCAGAGAGTTTGTTTATAACAAAGTTTGTTTATAACAAAGTTTATAACAGTGGAAAACTGGCAACAACCTACGTGCTCATCAATAGGGGACTGATTAAGTAAATGACAGTGTATCCGTGCAGTGGCCAGTAGGAAGTCCTTTAAAATTGTCGTTTCCCAGCTAAATCCAAAACTTAGCCAGAGGAGAGGGGGCTCACTGGGAGGGGTCTGGGCCTCCCATTCCAACATGGATCAGAGCAGCTCCATTTTATCTAGTTTGTGAACTGAGCATCCCTGTAAGATTTTATTTTTTTTAAAGCTAGAAAACCACTAGTTAGTAGAATACTTATTAATATGAATCTATTATTCATGATATTTATCTCTGAATAGTGGGATTATAGGTGATTTTGATCTTCCTTTTTTTTTTTAACCTGTATTTTCCCTTTTTCCCACAATAAATCTGAAAGCATCGTTTCTATAAGAAGAAAAATATAGTGTGAGCCTTCTTTGGTTGAAAACCATGGAAAGTAACTCAAACTAATCTAGGCAAAAAGAAGGAAGAATATTGGAGGCTGAGACAAAGCGCAAGACCTGCCCACCCAACGTCCATCGTCTAGCTCTTCCTTCCTAGCAGAAGCCTGGTTTTCAGGCCAGGAATGTGTCCAGCTAAATTGCACTTCTCAGTTTCTCTTAAAACTAGGGATTGTCATGTTATGGCAAATAAGATATAAATGGAAATCACTGGGTTGGAATGCTGGGAAAGCTTTTTTTAAGTGGTTGGCCATGCTGGCAAAGTCCTTTTGACCCTCCTCCCTTCCTTGTTTCTCCTGTATGGAATATCATTGTGATGGCTGGTGCCACAGCAGCAGTTCTGACCATATGAGACCTTGAGGACGGAAGCCACATGCTGAGGATGGTTGGAGCAGAGAGGAAGAGTCTGGAACATTGGTGACTCTGTGGAGCTACAGACCAGACCTGGGCTGTCTACCTCTGACATTTAAGCCACTCTTTTTCTGCTGCCTGCAAACTCATCCCTAACCAATCCAGGGCTCACAGGAGCAGTAGGAATCTGGAGAACCAGGCCTGGAAATGAGCAAGAACCAAGGCAGCTCAAGAGTTAAAAAGCAAGAACCATATCTGCAAAGTTATGGATGACCTTATCACCATCACATGATGATTCTCCTTCTCAAGGGAGCAGCTGGCTTAATAAACAGTCATTGGTATGTGAAAACAAACCACACCCTTTCCTGGAAGCTAAGCTATAGGTTGGGATGAGGAGAGAGAACATACCAGTCCATAAGTTAGCCTTCTTAAAGGTCCCTCTTTGGAGATTTTGCTTGCCTACTGTTATATTTCCAGAGAGAAACTTACCCTCTCAGTGTCTCAAATAAAACAAGTGTTATGAATAGATGTGCCCACATTTCTCCACTGTGAATGATTTCTCCACTGTGCTGAACTGTAAACTGTAGCCAGTGGCTGGTGCCCACACCTCCACCAGGTAAGCCTTGCCAGCTCAGAGGTCCAGGATGTTTAGACAAGTGATGAAGCCTGTCTCTGGCAGAATTGGAAGTACTATGGGGTATATCCGAATGTGGCTTAACGTAGTGTTTGACAGGGAATGGGTGGATGGCAAAGCCCTCTGGGGTTCTGGAATTTCCATGTTGTAATTAGCAAAAAAATCAGAGTGTGACCTAACGCACAAGGGGTGGGGCCCTAACCCTAAGACAGAAGGTCCCACAAGGAGAGCTGGGGAGGATGGACAAGAACTTCACTCACTTTTATCCTCTTCATTCTTTTGCCCCAGATTCAGTTTCCAGAGGAAGAAGCGTCTAGTTGGGTCTAGTGTGGGTCACAGACTCCCTCTTGGGGGAGGGCAGACTCCTATTTATAAACTCCACCCCGCCTCCACTGAACTGTATCCAATGGGAAAGGGATTGACAATTCCTCAGGGGAGATCAGAGAAAATGGATACCTGGGAAATAGATATATTTATAAATTTTTAAATATGCAAATTTTAACTTAAACTTTTAAAAAAGAAAAATTAATTTAAAATTTACAGAGTTCAAGGTTTCATGCCCAGATGAATCTCGAAATCAACCTGAACACCGCTGTGGTTCTCTCAGATCACACAAAGATAAATGAAGTGGTCCCCGGCATCAATGAGTCCCTCATCTAGAGGGGGAGCAAGATATACATGGGATAAACCATAAGATGATTGCTAAGACCTATTAAAGGTACCCGACCAGAGCACCGTGGGAGAACAGAGAAAGGGGGTTGTTACTTTTGACCCTCCAGATCAGAGGAGGCTTCCTGGAGGAGGTGACATTTGAGTAGAAGATGAGAATGAAGATAGAGATTTGTACCAAAGGATGTGGAGCTTTGAATGTCATGCTGAAGTTTTCTTTGGAAAATGGAGTGTCACTGAAGGCTTTTGAGCAGAGAGATAATATGGTCTTATCTCAGCAGCTGTGTAGAGATTAGATTGCCCCGGTGGGAAAGGTTAAAAGTTAGGAGACCCATAGGAATATTGTTGCAATCATTCAGATGAGCAATGATAAGGGGCTGCTTTGGAGACCAGGGAAGCCAGGGTAACAACGCAAAACCACATTGCAGGGAGCTAGACTGGACAAGTCTCGATGAATAATTGGATGTTGGAGGTCAAAAGGAAAATAATTCGAGATTTCTGTCCTGGGTGATCTGGTGAATGGTGATGCTGTCCACCAATCTAGGGAACTCAGGAGCAGTGTGAGTGGGGAAGGTGATGAGGTTGATTGGGGTCAGGTAGGGCTTGAGATGTTTGAGAGACATCCTGATGGAAATATTCTACCGGCAGTTGGAAATCTCAGTCAAAAACTCAGGAAGCAAATGTTGGCAGTCATTACCTCTGAGCATTGAACTGTGGATGATTTTTGTTTGGTTATTTTTAGGATCCTTAGCGGGCATGTGTTTCTTGTCTAGTTACAAAAGAGAATATGCTGGGTTTTGTTTGGTTGTGTATATATATATATATATATATATATATATATATATATATATATATATATTTTTTTTTTTTTTTTTTTTTTTTTTTTTTTTAAGAATAGCAACAGCAGGAGACAGGTTGGGATGGACGGAACTCGGGAACGAGATTGCAGAATCGGAGCTTGTTCAGTTCAGCACAGACGACACCGTGACTGAGCACATCTCTTTGCCAGGCTCTGGGGGCACTGCAGCAAACAGGACAGTGACCAAGACAGATGTAGTCCCCATCCTCAGAGAGCCCCGAGGGCTGGGGAGGTGCCAGGAGAGGAGAAATGAACAGACAGCTGTCCCACTTTGCCAAAAAGCCAGGAAGGGTAGATTCTAGAAGCTGCACAGCTGGACGGCTGGCTGGGCACAAATTCTACACTCTTGTAGGCTCTGGGAGAAGAAGGCACAGATAGATGGTCCTTAGGAGGCTGCTTGGATCCACAGAGACTGTTCATACCAGAGGAAACTCGTTCCCCTGCCTTATTCCCTTATCTTTAGGATAAGACTGAAGAGACTGCATGTCTGGGTTTCAGCCAGACATTTGCCAGAGGTCCTCCTGATGCCCCTCTGGGCGGGTTAGACAACTATGGGCCAAGGGTAGTTGAGTGAGACTGATTCAGAAGATGCTGAAGGACTAGATGCACAGTTTTGATGAATGGGTTGATACCCAGCCAGAGAAAGGTCTTGAGATCTCGTGGGTCTCCTCTTGCCTCTGTCCTGTTTATCATTAAAAAAAAAAAAAAAAAAAAAAAGGACTTCCCTGGTGGCGCAGTGGTTAAGAATCCACCTGCCAATGCAGGGGACACGGGTTTGATCCCTGGTCCGGGAAGATCCCACATGCCGCGGAGCAACTAAGCCCGTGCGCCACAACTACTGAGCCTGCGCTCGGGAGCCCGCGTGCCACAACTACTGAGCCCACGTGCCAAAACTACTGAAGCCCCCGCACCTAGAGCCTGTGCTCCACAACAAGAGAAGCCACCGCAATGAGATATTGGCTCAGGATAAAGAAGAACTTAAGCAATCAAACGTCTCTGAAAAAAGAACTGGGTGGCCCTTTGTGGTGGGGAATCCCATCACCAGGTATGTTTGAGCAGCCCCTGCATGACCACCTTCCATGAACAGAAACACAAGAGTTCAGTCCTGCAGGAAAAGGTACAACAACAGCCTCTACAATCCCTTCACATCTGCGAGTGCCCTTTGGACGTATCCATCTAGAAGCCCGCCATCTTGGCAAACTCAACATGTCTACAACTGAGCAGTTTGGTTGTATGGGAGGAATGGTGTCCCTGCAGCCAGTCGTACCTGGGTTCCCATCTGTATCTACACCTGTGCAGGCGTGTGCACTTGGGACAAGGCCCTCCACCCCTCCCTCCAGGGTCAGGCTCACAGCCCCCCTTAGTCCTCTTGTCTGTACTGTGTTCCCACCCGGCCCACCCTGCCCCCTGCCCCCTGCCCCCTGCCCCTCTAGACCACTCCATTCTCCCTCAGCCCCTCCTTCCCTCTGAACTCCCAAAGCGGCCGTTTTGTAAACTGTTCTTGTTCTTTTCCTTGGTAGTTTCCAATCTTTGCAATAAAATCAGTGGCTCTTTGCAGATAAGAGCCCAGCTAGCACTTCTCGGGATGACCCGGAGCCACATCTTGCACAAGATACAGCACATGCTGATTGCTTTGAGGTCAGGGATTGCCCTGGAGTTTGGGGCCATCCCTGTGGAAGAGCTTATGGCACTTTCCGAGTGACACAATGACCCATAAACTCCAGCTTCGCGTGGCCAAGACCAGTTGTCACCGGGGAGAAGGGGAAACTAAGGAAATCTGTCGTTTGTGCAGACACACAGAGCCACGCTTTATGTTTTACAGTCACTGCGCTTGCTTCCTGCCCACCCCACTCCGCAGAGCTGTCTGCTTGTTTATCCCTTCAATCTCTCCTCCCAGACAAGGTCAAAGCCCCTTCCTCTATCCATTCTGAGCACCGGGCAGCTCTCCTCGGTAGCACTTGTTCATAGTTTCCACGCATTTGGGTGATGCTTCATCACCGACTGTTTTCTTTGCCCTCGATCTGTGTCCCCAGCACTTAGCGGGCTGCCCGTCACACAGTAATCAATCAATAAATGCTGGTTGAGTAATTGAATGAACCCTCTCCGGTTTCAGCCAATGAACGTGAACCTCCCACCAGTGTCTGTCCAAGTCATCCTGTTAGAGAATCGCCCAGGGAGGGGTGCTGGGGTGACTCACACCCCCCATTTATCTGGGAAGCCAGAGGTCAGGGGAGGACCTCCTGGAAGAGCCCCGGCGAGTCCTGGCAGTTACAGCTGGACCCATTGGCAAGAAGTCAGGGAGGAGCTGCTGCAGTTTTTCTCAGCTCCGTCCTGTTCAATTCCCATCCTGCAGTGCCATCTCCAGGGCACCAGGGCGCTCCGAGATGATCAAGGGTGCGGCCAACTTGGCTGGAACCGCAAAATCACCCTCATAATCAGAGCTTTTGATCCGAGAAAGGTCAAAGCACTTGAGAAGCATTTGCTCATCGTTGCTGTGCAGTGGTGACACCCACTGCCTGCCTCCTACTCCACAAGCTGGGGAGACCACAGCGCCAGACCAGCGCTGATGCCAGGGTGACACGCCTGGCAAGCACCCGGAATCATGTAAAATGCAGATTCCGTGGCAGTGGCCTGGGGTGGGGCCTGAGAGTCTGCATTCGTAGCAAATGCCAGATGCTGGTGCTGCTGGTCTGACGCAGCAGTCCATCCGCTATATTCAAATTGTGGTCCAGGGGCCAGCAGCCTCGACAGCAGCATTCCTGGAAGGGTTTTGCTATTCATGATGCTGTCCCCATTTGGGCAGCATCAGCATCACCTGGGAGCTTGTTAAAAATAGAGTCTCAGGCTCCACTTCCAACTTTCTGGATCACAACCTGCATTTGAACCAGATCTGTAGATGATTCATAGACATGGTAAAGTCTGAGATGCTCTGCTCAAGAACCATGGTCCTTAAGCTCAGGTGCACATTGAAACCACCCGGGAAGCTTTAAAAAAAAAAAATTGCTGATGTGGGAATCCCTACAGACCCCGATTTAATCTGTACTGGCTGCAACCTGCATATCAGGGATTTTAAAAAATTCCCCACGTGATTCTAATAGAAAAGTTCAAGCACTTTGCTTTCTATTAGAATGCTTTATCAATATTTTATTAAGTTTTGCTAATATTTTTCTTAATATCTATTGGAGATTTTTTTCTCCAGGGAAGATATACAAATAGCCAACAAGCACAGGAAAAGATGCTCAACATCACTAATCAGTAGGGAAACGCAGGAGAAAACCACAGTGAGATGCCACCTCCTACCTACCAGGATGCATCTCATTGTAACAGTGGAAAATAACAGGTGCCAGTGAGGATGGGCAGAAATTGGGACCCTCGCACATTGCCGATGGGATGTAGAATGGTGTAATGCTGTAAGACAGTCCGACAGTTCCTCCAAAAGTTAAAATGGAGCTACCGTATGACCCAGCAATTCCACTCCTAGGAATACACTCCAAAGAATTGAAAACGGGAATTCAGATATTTGTTCATGCGTGTTCATTGCAGCATTATTGACAACAGCCAAAAAATAGACACAACCCAAGTGTCCACCAATAGATGAATGGATAAACAACATGTGGTCTATCCACACAATGGAATATTATTCGCCCATAAAAAGGGATGGAGTAGTGATGCGTGCTACACCATGGATGAACCTTGGAAACATCATAAGCTAAATGAGAGGCTAGACAGGAGAGAACAATAGTGTATGATCCCTTTACATGAAATATCTGGAACAGGCAGATTCATGGTGGCAGACATGTGTTCTTCAGGCTCTTCAAGAAGCCATGAGTTTCTGGACTCGCACCTGGGCTTTCTTGGATGTTCTTTTGGACTATTGTAAAGTGGTCAGAGTCCTACTTGATCAGCTAAAACACCTCAATTTTGTCAAGAAAATTCCTTGTGTCTTCCGGTTTTTAAAGGGAGAAAAATCAATCATAAAGATTTTGCACATTTCTTCATTTATTCCTGGGTATTTTCATTTTAGCTTCTACTGTAAAAGGGGTCTTCTGTTTTATAAGGAGGTATTATTTGTATATAGAGCTTCTATCGATTTTTTTTTTTTATGCTGTGTACCCACCCTTCTTATGGTAGTTTTCCAACTGTCTTGGGTTTCTAGGTAGAGCTCACATCATGTACAAAAAATTTTAGGTGAGTTCTATGTGTGGTGAGGGACCAGGCTTCAGTCTTCTTCCCAATGTGTTTTGTAAAATAAATGACGTCTACAGAATCCACTCCTGGATGTCATTAAAAGGTCAAATTGCTAAAGAAGTTTCTAAATGCTTATTTCCGATTTCTGTACTTTTTTGTCAGAGACCAGTAAACATTGGACAGACCAGGAGTGGTCCTCAGACTTCATTTGGAGGATCATTGCTTTAGACATTGTCTCCAACGTTATTAAATGTTAGAATTCCAAATCTATACCCTACAATGTGTTCCCACGT
Source organism: Hyperoodon ampullatus (assembly GCF_949752795.1). Lineage (NCBI taxonomy): Eukaryota > Metazoa > Chordata > Mammalia > Artiodactyla > Ziphiidae > Hyperoodon > Hyperoodon ampullatus. The sequence goes on from NC_136927.1 coordinate 3,644,526, forward strand.
GTTCAGCAACCGAACTCGGTTTATTACTACAAGATCATACTACTTATGCAGAGTTACCTTGTACTCTGTGTGTGTGTGTGTGTGTGTGTGTGTGTGTGTAATGGACTTTTTCTGTCGAAAAGCAGAAAAAAGGGATACCATTCCAGGGATAGATACATACCTTGATACTGAAGGAGTTCATAGATTTTCTCCAAATTTGGGGGAGGGAGGCAGAGCCGGAGGAAACTGAGCCAAAAACTAAGGTTTAAAAAGTACAATTTGGGGGGTAGGGAAAGCTAAGTTTTTTAAAATAGATGCTTCAGTGAAGCGGTCTCCTGTTAACTGTGGACTCGTGTCACAAGTGGCATGAATGGCCTCACGGCTCCTGCACCAGCAGAATTGTCTCCAAGTCTGGGATCCTGTAATTACATGTTGGCCCCCGCATGTCTTACGAGCTCTTTGTGGTACACTCAGAGGAGTGGTGTCTGGGACCCTGCCAGTTGCTCCAGTCTGCTGGCAGGGGGACAAGTCACATGAGGTAGGGAGACCGAGGATTTTTCCTGTGGGATCCTTGGGACCATGGGCCCGGCCGGGCCTCCCCATCCTGCTGGCCGGTGATGAAACTTGCCAACACACTGCAGTTAGACTCCCCGAGGGTCCTCTTCTAAAATCAACCATTGGCGCCACTCAGGAAGGCGATGCCACCAAAGGGTGTGGCAAGCCTCTGTCCTTTCAGAGATAAGGCGTGATGTAAACAGACACACTTTTTTTTTTTTTTTTTTGGCCGCGCTGCGGGGCACGTGGCATCTTAGTTCCCCAACCAGGGATCGAACCCTCACCCTCTGCAGTGGAAGCGTGAGTCTTAACCACTGGACCGCCGGGGAAGTCCCCAGACACACATATTTTAATAAAGACCCCTCACAGCCATCCCCGTCGGACCCCACAGTTGACTAAAGCCCCACACTTACTGCCTCTTTAACCCGTGACAAGTTTGGGAGGGAGGAGAGGGCTGTCGTCAGTGGAAAAACGATCCAGTCCGCAGCTCCAATCCTGGTTCTCCCTTCCAGAGCCTTTATTTCCTATTCTATAAAATGGGCTTAAGGGTTGCTGGGAGGACCACGTGGATGTCTATATGGCTGTCTCAGGCGGCAGTTAGGAAGGCCGGGTGAGCCAGCCCTGCGTTAAACCCATAGGCTCCTTGCGGGGGCTTCGGCGATGCTTCTTGCGGGCTAAGCCCCTGCTGGAGGCTGCAGACGCAGCTGTGAGAGACACACGAGGCTCCCGGGAGCGGGCGAGACAGACAATGAACCCATAACCCGAGTGATAAGGGCTGTGAAGGCACTAAATCAGGGTCATGAACCAGAGGGCCGCGCGCTACTTGAACTGGGCAGTCTTCCAAAGGCCTCTCTGAGGAGACGTGTGAGCCAAAAGCCGTCGTGAGACTCTGATCCTGAAGCCTCCCTTCCGTTCCCTGTGGCTGGAGCCCAGGAGGGTCGGAAAGATGTGGGAGGGGCCTGGCTCACTCAGCCCAGCCCTGCTCTGCCTGGTAACCCTGGGCAAGTCACTTTGCCTGGAAGCATCATTTTCTCCACCTGTACAAAGAGCTAAGATCACCTGTGCAGTGATTCTAAAACCTGGCTCCAAAAATCTTTGACACTCCTCTCGCTGAGAGGTGGGGTCTCCGTCCCCTCTGCTTTTTTTTTCCCTATCTCCACCAACATTATGTGAGCTATTCTTGAAGCAATACTAAAGTAACACTAAATTAGTTATAGTCTAAAAGAGTAAATACATAATGCTAGATTGGGTACAGCTGTGTTTAACTATTTTTGAGGATGATCAGTCCATACGTTTCCCAGAGGGTGCTTATGGACTGGTTTGAGAATCTAGGAATCTAGGGTAGAAATGCATTCATGTCATCTTTTCTTTTTCCCCCTCTCCTTGAATCTGTGCAGGTTTCTGATTGCTCCGACCAACCAAGTATGACAAAAATGAGACTACGTGACTTTCAAGGATAAGTCTTAAAAGGCGGTGTCCTTTCCACCTGGTTCCCCTGGGAACCTTGCTTTGCAAGAAAAGAGCACTTCATCTCAGATCACCACGTGGAGGAAGCCACAGACGGGCAGCCCCATCTGAGCTCCCAGCTGACGGCCAGTGTCGCCTGCCAACCCGGACATCCAGCCCCGTCCAGCCTTCAGCTGCCCACAGCCCCACCACTGTCTCATGGTCACCGCATAGACCACCCCCCCACAAGCGAGAACTGCCTGGCTGAGCCCTAAACGAACTGCTGAGCCATCAAATCGTGAGTCAAATAAGTTGGTTGTTTTACACTACAAGTTTGAGGGTAATTTGTTCCATGGTTTTAGTAATGGGAGCACCTATCTCTCTGCCCTCACTTCTTAAACCTCTCCCTTGCTCAGGGCTCCTACCACCTGCCCTTTTTTCAGTTCCTAAAACACACTGAAATGGTTCTGGCCTCAGGGTTTTTTCCACTAGCTTCCTCTCCCTCCCTGGAAATTCCCCTCCCTCCCCGCATCTTCCATGGCCGCCTCCTTATCTTGTAAGGTCTCAGTTCAAACAGTCAGCCCTCAGAGAGCCCCTCAGGACCACCTGATCTAGATTAGATCTCCGATCCCCAGCTGCTATCACATCGCCAGGGGGTTCTTAAGCACTTAACCAACCATCTGATGATGTTTTTCTGTTTGTGTTTATTGACTGTGCTCTCTGCCAGAACAAAGTCCGTGAGAGGAAAGCCCTTCCCTGCTGTGATCACCTGTGTGTCCCCTGCTCCATGTATAAAGCCTAGCACAAGGTAAGCATGGATACATGTTGATTAAACGAATGAATATACAAAGAAGGACACAGCCATAAAAAGATGAGAGGGACAAACATTTCTGTCAGAGAACCGCAAGAAGTGAGGAGGGTGGTGTGTACCAGGTAAGAAAAGCACCAGGTTGAGGCTAGAGGGGTTCAAAATGACACAGGCAGGGTGAGATAGGTCCAGGCCTTTTAAAACATGGGAAGGATATTTTCAGGCACAACGTGAACTGATGGGGGGGCGGGGCTTAAAATACACGTAACATGCAATTTACCGCTTTAACCAGTTCTAAGTGTAGATTCAGGGGCATTAAGTACATTCACATTGTTGTACAACCATCACCAGTGTCCCTCTCCAGAACTTTTTCATCCTCCCAGACTGAGACTCTGTCCCTATCAAAACTCCCCGGTCCCCTCCCCAGCCCCTGGCTACTTGTGAATCTGCCTATTTCAGAGATGTCTGTAAGTGGAATCATACAGCACGTGTCATTCTGTGTCTGGAGTATCCTTCCAGATCCACCCATGTTATACAGCACATGTCATACTGTGATTAAAGTAGGCATAACACAAATTTTACTCCGTTGCTTTTTAAGGCTGAATAGTATTCCACTGCGGGTAGATACCACATTTTGTTCACCCACTCGTCAACACGGGTGGACGGAAATGTTTAAGGCTCGCTTCAGGGCCAGGCGACACTGCCCCGAGGGGTCAACACGGGCCAAGGACACAGCCAGGGAAGGTCAGTATTTCACTTGCGCGACCACCCATCTGTGCCCCGCCGTTCAGGCGAGGACCCGGCTCAGAGCAGGCTGACGGCCTGCCCAGGTCACACAGCCAGGAAGAGTGAGGAAGGACCGGGCAGGGCCGGGGGCAGGGCTGCAGCCGCCGCATCCAGCTCTTCCCGGCCGCCGCCAGCCCCTTCCCGGCAGCGCGACCCCGCCCGGCGCGGCGGCCCGCCCCGCCCGCCAGTGCGCAAGAGCAGGAGGAACCGGCCGGCGGCCCGCAGGACGCATGCGCAGAAGGCGCACGGCACGGAAAGCTCCGCTCCCCCGGGCGTGAATCCGCGATCCGGGGTTTTGGCCCCGCCGGGAGTTCTGTTTATAAACACACCGCGCGGCCACCGGCAAGGGGGTGACCCTAACGGTAGTGGCGTTAGAGGTCAGAGGTCAAGGGGGGCGCCGGCGGGGAGACCCATCCCTTCGCCTTTGCGGGCTGCTGGCTGCGCGGCGTGGCCGGTCCGGCGAGCCTACTGCGGTCCGGGGCTGCAGGGGGCGCCACGTGGTGTGCACGTGGTCCGGTCCCGGCGCGGCGGCCTCCCCTCCCCCATGGCGCTGGCGGCCCCTGCGCCCCCTAGCGGCGGCCAGGTGCTCTGCGCTGCACGTCGCGCCTGCGCACAACGCGTCACGACGCGCCTTCCGGTCTACGCAGGAGCCGGGCGTAGATCCGTTGCGTCCTCGTGATGGCTGTGGGTCCGCGGCGCCCCGGTCCCCAAGGGGGCGGGGCGAGGCGAGCCGCCGGGGGCGCACGTGCGGGGCTGGCGGAGGTTTGAGACCGTGCCCCGCGCAAGTGGGGCCTGCGGCCGGACGTGCACGGCGGCCGGGCTGTGATGCGCGTTGGGGGCATCCGCGCGGGCCGGAGGGGCTGCAGACTGGCTGCCCCTCCCCAGCCTGAGTTTAAGTTCCCGGAGGGCCGACACCGTTGGTTTCCTGTCGGCGCGCTGTAAAATGCTCAGTAAAATCAATGAACGGAGGGTGAATTAATTATTAGGATATTCAGGAAGTGTTTTAGGTCTTTTATTTTATCACCTATTCTATAGGTTTTATTTATGGGATTCTACGTGAGAGACACTGTTGGGCCCATAGTAAGCAAGCAGTCTGTGGTAGTTACTGTTACGGCTGTTGCCTTTTTTTTTTTTTGGTCCTTTGACTTTATTCCGTTAAGTATAAAAAGATTTGAGCAGGGCCTTTTAGAGATTGAAAAGCAAAGAAACTTTCCCCCTTTTTTTCTGCCGTTTTATCTTAAAGGCTCACTTGCATTGCTCAGTTGCATTGCCACTGCTGGTTGCTCTGTAAAATTAGTGTTTCTCAGAAGTTTACCCACTTCCGTATTTTTAAAATACCTAGTATGTACCAGATGTTGCCACAGGTCCTAAGGAAGATGGGCCACACCTAGGTAAGAGGAAACCTAAAAGTGGTTAAATTATAAAGGAAATCAGGAAGTATCTCGCCCAAAGTTCAGGCTGATGGTACATGTTTAACAGCTGGCAGGGGGAGGAGTGCATCTGTAGACACATTTATTATGAATTTTAACTAGTATAAAGCGCGTGCAGTACACAGCCTACCAAAAATGGTAAAACATACAGTACTCTTTCTTGTAAATTCCCTGGAGCCAATTGATTCTCAGATGTTGCTGTTGCTTATTTTTGCTGAACTCTTGTATCCATGGCCAACCTATGGTTAAAATTCAAGCATAATCTATCAAATTGAGTTGTCTCCCAACGCACTGTTTTTCCAATAAATTTATTGTTATTAAATGTAATATGTGATATGAACTTTGGTTGATTTAATCACATCAATGAGTAAGACAGAAATGAACCAAAAAGATATAGATCTTTATTCATCAGTGATGCGAGCAACTTCTTTGCTGTATTGGATCATTTTCCAGTACTGGATGAATGTTTTGTGCCAGTCATAATATAATGGCTAAAAACTGGACACAATTTTAAGTTTAGCTGCACTGTTAATTTTCTCCATTACTAGACTAGGGGTTGGGAAGTGTTTTCTACAAAGGGCCAGATACATATTTGCCGGACACCAATGGTCTCTGGCACATGTTCTTTGTTTTATTTTTTACGAACCTTTAAAAAATGTAAAAGCCATTCTTAGCTTGAGCAAGGGCCTCGTTTGGCCTTCAAGCTCTGAATTGTAGCATTTCCAGAGTTCCACAGTGTAACTATTTCTCTAATGGCCAACTTGGGAGTATCTGAACCAACATGAAATACCTTGAATGCAGAGTTAGGGAAAGTATTTCCACCATGCTGGTACAAGAGATGTAAGTAACCTCAAAAGCATGGGTTTTAGTAAAGTAATCATGAAGTGGTGAGTTTTGAGAGCTTGTTTTTGATAGAATTGATTTCACTCTAAGCTTATATAATTCAATTTTTTATAACATCTGTGTTTAACAGCTAGCTCATGGAATTCCTGAATATTTAACAATCAGCTCTAACTGGCTCTTAACTCCACACTGGTCTTACCTCTAAGTGGACCTGGGGGTGGGTAAGCCAGGCTTCTGGGAGGGCAGGTGATGTTCTGTTTCTGGGTTAAACTTAGACACACGGGAAGGTGAAACACCCCTGCCCCCCCCGCAATGAGTCAATGCCCTGTATCATCACCTCCCCATGAGTGTAGGTGGGGCCTGCAATGTGCTTCTAACCAGTAGAATTTGGTGAAAGGGCTGTGATGTCATCCCTTCCCTTTGGGTCGCATCATATGTAAAGAGAGTTGGATGTCACGCCCATCACTCCCAGGACCCAAATGACCCCATGACAACTGGAGACAGACTCTCCCGCTGGCCTCTCAGGAGCAAACAGCCATGTTGTGAACGGCCCCAGAGAGGGACGCTTGGCAGGGGACCATGGAGCTTCTGGGACCTGAGGGCAGCCAGCAGCCCAGAAGAAGCTGGGCCAGCACCTCAGTTGTGGCCACGTGGGACCCTGAGCAGAGGACCAGCTGAGCTGTATACCGGGACTCCTACCCCACAGACTCCGAGCTTGGAAATGTGTGTACGTTTTAGCTGCTAAACTTGTGGTCCTTTGTTTTGCAGCACTGCACGTATGTGTCTTTTTTGTATGTGAGTTACATTTCTCAATTTGTAAAGGTTGGGGAGGAAATGTAAGTACAATAAAAATAGCAGGAAATAACTGCACCAGAATGTTCTCGGGTAGTCTGAGGAAAGTTGGCAGTGGGTTTTAGTGGGTTTGTTTGCCCCTGTGATCTCACTGTCCTGACTCTGTGGCCTGTCTACACTGCAAAGTGGGTATGAGGTTGAGAGCTGGATTCCAGTGCCTGAGTTTTTACCTCCTGCCTACCTGTGTCCACGAGCCTCTGTTTCCTCACCTTTAAATTGGAGATGACAGTGGTCCCTGCCTTGTGGGACAGCATCAGGGTGCGGTGAGATGGCCCCTTTCAGTGGACCACATCGTTAAGTGGCCAGCATTCCTGTAGCCCTCACCCATTACAGAGCCATCAAGGGGCAAGAGGTGCTGACCCCAGCTCTGGGGTGGGTCCGGGCGAGTCTACACCACACAGGGTGACCCGCCAGCAAATGATTCTGAGTCACTGTCTGCCATTCCCTGAGCCATTCAGGAAAGATCAGGCGTCCAATTGAAACAGGCATCTGGTAGGAGTTTCCAGAGAAGGGTTCCCATCTTCTACAAGGCAGCCGTGAGAAGAAATGGCCTTTCCCTTCCAGGGGCGATGACAGAGGACGAGCCGTGCGCAGCCTGGGACGCTGCAACCATTGGGCTTCCAGCGTCATCATCAACCGAGGAAGCTGGAGCCCTGGGTCAAGCCACACCGAAATTCCATCTGCACCCAGATCCCAGGTATGTGACTGACACGCTTCGGCATTGTTTAGGCCATTCTGAGTTGGGTTTTCTGGTGCCTGATGGGCCGAACCTGCATCCTGATTCGTTCGCCATGTAAAGCCATTAACCAGGTCCGTACAGGGGGATGGGTACAAGGGACAGTGGCCATTGGATGCTGTGTCTGCAGCTCCGCCTACACATGGGCGGGCGTGGCACAGGGGTGGCATGTTTTCAGGGCTGAAGCCCTTTGTGGCATGGACATGCCGCCTGCAGCTGCTCCCCAGGTGTTCCGTCACTTCATGCTCAGAACGGCCTTGGGGGGAGGCAGGTACTGTTACCACCTTATCTTAGTTCAGGCGGCTATAATAAATGCCACAGATGGGACGGCTTAGACAACAGACACTTATTTTCTCACAATTCTGGAGGCTGCAAGTTTGAGATCAATATTGGTTTCCTCCGAGGTCTCTCTCCTTGGCTGGGGGACGGCCGTCTTCTCCCTGTGTCTCTACATGGTCGTCCCTCTGTGCGTGTCTGTGTCCTGACCTCCTCTTCTTATAAGGGCACCAGTCCCATGGGATTAGGGTCCACGTTGTGCCCTCACTTTGCCTTACCTCTGTAAAGCCAGTCTGCAGATAAGGTCATGCTCTGAGGCACTGGGGCTCAGGCCATCAACATATGGATTTGGAGGAAATGCAGTTCAGCCACAACAAACCCCCACTTTACAGCTGAGGATGCTGAAACAGAGGCCATGCCTCTTGCACGCGGCCACATGCCTTACAAGGAGCAGGGCCAGGGCTCACACCCAGGCAGCCTCACTCCCTGCTGTGGACTGAGTGTTTATCCACCCCCCACCATTCATTTGTTGAAACACTAATCCCCAGTGTGATGGGGCCTTTGGGAGGTAACCAGGTCATGAGGGTGGAGTCCTCGTGGATGGGGTTGGTGCCCTTATAAGAAAAGACACAAGGGGCTTCCCTGGTGGCGCAGTGGTTGAGAGTCCGCCTGCCGATGCAGGGGACACGGGTTCGTGCCCCGGTCCGGGAAGATCCCACATGCCGCGGAGCGGCTGGGCCCGTGAGCCATGGCCGCTGAGCCATGCGCGTCCGGAGCCTGTGCTCCGCAACGGGAGAGGCCACAACAGTGAGAGGCCCGCGTACCGCAAAAAAAAAAAAAAAAAAAGACACAAGAGCGATTTTTCTCATTCCCCCCGCTCAGCATGAGGACACCGAGAGACGGCAGGCTTCACCAGACACCTGATCAGCTGACACCTTGGTCTTGAGCTTCCCAGCCTCCAAACTGTCAGAAATAAATGTCTGTTGTTTAAGCCACCCAGCCCGTGGTGTCTTTGTTACAGCAGCCTAGCTGACTAAGACACTCCCCGCATCAACCATGCTCTATCTCCTCTGAAAACATGCCGTGAAATACTTCCGTGCTACAGGGAGGTCGCCGTCAGCTGTGTCATCGTTTCCCCTCTGCGTTGCGCCTGCAAACGTGGTCAGGGCCGGACTCAGTCTCCACAGATGCTGCCAGGCGCCTGGCTTGAGTTTGCAAGGATGCTCCCATCCTAACGAGGGCCTGGCAGTTGTGAAATGAATGAAGCAAAGGGGCCTGGGGCCTGAGGAAGGGAAGCCTCCACAGGAGAACCTTCTAATCCCCTTGCTCCACCGCGGGGATAAATGCAGCCCCAGGAAGCATCCAGCCACGTGCCCCGGGCAGGGACAATGGTTTCCAGGCCTGGGCAGGCCAGGCTGCTTTCCTTTCTGTTTAACCCGCCCCCTCACTCCCCGCCCTGTGCCTGGTCACCTTCCGCTTGCGTCCCAAGCCTGCCTTGCTTTTGTGTGGTCACAGGAGCCCCGTTCAGCCTGCCCACAGCTTAGCCGAGCTGGGCCCAGTGCCGCCTCCCTGTTCCCAGGCCTGGAGGCCAGACCGCCATGCCGCCTCCACTGAGGAGCCCTCCTTGCACCCTGCCCCCGGGAATCGGCTTGTCCGTCTCCAGCCCTGCCTCCTGTCTGCTGGATTTCACAAGAGAAACCCGGTCTCCAGGCCCCAGCGGGCCCTAGCACTTGGCGAGGCCCAGCCACCGCCCCCTGGGCCCACCCGAAGCGCAAGGCCGCACCCCTGGGCTGCCGCAGCCCAGCGAACAAAAGCCCCGAGGCCCTGGAGCTCTAGCCGTGGCCTCTCGAAACCCCGAGGTGGTTCCCTCTTAATCACTCCCTTTGGTGCCTCCGAGGCCAAAAAAGGAGTTGAACAAAACCTCTTTTCTAAGCAGGAGGAGCTTTGTAGAGAGAGAGAAAGAGCTGAGCAGAGAGAGTCCCCAGCGCCTCTCACCAGCGTAACACTAACAAGACGCCTGCCGGGGCCTCCCGGACCCACACACACACGAACAGGAGCTGCCTGGAGAGGGGTCTGGACCTCAGCCAGTTGCACCTGTGCCCCCAAAAGGCTGTTTAGGGATGGCCAGCGAGGGGTCTCACCTGCACGCAGCCCCTGCCTTGTTTTATTTTAGAAACCAACAAGACCCAATTAAATGGTATTTTTTAAAAGTAGACACATACTAGGAGGATGGCAGAGATGAAACAAAAATCCCATCTGCTTTCTTTCTCCGATGTAACCTTGAACCTCAACCCCTTTGTCTATTTTTTTCCCGTGTTGTTGTCCTGCCTTAACCAATAACTGATACTGCATTATTCGTTCATCTATAAATAGGAAGTTTGGCTTCTCTCTTTTTTTTTTTTTTGCAGTACGCGGGCCTCTCACCATTGTGGCCTCTCCCGTTGCGGAGCACAGGCTCCGGACGCGCAGGCCCAGCGGCCATGGCTCACGGGCCCAGCCGCTCCGTGGCATGTGGGATCTTCCCGGACCGGGGCACGAACCCGTGTCCCCTGCATCGGCAGGCGGACTCTCAACGACTGCGCCACCCGGGAAGCCCTGGCTTCTCTTTTTAAACAGAAGGCCCAGGCCAGAACACCAGGCAGTCATTTCCCCAGCAAGCCCTCATCCCCCCAGGGACCAGGGGGCATGTTATCTCTGGTCCCGTGTCTGTGTCTGAATTGTCCTGTTACAGAGAAAAATCGCCTTTTTATCCAGGTGCTGGGCCCCTATCAGGCAGCAGGGGCAACAGTCCTAGACGTTTATGCCTCTGAGTGCAGGCAAGTTCTCTTTGTTAAAATTTAATTTGAAGGAAAAAAAGGAAAGAAAAAAAGGTGGCTCACAGAGCATCGGCATGTCATCCATTTAGATTTGAGGGCAGAAGTCCATCCAAAAGCAACGCAGAGCATGAGCTTGGGAAATCAGATGAATAAAGAGACAGCAGTTTATTGAAAAAGCATCATCCTTGGCCTCTCAAGGCAGGGGTGCAATTCACGGTGCAGATTTTGGCCTGCCCGGGATACGGCCTCCCTATGCATGCCAGTCTCACCTTGAACACGACCTTGGGCTCTGAGCACAGAAGCCTCCCACTAGCCATTTTCGTCCAGTCCTGAGCCCTTGCTGAGTTCTGGGTTCTGTGGAGCGGGTATTATTTTCCTGTTTTACAGGTGAGAACACCAGGGCTCCCAGGGGACAAGCAGCTGCCCTGGTCTAGTCACGAGAACAGGCCACTTAGCGTAAACCTAGGATTTAAACCCAGGTCTGTCTTGCTCCAGAGGCCGTCCGTGCTCCTTCCCCTGAACTTGGCCTCTTGAATAATTTATGAGAACACACTTTGGGGCGGGGGGAGGCTGCTTCCCACGTGATGCGGCCCAGGAGACCAGGGGAGCACAGTCTCACAGGACACCACCAAGGCACTGCCCCAAGCCAAGAGGGTTAGCAGTGCTCTTCTCAGAAAGAAAAACCTGAGAGGCAGATTCTGCGACTTGATTTGCGATCAGTGATGCCTGCTCATCCTCAGAGGTTAACGGAGTTAAATGACTGGAATGTGGATGGTCTTGCCTGGCACGCACTGTAATCACATAGCGGGGGAAATTGCTAGCATGGCAGTTAAAAAGTACTTCTGGAGCTTCGCTATTGTGAGGGTTTTTTTTTTTTTTAATTAAATAAAATGACCCTCTAACAGGAGAGATGATTATAATAATAGCTCTACAGAGCTTCCGAAGGAGCCATCACACCAGTGAAGGTAGGAAATTTAAGGTACAGCTGAAGGCCCACTCACTGTGATTCCAGGAAGTGCTGAGGCCCTTGATGGCTGACCTTAAAAAAAAAAATGCCACTAATAATTGGAAAGTTTTATGTACTGGCTTTATGGTTTGCAGCACAAAGCAATGCACGGGGTGCCACCAAAAAATTCAGAGACCTCCCTCCCACCCCGTCCCCGGCACAGGTTTTTATTTTTCCCAAACTGGAGATTAGCAAGATGCCACACCTTTGACCTAACGGCAGAACTCAGCACAGGAGAACAGTGAGGAAGGGCTGGCGCTTAGGTTCTCAACTCACCTCCTTTCCTCTGTGCGGACCTTCCAAAGCACCAATTTATAGTGTTTTGCTAAGAGTAATTGATCAATGCCTGTGCTATGCGGTTACTTAACATGATGTCCACTAGGGATTTTTAATAACATGGGGAAATACTGTATAAAGTGAAGTGGAAAAAGCAAGATAGGAAACTGAGCATGTGTGTGTTCTGCAGAAAATGCACCCAACTCTTAAAAGCCATCAGTGGTGAAGTCATGCCTGTGATTAGTTTCTTTTTGATACATATTTTCCTAATTTTCTGCAGCGACCGTGTGTTGCATCGTGGCATGTAGTTTTCTCAATGAAATTTAACAGAAACTGGGAAAACTTTCTCCTATTCTTTTTCTCCCATATGCTACCTTTTTCTGGTGATTGAGTTGACCGGTCCATTTACGTTCCTTTTATTTAATTCTTGCTATGGCTGCTTGTTGCTTGGTAACAGTCATTGTTACTGATTGCCTTTTCCTCATTGGTACTCTGTAGTGATGCTGAATTGCAGAGCAAATCGGTGTGAAATGATTTCAGACCAGGGCAATAAACGAAACGATCTGACCTCAATTATCCCACTTTCCACCTTAGGAGACGTGGGTACTGCTGCCAACTTCCCCAAACATTACATTTAATAAATGTACTAGAAAGAATAACGCCTTAGGGCTTCCCTGGTGGCGCAGTGGTTGGGAGTCCGCCTGCCAATGCAGGGGACACGGGTTCGTGCCCCGGTCCGGGAAGATGCCGCGCAGCGGCTGGGCCCGTGAGCCATGGCCGCTGAGCCTGCGCGTCCGGAGCCTGTGCTTCACGACGGGAGAGGCCACAACAGTGAGAGGCCAGCGTACCGCAAAAAAAAAAAAAAAAAAGAATAACGCCTTAAACATCCGTGGTTCCTAGCTTTCCGCTGCTATGCCCAGCCGTAAAAACCTCCTCTACCTGTCCCTGAGACACTGCTGGTCTCTGGGACCCTGTTCTCTCTCCTGTTGCAGCAAATGCGTTGTAGTTACCAACCTAGCAGCCTCCTCCCCACCCTTCTGTTTTTCCTGCCACGAGAACCCAGATTCTTGTCCTGTACCATCTTTCCATCAGCTTCAGGAGAGCTGGGGCCCAGCTCCTAAGAGAAACCCGTGATCGGGCTAAGAAAAGCATGATGGTCACAAACCCCTTGCCTGGAAGTGGTTTAAACACAGGCATGTGGTGCCTTTTCGGCAAGTAAGACATGAGGGGAAGTGGGCTGGGGCAGGGAGGTCCTGAGAGAAGTGTTTGTTCCTAGAAAAGAGATGCACGAAGCAGAGGCGGTCTCCAGATCCTGGGCTGGGAGGATGAGGGGCCTCAGGCCCCTGCAGCCACCTCAGAATCACAAGAGTCGATCCATGAAGGACGAAGGAGCCGAGTGCGGGCCAGAAGCTGAGTCCTTCCTGGCGTCCCTGAGTCACTGAGTCAGTCACCCTAGGGCCGCCCTTCCACCTGAGTTCTCGTCTGTGAGGTCATAAACCTGCTCCGTGCTGGAGCCACGTCAAGCTGGGCTTTCTGTTATTTGCAGTCAAAGCCTTGCACGTGAGCCAGTGCCAATGCTAAAGGTTTGCATGACGGGGATCCCCTGGCCTCCCCCTTCGTGGGGTAACCCACGCATCGTGGACAATCCCCAGCACTCACGGTCTAACCTGGGATCCTGGGATAATTATCACGAGTGTCCTGGTTCACTCTCCAGAGCGTCCCAGTTTCAGATGATCAGTTATACAGTTGTTGTTATGAGTTGTGTCCCTGAAAAATTCACCTGTGGAAACCCTACAGCTAGTAACTCGAAATGGGACCTTCTTTGGAAATAGGGTGGTCGCAGATGTAATTAGTTAAAATGAAACTGTATCGGAGTAGGGTGGGCCTCAAATCCAATATGATTGGTGTCCTTATATAAAGGGGAAGATGGAGACAGACAGGCACACAGGAGGATGCCCTGGGAAGATTAGAGTTAGGCTGCCACAAGCCAAGGAACTGCCAGCAGGTGGGAGAGAGGCCGGGACAGACCCTTCCCTACAGCCTGCAGAGGAAGTGCAACCCTGCCGACACCTTGATCTCAGACCTCTGGCCTCCTGAACTGTGCAGTAATATATTTCTGTGGTTTAAGTTGCTCCGTTTGTGGTGCTTTATTACGGCAGCCTCAGCAAACTCACACAGACATCCTACTGCAGGTATGTCTGAGGAGGAAGGGATCCCTTCTGGCCGCAGGAAGATCAGCGGTGTCGGCCTTGCAGAGGCATTGGAGGAAGGGTAGGGTGTCAACAGGCAGGGATGCTGTGTGGGGAGAGGGCATGAAACACCCACGGAAACATGTGAGCCCAAAGCAAAATTACAGACAACGCTGTTAACCTCATCTGGCTGTAATGATATCGGCGCAAAGGAACAACTCAACTCGAGGGCATCAGGAGCTCCTCTGAGAGGATGGATCCCTCTGCGGAGACTGGCAGCAGAGGAGGTGACAGGGTATCCTGTACAGCGCGGTATCCATTCAAGTACGTGCAGATACACCAGTGAAACAACAGAGCACGCAGACACAGATCCACGTGCATAAACACTTAATTGATGACAGAAGTGGCACTGCAGAGGCGTAGTTTTCAATCAATGGTGCTAAGAAAATTAGGTATTCACATGGAAAAAAAGAAAGAAATGGAACCCCTACCTCACATCATATGCAAAAATCAATTGCAGATGGATTCAGGAATTAAATGTGGGGCTTCCCTGGTGGCACAGTGGTTAAGAATCCGCCTGCCAATGCAGGGGACACGGGTTCGAGCCCTGGTCTGGGAAGACCCCACATGCCGCGGAGCAACTAAGCCCGTGCACCACAACTACTAAGCCCACGTGCCACAACTACTGAAGCCCGCGCGCCTAGAGCCCATGCTCTGCAACAAGAGAAGCCACTGCGATGAGAAGCCTGTGCACCGCAACGAAGAGTAGCCCCCACTCACCGCAACCAGAGAAAAGCCTGTGCGCAGCAAGGAAGACCCAGTGCAGCCAAAAATAAATAAAAATTTTAAAAAAATACTTTATAAAAAAAATTAAATGTGAAAGGCAAAGCTACAAAGTTTTAAAAAGACATTAAACGAGACCATCTTCAGGATTTGGGGGTAGGGAATGATTTCTTAAGTCATTAAAAGCATTCATCATAAAAATAGCGATAATTAAAATCAAGAAGTTGTTCATCAAAGAATGGCAACAAAGAGAAAACTGAGGTGAGAAGGCCAGTCTCAGAGCGGTAGAAGATACCTGCAACAAATATAACCAAGAAAAACCAGTTTTTCAAATATGTAAAGAACTTCAAACTGATAAGGAAAAATAGACAACCCAACAGGAAAAAATGGGCACTTCACAAAAAGGGCCATCCAAAGGGCCAAGAAACTTTTGAGAAAGGTGTTCACCCTCACTGGAAGTTATCCACGTGCCTGTTAAAACTGTGAGAGATCTCTTTACCTTCCAGACTGGCAAAATCCAGCCAAGTGGTCACAAAGACAGCCATGGGGACTCTGAGACAGCACAGGTGGGAGCGTAGATTGATACAGTGACTTTGGAAAACAGTTTGACATTGTCTAGAAAAATATCCGATGACTCACAGGTCTACTTCTGGATGTGTAACCTAGGAAAGTGGTTCTCAAACGTTAGCCGACATCACAATCCCCCAGAGGGCTTCTGGGCCCCATTCCCAGAATGAGTCAGTAGGTGTGGGGTAGGACTCCAGAATCTGCATCCCTAACAAGTTCCCTCCCAGGTGACGCTGATGTAGCTGACCTGGGGGCCACACTTTGAGAACCACCTGGAGAAACGTGTGCTCATGGGCTTCAGGAAACACGTACAGGAACTGTCCTCAGAGTCATAGCTAAAAATGTCCATCGACAGTTGAATGAATAAAGTGCAGCACGTTCGTGCAATGGAATCCGGTAAAGCATTGGAGATGAATGAACTACCCCCACCTGCAAAATACGGGTGCATCCCCAATTCGACTGTAAAAAGCCAGACAGGATAGATCATAGGCAGTTTGATTCCAATCATTAAGTGTTTAAAAACAGGAAAATCAAGCCACGTCATTCAGGGTTGCATGGGTATGTGATAAAACTCTAAGGAAAAGCAAGAAAACAACTTAAAAGTTGGTGCCATGGTTTCCTCCTGGGGGGAAGGGAAGGTGATGTGACCGGGGAAGGTGTGCCAGTTATTAAGTTACGGCCTCTCAGCCCCAAACCCATCGTCCTAGCCTGGGGCTCTGTGGAGTTGCGGCCGAGACCTGCACACCATGCTTCTGTTTAGCCAGCCGGCTCCCTGGCAGGATCTGCCAATAGGTGGCGCTAGACCAAGCCTGCAAGGCAGGGAAGAGGAAGCAAAGAAGGGCTCCTCCGCGTTAGGTCTGCACCAGCGCCTTTACTCCCATAGACTCTGTTCTAGCAGAGCCTCTCTACTGCTGCATCGTCAGTTCCGTTGGGTAGCAGCAGCTTCTTGTCTGCTGCTTTTCGAACGCCTATGGAAACGACAGTACAGCCAGCCCCCCCTCAGGAACCGGAGTTTCAGCTCCTCTGACTTCCTGCATTTCCATAATCCCAAGCCCTTCACGTCATGCCCCCATCACCACCACCAAATTATCCACCTCATTTAGTCCCGACCTCCAAGAGACAGAGTTCTCTTTGTACCCTTTCCGTTACCTTGTTAACAGCTTTGGACCTAGTTAACGGTTCTTCCTGTCAAGCTCTTGCTGCTAACATAGCTTGGTGGCTCTTGTCTTCATGTCTGTCCATTCATCGTTACCTCTAGGATGGAGTCCACACCCCGTGCATCAAGAGGGGACGGGCAGACAGGAGCCGGCACGTGCCACCTGCATCTCGCCTTTCACAGAGCCTTCAACTAGGATAACCGGCCGTCCCAGTTTGTCCAGAGCTGAGGAGTCTCCCAGGATGCAGGGTTTTCGTGGCTAAAATTCAGAAAGTATAGGCAATGAGTTGGTCGACCTAAACCCTGTGACTTCATCAAATGCATTAACCCTAGTTATGTCTTATGGCCTCACTTGGCTTCAAGGAAGGATGGGAAATGTAGTTTTTTAACTGGGCGCATTACCATCCTAGGAAAAATTAGGGAAAAGAGCAGAATGGCCACAGGGGAGGCTGCTGGTGGTTTTGCCCTTTTAACTCCAGGCTGTAACCACTAACTACCCGCGGGCATTGCCTGAGACACGGCTGTCATCAGAGTTGTGACGAGAAGCCGGGTCCTTTGATGGTGGTCTCCCTTGGGACATGCTGCCTGTTTTCCTCATTCAAACAGTGATTCCTCTCTGGCAGCCCGAAGGGGAGAATCATGCCCATCCTTCAGTGTTTCAAATCTTCAGGGGCTACTTAAATCCTATAGCCGATGGGCTGGGCAGTGACCCCTCCCACCACATGATACATGGCAGTTTTACATAAGTTCTATTTTCCTTTCTGTGTTTACAGTCCAATAAGGCTCTATACGAGTGGGAATCGGGGTTTTCAGTTCTTACTTTTGAGAGGGGTTCAGGAATCTTGGGCCCTGTATTTCTTTTCTTTTCTTTTTTAAATCTTATATTTATTTGGCGCTTTTCTCAGACGGTAATTATTATCGTATCCTAGGTTTATTCTAAATATCCTTCGGTACCTGCATTTACTACTCTTGGCTTGGTAGGAAAACACTTGCTAGGGAGAATTTCAAAGCCGGTAAGTCAGTATGCTGACTCACTTGAATCTCAACAGCTTGCTGCCTGTTCTTTATGGCAACAAGAAACATAAAAAGAGGGAGGCGACATCATGTCCTGAAGTTTTAATCTTTTGATTAACTTAAACTTCGTAAGACTCTCTTAGCCAACTGGTTCTTTCCCTTGAAGCGTGGGTAGATTAAACTGCATATGGACGAGATGATGCTTAGGTATCCGCAAGGTCCACCCGAAACAGGAGGCTGCGTCTCTTCTGCTTTCCCTCACCCTAGCGCCATGTGTGTTTAGTACAACTGCTCTTCTTACACACAGCCAGAGCAGGGCTGAAAGCTAGGGCTTCTTGAATTCCCTTTCCTTCTTTCGGATACAGGTTTCCCCATAGATGTGGGAAGCTACATTTGCTTTTTCCTTTTCTCCGACTTCAAAACTAGGAGTGTATATACCTAAAGCAGAATGAGAAACGAGCATTTCCTACCTACGGCGCATAAGTCACCGAAGCCCAATTTCGTTTTCTCTCACTGTCTTTATTTCATCCTCTTCCCTGTTCGCAGCTCTGAAGATTTCCAGTTCAACTCCCACCCCTGGGCCTATTTGTTTCAACTTCCGTTTTGTTTTGTTTTTTTTTAAGATTTTTTTGATGTGGACCATTTTTTAAAGTCTTTATTGAATTTGTTACAATATTGCTTCTGTCTTATGTTTTGGTTTTTGGCTGCGAGGCACGTGGGATCTTAGCTCCCCGACCAGGGATTGAACCTGCACCCCCTGCATTGGAAGGCAAAGTCTTTTTTTTTTTTTTTTTTTTTTAATTTTATTTATTTATTTATTTTTGACTGCGTTGGGTCTTCGTTGCAGCGTGCGGGCTTCTCATAGCGGTGGCTTCTCTTGTTGTGGAGCACGGGCTCTAGGCGCGCGGGCTTCAGTAGCTGTGTCACGTGAGCTCAGTAGTTGTGGCGTACGGGCTTAGTTGCTCCGTGGCATGTGGGATCTTCCCGGACCAGGGCTCGAACCCATGTCTCCTGCATTGGCAGGCGGATTCTTAACCACTGCGCCACCCAGGAAGTCCTGGAAGGCGAAGTCTTAACCACTGGACCACCAGGGAAGACCCTCAACTTCAGTTTTGATTATAAGTTTAGGTTGAACCATGGGAAAGGAATACCAGTGGACCGCGTTTGCCCAGTTCCGAGTGGCAATTGCATCTGGGTCGTCCTGACACTCAGTAACACGGCCCTCCTGTGGTCTGGAGGTTCGTGCGAAGAGGGGAAACTGAGACCTGTGGAGACTAAGTGCCTTGCCCAGGGCCCTGCACTTACTAAGTGTTGGAGCTGCATTTGGACCCTAAGGGGCTCTGACTCCAGGGCCTGTCCATGCACCCAACACACCCGCATGCCATCAGCTCCATTAACCTGAGGACACAGGCATATTATCATCTGCATGGGTTACAGAGCATTTTGTAGAAAGTACAAAGGGAAAGCTTTTTGCTTAAGTATTTTAGTAACTTTCCCTCCAATTAATTGCTTCCATCCCTTTGCAAAGAGCAGGGAGTACCAAGAGCTGGAGGCGGCTTTAGCATCAGGTGGCCTGAGAGCTAAGCCTCAGTTCAGCCAGTCCCACCAGCAACGTGCCCTCAGGCAAGTCATTTCCCTTCTCTAGATCTTAGTTTCACTTTTCGGCCCTGTTGGAATGGAGCTGCTAATAACGCCTTTCACAGGGTTGCTTGGAGAATTAAATAATATACCCAAGACGCCCAGCACAGTGCCTGGCACACAGTATGCGCTCAATAAATGTCAACTAAAGTAAATTACCCAGAAGGGAGAGCTGGGGGTCTGGTAGGGGAAGATCTGCTGGGACAAGCCTGGTTAATATTTCCCTAGCATCTTCTGTGAGCTTAGATGAAACTCAAGTCTGCGTGGCCACCTTCTTGGCTGTAAAACCAGGACAGCAGTCTCTAATCCCCTCATGAGGGTGGGAAAGACCCTGAGAACCCTGGGCTGCAGGCCCACCTCTGCAAGCCGAGGACACCTCACCAGTCCTATTGGAACCTCAGCCTCCAGGCTGTAAAATGGAACTGGTGACACCTCCCTCTGTGTTGGCCTCTGCAAGCAAATCAGATTTTTTTAAAAAAACAACAGCAACTTTGAAAATGATAAGACATGAAGACAGGCTCCTCGAAGTGTCTGCGGCAGGATGTTTCCTGATACATAAATTTGTATTTTTGTCCTCTCTGTGTTTATTTTTGAAAGTAGCCGGGCTTTGTGTCCTCTTGTTTTAGGTGAGCTTGGGTTGCAGAAGTGAAGCCTAAGTTTTCAATGAGGGATTATACTAGGGCCTCCGAGGAGGGAGAAGGCGAGAGAAAAGTTCCCAGGAGCCGTGGCTCCCAGCTCCTCCCAGAGGAGGGGTCACAAAGCAAGATCAAGGAAGGTGCCAGATTTCGGGGTGCTGTGAGCCACGGGGACCCAAGCCCTGCTCTCTTGGAGAGCCCCAAGAAGGGAACAGGGCCGCACATGGGAAGGTTGGACCCCACAAACCAGGCCTCCAACCTTGCCAAAAATTGCTGTGTCTGACTTTGGCCACAAAGCTGCGGGGTCCTTGACCGCATTGGTCTTGGTCAAAGGACGTATCAGCAAAGCTCAGTGTGGGCTAAAGGCCTGAGCCCTCCTGCAGGACATCTAGGCCTCTGCACACCTCCGGGTTAGAGGGAGGATGCCAGCAAGAGAGAAACTGAATTTTGCACCACGTCTGCACTCAAAGAATTATTTTTAAATTTTGTAGAAACACAGGGACACCTCCTACATCCCATAGAATGGCTGTACGTTCATAGTCATGCATCCATTCAAACAACAGTTTGAGCACGAACTCTGTTATGGGTGCTAGGAAGCCACAGCAAACAAAAGATGGTCCCCGCCCTCCTGGGGCTTGGATTCGAATTCATTCTCTCACATCTTACATTTATAAATTGCTACAAAAATATAAGATATTGAAATTATTTAGCTCCTGCCGAGAAGGCCGGACTTGGAATAAACAGTGAGGCTTCAAGTAAGCCAGGAACTCCATGTTCAAGTTTCTTGGGGTGAAAAGTCGCTCTTGTCCAGTGCCTTTCGTCACCGTGGAGACCTCCAAGGTGTGATGTGGTCAGTGAGAAAGGAGGGAGAGAAAAGTGCTGAGGTGGACCATGGACCCCGATGTACAGCTGACACTTAGAAGAAAAACAGGATGCAAAGGACGTGAGTTTATCTAAGCCAGGTTTGCAACAAGCAAGGTCAGGGCCAAACATCTCCTTTGCTGGGGAGGTCTCTTCTTGGGCCTCCGAGATAAGCTGGCCAAATGTGGCCTCGGGGGGAGAGGCAGGTCCACCGCATGGGAAGCTGGCCGAGGAAGTCACCCTCCTCAGGAAGGTGCCACTTACTCATCTGCTGGTCATTGTCCCCCTACATCTCAGACACTTGCCTGTTTGTCACTTGAGGGTAAGAGAATGGGCACAGAGGATGGTGCTTATGATCTGCATTTAAAGGCTGCTTATGAACTTATCTACAAAACAGAAACAGACTCACAGACATAGAAAACAAACATATGGTTATCAAAGGGGAAAGCGGGGTGGGGGAGAATAAATTAGGAGCTCGGGATTAGCAGGTACACATTACTGTATATAAAATAGATAAACAACATAGGACCTACTTTAGCGCACAGGGAACTATATTCAATATCTTGTAATAACCTATAATGGAAAAGAATCAAAAAGAATTGAATCATTATGCTGTACACCTGAAACTAACAAAATATTGTAAATCAACTCTACGTGAATTAAAAAAAAAAAGTATGAATTGACAGCGGGTTTTTTGTTTGTTTTCGTTTTGTTTGTGTATTTTTGTGTTTTGTGGGGAGGTTTGGTACAGACCTGAAAGGGCAGCTAATATAGTAGGTACTTTGTTGGGAATTATCTCTATGTTATAACAATGTTTCTTTCTCTTCCCAGCAACACAGCACTGGGGCTTGGATGGTGAACACTCACATGAGGACCTGAATTATGTGGTTAAAAGTTGCCTTTGTTTTTTTTTGTTTTTTTTTTTTTGCGGTACGCGGGCCTCTCACTGTTGTGGCCTCTCCTGTTGCGGAGCACAGGCTCCGGATGCGCAGGCTCAGCGGCCATGGCTCACGGGCCCAGCCGCTCCGCAGCATGTGGGATCTTCCCGGACCGGGGCACGAACCCGTGTCCCCTGCATCGGCAGGCGGACTCTCAACCACTGCGCCACCAGGGAAGTCCAAAAGTTGCCCTTTTTGACCTGGGATTGGGAGTCTGACTTGTTAAGTTACCTCATCAGATACCAAAGGAGCCTACTGGCTTTTTTTTTTTTTAATCATTGACATCCCCTGACAAAGAACATTGTCGTACACTGGCTGGGTCACCAGTCAGGGCGCTGCCCCACGAATTCCTACCACGTCCCTAATAAGGAAGAGGGAATGATGGTGGAAATTTCTCTTTGGTCTCTAGTAGGAAAAAGCCGGCTTCCTCAGAGCAATCAGTTTGTTTTTATCTTATGGACAGTGACTCTTGTAACCAAACCTCTTTCCTTCTTTGGGCTGTTAGGAAGCTCAGAATTAAAACCGGGATTTATCTCTACCAACTCTCTTAGACTTTAAGGTTTGCACTTTGTGTACTGACTGTACGTGCGGCTTAATCTTGTTTTTGTTTGTTGGTTTGTTTTAGCTCAGATGAACTTAGACTCCATGAGATGCAGTCAGCAAAAGTGGGAAACAGACTCTGGGAAACTTTAATGAACAAGTGACCCCGTTTTTAAAAATAAATCGAAAGGGGGAGAAAAGGAGGTGGAGGGAAAACATGGACTAAAAGAGATGAAGAGAATCCTCACTCGTTTTGGGAACATAAAATTCTGCAGTCACTTGGGAAAACGGTCTGGTAATTTCTTTAAAAGTTAAGTATACATTCGGCGTGTAACCCAGCAATTCCACCCCTATAAATCTACTGAAGAGAAATGAAAACACATGTCAACAAGTAGTGCATAAAAGTTTATAGCAGAAGTTTTACTAAAACCCAAACTGGAAACAACACATGTGTCTCTCAACTTGTGGACGGATTTCTTTTTTTAAACGGTGGTATATTCATACAATAAAGCACTGCCAGCAATAACAGGGATGAACTGCTGATCCGTGCAACATGGATGAACCCCAAAACCTTGCGCTTTGTGAAAGAAGCCAGACACAAAAGACCACATAGTGTATGATTCTGTGTATGGGAAATTGGTAGAAAAGGAAAAACCATAGAGAAAAAAGCATATCCATGTTTGCCTGAGGCTGAAGGTCAGAGTGAAGATTGACTGCAAATGGGCCTGAGGGAACTTCTGAAACTGGATTGGGGTGATGATTGAACAACTGTACAATTCTCCAAAAATTTGTCAAACTGTACGTTACAGTGCGTGAATTTTGTGGTATGTAAATTATACCTCAATTGAGGTAAATTATCCATCAATAAGGTTATTAAAAGATGAAAATCTAAACACTGGCCAAAAATTGTATACTATTAAGGCAGGATTGCGATTCTTTCATGGATTATAATATTGTGGTGATTTTTTAAAAAACCAACTCTTATCTTTTAGGGATACACAGTGAATTATAGGAAATGATATAATGCCTGAGATTGGCTTCAAACGAATACGAGAGGATTTGGGCGGCTTATAGATGAAACAAGGCTGTGTATACGGATCCCTGCTGGAGCTGGGTTTTGGGTACATGGGTGTTTGTTGTATTATTCTGTCTTCTTTTGTCTATGTGTTCAACGTTCCCACAATTAAAAGTTTTAAAAGATGAGCTTAAGGGTCTTTGAAAAAATGCTGAATTGGCTGAGTTCTTGGCGGGTCCCTGACGGAATCCAGTTGGAATGAGGAGGTGGACATCTATTGTTTGCCTTCTCCGCGTCCCCGCCCCTTCTGCTAACAGTAACCAGACTGCTTCGTGGACGGGCCAGCCCCACAGCGTGGGCTGCATGACGCCTTCCAGGGCCGGCCCTGCCTGGTGCCTGCCCTCCTTTGGCCCAGGCCTGGACACAGAACGTCCCTAAACCCGTCAGCTGCTTTCTCCTGGGAATTCCAATCTCCTATGGAATGATGCAAGAAAGGGGAAAGCTTGTAGCTGGTTAATCCCAGCACGGGCATCCTGGGAGACCAGCCTTGGGGTTTTTGCAGCTAAATCCCCAGGGCTGCTCTGACTCCAGCCCTTTCTGAAAGCTGGATCTCGGCTTTCTCCAGTTCTGTGATCAACCTAGCATCATGCCAACACATTCCCTTTTTGTTGAAGTTGGCCAGAGTTGGTTTCCGTGGCAGAAAACCGAAGCACCCAGCGGCAGAGACAGCAAAGCTCACCAAGTGGTCGATGTACTTTTAAATCTCTCCACCTCCCTCAGTTGATCCAGCCACAAACACAGACCCTTTGGACATTAAAACTCCCACAGAGTGCTCTGATAACCAAAGAGGAAGGAATACACATGATACAAAGACACCAGATTGATAGGATCAGCCCGAGCTCTGCTAAAACACAAATTCAGAGCACCGTCATAATTGAGACAGAAACATCTGTTGGGACAAAAAAGTTACATTGGTCTATAACAGTCCCGTCTGATAGAAGTGTAATACGAGCCACAAATGTGAGGCACAGAGGTAATTTTTTATTTTCTAGTAACTGCTTTAAAATGGTAAAAAGAAACAGGTGAAATTAATCTGGGTAGTATATTTTATTTAACCCAATATCAAAAAATTATCGTTTCAAACTATAACTAATATATAAAATACTATTAATAACCTTTTGCCTTTTTTTTTAAACTAGGTCTTTGAAATCGGTGTTTAGTGTGTTTTACATGGACAGCACATCTCACTTTGGCTGAGTCGCATTTCCAGTGCTCAAGAGCTACAAATTATAAAGGGGCTATAAATTATCCCTCTGGGGTTTCTGCATGTGTTCTGGATCATGAAGCCTTAGAAGGACCATCACTTCTGCCCAGCTGCATCCTCAGGATTGTAGCAAAGGCTCCCGCTGAGGGCACAACCCCAGTGGCTCATCAGGCAGGGGCTGGTTTTGTCTGCAGTGGGGACCCTCCACTGGGATGACACCACTGACTGGGCACTCAGAGGGCCTGACTTCAGGCCGCTGATTTAAAAATCTGGCGTGACCTGTTCACCCGGTACAAAGGTGATTTATGCAGCCCATCGGATGTCTCTCCAGAAGAGCGGGCCCCTGAGCGCTCAGAGAATTGAGCCTGTTTGTGGTGGAAATAGCAGCACAAAAACCTTCGCGGAGAAGCAGAAACAGAGCTGCTGAATTACTGCTTGGAATGACCTCTGTTTCCATTCCTGCACGCACGGAGCTTACATTGGTCCATAACACACCACTCCCAGCCACGCAAGAAAAAAGCTAAATGAGCTGAAGAATCAAAACTCGTCTTAGATCTGCCAGAGCAGTGAGGTCACAGGGCAAACCGCCGCCCCAGGTTGTTGGGACAGACGGACGAATGCAGAGTCACGATGCACGAAGCCGGAGAACAGGAAACGGTGGGGGGCGGGGGGACCCAGGACTGGGTGGACAGATCACACACTCCTGGGAGCCCGTCCTGGGGTCCCTGACACTGACATGAGTTTTACCACCCGGAGCCCTGCCAGGTTTTCACAGTAAAGATCAGGAAAAAAAAAATCCCCTTGAGCTTCCTTACATCGGGTGAGGAAAACAGGCATCGTGCGTTCTTTCTATTCTCTGTAAGGCTTGCCTGGCTGAGCAGCTTCTGGGGGCTTCTGCGGAGCTGGCCCTCGGGCTAAGAGTCTTGCTTTCCTTATTTCCAAGTCTATTTTTACAGAACACTCTGCATTTGTTGAGGTCACAGGAGTGACTCAGTGTCCCCCAACAGCCCTAAGCCCATTTCACAGCAGAGGAAACTGAGGCCCAGTGGCCAAGTAACTTGTTCGAGGGCACAGAGCTGGTTAACAGTGGGGCTGGCGCCCCTCCCCCAGCACCTTCGTTCTGCTTTGTCTTGACATGGCGAAGCCTCCAGGCTCAGGCGAACGTCTGGAAGACGCAGCCCTGCCAGCGTCTCACGAGAGACCCCGAGCCAGGACCACCCCACTGGGTCACCCCCAAATTCCTGACGCACAGACACTGTGAGATGGTACACGTTGATTGGTTTCAGCTGCTACGTTTTGGAACCGTTTGCTGTTACACAGCCATGGATGAGTAACACACAGAACATCTTTTTTTTTCCTGAGCGCCAACACCCGAGTGTTCTCTCAAGAGTAGTTTTCACCCCGGCTTTGTTTGAACAAGTTTCCTGTGGTGTCGAAGTCAGACATGTCTTTTCCTGAATTAGCGTTTAAGAAATATGATCGGTTCTAGATGACAGGGTGGCCAGGGGAGGCTGTAAAAGAAAAGCCAACCTGTTCCAAGTGAGCTGAGGACACAGGGGCCATCTCTCTCAGGTTTGGGGGGCCTCAAATGGGTGAGGAAGTTTCTTGGAGGATTATCTGTCTCTATCTTCTGTGGTGATACAAAAATGCAGTCCTTCTTGGTAGTGGTCAGAGGCCCATCACTGTGTGATGTAACGCCCCAGGGACTCAGTGAGCAGACAGGTAGCAGCATTGGGGATGCAGGGAGGATCCAAGAGGATATAGAAGCAGCAGGAAGTGACATCCAGCAGACAGGAAGAGGAAGGGGACGCTGAAAACACAGAATGGTCTGGGCTCATCAGTCATTTGCCAGATGCACGTCGAGCTTCAGGCCCTCGAAGCTGTGAGTGTGGACCCGCCGCTTTCAGATTCTGAGGCTTCTCAGCCCATCTGCCCACCTTCAGACCCAGCCAGGACTAGGTGGAGGGGTTTCCACCGGGCCCCTGTCTTGTGATGGGGAACAGCAGGCCAAGCGAGGACCCCTTTGGCTCAAGGCAGGAGGGTAACCCCATCGGCGCTTTTTGCAGAGGTCTTGTATGGCTCTGCCCGGAGCACGTTGGTGTGATTCCCTGACTTTGGAGGATGAAGGGAGGAGAGGGCAGAGGCAGCCCAGCCACCCCCCACCCCCAGAGCAGCACGGTCCGGAACTTTCTTCATCTGCACTGTTCAGTACAGCAGCCATTAGCCACGTGGGCCTCCAGATCCAGCTCTTGAAATGTGGCTCGTGCCACGTCACAAAGAAGGGTTTCATTTTATTTCATTTTCATTGGAGTATAAGTGTAGATGGCCAGATGTGACTAGCGGCTTCTGAATTGGACGACATGGCCCTCAATCCTTGTTTTGGGTCTATAATCACAAACTCTCTAGAGATGTGTGTGTGTATATATATATATATATATATGTATATATATATATATATATAAATTTTAAATGTACATAGAGTAAAAGGTACATGGAGTAAAATTCACTTTTTTGTGTACAGTTCTGCTACTTTTGACAAATACATGGAGTCATATAATCACCACCACGATCATCACCTCCCACCCAGGATTCCCACGTGTCATTTTGTACTTAGCCTCTCCCCAGATCTTCAGCCTCTGGAATCACTCATCTGCTTCTGTCTCTATAGTTTTGCTTTTTCCAGTTCTACAAATGAAAGCGTGCAGGATGCACTTGGGGTCCTCTGTGTTGTTCTGTGTATGCGTCCTTTGCTCCTTTTTAGTGCTGCATGATGTTCCGTCGTACGGTTGTGCCTAAGTGTGTTTTCCACTCCCCAAGTGAGGTGCATTTGGATTGTTGGGTTGTCGAGTTTGGGGTCTTTAGGAAAAAAAGCCACTACAGATAATCATGTACAACTTTTTGTGTCCACACAAGTTTTCATTTCACTTGGATAAATAGCTAGTGATGGGATTTCAGGTCATTCGGTAAGGTAGTTGAACTGTATAAGAAACTGCCAAACTTTTCCAAAGTGGCAGCACCGTCTTGAATTCTGCGAGCCACGCGGGAGAACTCCAGACCTTCTCATCAGTCTTAACAGAAATCCCAGCGTGGTTTTATCCTACTTCCTAACAATGAATGATGTTGAGCATCTTTTCCTGGGCTTGTTTTTCACGCCTGTATCTTTAGTGAAGGATCTGTTCATGTGTTTTTTTTTTTTTTTTAAGGCTTTAATTATCTTTTTTTTTTTTTTTTTTTTTTGGCTGTGTTGGGTCTTTGTTGCTGCACATGGGCTTTCTCTAGTTGCGGCGAGTGGGGACTACTCTTCGTTGCGGTGTGCGGCTTCTCATTGCGGTTGCTTCTCTTGCTGCGGAGCACGGGCTCTAGGCGTGCGGGCCTCAGTAGTTGTGGCTCGCGGGCTCTAGAGCACAGGCTCAGTAGTTATGGTGCACGGGCTTAGTTGCTCCACGGCATGTGGGATCTTCCTGGACCAGGGCTCGAACCCGTGTCCCCTGCATTGGCAGGCGGATTCCTAACCACTGCGCCACCAAGGAAGTCCCATGTGTGTTTGTTTTTAATGGATTGTTTCTCCAGATATTTCATGGCCTCTTTTTAACGTGGCCTTCATCGTCACTCCCCAATACGGTGTGTTTTTCTTGTAAATGGTTTAGTGTCTTGTACTTAATTCTGTTCCTTTTTGTTCCTGCAGCCAGCTCCAGAGGCTTCCATCAGGGTAAGAGCCTGGGTGTCGTGGGCTCCCAGCAGTTGACTGGGTTCTCCCTCGCAAATTTTTTCTTTTTCCTTTTTTGAGCGAATGCATCATGAAGCAGCTTTAGCAGGCCCTCTAGACCCGGAGAGAGTATGAGAAGAATTCACTTTCTCCGATTCTGGTTCTATAATGGCTTTTTATTGCCCCTTTTCTGGCCCTCTCTGTTGAAGCTGTCAGTGTATCGAAGGCTTGCTGTTTAAGAGGAAAGGAATTGCAAGGTTCAGTGGGCGTCTAGGATTGCAGGGTCATCGTGAGTCAGCCCTGGGAGCTCCTGCCATTGTCACGTACAGGTTCTTGCTGGTCAGGAAAAGAACTGTCCAGGTCTGTCAGTCTGCGAAGAAGTCTTCACATTTAACATCGTCAAGCCTGAGGGCTGTGGAAGCACATATATCCCTCTTGTTCTCAAACAGACCTGTCATTAACAAGAGAGAAGTCACCCCAGATGAGCCAGAGGAAAGAACTTTGGAGGTTTTATGTAAATCTCTCTCTTTAAAGAAAAAATTGTGGTAAAAGACACGTAACACAAAATTTACGATCTTAACTATTTTAAGTGTACAGTTCGGTAGCGTCAAGTACATTCACATTGTTGTGCAGCCATCACCATCGTCATCTCCAGAACTTTCTCATCTTGCAAAACGGAAGCTCTGTCCCCATTAAACACTCACTCCCCATTCATTCCCTGTCCCTCTGGGAAATAACCACCCTACTACTTTTTGTCTCTATGAACTTGACTCCCCTAGGGACCCCACATAAGCGGAATCATACAGGATCTCTCTTTTCGTGACCAGTTGATTTCACTTAGCCCCATGTCTCCAGGGTTCAGACACGTTGTAGCAGGTGTCAGAATTTCCTTTGTTTTTAAGGCTGAATAATGTCCCATCGGACAGGTCGCTGGACCCTTGGCTTGTTTCCATCTTTTGGATATTGTGAATAACACTGCTATGAACATGAGTGTACAAATGTCCTTTCAAGACCCTGCTTTTGGAACTTCTCTGGAGGCGCAGTGGTTAGGAATCCGCCTGCCAGTGCGGGGGACACGGGTTCAAGCCCTGGTCTGGGAAGATCCCACATGCCGCAGAGCAACTAAGCCCATGCACCACAACTACTGAGCCCGCGTGCTGCAACTACTGAAGCCCGCACGCCTAGAGCCCGTGCTCCACAACAAGAGAAGCCACCGCAATGAGAAGCCCATGCATGGAAACGAAGAGTAGCCCCCACTCGCTGCAACTAGAGAAAGCCCGCGTGCAGCAATGAAAACCCAACACAGCCAAAAATAAATAAACAAATTTATTTAAACACAAATAAAGACCCTGTTTTCAATTCTCGTGGGTATAGACCGAAAAGTGGAATCGCTGAATCAGATGATCGTATGTTTTCCACCAAACTGCTTTCTAGAGGGGCTGCAGCATTCTCCATTCTCGCCAGCAATGTGTCTGTAAACGTCTTTGAGATAAATATTGCTTGACTCCCTCAACTTCTCCCCATCTCCCTAATTCAGCCCCTGGCCTGGTCTACGAGTTTCCTAGCTGGCCTCCTATGGTCACGCAGACCCCTTTCGGATTCAGGCTCAGCCCGACAGCCAGTGATCCTAAATCCAATATGTGGGTCTGCATGTTGCCCTTCTGCTTACAGCCCCTCAGTGGTTCCCATTGCTTTGGGGATCAGACCCAAATTACATGACTGATGTTGTTCAGCTGACGTGGTCACTCTCTCTTTTCCACCTGTCAATCCTGGGAGGGCACCATGCTCCGTTCCTTAGCACGCGCTGTTCCTTGGCTGGAATGCCGTCCCCGGACTCCAACCCCCTCTCCTAATCATCGCTGGACTTCAGTTCAAGTGTCACTCCTTAGGGAAGAGATCCCTGACCCCGTTTTTGTCTTCCTCCACCTTCAAGTAGGTTCTCCCGTTACAGCTTCTTGTGAAAATGTCTTACTTGCCCCCCAAGCACTAATTCTGTTTGTACCTATATATTCAATCATGTGACAGTTGGGCTAATATCTGTTGCAGCCCCAGGCTGGACAGTGGGTACGCAGACAAGCTTCCCACCCTAGGGGGGCCACACTCCCTGCACATGTCACTGGGCAACAATGCCTCACGGGACTTGAGACAGCTGTAATTTTGTATGTATTTATTAGAACGTTACTGGATTCCTGTCCACATCTCCCAGTACACCGTAAGCTCTACCAGGGAGGGTCTGTTTTCTCCCACTCAATAATTATTAAATGATGGCAGTGTGCAGACACTGCCACCTTTTTGTAGGGGGCCCTGGCTGAATTAGGAATGCCTGAAGCACTGCGGGATCTGAAGGATGCCTAAGGTGGCCAATTCCGCGTTTTCACAGAAGACCCCTCTGCAGGCGTCTGCCTTCCCCCACGAGACTGTAAGAGGTGTAAAGGGCCGGCGGCGACTGCACCGGGCCCTAGTATGGGTCCCAGGATACTTGTCTAGATACTTGTTGAGTGAATGTATGACTCCAGAAAGGAACACAGGGCATCAGGGATCGCAAGCATCTTTAGACAAACTTCAGTTACAGCTCGAAACCCCTTAAATCTGGTGATTAAGTATCGCACTTTAGGGTTGGCGGATGGAGCCACTAGGGCCCCGGAGACTGCTGACGTCAGTTTCCCTTCTCCAGTGAGTGACCCAGGATCAAAACTTTCCAGGGAGACTTTTTCGGGGGTTCCCCGCCCCAGTCCCGGCACGGAGGAAGGGACAACCCACAGCCGGGGGCGGTGGGCGAGGCGCTACCCGGGGGCCGGCGAGGCGGGCCGGGCGCGGACACCGTCCCCCACCCCGCGCGCCCCCGCGCGCCCCCGCGCGCCCCCGCGCGCCCCCGCGCGCCCCCGCGCGCCCCCGCGCGCCCCCGCGCGCCCCCGCGCGCCGGGCGGGGCGCGCGGCCCGCAGGCTCCGCTCCGCCGCGATCCGGACCGGGATCCCGCGCCCGCCACGCCCCGCGGAGCCCCGCCCCTTGCGCCGTGCCGCCGCCGGAGGCCGCTTGGAGCTGTGCGAACATGGCCGAAGTCGGCGAGGACAGCGGGGCCCGCGCCCTGCTGGCGTTGCGCTCGGCACCCTGCAGCCCCGTGCTGTGCGCCGCCGCCGCCGCCGCCTTCCCCGCCGCCGCCGCCCCCGCGCCCGGGCCCGCCGCGCCGTCGCCGCCGCCGCCCGCCCAGCCCCCGCCCCCGCCGCCGCCGCCGCCGGGCTCGATTGCCGGGGGCGCGGGGGGCGCGGCGGGCGAGGCCCTGGTGGCCGCGGCGGCCGCCTCGGTGCGCCGGAGCCCCGGGCCCGCGCTGGCGCGCCTGGAGGGCCGCGAGTTCGAGTTTCTCATGCGGCAGCCCAGCGTCACCATCGGCCGCAACTCGTCGCAGGGCTCGGTGGACCTGAGTATGGGCCTGTCCAGCTTCATCTCGCGGCGCCACCTGCAGCTCAGCTTCCAGGAGCCGCACTTCTACCTGCGCTGCCTCGGCAAGAACGGCGTCTTCGTGGACGGGGCCTTCCAGCGTCGCGGCGCGCCCGCCCTGCAGTTGCCCAAACAGTGAGTGCCGCGGCCCCCGCCTGGCCCGGGCCCCGGGTCACCCCCGCCCCCGCCCCGACCGCCGCCGGGCCTGGGCCCGAGATCAACCCGACCCCCGGGGACGGCCCCGGGAGCCCCGAGGACCGGGCCCCGAGGGTCGCCCTTGCCCCTCCCCCCACCTGGGCTTAGGGTCGCCCCCATCCCCGCCCGGCCTGGTTACGGAGTCGCCTCCTGACCCCTGCTCGCCTTGGGCCGGGAGCCACCCCGACCCCCGCCCGGCCTGGGCCCCAAGGGTCGCCCTTGCCCCTCCGTGCAGCAGGGCTTGGGGTGGCCCCCATCCCCGACGGACCTGGACATGGGTCACTTCTGCCCCCTGCCCCCTCCCGGCCTGGGCCCCGAGGGTCGCCGTTGCCCCTCCCCGAGCTGGACACCAGGGTCGCTCTCCCCCCGCCACCCTGTTTGGACCCGGGTCGCCGCCAAACGCACTCCCGAGGAGAAGGGTTGGCGTCAGGCGGTGTCGCTCCGGGAGGTGCGGGGTCCCCGGGGGCAGCGCCAGTGCCCCCGGAAGGCCCGAGCCCCCGGCCATAGGGGCCAGCTGTGAACTTGGGCCGGGAGGGGACGGCCGGAGAGTGGGCTGGGGTCGGGACAGGAAGTGCCCTCTCCTCCCTGGACTTGAGGACGCAGGTCAGGGGTCGCCAGCGCTGGGGGCGTTCACCGCACAGTTGGGGTTCCTGGGCAGGAGGGGAAGAGGCCGGGCGGGGAGGCAGGGCAAGGAGAGGGGGGACCCGGCGCACTTGGGGACAGGCCGCGGATGCCCCACGGTGCTTTAGCAACATCCTCGTGTTCCCGGGCTCTTCCGGTTCCCGGGGCAGCGGCTCTGCCCCAGGAGATCTTGCTTTCCGGAGATCTTTTGATCAGGAGAAAGCCTGTTTGGTTACTCATGCGGTCCTTAAGCTCTTTCTTTTTCTGTTGTAGTAGTTGCTTCTAACTCCTCAGCAGTGTTTATATTTCTCCAGCGTGCTTGTGTTCCAGAGTTGTCTCTGACTAATTACTCTCGCTTTTATAAGCACCCTGGGTCCAGGGAGTGTTTGCCGGGGTGATTGCCTGTTTCTGTAACCATCTCCCCTTTCGCGGGTATTGGCACGTTTGGTTGTAAGTATTGTACTGAATACTTTTCAACATCAACGATGACTCACTGGTGCTCGGGGCGTGAGGTGGGGGGTCGTATACAGGCTTTGTTTTCCAAACGTGAGAGGTGTGTATGTGTTTCTGTAACATCAGGACTTGGTGAATGACAGAGTTGTTTTATCCCATGGTTGCTGTTACTCTGTTCTGCCTTTTCTGTGACCTACACACTCTCTCCATTTCTGGGCCCTTAAATGCATTCTGGGGCCAGTCCCTCACGGTGAGAAAGTGACAGGTAAACAGCGCCTTCCCCTCCCTGCCCGGTGGTTCTTAGAGGCCCGTTCTGCTCAGGCCTCTTTTTATAATTCAGGTTCTGTAAGGGCGTCCATCCAGCAACCTTGTTTTCAGAGTTCCCTGCCTAGCTGTTGAGTGGGTGCAGCCCCGAAGAGGCCCCAGCTTACCGAGTCTCGAATGCACTAGTCTTTTCTCTAGCTCAAGGGTAGGACATTACAGCTGGAGGAGTCCTCAGATCACGTGCGAGTACCGAGTCCGTTGTTTATGAAACGTGGTTGGTGTTCATGCTGCCTTCCTAGCCCGTGTAGCCAGCAGCCCAGATGTCCCCTGCCCTCCGGCTGGGGCTTTGCCCACGGTGCGCGTCTGGCTGGGTTCAAGTTCAGCGGTGCTCTGAGCAACAGCCGCGCAGGTGGTGATGGAGAATTTACAGGAACAGGAGAAACATGCTGGCGGAGAAACACCACGTGGATGTCCATGTCTGCCCTCCCAGCAGAGGGCAGTTTGCTTCTGAAACCGTCAAAGCCCGTGGACAAACATGTTAGCAGTCTGAGCGGTTTTACGTTCTTTTTGAGAAAACTTAACCTGTAGGTGGTAGCATCTGTGGGACAGGCTGTTGGAAGCTGCTTTTTAGAATTAGCTCAGGGTGCTTTGGACCACCACGTGGAGAGTAATCAAGAAATGCTAATGAATTCAGAGGAAGGAAGTTGGACGTGTACGTCCTTGTCACCTCGAAATGGGAAATTCAGTGCTGACTTTCAAAGAACGGCAGCAGTTATTGTCTGTTTCCTCTCAGGCGTTGGTGCACGGTTTTGCCATGAGTGTTCGAAGTTGTGAATTTCTCCACCATAAATTCAGAGTCCTTATCCGTGTTGGAATTCTGTTGTCTGCATTTTGTGGCTACAGCTGCCTGAGACTTGGAGCTCTTCCTTGTGTGTGGCGTTTCACCCTTTCCTGCCCTGTGAGGCCGCATCCCCCCCTCCAGCGCCCCCAGGGCACGGCTCCCCGGGCCGCCCCTCCCTTTCCAGCCCCCACTCAGGGAAGCACGAGGTGGAGAGGAGCCCCAGAGTCCACCCACACTTGTGACTACAACTAAGTTTTTTCAAAACCAAAATGAAATAATTTTGAAACTACTGGTAGGGAAAAAAATTCCACGTGACACAACTTAGAGCTGACCTTGATCCATGACTGTGGGTGCGTGCAGAGGGAGGTGCAGGGGGTCCTGGTGTAGCCCCTCCCGTGCGATTCTCCGGCCCTCGTTCCCCAGAGCTGGGCTGGGCACTTTTTATCTTTAAGTGGAGACACAGCACAGGAGCTGGCTGGCAGTAGGTGCGCACAGAGGAGTTAACGTTTGTTCAATGAAAAATCCGTGAGTGAATATGCAGCCTCCCCGGGGGAGAAGCAGTGTCACCAACTTAGTGGGTTTCTGAGGTGGGCGGTCACCAGGCCTTCCTGGGTCTGTGGGTGGACATGGTGCGTGTGTGTGACCGTAGGTCTGGATACCAGCAGATTTGGAGTTTGAATTAGATGTAATCTGTGAACTACAGGAAAAAGGCCCATGCACAGCCTTGTACTTGCTCTTCCTTTCTTTCTTCCAACCTTCTTTCCTGATACTGTTATAAAATAATCATGGACTATATGAATAATTACAGTAAAAACTAGACTTCTGTTTGTGGTGGTTTCTGTGAGTGGTAAGATGTATGGGATTCTTTTCTTCTTTTTACTTTTCTTTGTGTCCCAAAGTTTCTGGGATGAGCATGGCTCTTGTTTTTCTTTTCAACACTTCTTATTACAGAACGTTTCAAGCATAAAAACAGAGGAGTGAGTTCCACGTGCCATCACCCAGCCTCTACAGCTATCATGTTGTGGCCAAGCTTGTTTCATCCTTGTTCCCCCCGCCACCCCGACCCCCAGGTATTGGGAAGAAAATCACAAATGTCCTATCACTCCATCTGTAAACATTTCAGTAAAAGGTAAAGATTCCTTTTTTAAAACCTAACCACAATGTCCTTATCACACCTAGAAAATTGATAACAATTTCTTACTATCATCAAACTTCCAATGAGTGTGGATTTCCCTCACCATCTCATGAATTTTTTTTTTTCTTTTCTTGCAGTGTGTTTGTTTAATCAGGAACCAAATCAGGTCCAGACACTATGATTGGTTGGCGTATCTCTTACATCTTTCTCAATCTATAGGCTTCATCTGACTCTTTTTTTTTTTTTTTCCTTTTCTCAATGAAGAAACAGGGTCATTTGTCCTGTACACTTTCCCACGGTCTCATTTTACAGATTGGATTCCCGTGGTGTCCATTTACTGCGTCCTCTCCCCTGTCGTTCCTGTAAATTGGTTGTCGGACGTGGAGATTTGATCAGACGCGGGTTCGATGTGTTTTGCTGGAACTGCCGCACAGGCAGTGGTGCGTCGGTCTGTCAGGAAGCAGGCCCGTCTGTTTGTCCCTGTGGCAGCTTTTGATGGGCACTGCCTACGTCCGTAAATCTATTATCACCTTCACTCTTGTCACTCATTTTGGCTGCCAGCACGTGGACCTCAGCATGCTGACGCATTCTGCCCTCTGAAAGGCATGTTTTGAACGGCAGGTGTTGCGGATCACGGCCTCCGCACGCGCACTGTGATAAAAAGTAATTAACAGTAACCACCAAGGCATTTTACTACATAAATAGTTGTTTAGGCCCCATGAAAACATACAGGACATAGTTTCTCAGTGCTGTTCCAACTGGTCACGTGAAGAATATCGAATTTGTTACTAACCATCTTACAGTAGTTCTCAGATTGAGATTATATTGAAATTAACTGGAAAATGCCCCAGACTTAGTGAAGACAGCAGGTGTCTGCCGAATGCCTCAGGGCCCAGCGTCCCAGAAACAGCAGCCGTGTTCCTTTCCTCCCCCACCCTCCTCACTGTGCCTCCCCAGTCTGCTGGGAGCTACGGGGTCCTTCCGTGACCCGATGCCTTCTTCCTGGGTGGTTGGTTCAGGAGTGGATCTGTGTGCTGAGCTGGGGGTGCACATGGGGCAAGAGAGGGCATCACATCAGTCTGTTGCCAGTGGCTGAAGATGTGGAGACTGAGATTGCACCAGCTGTGTTTCCACGTGGAGAGGAGAGCGGTGATCAGGGGGCAGTGACACGTGTGGGCCTGCTCGGAGCTGGTGGGGCCCCGGAGCCAGCCGGTCATGCAGGCCTGACCCGGCAGGACCTGCGGGAGGGTGGCCCGGGGACTGGCGAGGAAGAGATTCAGCTGAGAGATCTGATGGAAGAATGTTCTGATCTGGTGACGGGGTAGAAGAGACGGTTTGCGTCTGGAAGCCGGAGGGATGATAACCACGCAGAATGAAGCTGGGGGGGTCAGGGGAGCGGGGAACGTGCCGTGACGGGAACGGAGCTTTAGACTTCGGCTGCATCTGGATGGTGTGGTCAGAATACGAAATGTGGCATTTTCTCTCAATAAAAGCTGTCTTCTGCTTTTCTTGCTAGTTGGCGGTTATTGTGTGTCACGTGTATTTGTTCAAAGTTAGACTGTGTCTTGTTAAAGACTTTCTTTTTCTTTTTTTTTTTTTTCTCCTCCCACCCTCCCTATCCCACCCCTCCCACCCTCCCTATCCCACCCCTCTAGGTGGTCACAAAGCACCGAGCTGATCTCCCTGTGCTATGCGGCTGCTTCCCACTAGCTCTCTATTTTACGTTTGGTAGTGTATATATGTCCATGCCGCTCTCTCACTTTGTCACAGCTTACCCTTCCCCCTCCCCATATCCTCAAGTCCATTCTCTAGTAGGTCTGTGTCTTTATTCCTGTCTTACCCCTAGGTTCTTCATGACATTTTTTTCCTTAAATTCCATATATATGTGTTAGCATACGGTATTTGTCTTTCTCTTTCTGACTTACTTCACTCTGTATGACAGACTCTAGGTCTATCCACCTCATTACAAATAGCTCAATTTCGTTTCTTTTTATGGCTGAGTCATATTGCATTGTATATACGTGCCACATCTTCTTTATCCATTCATCCGATGATGGACACTTAGGTTGTTTCCATCTCCTGGCTATTGTAAATAGAGCTGCAGTGAACATTTTGGTACATGACTCTTTTTGAATTATGGTTTTCTCAGGGTATATGCCCAGTAGTTGGATTGCTGGGTCATATGGTAGTTCTATTTGTAGTTTTTTAAGGAACCTCCATACTGTTCTCCATAGTGGCTGTACCAATTCACATTCCCACCAGCAGTGCAAGAGTGTTCCCTTTTCTCCACACCCTCTCCAGCATTTATTGTTTCTAGATTTTTTGATGATGGCCATTCTGACTGGTGTGAGATGATAACTCATTGTAGTTTTGATTTGCATTTCTCTAATGATTAATGACATTGAGCATTCTTTCATGTGTTTGTTGGCAATCTGTGTATCTTCTTTGGAGAAATGTCTATTTAGGTCTTCTGCCCATTTTTGGATTGGGTTGTTTGTTTTTTTGTTATTGAGCTGCATGAGCTGCTTGTAAATTTTGGAGATTAATCCTTTGTCAGTTGCTTCATTTGCAAATATTTTCTCCCATTCTGAGGGTTGTCTTTTGGTCTTGTTTATGGTTTCCTTTGCTGTGCAAAAGCTTTGAAGTTTCATTAGGTCCCATTTGTTTATCTTTGTTTTTATTTCCATTTCTCTAGGAGGTGGGTCAGAAAGGATCTTGCTGTGATTTATGTCATAGAGTGTTCTGCCTATGTTTTCCTCTAAGCGTTTGATAGTTTCTGGCCTTACATTTAGGTCTTTAGTCCGTTTTGAGCTTATTTTTGTGTGGTGTTAGGGAGTGATCTAGTCTCATACTTTTACATGTAGCTGTCCAGTTTTCCCAGCACCACTTATTGAAGAGGCTGTCCTTTCTCCACTGTACATTCCTGCCTCCTTTATCAAAGATAGGGTGACCATATGTGCGTGGGTTTATCTCTGGGCTTTCTATCCTGTTCCATTGATCTATCTTTCTGTTTTTGTGCCAGTACCATAGTGTCTTGATTACTGTAGCTTTGTAGTATAATCTGAAGTCAAGGAGCCTGATTCCTCCAGCTCCGTTTTTCGTTCTCAAGATTGCTTTGGCTATTTGGGGTCTTTTGTGTTTCCATACAAATTGTGAAATTTTTTGTTCTAGTTCTGTGAAAAATGCCAGTGGTAGTTTGATAGGGATTGCATTGAATCTGTAGATTGCTTTGGGTAGTAGAGTCATTTTCACAATGTTGATTCTTCCAATCCAAGAACATGGTATATCTCTCCATCTATTTGTATCATCTTTAATTTCTTTCATCAGTGTCTTATAATTTTCTGCATACAGGTCTTTTGTCTCCTTAGGTAGGTTTATTCCTAGATATCTTATTCTTTTTGTTGCAATGGTAAATGGGAGTGTTCTCTTGATTTCACTTTCAGATTTTTCATCATTAGTATATAGGAATGCCAGAGATTTCTGTGCATTAATTTTGTATCCTGCTACTTTACCAAAATCATTGATTAGCTCTTGTAGTGTTCTGTTAGCATCTTTAGGATTCTCTATGTGTAGTATAATGTCATCTGCAAACAGTGACAGCTTTACTTCTTCTTTTCTGATTTGGATTCCTTTTATTTCCTTTTCTTCTCTGATGGCTGTGGCTAAAACTTCCAAAACTATGTTGAATAAGAGTGGTGAGAGTGGGCAACCTTGTCTTGTTCCTGATCTTAGTGGAAATGCTTTCAGTTTTTCACCGTTGAGGACAGTGTTGGCTGTGGGTTTGTCATATATGGCCTTTATTATGTTGAGGAAAGTTCCCTCTATGCTTACTTTCTGCAGGATTTTTATCATAAATGGGTGTTGAATTTTGTCAAAAGCTTTCTCTGCATCTATTGAGATGATCATATGGTTTTTCTCCTTCAGTTTGTTAATATGGTATATTACGTTGATTGATTTGCATATATTGAAGAATCCTTGCATTCTTGGAATAAACCCGACTTGATCATGGTGTATGATCCTTTTAATGTGCTGTTGGATTCTGTTTGCTAGTACTTTGTTGAGGATTTTTGCATCTATGTTCATCAGTGATATTGGCCTGTACTTTTCTTTCTTTTGACATCCTTGTCTGGTTTTGGTATCAAGGTGATGGTGGCCTCGTAGAATGAGTTTGGGAGTGTTCCTCCCTCTGCTATATTTTGGAAGAGTTTGACAAGGATAGGTGTTAGCTCTTCTCTAAATGTTTGATAGAATTCGCCTGTGAAGCCATCTGGTCCTGGGCTTTTGTTTGTTGGAAGATTTGTAATCACAGTTTCAATTTCAGTGCTTGTGATTGGTCTGTTCATATTTTCTATTTCTTTCTGGTTCAGTCTTGGCAGGTTGTGCATTTCTAAGAATTTGTCCATTTCTTCCAGGTTGTCCATTTTATTGGCATACAGCTGCTTGTAGTAATCTCTCATGATCTTTTGTATTTCTGCAGTGTCAGTTGTTACTTCTCCTTTTTCATTTCTAATTCTATTGATTTGAGTCTTCTCCCTTTTTTCCTTGATGAGTCTGGCTAATGGTTTATCAATTTTGTTTATCTTGTCAAAGAACCAGCTTTTAGTTTTATTGATCTTTGCTATCGTTTCCCTCATTTGTTTTTCATTTATTTCTGATCTGATCTTTATGATTTCTTTCCTTCTGCTAACTTTGGGGGCTTTTCGTTCTTCTTTCTCTAATTGCTTTAGGTGCAAGTTTAGGTTGTTTATTCGAGTTGTTTCCTGTTTCTTAAGGTAGGATTGTATTGCTATAAACTTCCCTGTTAGAACTGCTTTTGCTGTGTCCCATAGGTTTTGGGTCGTCGTGTCTCCATTGTCATTTGTTTCTAGGTATTCTTTTATTTCCCCTTTGATTTCTTCAGTGATCACTTCGTTATTAAGTAGTGTATTGTTTAGCCTCCATGTGTTTGTATTTTTTACAGCTCTTTTCCTGTAATTGATATCTAGTCTCATAGCATTGTGGTCGGAAAAGATACTTGATACAATTTCAATTTTCTTAAATTTACCAAGGCTTGATTTGTGACCCAAGATATGATCTATCCTAGAGAATGTTCCATGAGCACTTGAGAAAAATGTGTATTCTGTTGTTTTTGGATGGAATGTCCTATAAATATCAATTAAGTCCTTTCTTTAAAAAGGTTTATATTTCACCAAGGAAGACATACAGATGGCCAGGAGG
Source organism: Hyperoodon ampullatus (assembly GCF_949752795.1). Lineage (NCBI taxonomy): Eukaryota > Metazoa > Chordata > Mammalia > Artiodactyla > Ziphiidae > Hyperoodon > Hyperoodon ampullatus. The sequence continues at coordinate 3,684,803 of NC_136927.1, forward strand.
CACATGACAAGGTGCTCAACATCACTAATTTTTAGAGAAATGCAAGTCAAAACTACAGTGAGGTATATCACCTCACGATGGTCAGAATGGTCATTATCAAAAAATCTACAAACAATAAATGCTGGAAAGGGTGTGGTGAAAAGGGAACCCTCCTGCACTGCTGGTGAGAATGTAAATTGATAAAACCACTATGGAGAACAGTATGGAGGTTCCTTAAAAAATTAAAAAGAGAACTACCATAGGACCAGCAATCCCACTACTGGGCACATACCCTGAGAAAACCATAACTCAAAAAGAGTCATGTACCACAGTGTTCATTGCAGCACTATTTACAACAGCCAGGACATGGAAGCAACCTAAGCATGCATCGACAGATGTGAATGGGTAAAGAAGATGTGGCACATATATTCAATGGAATATTACTCAGCCATAAAAAGAAATGAAATTGAGTTATTTGTAGTGAGCTGGATGGACCTAGAGTCTGTCATACACAGAGAAGTAAGTCAGAAAGAGAAAAACAAATACTGTATGCTAACTCATATATATGGAATCTAAAAAAAAAAAAATGGTACTGATGAACCTAGTTGCAGGGCAGGAATAAAGAGGTCGATATAGAGAACAGACTTGAGGACACGGGGTGGGAGGGTGAAGCTGGGGCGAAGTGAGAGTAGCATCGACATATATACACTACTGAACATAAAACAGTTGGCTGGTGGGAAGCAGCAGCACAGCACAGGGAGATCAGCTCCGTGCTTTGTGACCACCTAGAGGGGTGGGATAGGGAGGGTGGGAGGGAGGCTCGAGAGGGAGGGGATCTGGGGACATATGTATGCATATGGCTGATTCGCTTTGCTGCACAACAGAAACTAACACAGTATTGTGAAGCGATTATACTCCAGTAAAGGTCTATTAAAAAATAAAAAAGATTTTTTTTAATTAAAAAAAAATGTTTATAGGAGTGTAGCAAATTGGGAGCTAGTACGTTGAATCTATGTTCTAGTATTGAGTTCACATTGAGTTTTTGGGCTTATCACCCATATAAGAAAGTTTCTATAGTCTTTAAAAAATCAGTCTGTGAGAAGGATGGTATTTATCGTGTAGTATGTGTTGAGTTTATACTAAACTTATTAAAGCCTTTGTCACTGATGAAGGAATGGAATTGGTAGGTGCTAAAAGGGTATTGAGTAGAGTTTTAATGGTGTTCATAGTGCTTTGGAAAAAGACACAGCTATGTTTAAAATTATGTGCTGAAATGAAAGGAAAGCATTTTATCTGGAGATACAGTAATTTACTATTTGCTGTTTTTGCATCTTGTGAATATCAGGAGATAAACTTGCTAAATTAATGACAACTCGAATTACAGTGATGCCTCATTTCCATAATTACCGAACATTTAAAGGATTTCATATTAAAATGAGAGGATTTTATAAATTGCTTTTACTTTGATTTCCTGGAAAATAGGCCCTTGCATTGTGACTTGTTAGGAGATTTTGTAGTTAATTTTCATTGCTGCTATCGCTTTTCACGAGTTTCTAGTTTTCTGGTAAGATGTTGCCAGTTGATCTAAAAAGAAAGAAAAATGTAATCTGCCTGTGTGCACATGTTCATGACCGTGTAAAGGGAAGCCAGGTAGGCATGCTGGGTGTTGTCCAGGGCTCTGCAGAGCGGCTGCGCAGTAGGCGTCCCGGCGGGTTTGGTGGTGACAGGCTGTGGCTGCACCCCTGAGGTGGCCATCACAGGCTTTCTTTCCCTGGGTGCGATGGGGGTGAGCCAGTGCGGGGCTTGCCTCCCTTAGACCTGACGGTTCCAGCGCTAAATCCTGAGCTGCTTGCAAATATGCGGCTTCTCTCTCCTAAGAACGATTTTCAGTCTGGATATTTTGTCCATGACTTGGTTAAGAAGGAACTTTTGCCCTTAGTCATCCGTGACGTGTTTAACCATTTGTTTCCCCTGATGTGTGTGTGTAGAGCTGAGCTCTGACCACCCTGCTGCCCACGACCCCTTAGCAGAGGTCCCAGCGTTTCTGCAGGCCTTCCCTTCACCTGCCACCTGCGTTTCAAGGTACGTGGCTGCCTTTGGGCAAAGGTGCCTCTGGGCATCCCGTACCTCTGTTTAGTCCATCAACTCTCAGGGTTTGGGGCCCACACACATTACTGGGGACCCCAGAGAGCTTTTGTTTATGTGGGATTTGTCTGTTACACTTACCATGTTCGAAATTAGAACTGAGAAATTAAAATCTATATATTTATTAATCTATTCAAAAATAGCAATAATAAGCCTATTTCAAAAATAAGTTTTTATGAAAAAATAGCTCAGTCTATTTTGTATTTCAAACAAAAGAAGTTAGGATAGGGGTATTCATTTTTTGGTACGTCTTTCATGTCTGCCTTGATAGAAGACAGCTGAATTTTATAGCTGCCTCTGCTTTTAGTCTGTTGTGATAACATTGTTTCAGTTAAGTACATGAAGAAAATCCAGCCTTACAGAAATATGTAGCTGGGAAAGGGAGGAGTGTTGTAGTAGCCTTTCAGGAAATTGTGGATGTTCTTTGATGCCTCTACAGAACTGGACAGTAGTAGTTTCTTAAACGTTAATTGCAGGATGGAATCTGAAACCTCATCAGTGGAGTTTTGGTGAAACTCCGTGAAATCCGTTGCTTTCTCGTGCATTTTGAATAAATCTTTTACGCATGTGTGAATTTGTAACCTCTTGCATTGGTCATTGAGAAAAATACTGATTGAATTATGTAGATCTAATGTCCATATATCTTACTATACAAATGTTTTATCTTCGATTGGTAGTTAAATTGATCCCCTTGAACCCAACAACTCATTTTTTTTTTTTTTTTTGTGGTACGCGGGCCTCTCACTGTTGCGGCCTCTCCCGTTGCGGAGCACAGGCTCCGGACGCGCAGGCTCAGCGGCCATGGCTCACGGGCCCAGCCACTCCGCCGCATGGGGGATCTTCCCGGACCGGGGCACGAACCCGTGTCCCCTGCATCGGCAGGCGGACTCCCAACCACTGCACCACCAGGGAAGCCCTCTTTTTTTTTTTAATGTATTTATTTGTTTATTTTTGGCTGCGTTGGGTCTTCGTTGCTGCGTGCAGGCTTTCTCTAGTTGTGGCGAGCGGGGGCTACTCTTTGTTGTGGTGTGTGGGTTTCTCATTGCAGTGGCTTCTCTTGTTGCGGAGTACGGGCTCTAGGTGCGTGGGCTTCAGTAGTTGTGGCTCGCAGGCTAGGCTCTAGAGCGCAGGCTCAGTAGTTGTGACACCGGGCTTAGCTGCTCTGCGGCATGTGGGATCTTCGAACCTGTGTCCCCTGCACCGGCAGGCGGATTCTTAACCACTGCGCCACCAGGGAAGTCCCACAACTCATGTTTTTGAAAATAGCAATCTATGAAAGGATCAGGCTTTTTGATGTAATTTGCTTTTTAAATTTTCTTTAAAAGTTGAGTGACAGCACATTTTGTAGAAATAAAGAAGTCATAATTTTGTCATTGGCCTTTATTAGCATCTGGTGGCATAATTTGGCTTAAATTTAGTGTTTTTTGTATGTACAATCAGTTCTTGATTATTTCAGGTGGAACTATCCAGCTTGTCAGTTATTTCTGTTATTTTCCCACAACCAAGTAGGGTGCTCTGGGGTTCCTGGATGACACCCCTGCTTTTTCCCTTCAGCCGTGGGTGTGGACCCACCAGGAAACAACAGAGTGAAGCGGGTGGACATGGAGTGACTCAGCCCTCAAGGGATGTCAGTGACAAAACGGGCTTTTATGGACATTATTCCTTTTTTGGGGTTTTTCGTGTGACCTTTCTGAGCACAGTTGTGAAAAACTGGGCCCCTTTTTGATACACATAAACCTCATTCTACTCCTTCCCAATCTGGTCTTTTTCTCTCTCTTCCTTCCTCCCAGTAAGTCAGTATCACACATAGGATAAAACCCATTTTTCGTCTATGCTGATAAAGCTTTGCCTTTTGTGACTTGCATCATGAAAACCAACGGGACTTGCTGGGGGGTTTTTTTGTTTTTTTGTTTTTTTGCGATATGCGGGCCTCTCACCGCTGCGGCCTCTCCTGCCGCGGAGCACAGGCTCCAGACGCGCAGGCCCAGCGGCCACGGCCCACAGGCCCAGCCGCTCCGCAGCACGCGGGATCCTCCCGGACTGGGGCACGAACCCGCGCCCCTCCGCATCGACAGGCGGACCCCCAACCACTGCGCCACCAGGGAAGCCCGAAACTTGCTGTTTTCCAGGTGGACGGCTGTAACATCAAATGCGCTGGGATGCCTCCCTTGCCGCCCCCCACTTGCATTGCTCTGTTTCACAGGTTGTGTTTGGTTGGGGGGCAGCATATAGGATTCAAAAAGTGATTGTGTATCTTTCAGTTGGGATTTTGTGCCAGTCGTCGTGTAAGGTGGGTGGTGCTGACCTGATGTGGCGGGTGTACCTTTGCTGGGGAACCCGCAGCGCTGGGTTTCGGGGTGAGCTGCGGGGAGACCAGCCTCGGGAGCCAGGCATGAGTCACCGCAGACAAACGCACGTTCCCGGGGCCAGGCTGTTGTCTGTAGAAAGCCTGCCCAGAAATCCTCCCTCCCGAGTATGGTTTGGATACGGTTTACTAAGGAAATTAAGGAGCCTCCTATGTGTTACCAGGAAGTCTTGGCTGGAACTTTCCTCAGTGAAAAATAATTTGTAAATTTAGTAACTTTTTGGAGCTGATTTTGAAAGGATGTTAGAATGAAATCCGATGATACTGATGACAAAGCAGATGACAGAGCAGACAGGCTGGAGCCATCGGGGCGACATGAAAAGGAAGATCGCACAGCAGAAGTTCGAGCTCTCCTCCACCTCCGCCCGTGGGGATGTAAATATCTGGTCTGCTTGGCAGTTACGTCCCCGAAGCAGGGAACAGTGACTCATCGCAGCCGGAGGAAAGCACCTTCCCTTCAGGGTGCCCAGCTCTTTGATTGATTCCGTGTTGACCAGGAGCGCTGGCTGCCCTGTTAGCTCCTGGCCTGCAGCATGACTCGACTGATTGTTCAACTTTCTCAGCAATTCTGTTTTTCTCTGGCGTTGCGGCGTGAGCAGATTTTCCAGGCCTGCCCACCCTTGGTTGGCCGGGCAGGGATCTCCTGGAGTCTGGAATGGCCTGCAATGATAGAAGTGGCCAGCAGGGCAGCCCGGGTCCTGCGTGGCTGTTGACACTTGAAATGTGGCGAATGTGACCAAAGAACTGAATTCTAATTTTTTTTTTCTTTTTTTGGCTGCATCGCACAGCGTATGGGATCTTAGTTCCCCGACCAGGGATCAAACCTGTGCCCCCTACAGTGGAAGCGCCGAGTCTTAACCACTGGACCACCTGGAAGTCCCTGAATTTTAATTTTTGTTTCGTTTTTCAGTTAATTTAAGTTAAACTGAGCGCGTGTGCTGCGGCCCCCGGGTGTTCTTGGGGACATGGTAGGTCCGTGGGTGCCCAGGCTCAGGGGTGTGGCTGCTGCCTCAGTTTACCCGCTCGCCTCCGAGGCACGAGTCTTGCTTTCTGCCGTGTGCTTCGAGGTGCAGGGATGGGAAGGCCTGGTCTAGGCCACGGGGTCAGGCTGTGTGCGGGGCGGGCGGCCCCGGAGGGCCCCCCTTCCCCGCCTGCACCCAGGCCGGAGGGACGGGCTCTGTTCTTCCCTTCGTTGCCCTTGTTCCTGACACCAGAGGAAGAAAGTGAGGGTCTGAGACACGACCCCTGTGAATGGCAGGTAAAGATGGAGACAGGTTTGCAGCTTTGAGGGAAATTTAAAAAACCCTCTCCCTGGCCCTTCATAGCCCTGGGTTTACGGTCCGTGTTGGTTACGGATGGATCCCCTGCGAGTCCAACTCCTCAACGCTAGTGTTTACGTTTCTGTCCTTGCAGACTTTTAATTCCTTCACAGGTGGGCGTGTGCCTGTCGCGTGTCCGCACGGGCGCCTGCTCGGACCGGATGGTGCTGCTCCGTGTGCCCGCGCGGGGCCCGCGCGTCGAGCCCTCGGGGCTTCCCGGGGTCAGCCGCCGTACTGTGAGAGCGCTGGTCCGCGTCTGTCCCGCTCCGGGAGCTGGAGGTTCCGTGAGGGTGGCGCTGCGTCCCCAGGGCCAGCACACGCCTGGCCCTTGGGAGACGCTAAACGTCGGCTGAGCGTTTACCCACGTACCTGACCTTGTGTGGCCTGCAGGCGGCTGGAAGGGTCCATTCCAACAGCTTGCTTATGGAAAGTCCAAAATAGGGGTTTCTGATCAGTGGTGGCGATGCCGGGCGCCAGGCCGGCACTGTCCAGCGTCATGTCCCCTCGTCCCCGCCCCCTGGTCAGCTCAGCCTCTGGCGGCAGTGGTGTCTACACCAGGCCTGCCGGGAGGTCATGCGGGGGCGTGTGATGGGCTTGGGCCGCCCGGAGGAGACTGGAGCCGCTCCGTTGTAGGCAAACCCCCCCAGGCTCCTGTTGGTCAAGTCTTCTTGGTGCACGGCCATACCCACTCGTTGACTGGCTACCACACGGCACAAAAGCCTAAGACAGCGTGCTGCTCACAGTACACGGCCACCAGCGTCACAGCCAGCACCTTTGTGTGCCTGGTTCCCTTTACACAGAGCCCCCATGTTTCTTGTTACGCTGAATCCTGGGCATTTTATGTATTTCTTTAGGGGATGGTTAATATGATGGGATCTTTCTTCCCTCGTTATTTTCTAAAGGGTCAGTGCTCACAGGTAGGACAGAGGGGCCTCTTTTGCCTTTGTACTACAGTATGTATTTCCTCAGAACAAGGATGCTTCCATAACCACAGTCCTGGCAGTGAGTTCAGGAAACGTCACAGTAACTGTGACGCTTTATCACATCCCCAGCCCAGATGCCACTTCTGCCAGTTGTCTGGCGGCCTCCTTCGTGGTTTCCCGCGCCGTCCAGGCCGGGTCCGGGCTGGAGGCTGCGCTCAGGTGCCCATCTCCTCAGCCCTGCTCGTGTCCACAGGGGTTATTTTATCGGATGTCTTTCAGTTTAGGTTTGTCTAATTTGACAACATCCTGATCAGGTTCTGGTGAAGCATCTTTGGCTGAAGTACTAGGAAGGGGCCGTGTGTCCTTTGGGGGAGTGTCACCCAGGCACATGGGGCCTTATCGACGGGGTCATGGGGTCACTTGGTTTAGGTGTTGTCAGGCTCCTCCACCAAACAGTTAACTGTTTTTCTCCTTGTAATTAATAAGTAATTTTTGTGGTACTGGAATAAAATGTTAATTTTGTATCCAGGCACATTTACCATTTCTAGTAACAGTTTTTAAATTCACTTTTCAGATGTGTTTTCTAGGTCATAATCTTCATCTGCACATAATGATTATTTTGTCTCTTTCTTCCACTATTTCATATCTCGTTCACTTTTGTTGTCTTGTTCAGTTGGCTATAGCCTCCAAGTGTTGCTAAATAAATACCATGATGATGGGCTCCTTTCTCATTTCTAGCCTGACAAGGAGAGCTTACAAGCTGGTTCAGAGCAAATGGAGCTTTGCTGCCGAGATCCACTTTCTTCTTTTCCCCAGATTTCATTAGGTGTTTTTTTTGAAATATAGTTGATTTACAATGTTCTGTTAGTTTCAGGTGTACAGCAAAGTGATTCAGCTTTATGTGTATATACACATATATACACGCACACATACGTACATACATATACACACACGTATATATATATATATATATATATATATTCTTCTTCAGATTCTTTCCCATTATAGGTTATTACAAGATACCAAATACAGTTCCCTGTGCTGTACAATAGGACCTTGAAATCCGCTTTCTCAAGGCAGCCTTCCCGACGCTTCTCTGAGTGAGGTCCCACGGGCAGCGCCGCCCAGCGCCCCAGGGTAGCACTGTCTCGTTGTTACTGAAGGGTTTGTAGTTAATGATCATCTGGCACAGTCTGAGCGTCGGGAGCAGGACTGCGTTTCTGGTTCGTTACTGTAAACCCAGTACCTACCAGTGTGTTTGCCACATAGTTGGCAGTTCATAAATTCTTGGCAAAATTAATAAACAAACAGTAGAGATCTGAGTGCAAAACTAAGCCGGCCAAAGAAAGTGGCTGAAGCTTACATAGTAGCTTAGCTTTTAAAAGACCTTCCAGCTGGGTGCCCTTGAACAGGTGACCTAACTCAAGCTCCTGTTTCGTCATCTGTAAGATGGGCACGCTACCCACTTCCTGGGTCCTGAGAACTGGGAGCAGCGTGTTCACAGTCCTAGCCGCAGTGCCTGGCGCCAGATACACCCGGCGCAAGCCCCCATCGTTGTCATCGTCACTGCTGTCACTGTGACCAAGTAGGAGAGGGACTGTGTGTGCTTGGTGAGGCGTCTGGCATCAGCAGTGAGATCTGGCTTGTTGCTGGGGAAGCCATTGCCGTGCTTCAGGCTGGTCGTGCTGGGGCGGACCGGCCCTGTGCTCTCCCACCAAGGCGCCGGTCGCCAGTGGGGCTCTGTAGAGGGCGGCCTTCGCGCATGGGCTGTGGGTCGGGCTCGGTTCCACCAGGATGTCTCCCGGCTGCTAAGGTTGTATGATCAGAGTGAATTAGGCGGGTGTGTATTCTTGTGTGTCTCTGAGCTGCTTGTCCGGAGGATGGGATCTCAGAGCACAGGGGATTTTACCTTGAATCGGCTTGAGTAGCCTCTGCAGGGTGTGGGGACTGGCTTACACTTGGGCAGGACACCGAGAGGCAAGCAGGGCCGGGGCCTTGATCTCAAGCCAGCCTCGGATTCGCTGTTCGTCACCGCGGTGTTTTGTCCCCCACCAGCTGGGATGCAGGGCATCTGGCAAAGGAAAAGCTGGGACTTGGAGATGGATGCCCAGAACTGATGAAACACCTCATACGTACTGCAAGGCATTTAAAAAATACAGAAAAGTGTAGAGGATAATGTAACGTGTCCTCCTTCACGTCCTGTCATATTTTTTTTAAATAAGAAAAACGACACGTTACAGTTGACGTTGGGGTCCTCTGAGTTCCCGAGACCCGTGGGAGTTTGATTCTAGGCCTTTCTCGTACCTTCCACACCCAGAGACGTCTGCGAGTGATGCTTTTAGTTGTGTGTGTGTGGGGGGGGGGGTGATTTACACACGTTGTGTCATACAGTCTACTTCGTTATAATGTGTGTGCTTTCCACAGCTCCAGAAAGACTGCTTCGTGGGTGAGACTGTCAGACACATAACTGTCTGTGTCTTCGCAGCCCCACCGTCTGACCACAGCCCTTCCCGGCCCTGTGGCCTCCTTCCCGGCATTCCTTCCCCTGTTCTCGTCGCTCTAGCCGCTCAGCCCCCATGCGCTTGCGCACTCCCGGGCCTCAGAGCGTCCCTGCCCACCCTTTGACCCGTTGGCTCCGGCTCCTGTCCCATCCCGGGGGCCCCGGGCTCACCCGCAGCCGCCTCCCCTGAGCTCCTGGCCGGATCTGGGGGCCCCTGGGCGTCTCCGTGCTGGACCTGGATGGAACCCCTGCCCACGCCCCAGCGGCCTTTAGGTTCCTGGGGTCTCTGGTTTCCTTTCCTCGGGAGCGCTCCTGTGTGCAAGGCACTGCGGGGATGGGTGTGCAGGGCGAGCAGGACACGCTGCCTCCCCGCTCCCGGGAAGCAGGAGGGCGACACTGTGGCCACGGAGAGCGAGTGACAGTGAGACTTCGGGGGATGCGGGCGCAGTGAGGAAGGAAGGCCCTGCAGGGGGCGGGGGAGACGGTGGGTGGCAGGCCTTCCTGGGAAGCGATGTCTTAACTGAGGTCTGAGTTATGAGCTGGTGACGGGAAGATCCGGGGCAGAGGCTCGGGGGCCGGGGTGGGGGGTGCTGTGATGGGGAAGCCAGGGGTGGAGCGGACAGCCTCGGGGTCCCCCTGCAGGTTCAGAGGAGAGATGTGATGTGGGCACCGCCGTGGCCACCCAGTGGGACGGACCGTGGGGGCCACGCTCCGGCACGGGGACCAGGGTGCTGGCTGTGGCCGTGGCAAAGGCTCATAACCCTGAAGGCCATTCGGGACGTGGCCCGCGGGCTGAGTGACGGGCTGCCTCTGAGGGTGGGGGAGGGTGGGGGAAGATGGCCCCCGGAGCCCCCAGGGGCAGCCGGCGGCCTCCAGCTCAGGTCCTCAGCCTACACAGGTTCGTCCCGCGTCGCCTGACCTTGTCGTGGGGTGGCAAGGAAGTGTACACACAATGTATGGAGCCCAGGAGACGGGTGGATTTTATTCACCTGAGCGTCAGTGCCAGAACATTGTTAGGAAGGGTGGTTTTATTCTGTGTGACAAATCTAAAAGCACCAGTAATAAACCACATGATGTAGGGAAGCCCCGGCCCGGGGACTGGCGCTCCGTGACCTTCAGAGTGGCACCTGCTCTGCGGGAAGTCCCTCCAGGACTCTGGACGTGTGTCCAGCTCATCTTTCGCGATGCAGCGCCTGGAGAATAGTCCATGAAAACGAGGGAAACTACCTGACGCATGATTCCACTTGCAGAAGGAAGTTTGTGAGAGCCACGTAAGATTAAGGTTACGGAGGCTGAAGACCCTGCTAGTCGCGGATACAGAAAGCCAGACATCGTAGAGAAATTGTGTGTGTTTTTTGTTTGTTTTGAGAGTAGCTATCTGAATATTTGGAAAATCGGCTACTACTCACTTAATAAAATAACCTGGGAAGGAAGTACTCAGACAGTGGACGGTGCGGCTTCAGATCCTGCCCTTGGAGCCTTTTTGATGGCAGCAGCGCTGAAAGCATCTCGCTCACAGGATTATGAGTAATCGTTCTCCCTGTTTCTGAGCCCGCGGGCTGAGATCCAGCCCACAGTGGGCTCGTCCAGATGTCACCAAAAAGGCTGGGGCAGTGGCTGGAACCTTTGGTCGTCCCTCAGTCCGGGTTCTGGGTGCCCTTCCTTCTACGTGCCAGGCTGAGGTGCATTGCCCCCGGGCCGCTCGTGGGAGGCGCGCGTGTGCACCGTGGCCCAGCTGCAGCCCCGGCAGCACGGGGGGCCCCGTCCCCCTCTGGCCAGCTCCTCGCCGACTCCCCAGCCCCACGGAGACCTGGGCTCTGCCCATCGTTTCCGAGTGAAACCCGGAGGATTTGTCTCTAGCTGCCGAGCGCCTTCTGTGTGCCGGGGTCTGTCCTCAGCCCCGGTCACCATCTACGAGGGACGGGCACAGGGCTGGCCACGTCCACCCGCAGGGGCACTTCTTCCCGGGCCCCGAGATGGCGTCTCTCTCCAGCCCGCTGTCGCACTGGGTCCCAGGAGCCCCTGGCCTGGTGCGGCGTCCTGGGGTGGGCGGGAAGGGCCGTGAGGATGGACTGTGAGACAGAACAGCTTCTCCCTCCTGTTTTTTTTTTGTTTGTTTTTTGTTTTGCAGTACTCGGGCCTCTCACTGTTGTGGCCTCTCCCGTTGCGGAGCACAGGCTCCGGACGCGCAGGCTCAGCGGCCATGGCTCACGGGCCCAGCCACTCTGCGGCACGTGGGATCTTCCCGGACCGGGGCACAAACCCGTGTCCCCTGCATCGGCAGGCGGACTCTCAACCGCTGTGCCACCAGGGAAGGCCCTCCCTCCTGTTTTATATGTTGTGCTAACTTGTAAGACTTTCCCTGATGTCATTTTGATCTATGAGCTTGTATCCGTGGCGCGCATTTAATTTTTGTAAAGCAGATTGTTTTTGTTTGGTTTCTTAAATGCCCGTGAGATTTGCAGTGGCATCAAATTGACCATCTTCACCATTTCTAAGTGTAAGTTCAGGGGCATCCAGTGCATTCACATTGTCGTGCAGCCATCACCACCGTCCATCTGCAGAGTTTCTCATCTCCCCAAGCTGCCGCTCGGTCCCCTCTGACCACCCGCACCCCAGCCCGCTCCCCCAGCCCCTGGCACCCGCCCTCTGCGGGCCCGACCCCTCTCGCGTCCCTGTGCGCCCTTCGCTTTCACGCTGCTGTCGGTCCGGGCGGATACGGCCGTTTAACTTAAGCGTTTCCCACACACCCATCCCTGCTCAGTGGCCCCAGCACCCCGTGCCTTCCCTGCCATGCCCTGCCTGGAGCGCGTCCACCTTCTTCCGTGGGGTCACCCAGTGTCACTGCCTCGGGGCCGGGTTGGGGCACTCACTGTCTGCGCTCCTTGTTTCCCCAGGTGTTCCTGTGGTTTATAATTGTTTATTTCCCATATGATGTATTTGTGTGTCCTCCCCTCCCCACTTCCTGCCTCATTAATCTAGAAGGCCCTGAGAGTGAGGCCGTGTGTGGAAGTGTTTCTGCTGCGGTTCCTAAGGGTTTGTCTGGGCCTTTTCCCTGCTGAACATGTGGCCGCCCCGGAAGTGCCCTGCCCTCCCCCACCACCCCCGTCCCCGCCCCCGTCCCCGCCCCCATCCCCGTCCCCGCCCCCGTCCCCGCCCCCATCCCCGTCCCCGCCCCGTCCCCGTCCCGGGCTGGCGTCTCCTGTGCTCTCAGCTCCTGCATCGCTCATTGTTTATCATCTGCGAGTATGGGACCCGGATGAGACGTTCAGCCCGTATTTGGGGATAATTAATTCTTCAAGTTTCTTCTGATACACCTCTAGCCTGTAAGGGATTGAACCATAATCCTGACATTTGGGGAGTTGATGCCTGTGGTCGTATTTACCTTTCCTGAGCAGTTCTACCAGTTTCTTTATTTAACTCCTGTGGTCTTCATCTTTTCAGACTTCACCTTTTATACTTTTCAGAATTGTAATTTCAATTTGTTCACTGTCATTTAAGCAGCCAAGGAAGTTTGACGTGTCTTTAACATGGTAACTAAAAAAAGGGGGGGAGGGGTAAAGATTTTAAAGTCAGTCACTTTATAAAGGAGCAGACAAGGGTCTCTTCGGAGAACTCTTCTGTCCACAATGACTTTTCTCCAGAGGATTCCGTATTACTAACGTGCTAGTTAACAGAAAGTTAAAAGTCTTGAATTCTCAAGCTTTTTGGAGAGCTTACTTTATCAGCCTGCATTCTCTAATTTTCTTAAAAGTCAAAATTGTTCGGTGTTATTTCTTTCCGGAGGATCCAGTCTTTAAAAGAAATCAAAAAAAAAAGAAGAAAAGTGCACTTTAGCTTTGATGTTACATATCTATGCAACCTTTATTTTTTCAAACTTTTTGGTGTCACAGACACGCTTACAAAAAATTTGGAAAATACAGAAATGTGGGAAGGAGAAAAGCCGTGTACACCCGCTCTTCACGGAGGTGACCGCTATGGCATTCAGCATGTTTTCCTCATGCCTGTTTCCTTTTAAAAAACCGGAGCAGGCACTTTGCTGAAAACTGCATATTTGCAATCACTGCTGCTGGGGGATCGAAATTCAATTAGCCAGGGGCTTTAAAGCACCTTTTTTATGTTAATGTCTGTGTGGCTGAGTAGGTTAGGATCCTGGACCGCCCTGAGTTGGGAGCCCCAGCAGGGTCTCGAATGCAGACGGACGGTGTGGCCCGGCTGGCAGAGGCCACTGGACACTGACAGCTGTGGCCAGGCCGAGTCAGGGCAGGACCTGGCTTCTGTGCTTCCCTCCCCACCCAGCTCCATCATCGTGGGCCCCAATTTCAACCAACCGGATCAGATAATGCTCATGGTAACCAAAACCAATATGTGATTTCTAATTTTTTCTGGATTGTCTTCAGCGTGGAGAAATGTGGAAGATAAAAGATGCATCTTGTTAGGGACCTATCACGGGGTGGCGTGTTTGGAAGCGTGAGGGATTATTTCCTTTGCTGTAAGTGCCCTTGAGTCCTGTTCGACCCCGAGGTCAGGCCTGGGTACCACACGCCATACATCCTCTCCTTCCATATGTGGCTCCCTCACGAGGGGCCCACAGAGACGTCCCGCTGTTCTGAACACTTTTTGCAGGGTCTACAAAGAATTTTATTGAAACTGAACAAGTAACACAAGAGCTTGTTACTTATCTGGTTTATACCTTAACTGAACTCCATTGCATTTTCTTTGTAAAAATGAAAATTAAAACCTAAGCGTTTCCTGCCTTCGTCCCTGTGGAGAAGAGATGCTGCCTTGGTCCCCGCGCAGATCCCAGGGCGGTGATACTGGGCGGAGCGTCAGCCTCCAGCCTCGGGGAGAGAAGACTGTGCCTGGTTCTCCATCCAGTGCCCTGGCCCTGTGGAGGCGGGTGCTGCTCAGACACTAAGCGCCACTGGAGATCCAGGCCGGGGGCTGGCTGTGTCGCGAGGGTGGGTGTGTACCCCTGAAAAGCGTCTGGCTCAGTTTTTATTTCAGAGAAAACCATTCTGACGAATAGGCCATCAGGGATAAATTGATGGGTTTGAGGCTGCAGTTTACATAACAATTAAACCAGTTTGGTTTATCCCCACGCTGCTGAAACCAGGCTTCTCCCTGCACAGTTATTCAGTGTTATTAATCTGTTTTATGACCCACTTTCCCCAAATGGATCGTTTCTTCTCCACGGTGCTCAAATACGTGCAGAGTTGTGGGGATCTGCCGTAGCGAGCCAGTGGTTTTAAGAGCCACCATGGAGGGCCAGCTGTTTGCTGGCGTGGGGGGGGGGTGTCCCTCCGCCTCCCCCGTCTTCTGCTCCACGCGTGTGGAAGCATGTTGTCCATCAGCACCGTTTCCAGGTCTCCTGCCAGTTCTGAGTTGAGTGGAGGGAGAGCCGGGCCCCACCGCTTGGACGGATGCTGGGGATTAGCTGGGGGATGTGGCGGCCTTTTCTCCCGGCCCCCGGGATGTGAGGAATGTGCTCTGGGGAGGGCCTGAGTCCTGAGCCAGATACAGGCCTTTTCACATTCGGCCTGTGCTGATAGCTGCTCGCTGGGCTTTGTTGTGTGCTTTCTCCAGGGCAAACCCGGGGGTCTCTAAACAAGCCCCACTGCTTCGTAAACGCAGCTGGTTACCAGAGAGGACCCCGTCTCCCTGAGGAGACCTGGGCTCGCTTCCTGACTCTCGGATCCAGCTTCTGTTGTATCAGTGGCCTGCAGTCAGTCGGAGAGGGTCGCAGAGAAACACCACTCCCTTGGGAAAGGTTGAAGGGGTTAAAGACTAACTTGACCTTAAATGATGGAAAGTAATTTTCTTGGTTTAGTGTGGCACACCCTGTGACACAACGAGAACCGAGGTAATGAAAGTATAGCAAATTGGTGTAATAAAAACACGGACGTTTGCTCCAAGTGGTGTAAACTTCAACTTGCATGCGATCTGGGAAGGAATTTTCTCCCGGATATTTGGTGAAGCCCTGGCTGCTGGGGGTGGCCCCCGGCCTCTGGCTTACCACCCTCTTGGGGAGTTTGTGGGGGGGGTGAGGGTGACAGTGAAGCGCTGCTCCTGGCTGGTGACATGTGGACTCCGGGTGAGCGCCGGGTGTCACCTGGAGCCTCGTCTGCACTGTCGGGCCCCCGTGCAGCCCCCCGCCAGCCACCCTCCGCCTCCGCCCCGCAGGGGGTTGCCGGCTCAGGGGGCCGGCCCTTTGCCTGGCCCGTCGTCCTCTTTATTCTCTTGCGCAGCATCCACCGCCTTGCTGCTGTGTCACGGGCCTCCTCGCCCAGGTCGCAGGCCCCATCTCCTCGGAGAGTCCATCACTGTCACTCTCAGGGCCCGTGTGGGGCCAGCACTTGTTTGTCAACAAGCACTCGGTACCTGCGTTGGTGAGTGAAAGGCTGAGTGGACGCCCGGTGGACCAGACGGCCCTGCCCGGGCCTGGGGACCCGGCCACCGGGCAGGCCTCACCCGTGTCCTCCCCACCTGGAATACTTCTTGCTTTTGTGACGGCACGTGTGACCTGCGAGGCAGGAGAGGGCAAAGTTGCAGAATTGAACTCTGGTTAATTTTGCCACCATAGAGTTCAAGTTGCCCATTAGGCCGTTGGCCCGAGCGCTTGAGCAGTGAGATTCCTCAGGGCGATGACAGCCCCTTACCCGTGGGTGGGGACAGGGGACAGCAGGGGCGAGGGCCAGTGCTCTGGTCAGTGCTGCTCTGAAGCCCAGTGGCAGCACGGAAATGGCTTTTTAAAATAAATTTCGTGGTGGTAGGTTGATTCAGCAGGAGTTTTTTATGGCTTTATTGTTAACTTTGTTTCACAAAATCCAGTTTCTTTGCTTCATCCTCTGAGGAGTTAGGAGGTCAGAGCTTGCACAGGAGCTGCCCTTTGCCCTCTGGATGACTTGGTGACCTTGGAGGAGTGACCTGTACCTCTTAGCCATGGTGTCCTGTCTGCAGAGCAGTGCAGATGCCGGCTTCCCTCTGAGATCACGGCCGCCTCAGTGAAGGTTCTGTTTAAAGGAAGTTTCCTTCCAGGACCCACACGTTGGCTTCAGGAATAGCGCATCCATCCGGGTTTTAATCGGCATTTGGATTAGGGGCAGAGTGCTGGGAATCTGTGTCGACGACCGTCTGATGCTTGTAATGAAAACATCACCGTGGCCCTCGTTTCTGGCACCGCAGGCTGTCTGGTCCTGGCCGTGGAGGGGGGCAGCACGCGGGGGCCAGGCTGGCTGCCCGGCGGCGAGAGGGGCCTGATCTGTCTGCGCGGCCGAGGCTTCTTTTAATAGAAACTGAACTCAGAGCCTCTTCTCTCCCCCACGTGGAGTTACACGTCTCAAGTTTCTCCGCCTTCATTGGTTGTCTTCCATCTGTCATTGTAGTTACTTATTGCTGTCCCGTTCTCACTTCTCCCGTTCTGTGTCGTTCCTCCTTGGAGGTGTGTGTGTGTGTGTGTGTGCATCAGTGGATGTGTGTTGTTCCTCCTTGGAGGTGTGTGTGTGTGTGTGCATCAGTGGATGTGTGTTGTTCCTCCTTGGAGGTGTGTGTGTGTGTGTGTGTGTGCATCAGTGGATGTGTGTTGTTCCTCCTTGGAGGTGTGTGTGTGTGTGTGTGCATCAGTGGATGTGTGTTGTTCCTCCTTGGAGGTGTGTGTGTGTGTGTGCATCAGTGGATGTGTGTTGTTCCTCCTTGGAGGTGTGTGTGTGTGTGTGTGCATCAGTGGATGTGTGTTGTTCCTCCTTGGAGGTGTGTGTGTGTGTGTGCATCAGTGGATGTGTGTTGTTCCTCCTTGGAGGTGCGTGTGTGTGTGTGCATCAGTGGATGTGTGTTGTTCCTCCTTGGAGGTGGGTGTGTGTGTGTGTGTGCATCAGTGGATGTGTGTTGTTCCTCCTTGGTGGTGGATGTGTCCGTGCATCAGTGGATGTGTGTTGTTCCTCCTTGGTGGTGGATGTGTGTGTGTGCATCAGTGGATGTGTGTTGTTCCTCCTTGGAGGTGTGTGTGTGTGTGTGTGCATCAGTGGATGTGTGTTGTTCCTCCTTGGAGGTGTGTGTGTGTGTGTGCATCAGTGGATGTGTGTTGTTCCTCCTTGGAGGTGTGTGTGTGTGTGTGCATCAGTGGATGTGTGTTGTTCCTCCTTGGAGGTGTGTGTGTGTGTGTGTGCATCAGTGGATGTGTGTTGTTCCTCCTTGGTGGTGGATGTGTGTGTGTGCATCAGTGGATGTGTGTTGTTCCTCCTTGGAGGTGTGTGTGTGTGTGTGTGCATCAGTGGATGTGTGTTGTTCCTCCTTGGTGGTGGATGTGTGTGTGTGCATCAGTGGATGTGTGTTGTTCCTCCTTGGAGGTGTGTGTGTGTGTGTGCATCAGTGGATGTGTGTTGTTCCTCCTTGGAGGTGTGTGTGTGTGTGTGCATCAGTGGATGTGTGTTGTTCCTCCTTGGAGGTGTGTGTGTGTGTGTGCATCAGTGGATGTGTGTTGTTCCTCCTTGGAGGTGTGTGTGTGTGTGTGCATCAGTGGATGTGTGTTGTTCCTCCTTGGAGGTGTGTGTGTGTGTGTGCATCAGTGGATGTGTGTTGTTCCTCCTTGGAGGTGTGTGTGTGTGTGTGCATCAGTGGATGTGTGTTGTTCCTCCTTGGAGAGGTGTGTGTGTGTGTGCATCAGTGGATGTGTGTTGTTCCTCCTTGGAGGTGTGTGTGTGTGTGTGCATCAGTGGATGTGTGTTGTTCCTCCTTGGAGGTGTGTGTGTGTGTGTGTGTGTGTGCATCAGTGGATGTGTGTTGTTCCTCCTTGGAGGTGTGTGTGTGTGTGTGTGCATCAGTGGATGTGTGTTGTTCCTCCTTGGAGGTGCGTGTGTGTGTGTGCATCAGTGGATGTGTGTTGTTCCTCCTTGGAGGTGCGTGTGTGTGTGTGCATCAGTGGATGTGTGTTGTTCCTCCTTGGAGGTGTGTGTGTGTGTGTGTGCATCAGTGGATGTGTGTTGTTCCTCCTTGGTGGTGGATGTGTCCGTGCATCAGTGGATGTGTGTTGTTCCTCCTTGGTGGTGGATGTGTGTGTGTGCATCAGTGGATGTGTGTTGTTCCTCCTTGGAGGTGTGTGTGTGTGTGTGTGCATCAGTGGATGTGTGTTGTTCCTCCTTGGAGGTGTGTGTGTGTGTGTGCATCAGTGGATGTGTGTTGTTCCTCCTTGGAGGTGTGTGTGTGCATCAGTGGATGTGTGTTGTTCCTCCTTGGTGGTGGATGTGTGTGTGTGCATCAGTGGATGTGTGTTGTTCCTCCTTGGAGGTGTGTGTGTGTGTGTGTGCATCAGTGGATGTGTGTTGTTCCTCCTTGGTGGTGGATGTGTGTGTGTGCATCAGTGGATGTGTGTTGTTCCTCCTTGGAGGTGTGTGTGTGTGTGTGCATCAGTGGATGTGTGTTGTTCCTCCTTGGAGGTGGGTGGGTGTGTGTGCATCAGTGGATGTGTGTTGTTCCTCCTTGGAGGTGTGTGTGTGTGTGTGCATCAGTGGATGTGTGTTGTTCCTCCTTGGAGGTGTGTGTGTGTGTGTGTGCATCAGTGGATGTGTGTTGTTCCTCCTTGGAGGTGTGTGTGTGTGTGTGTGCATCAGTGGATGTGTGTTGTTCCTCCTTGGAGGTGTGTGTGTGTGTGTGTGCATCAGTGGATGTGTGTTGTTCCTCCTTGGAGGTGTGTGTGTGTGTGTGCATCAGTGGATGTGACCGATGGGCGCTGGTTGGCCACCGCCCTCGCCCTTGGGGTGTATGGAGAGCAGGTCGTGATTCCTGGACCTCAGGGAGTTTCAGAGCTCAGAAGGGCCCTGGAGAACACAGAGCAGAGGCACCAAGACCCTGACCCATGAGTCAGTTACAGGTGGCAAAGCTGGGACTGGACCCCGCATCTCCTGACCCTTAGTCACCATTGCTTTTTCTACTAAAACAGCTTGTTTCTTTGGGATGTTATGCCTAAGACAGTTTAATCTAGTTCAGTGTAAGAATCACTGTGCTGGCATTTGTCCTGCAGGTACCACCAGAAACACGAGGGCAGTGAGTAAAGCAGAGGTGAAGGCTGCTTGTGGTCTCTATTGTGATGTATCAGTCAGGGAGGCGAGGGTGTCGTAACAAATGTACCAGCGGCTCAAACACAGAGGAAGTAAGTCGCCAGCCCCTTCCAGGTGGTACAGGGAGGAGAGCCCCTTCCCAGGGGGCCGGCACAGGAGCGGGCACACTGCCTTCCTCGAGCCTTGGCCCAGAGATGGTTTGTATCCTCTGCTGACATTTTCTTGGTGAGAACGCGTGTCAGGGATGCACAGAACCACACGGGGTGCTGAGAAATGTTTAGCTCTGTGCCCTGAGCAGCTAGCGGTCACTGTAGCGTGAGAGAGTGCTGTGGATGTTGCAGGGGCGGGGCCTTGAGTAAAGGAGGATGGGGTGCCCCCCGTGGGCCTCAGACAGCTTGGCATGTGGGAGAGTGGAAACGTATGCTCAATCCCAAGGCCGGTGGGGGACCCTTGGAGGTTTCATAGTAAGCAAGCGATGCGATTAGCCCGTGTTTCAGGAACCCAAGTCAGCACCAGCCTGCAGATGGGAGTGCAGTGAGGTGGGCACTTTGTGAGGAAAGACCTAAACATCAAACCCGTAGGAGAGCCGTGAGGGCGACGGTCACTGCGTGTATTTCCTGGCCCTTGGCTCGAGCCCTGTGCGCGTCACATGTGCTGTCTCACGTTTATCGCCATGGCCCCATGAGGTCGGTGTGGTGTGTGTTCCCACGCTTGACGGAGGAGGGGCCTGGTTTAGAGAGAGGAAGGACCTTCCCAAGGCCACACAGCTCTGGATCACCAGGAAGCAAACCTTCAGGTGTGCAGACGAGGAGTGCTGTGGCCCTAGGGAACAGGGGCCGGGCATCAGGGCTCAGGGCTGGTGACTCGAGCTGGGCCTTAATGAGCTGATTTTGGTTAAGGTGGACTCAGGGTGTGTGTGCGTGGGGCAGGGACCCAGGTGACAGGGAATCAAGATGTGCTTTTGGAGGGAGGTCAAGGTGGGCGGGACTAGAGCCGGAGGGCTGGTGCACAGAGGCGGGACAGTGGCAGTGCGGGGGGCCTCTGGATTTCTTTCCCAGCGAGGCCGAAGCCAGGCACGTGGTTCTTAGATATCTGAGGTGGATTGTTTGTGCTTATTTGTTACTCGCCCTCATGCGTGAGACAGGCCAGGAGAGTGGGGACGAGGTCCGAGCCGGCGTTTGGCGTCTCATGTGTGGTCCTGTGGGCTGCAGTGCCCACTCGGGTCACTCCAGCATTTGGTGCCTGCTCATAAGTGTGGTTACTTTATTTATTTGTTTATTTATTTATTTTTGGCTGCGTTGGGTCTTTGTCGCTGCACGTGGGCTTTCTCTAGTTGCGGCGAGCGGGATCTACTCTTCGTTGTTGTGCGCGGGCTTCTCATTGCAGCGGCTTCTCTTGTTGCGGAGTACAGGCTCTAGGTGCGCAGGCTTCAGTAGTTGTGGCACGTGGGCTCAGTAGTTGTGGCGCACGGGCTTAGTTGCTCCGTGGCATGTGGGATCTTCCCGGACCAGGGCTCGAACCCGTGTCCCCTGCATTGGCAGGCGGATTCTTAACCACTGTGCCACCAGGGAAGTCCCAAGTGCGGTTACTTTAGACAGAAACGTGCAGGGTGCTGTGAGTTGTGTCTGCTTTGTGTGTAGTTTTGAGCGCGCTGGTTTTGAATAATACAGACTGAGGACTGCGCTGCCCTCTGGAGAGTGGGGCTGGCCTTCACTAGGGCTTCCCAGCACCACTCACCCTGTGTGTACAGAGCAGCATTGCCCACGGCAGACGGGACAAGTTAAGGTCAGTCTGGTCATTTACCATCAAGGGATAAGCATTTCTAAGACACAGTGAAACCCGTTTGTTCTGCCTTTCATACGTCCTTGGGAAAGAATACTGGTAGTTGACAATCAGACTACCACTCTGTGAATTCTGGATTTATTCTTGTAATCTTGAAAATGGCCCCGTCTGCACTGGATTTACATGTGCCAGCTCCCTGGCTTCTCATTTACGGCTGGGGTTTTCTGTCCTCTGACCTTGTAACCTGCTCCTCTCCTGGACGGGGACAGATACTTAGTTCTGTTCATGCTTCTGAGTGCGTTCGAATCCATTTATGATTAAACACTGTTCAAACATTCAGGGTGAGATTTATTGACGCAGAGTAGGGCTGATGAGGATGGGGGGCGGGGGGTGTGCATCATTTCTCTCTTTTATTTTCAGATGACAAGAGATGGCATTTATTTTTAAATTGTGCTCATAGCTCTGTGACTTCTGCAGAACTACAAACAAGATTTCATTTTAAAATTATGGTAAAAAAAGCAGACAATGGTCAGTATTCTGAGGGGCAGGCCAACTCCCTGGCCCCCTTTGGCTGATAAACTTCACATCCAGATTCATAATCCGATGCCCAGGTAATTTATCCAAGTAAATTTGTGACTTAAAACAAAAATTTGGGGGGCTTCCCTGGTGGTGCAGTGGTTAAGAATCTACCTGCCAATGCAGGGGACATGGATTCGATCCCTGGTCCGGGAAGATCCCACATGCTGTGGAGCAACTAAGCCCGTGAGCCACAGCTACTGAAGCCCACGCGCCTAGAGCCCATGCTCCGCAGCAAGAGAAGCCACCGCAATGAGAAGCATGTGCACCGCAACGAAGAGTAGCCCCCGCTCGCCGCAACTAGAGGAAGCCCGCGCGCAGCAACGAAGACCCAACGCAGCCAAAATTAAATTTAAAAAAAAAAGCTTATTAAAAAATTCTTTTCCTACCCAATTAATTTGATAGTTGCTTACATTTTTAAATAGTCAACAGAGAAAGTTCATAACTGTTCATAACCTTTAACTGTGTAAACTTTAAATAGTGGGAAATGTTTTATATAATTAGTTCAGCATGGTTGAGTGAGGGGCCTTGAGCTGGCCCGGGGTCGGGGCTCCCGGAAAAGCCAAGGCGGGAGAAGAATCAGGAGACGCGAAGCCCACGCAGCTGCTCATCCTAGGAAAGCCCTCGAGAGGTTGACTTCCTAAACAGAAGGGTGCTGGGAGCCCTGTCCTCTGATGTCTCAAGCGTCTCCGAGAGGATGTTTTTGAGTGACTCCTGGACCTCATCACAGGGACGGGACGGGGTGGGGGGCGGTGGGGAGTCGTCTCTGCAGATTCATGGTATCCTCTACCCTCTTGCTCTTCTCACGTTCTGTTCTAATAAAAGTCGGGGTGCTGTTTGTTTTGTCTCGTCTCTAAGGCACATCTTAAGTTCTGATGTAAGTACTTTTTGAGGAGGTGATTCACGGCCGCAGCTCAGAGCTGCAGTTGTGCGGTCAGCGGGCTTCCTCGTCTTCTCACCGCAGCCTCCGTCCCACAGACCCGCCCAGGTGTCTCACCCGGGAGGGGCTCCGTTTCCCCGGAGACAGCCTTGGGGAGCGTGTGTTCTCACCTGCCCTGTGGGAAGTGTGTGTGCCGTGGGGGCGCGCGCGCAAGTGCCCGGAGAAGCATAGGCGGAAGTGCAGGTGGAAGCGGGCGCACGCGGAAGCAGAACGCAGTCAGAAGCGCGGCTCGCAGCGATAATCAGGCTTCCCCCGGGCAGGGAGGGGAGCTTCTCTGGTCAGCTGAGTCTCCTGGCGGAAAACCCTCAGAGGGAGCTTAGCTGGGATTGTGCTGTGTGTCTGGGTGTTTCATCTCAAGGAGGGGTCACGACTGACAGCTTCCGTCTGCTGGCAAAGTGTGTCTCAGGGCGAAGCCATTAGTGTCAGGCCCACGTGTGCATCGGGCCCGGCTCCGGGGACGTCTGTGTGCCCTGCCGGCCCCGCTCTGCCTGCGCACTGGCCGGGACGCGGGCCTCCTCCGGCCGGGGCACAGGCTACGAAGCCTGACGTACGAGAAGCCGTCTGTTTATCAGCTTTTGACTTGAGCAGAGCCCAGTTCAGAATGAATGAACAGGATGATGTGAAGTACTCTGGTTTGTGAAACAGGAAGCTGCCAGTTCTTTGTTTCTCGCTGTAACTGACCGATGGGATCCAGGTCTCGCCGAGTGGCTGAGCAGGGCATGTTATCAAGTTGGGAGCCTGGGGCGGCTCACAGATTCCACCAGCAGGAGCGCCCACATCCACAGCCAGTTCCTTGAAGACGAGAAATGTAGGGAAAACAAGATGAGCGAAAGCAGTGCCCCCAGCGGCTGGTCCAGGGTGGGATTGCCAGACTTCAGCCTAGACCCCACCGTCTGGAAGCTGTAATTAAAGGGCCAGAAATGAGGGCCGCAGGATAGCGTGTCTCTGCAGAGCTCCTGGGCCGCCGTGGTCCGTGTGCTAGCAGGCTTCCCACATCCCGGTGGGCTGGGCGGCACTGGGAATGTGCTCGGTCAGAACGCACAGCCCAGTCTGTCCAGTTCCCGGGGGGAGGGAGAGGAAGGGAGCCCGCCGCGTCCTTGGACGGGGCTCTCCAAGGGCAGGCCGGCTGGACCCACAGGCTCCCATCAGGTGTGTGTGCGCCTTCCGCAGCCCGTGAGCGGGAGTGTGGGCATCTCCATCTCAGGTTCGCCACTGGCTGACAAAGGTGAGGAGGAAGGACACCTACGGGGTTTAATTTTATGTATCATTTGAAGCTGACTGCTTGACTTTTCTTTTTTTTAAGTAAAAGTTAAAGCCCATAATTGGTTTACGTTTGATTTTCTTAGTGAAGCCCCTCTACAGCCAGAGGGGAGGTTTGCAGCGCATGGGACCCGCGTGCTGTGACCAGGCACCCTGGCCCAGAGGCGAGGCCCTGTGCCCACCCCTGACCCCTGCTGCCAGCTGGGCCTGGGCGGCCCCTTCCTGTCTCCTGGAATGCAGTTCCTCATCTATAAAAGCAAGTGCTTGAGCCACATGGCTAAGTACTGTTGATTCTAAAACGTGATTATGCCAGTGCATTTGTAGTTATGGGATGTTAGTCCACGTTCCCTTGTAGAATAATTAAAATTCCTACAGGATATGAAGAACGCAGCCCTTGAGTTGATAATGTGCTTTGTTCATTAGGTGTGTCAGGTGTTGTTTTGTTTTGTTCTGTCGCAAACGCAGTGGATTATTAAGCATCTTTACGTTCACCTTCTCTTCATGGGTGTCTGCAGACACTGTTTTATGTGAGTGAACCAGCTGTAAGGTTTTTTATTCCTTCTACATGATGACTCCGTTTTGACATAAAGGGGAGTGAATGCCCTCCGCACGTGTTACAGTCCAGGGTGGAGTGTGGGTTGCTGCCCGTGTGAGACCCCGTGGTTACATGGCTTTCCACAGTGGGCTCCAGCTCCACAGGTGCACTTGTTACTTGGATAGGTTCACAGGAAGTACTAAGCACGTTCCGAGAGGTCCCCTGTATTCCTCACCCGCTTCCCCCTACTACTTACAGCTTACGTGGCTGTAGGACAGTATCAAAGCCAGGAAGCTGACGTTGGTACAAGGTGTGTGTCGTTCTTTGTCATGTTCCCGCACATGTAGGTCTGTGTGATCACCGTCTCCCCCGAGACACATGGCTCTCACCCCACCACCCAGTTCTCCCTTGCACTCGTCACACCTAACCGCCCCCCGCCCCGAAACCCCTGGCAGCCACAAATCTGTTCTCTGTCTCTGTGACTTTGTCATTTTGAGATGTGACATAAATGGGAGTTTGGCTTGTCCAGGCTCGGCATCATGCCTTCCATCCAGGCTGTGTGGGGCAGTAGTTCGTTCCTTTTTATTGCTGAGTAATCAGTATCGCACCCCGTGGGGTTCCACCTGTGTTTCCTGAGGGACACAGTGGCTGATCCCAGTGTTTGGCTCCTACAGATAAAGCTGCTTTGAACAGTCACGGGCAGGTTTAGAGTAGACGTAATCTTCCTTTCTCTGGGATAAATGCCCAGGAGTGCAGTTGATCAGTTGCATCATCAGGGTATGTTTAGCTTAAGAAGCTGCTAACTCATCTCCCACAGGGGCTGTGCCGTTTTCCGTTCCCAGCACGAGGGCAGGGGAGACTCGGCTTCTCAGCCTCTTCGCCGGCATCTGGTGGTGTGGCTGCTTTCTATTTTATTTATTTATTTTAAGACTTTTTTTTTTTTGCTGCGGTACGCGGGCCTCTCACTGCTGTGGCCTCTCCCGTTGCGGAGCACAGGCTCCGGACGCACAGGCTCAGCGGCCATGGCTCACGGGCCCAGCCACTCCGCGGCATGTGGGATCTTCGCGGACCGGGGCACGAACCTGTGTCCCCTGCATCGGCAGGCGGACTCCCAACCACTGCGCCACCAGGGAAGCCCCTGCTTTCTATTTTAGCTCCTCTTCTAGGTGCGTCGCCATCACTTTGCACTTCCAGTTGGCTGGCGGTGCTGCACGCCTATCCGTGTGCTTATTTGCTATCTGGGCGTCCTCTGCAGTGAAGTGTCCCTTCGTACCTTTTGTCCACTTTCTAACTGAATTGTTTGGTTTTTACTGTTGGGTTTTGAGAGTTCCTTACACATTCTGGATGGTCCTTTGTGCGATGTGTGGTTTGACATTCCTTCTCCCAGCCGGAAGCTTGTCATCATCCTCTGATGGGCTCTTTGTACAGCAAGAGTTTTTACTGTTGACAAAGTCCAGTTTGACTTTTTTTTCTTCTTCTTTTATAGATCATGCTTTTGGTGTCGTGCCTTCATCAAGCCCTAGGTGCCTTTTTTTTTAATTTTTGAATTGTTTTCCTCCCATAGACAATATATCATTTCTCTCTGGCTGCCTTTAAGACATTTTCTTTGTCTTCAATTTTCAAAAGGTTGGTGTGGATTTCTTTGAGTTTATCCTGTTTGGGGTTCAGTCATCGTCATGAATCCGTAAGTTTACTTTATTGCCAAATTTGGGGAATTTTCAGCTATTTTTTTTACCCCACCCAGTTTCTGTTCTCCTTCTGGGACTTGGATAACATGAAGGTTAGACCTTTTGTTGTAGTCCCAGGGGCACCTGAGACTCCAGTCATTTATTTCAGTCTCTTTTCTCTTTGTGTTTCGGGTTGGGTAATTTTTATTGTTGTAGCTTTGAGTTCACTGATTACTTTTTCTGTTCTTTTCCTTCTGTTTGAGCCTAGTCACTGACTATTTGTTTCAGTTATTATATTTTTTTTTAGTTCTAAAATTCTCTTTGGTTCTTTCTTATATCTGTTCTTTACTGAGATTTTCTATTTCTTATAATTGCTCATTGGAGCTTTTATAATGGCCGCTCTAAAGTCCTGGAAAGATAATTCTGACACCGGTGTCATCCTGTGTTGGTGTCTGTTGACGCCTTTTCTCATTTTGTTTGAGGTTTTCCTCATAATTGAAATCTGCACATTTGGGGTATAATCTTTGAAGACTTTGGATCTTATTTAAATCCAGTATTTTATTAGCACTCCTCTGACATGGCTCTGGGAGAAGGGAGGACACCCCCTGTTATTTCCACGTGGCTACCACTGATGCTGAAGGCGAGCGCAGGTGCACCCGTGTTGCTCCCACCCTTGCTGCTTGCTCTCTGCACTGGCCTGTGTGTCCCCGAGTCCTCAGTGGGAATGATGTGTCTCCTAGCCCCTCCGTGGGCACAGCCTGTGTCCCCTGTCCTTGGTGTGGATGGCATGTGTTCTCTGGTCCTCAGTGGGGGTGGTGTGAGCCCCCTGTCCTGGGTGGGGACATACTGTGTCCCCACCCAGGATGGGGAGGATGTGTGTCCCCGCCCTCCAGGGGGGATGGTGTGATTGGCAGGGGCTGGTTTCCATCGTGGGTCGGTGGCTGAGCCAGGCCTCGCGAATCGCCAGCCTCACCCGCCGTGGTGCCATCTCATCCTGCCACCCATTTCAGTGCCCTTCCTCCCGGCCAACAGGATTAGACAAACCTACAGTAAACGGTTATAAGCTGTGTGACCTGTCTTCCCATTCAGGTAGGTCTCTTTTTGTCCTTAAATTAAGTTTTATAGTTTTTCTCCATAAAGGTGTTGCATATCTGAGACTTCTGTTTTATTCTGTTGTCATCATTGTTGCTTTCAGAGTTTTCCATTTAATTAACAGCTTTCTGCTGTGAAACTCCGGGTGCTGTTATTGCTGCCTTGAAGTAGGTCTCTGTCAAAATCTATCTGTGCTTTATTATGAAGCTGCCCCAGATTAACACGGGGTCCTTGGCTCTTTGGAGGCCTTGCATTGTGTGTGCTGTTGAAGTGGATGGAAAATCCCACCAGAATTTCCCAGGAGGCCCTTGCGGCTTCATGGCCTCTGAGGAGGGTGTAACCCCCTCCAGCCGCCTTGGTGAGACGGTGGCTGGGAAGATCCCACATGCTGCAGAGCAGCTGAGCCCGTGTGCCACAACTGCTGAGCCTCCGTGCCACAACGACTGAGCCCGTGTGCCACAACTACTGAGCCTCCGTGCCACAACTACTGAAGCCCCCACGCCTAGAGCCCGTGCTCCACAACAAGAGAAGCCACCACAATGAGAAACCCGCGCACCGCAACAAAGAGCAGCCCCCACTCACCGCAACTAGAGGAAGCCTGCGCGCAGCAACGAAGACCCAACGCAGCCATAAATCAATAAATCAATAAATAAATCACATAAAGAGTTTTCTTAAACTTTGAGAGTGAGATTAATGCCAGCCCCTGACCTGCGAGTCTCCACAGCTGGCGGCTCAGAGGCAGTTTTCCTGTCTCTCCGTCTTGCCTCTCCTGGCATATGACAGCCAGCAGGAGGCCTGGGCCCTGTCCTGGGAGGGAGCTGCCTGAGCGCCCCGAGGGAGGACGGAGGCAACCTCTCTGAGCGAGGCTGCTAGTGCCAGGAGGCCTGGTGAGGAGGCACGGGAGGGAGCAGGGTGGCATCGGAGAGGCTGGCGGGGCCCGAAGTCTGCCTTGTTTCCCAAGAACTGTGGGCGGTTTCTGAGCTGAGCAAGGACCCGGTTTGTTGTGGGGTTTTGCCCAGTCTGTTCTGCTGGCCCGGTGGCGGGAGGGGTGGGAAGCGGCAGAAAGCCCTTGGGGCTGACCTGTCACCCGGGAGCAGAATCCCCGGGGTGCAGGAGGTGATGTCAGAACTTGCATTTGGTTATTGTTAATCTTCTCCGCTTAAAGTGTGTGTGTCATGTTGCATCAAGTGTGTGTTAGCAGACGGCATCGTGAACGTAGTTCATAAAGAAGTAGGCAAGTGTGCGTAATCAGGTGGTGACGCCAGGACATTGTCCTGAGGGGCGATGCGGGTGGAAAAGCTTAGTGATGAGAAGTCCTGACCCACAGGTGGGCTCACGTGCTCCAGGCCAGCATCTGATGAATGTATGGGTTTTTGCATGGAATTTAATATTATTTTAATTTTTAATTGTAAAAAAGCCTCTGAATATTTAAATCTTGCCTGAGTTGGCCCTTAGAAAAAAGAAAAATACTTGCTTCCCACCAGTAGACTACCACGGAGTCCTTGCAGGATGACTCTCCTCCTTGGCTGGTGCATCCACGGCAAACCTAGAATCAGGTCTCTGTGTTGCGTGGTCTGTTTCTTCTTCCTTTGAACAGTGACCCACGTTCAACGTCATGAAAGTAATTGACTTTAAAAGGTGTGAGCGGGCTTCCCTGGTGGCGCAGTGGTTGAGAGTCCGCCTGCCAATGCAGGGGATGCAGGTTTGTGCCCTGGTCCGGGAGGATCCCACATGTCACGGAGCGGCTGGGCCTGTGAGCCATGGCCGCTGAGCCTGCGCGTCCGGAGCCTGTGCTCCGCAACGGGAGAGGCCGCAACAGTGAGAGGCCCGCGTAACGAAAAAAAAAAAAGGTGTGAGTACCGCAGCTCACCTTGGACTTTGCGGAAGAGATGGATTGGATGCTCCCCTAGATTTCCGTTGAAGGAGCACAGGAAAACTGGGGAACAACTGAAAAATAAGGAGGATGATGAGAGCTGTCCGTTCAGTTTTCATTTCAGAATTAGACTTCTTAAACAGCAACGCAGCCCTTTCTCCTGCGGGAGCTGGGACCTGCGCAGACCCTTCCCAGGGGAACTGAGCTTAGCTGTGAGTGGCGTGGCTGCCCTGCCGCCTGCGCCCCCATCCTGGCTGACAGGGACCTCGTGGGAGAGGTGACCTGGGTTAGGCCCTGGGCCTGGGGCTTGGTCGTGTCGGGGGTGTGTGTGTCCGAGTGAACATTTGATGTCGCCTCCATTGCTGCCCGAAGACACACCCCACGAGGTGGGGCTGCGGTCTGTGTCCTCTCTCCTTCCCAGTGTCCCTGCTGCAGGGACTGTCCAAGGTGTGTGGTTCTAGAAACCCTCGGAAGCTGTGCCCGGGTTCTCGCTGTAGCCTCTGACGTTTGTTGGCAGTACTTCCTTAGTGAAGGGAGTGCTCTGTGAGTAGGTTTTCCCTGAAATCTTAGCCAGAGGACGTCTGGAGCCCCCAGTGGTGACCGTGCTGAGAGCAGGGCCACGGTGCTGGCCGTGGGCAGACTCAGTGTGGTGTGGGCAGCTGACGGCCTGGGGTTCGCTCATTACAGCACAGGAGGTTTTCAGGGGCCTCCCTCAAAGACCTGATTTACAAGGAAATTATGGAAACTTGCCTGGCGAACTCTGCTCACCAGCCTTCCCCTGGCGGCCCCGTGATCGGCTCCCCTGTGAAGCCTGGGTTCCTTTGGGTGTGGGAGCTGCCCTGGGGGAACACCCCCAACTCCCCGGCAGGGAGGCCCCTGGACCCCCGCCCCGTTCTCCCCTTGCTGGGGCCCATTGGGGAGGACGGGGGGAGCTGTGTGTTGACATCAGCAGGGCTGCCCTGGGAACGAGGGCGAGGGCGGTGCGCTTCCATCCCACTCGGCCTCGGCCTCAGCAGGCGGCAAGGTTTTCTCCACCTCTGTCGACTGTGATACCTCCCTGGGCGCTTCGACAGCTTTCACGGTTTCAGTTCTTCAGGGAAATGGGCTGGACGCCTCGTGCGGTGCTTGGGGGTGGGGGACGGGGGAGCCGCCCGCCCTCCCCAGCCTCTGTGCAGGGCCGCTCCGTCCGGTTTCCGAGGGTGCCTGTCGGATTTCCCAAATTCGGAATGGGAGCCGAGCCGGGCCGGAAGCAGTCACACGCGGCTCCTGTCGTGTTCCGACAAATGGAACTTTTTTCTCTTCTTTTTCCTTAACAGCAAAGGCTGTTTGCTCTCTTTGGAGGTGGAGCCGAGGTTTGTGTTTGGGGTCCCCTCTCGAGCTTTGCTGTATCTCCGAGGCTGGTATCGAAAGGAAGGTCTTGGTTTGGGTGGTAATGCCTGGGTAGGAGGCTCGTGGGTTTGCCTGGAACGGTCCACTCAGGAAGGACATGCTCCCTCCCAACCCTCACGGTGGGCGGTGGCAGTGGTGGCGACCACACCTTTCTGGCAGCGCCTCCTGGGCTCTGCCTTCAGCTTCTGAAGCGCTTCCTTGGCCAAGTTTAACAGAATTGAACTTGGGCCTTGCCAGGACCCAGAAAACCAAAGTGCAGAGCAGATTTCTGCTGTCTTCTTGTTTCTCCCCACCCCCACCCCCCAGTGCAACAGCCGCCCTGTCCTGGAGTCTTTTCTTTCTGCCCTTCAGATTTATAGGTGCTGTGATAGCACAGAGCCCTTACCGTAATGTCCTTAAAATACACGTATTTAAATATATCTCAAGTGTCCAGAGAAGTGGAATATTCTGGTTAGTCGATATACTTAACCTGCTCAGTGCATGGTTTCCTGGCACATGTAATAAATAATAGCCAGTGCTACTTTTTAATTAGTATTATCATTACATTGGGTTGTATTATGTTACATTATTGAATTTCACGTTGATTAAGGTTTAGGCAGTAGACTCTCAGTTTTGCAGATTGGGTAACTGGAAGTGTTAACGTCCCAGCGGCTCACAGCCCCTGACCAGTCTCAGGTTCCTAGTGTCACATCCGCATCCTCTCCCAGGAGGGGGCGGCCCCTGACCTGAGGAAGCACGGTACTGCTGCTCTCTGGGTGGAATTTTTAAGTGTAAATGCGGTTATTACTTATTTCGTGCTAGTCCTTGTTGCATCACACCTGGCTCTTTCCTGGGTCTTCATGTTCGTGCTTAGACACCCTGTCCTCGGGAGGGAGAAGCTACGTGTAATGTGGAGATAATCTTGGCATCTGACTTCAGATCAGGTTAGTGTCGGAATGGGCCAGTGTTGATCACTGCACAGACCACTGTAGTACCCACCCCCCCACATCCATCTTCCGTGGCACTTGACCTGGTGGCCGGCTGGGCTCTGCACGTGGAGTGTCTGCAGCCCGCAGGCGGTGGTCGGGCTGCCAGCAGACGCTCCCATTTTCACACGAGTCTCTCTCCGTAAAAACTGTGGACGTGGATTTGCGGTGAAATCAGTGGCCCCTGCCCTCCATGTGAGATAAAGGGATGCCAGCTGTCCTCTGATTCTCTGGCTGAGTGATTCTGCTAAACACAGAGAAGGCATGTTGTCAATGTCCTTGCAAGGTTAACCCAGGGTCAGAAAAGTCTGATCGTTTCCCTGTGGTCTGGCCGCTGGGTTTCAGCCGACACCCTCCGGGGTGCCTCACCCATGTGGAAGGAGTCGCTCTCCTGCCTCACACCCGCCTTTACCTCCCGATAGACTCTTAAGTTACACAGAGACAGGGAGCGTGGTGAGCTCCTGGCCGTGTGCACCAGCATGTGTGTGTGCAGCGCGGAGGGGACAGGCAGCAGCAGAGGTGACACTTCCCTCTGGGAGCCCGTGGTCTGGGAAGCCCGGCGGGGATAAGCAGGGGCCCTTGAGGCGGGCTCCGTACAGGGGGTGGCCTTTGGGGACAGAATCTTGAAGAATGTGAGTCTGCTGGTACGAGGCCAGGCCCTGTGCTTGGTGGCAGCCCGTCGCCCACGAGCTCTGCTGTCGCCGTGTCCATCCCAGCGGTGGTGCTGTGTCTGAAGCTCCATCCCTGGAGAGCCCGGCCTTGTGGTCCACACTTGAGCCACCCAGTGCAGGATGTGCCTCTGCAGTGCCCGTTCAGTTGGCAGTGAACCTTAGGAAGCCACGACGTTTGAAGTGGAATTCTGATCTTTTAGTTCCTCCATTCACCCAACTGGATAACCTTTGTTGTTTTTCAGGCAAATCTGGAAGGTATTTGCTTTGTCAGATATATTGGACTTTCTGCCTCATTTGATCTTCCAAACTGTAAAGCTTGGGAGCTCGACTTACACAGTCATTTTTTGTTTGCTTGTCTTAAACCTGATGCTTCCCCACTGAGGGATAAGAGTGTCCCTGGACAGATGGTTTGGGTTCCCCCCCAGGGCGCCTGACCCTGTGCGGCTCTGCTGGGACCCTCTGTGTCTGAGGTCCAGGCTGCGGGTGGCCTTGGTTCGAGGAGGAGGGACGAGGGCCTCTCAGTACACCAGCACTCGTCAGTTTTTTTGGAGTAGGATGACTTGAGGCTTTGCTGTTGTGTCTGGGACTCTGCGGAGCTGCTGCCTGGTCAGCACGGTCATCGCCCCGCCCTCCCGGGGCCTGGGCTCTTCGCTTCATTCCCTCTTCCTGGCTGGAGCTTGTGTTTGGATCACGTGCTCACCCCTCGCCGGTCTGCACAGCTTCCCAGCGCAGCAGTGAACTGTGGCCTCTGCAGCCTCCAGCCTCCTCTGCTCGGTTCTGTTTTTGGGTTTTGTTTTTTAAAGATGTTCTAGCAAAATGTATTACGTTTTTAATAGAAATAGATATTTTAGGTTAAAAACACTTAAGATGATCAGAATCCTTTGATTTGGGGACCGTGTATGTAAAAGGTTTTTCAAAACCATTTTCTGAACTGTCTTACTGTTCTTTGGAGTTCTTACAAAACTCAGAGCCTCTGGTGTGCCAGTTGCAGACCTTCTGTAAATGAGGGTTGCTTGTTGCCTGGGGCCCGCCCGGAAAAGCCGCCTGCTGGCCTAGAACACGGCGGCGGGGGAGGGCGGGGCCACTGGCTGTCAGCTGGCCCCCAGACCTGACCATTTTTCCACTACTAGGTTATGGTTATTTTCAAAATTTGAACATACTGGTCATCAAATGTGTAACAGCTTTTTCCCCCTATTCTTGAGTCTTTCACTTCTTAAAGGACACGGTTACAACATTTAAAAAACATTTTGAAAGACTCGAGGTCTTTCAAATACCACTCCTACCCCGGGGATGTTTGCAAGAATGACCGAAGCCAGTGTCATCGGCCGCTTGCTGTGCCCGCCTCGCCTGCCCCAGGGCTCCTGCTGCACCAGGCCTGCCTGCCTGTCTGTCTCTGGTTTACCAGGGAGGGGCCTCAGATTCACCCACTCGCCCCAGGTCCCCCACAGCGTCCCAGCGGCCCATTCTCAAACCAGATCTGTCTGATTTCAAATCCCAGGCCTTTAGCCACAGTGCTGGACCGTTTAGTCTCTGCTGTTTTCACTTGTCATTGTGTCATCAGCATTTTTAATGTTCCTCCATGGGCCCGTTTTAGTGAGTGCCTATTACCTGCTAGGTACTGTGTGAGCTTCTAACTACTTTGCTTATTTCATTTGATACTCACACGAGACCCCTACACAGTACACACCATAAATACCCCAGTTTTCCTGATGAGAACAGATCAGATGCATTAAGAGATTTGCCCAGAGACAAACAGTCCTGGAAGGCGTCCTTTCAAGTGGCTGCATGATACTCCTCCGTGAATGTGCACTGTGGTTCATTCAGCTGTTCCTCATAGGGAGCTCTTTAGCTGTTTAGAATTAGAACAGAGGCTTGGTTTTTGTAACGAAGGTCCGGATAGCAAGGGAGGTGGATTTCTTTTGCGTGTAACAGTCCTGGTGTAATCTGATACGGCAGCTCCAGGCTCTTCTGTTCCGTTGCTCTGTTACCCAGTGTCCGTTTTATGGCCCAGCATGGCTGCTCCAGCTCCTGCCATTGCACCCACATCCTGGCCATAGGAAGGGAAGAAGTGAAGAAGACACTGTCTTCCTCTTGAGGGCACGAACCATCGCATCCCGCTGACCAGCACAGTCTCATGGGTGCACAAGAGGCAGAGAGGCGTTGTCCTTAGTCGGGCGGCCGTGCGTCCAGCTGAAACGAGTTCAGTGTCGAAGCAGAAGAGGGTACACGTCCAGGGGACTAGGCCTCTCTATCATAGTCTGCCCTTTCAGCCTCCCACGTGTTTGTGACCCTTATTCTGACATAAAAACCACTCATCCCCGTTGTCAAGGGAGGCGGCCCAAGTCCCACCTGGTGACCGCATCGCGGAGGTCCAGGGTCTCTGTTACCTGTGCGCCCCCGCATCGGGGTGCCCCGAGTGGTGGATCTGTGAAGCGCTGTGCCGAGGGGAAGCAGAGGAAGGCGGTCCCAGCTCCCGTCTGGAAAAGGGAGGAGCGGGACGCACACTCACTGGTCACAGCCACTCTGCTCTCAAAGGCACTCCCCAAAGGGGAAGGTTCTGGGGGGCCTGCCCGGCTGCCCCCATGTCTGCACGTGGAGGGTTCTGTGTCCGCCGGCCTCCTCCTCCGAGGTGCTCCAGAGACGACACTGCTGTGCTTCCTGGCGGCGCCCCGGGCCGGGCAGGTGGGGAGGGACGGTCGCGCCCCCTCGCAGGCCAGGCTGGGGCTGCTCCGAGCACGTTGTCTCTGTCACGTCCGCAGGTCAGATGCACAGCAAGGGTCTCTGGGGGCGGGTTTCACTCTTGAAAACCCTGCTCTGGTCTTTTCTGCCGTTGGGCTGGGGCCTCTCTACCTGTCTCACCCGAGTCGTGGCTCCTTTGAGGCCACTGAGGCTGCAGGCTCGGTGGCATCGTTTCCTGCCCCGGCCGCTGGTCCCTGTGGCCCCCCTGGTCCACCTGCAGCTTGTGGCATCCTGGGCACACAGGCTCCGCTCTCCGGTATCTCGGGGGACCGCTGGACCCGGCACAGGGAAGGTGACCAGATTTCTAGCTTGCAGCACTTGCATCCTTGCCCTCTGACGAGGCTGCACCCTGTACTTCAAACTGTGTGACCGCCTGGCGACTCCTGGCCAGCGGCAGTTCTGTGCCGGCCACGAAGCAGGGCCCCGGGCCGCCCTCCCCGTCGCTGCCTGAGGACGGGCGTCCTTTGCAGAGTGACTCTCCCTCCTGGACTGAGCCTCCAAAGTTTTCTTGTATTTTCTTCGTCTTTTCCGGGAGGTGTTTTCAAGCCTGTCACCCAGCCTTCCTTATGAAGTTTCCTTTTGTGTCACATTTACTTGTCCAGGGTCCTTGTGTTTCCCTAGAGGTGCCTCTTGGGGCTGCAGCCCGTGGGTGGCCAAGGTGGTGCCCCCCTCCCATCCCGGGGACACAGGTGGTCCGTGTCCTCTCCGTGAGGACTGAATGATGACAGGGAAATTATGTTTCTTTTCTGACAACTTCCTGTTGGTGAGGCCGGTGGGGGGCTTCCTCCCTAAGGACGAGATGGGAGTGAAGGTGGGTGACAGCCCGAGTCCCTGAGGCTCATTAGTGGCCGAGCGGGGCCAGACCAGCCTTCCTGCAGGGATCTCTGACCTGACACTGAACAGGGCAGCTTCACAGGGAACCGAGGCCATACCAGTTTGGCCCAACTTCCAGGAGCCCAGGCTTCTGGACGCTCCCAGACTAGAGCGGGCCCGGGCGTAGGAGCTTCAGGGCAAGAGCGTTTTAAAAAACAGTGATTCCACTGCAGTGAGAAGCCCGCACGCCGCAACAAAGACCCAGCGCAGCCAAAAATAAATAAATGTATATGAAAAAGTAAAAACAGCTCAATTGGGTGCTGCTCATACACTGCACGAAGAACCCACTTGGATCGTCCAGGCCAGTGGTTTTCAGGAGACCCTGGCAATTGTGCAGCTGCTGCCACAGCCGATGGTTGGGCGTTTGCGTCGCCTCCGAAGGAAGGAAGCCCCGCGCCCGTCTGCAGGACCCCCACCCCACCCCCACCCCCGCCGGGCAGCCACCAGACTACTGTCGCCTCTGCAAAGCAGGGCGAGAATTCTGTGCAGAACTCGGGTGCTTGCACGGAGCCTCCCTTGGGCTGGTGGGCGGTGGTTTCCAGCGCGCATCCCCACCTTCATAGGAACCCCGGCGCACAGGCAGAGTGCGCTTGGGTCCAGCCTGAACGTGGAGCAACTTCAGGAGAGGAGCTCTAATTGCAGGACGCGCTCATGAAAGCTCCAGCCAGGGCCCTAAACCAGAACGAAAATGTTCCAGGGAGAGAAGTGACAGTTGGCAAACTCGGTGGGCACCCTGGGGAGACATCTGTTTAAAATTAAGCAGCTTCCTGGTATTTCCTCCTCCTCCTCCTCCTGGGTAGGAGATCAGCTGCCTCAGGATAATTTTTGGAAGAGTGAGGCAGGAGATGCTTTTGAAATAGCTGTTGCAGTAACTAATGTGAAAATGTTTGTGGTTAAACCTTAGTTGGAAAATCACCATTCCAGTAGGAAACTGTCCTGCTGCTGTCAGTTATGGATGGCAGTAGATTTTGCCACTGATGACATGCCCAAATCCCTGACCTATAAAACGCTGTGCTTTGTTGCACTGAAACCCCAGTCTGTGTGCATGTACTGTCTGTCTAGCATCTTGGATTTGAACTGGAAAGCGTCTTGGAGGTGATCTCTCCTGCTCAGAGCATCCAGGGCTGCAGAGGGGTTACAGCAGGTGGTCCCACAGCAGAAGTCAGGCTGGGAAGCAGAGGGAAGGGGGCCTGACGATGCTCTCCGGCATCTGCCTCCTCAGCCCAGGGCCAGGCAGGCACTGATCCCCGCCCAGAGCTCTTCTCTCCGGATCTCGTGCCTTTTCTCATCTTCACCCTAAACCCCATTTTCTAAGATTCCCCTGTCTTGTGACCTCTGTCCGAGGCCAGAAGCCACAACCTCTTTCTAGTTGGTATTGACAGTTGTAGTTGTAACATGATCTCGAGGTTGTAGTCCGATCTCACGTTAACACAGGGACTTGCACTACGCAGGAAGTCAGAACTCTACGCGCCTCTGGCAGAGAGTAACACGTAGCTTGTTTTGTTAATTTGCAGCAGTTGAAGGAAGAGACAAATGGTAAAGGGACGTGTAGAAATGCTTTTTTAACTGTTTGTCAGCATTACTGCCTTCCTACCTAGCACTGGTGGAACAGGTGTTCGTGTGTGTGTGCGTGCGTGCGTGTGTGTGTGTATGTGCACAGACACCCCTGCTGTTCATCCAGTCCTGTCCTTCACAGGTGGAGCTCACCTCAGCCACGCTCTGCTCCCCTGTGTGGAGCCCTCAGCCAGTTCCCAGGCGCGGGGACACCGGGCCCATCTCAGACTTGGTGGGGAGGCATGTTGACTCTGACTTACAAAAGCTGACCAGCCTCTGGGTCTGGAGAGACCCTCGGCCTCAGAAAGCATCTTAGGCAAATGTGTGATGTCACTTTCTAGCCAAAATACTGACGGAGGAAATTTCCATTGGGTGGTGGGGAAACTAAAGGAAGTGGAAAGGACAGCAAACGTTTCTTTTTTTTTTTTTTTTTTTTTTTTTTTTTGCGGTACGCGGGCCTCTCACTGCTGTGGCCTCTCTCATTGCGGAGCACAGGCTCTGGACGCGCAGGCTCAGCGGCCGTGGCTCACGGGCCCAGCCGCTCCGCGGCATGTGGGATCCTCCCGGACCGGGGCACGAACCCGTGTCCCCTACATCGGCAGGCGGACTCTCAACCACTGCGCCACCAGGGAAGCCCAGCAAACGTTTCTTTAACTGGCTTACAAAGGAGGTGGCAGGCGATTTTTAGATAGCCTGGGGCGGCCCTATAAGCAGAACCATAGGGATGATGTCACCATTCCAGACCTCCCCATCCTCATCCCTGACATTTTGGTGTTTAGGCTGAATTTCCGAGAATCAAAACAGCATCAAACAGGAAAACAGCTTCTGTTGGAACAGTATCAAGATCCCTTTGTTCTGCTTTTAGATTTGTAAATACAGACCTGGTAGCCGTGGGTCCCAGTGTCTTGGTGCCTCACTGCCTGCTGCAGGGCTCTGCCTGGACAGCCACATGCAGTCGCTCTCTGCTTGGTGTCTCTGGAAGAATCTATACTGGCCAGTGAGGCCAGCTGGAGTTCCTGATTTTCTCTGTGAGATGCAGGCAGGGGCTCTCAGAGTAGACGCTTGTACTGCTGAGTCATTTCCTGAGAGGTGGGTCTCCCCGGCGGAAGGCTCTCGAGCACCCCCGTTGGATGCTGGGGTGCCAGGTCACCACCTGCCATGTCCCAGAGCCTGTTCTTCAGTCTTGTTTCTTCAAAGTTGTTTTACCAAGAGAAAAGGGAATTGGACTGAAGCAGTGCTTGCTGTGTGGCTGGGAGGTGGCAGGGAGTTGGCTACTTAGACAGTGAATTGAATTGAATTGACTGGACCAAATATCAGGGACTTTTCGGTGTGCACCCTGTGTCTGCTAACCACAGTTAGCAACTTGTGGATAACTGGTCAGTTTAGACATTAGAAGGTGTGCTTGACAAGCAGTGCCCCGCTTTACAGGTCAGAGTTTGTGGGAGGGAGATGAGCCCTGGGTTCCTGTGCGCACACAGGGAGGGACTGGGGTCTGCAGTGGCCTGGGGCGGGCGGTCCCCTGTCAGTAGAGGAGACGAGGCTCGGGGCTCGTGAGGCCAGAACGGACGGTGATGGCAGCCGGTTCCCTCGGGTTCCAGGTGCTTCCTCCGAGACCCCCGCCGGCGCCTCTGCAGGTGGCGCTGCCGCTTTTCCCAGGCAGCGCTCGCTTTCCACTTTCTGGGTGACTGGCACCTGTCGTTAAAAAGCTGCCCTGGAGGTGACCGTGGCGTTTCGGTTTCCCAAGGAGCATTCTCTGCGAGGTGCTGGATCCACGTGGCGAGTGTGGCGGACAGGAAGCCGGCTGGCCATCTGGAGCCCGTGTGGGAGGGGACACCAGGGGGCTTGTCCGGGCTGGAGGTATTGCTGTCGCACGCGTGGTGGGGGGGAGCCCGGTGCCCTCGCCGGCCTGTCCCGAGGGGAGTGGAGGTGGTGTGGTTTGGGCGCAGGTTTGGGCACGTGTGTGCGCGCGGCGTGGTCGGAGAACGCACCGGCTGGTGACGGCGGGCGGCGTAGACGCGCCGGGACACCTCTCCCCCGCTGGACCTAACGTCCCACTCCCCTCCTGCTGCAGGTGCACCTTCCGCTTCCCCAGCACGGCCATAAAGATCCAGTTCACGTCGCTGTACCATCAGGAGGAGGCCCCGGCGTCCCCCCTCCGGCCGCTCTACCCGCAGATCTCCCCGCTGAAGATCCACATCCCGGAGCCGGACCTCCGGAGCCTGGTCAGCCCCGTCCCCTCCCCGACTGGCACCATCAGGTGAGTGGCCTGGCCCCCTCACGCGGCGGCTGCCTCTGCAGAAGCCAGGGCCCTGTGCTTTAGAACGCGGCCGAGAAAGAGGAAAGTGATATGGGTGGTCTGTGTTTCATACAATATCAAGTATGTTTCTGGAAAATTGCCCATGGATGGAAAATTTGAAACTATTTTAAGTGCATCAAGGGACCTGAGGACTTAAACTCTCTGGAGAATTCTTTTATAAAGTGAAGAATCACTACTTAATTAGTCACTTTTCCAGTTTGAAGTTTTATATACTAGGGTCTTTTAAAACAAGCTTAGGTATCAGTATTAAAAGACAGTGAAACTATTTAAAAGGAATATTTGTATACCAGGATTTGGTGGACTAGGTTTTTTTACACTTTATTTGTAGAAATCCTTTGCAGAGTTTTAGAAATTAATCTAGATTTTGAAGAAAGGGAAGTCCTTGAACTTTCTCATCCTTGGCGTGTTATACAGAGAGGGTCCCTGGGGGCAGGTCTGAGGGTGAAGTGTGTAGCCAGAGACTGGGGAGGGGACAGCTGAGCTGTCCCCTCTGAGGGGCACAAGTACTTCTGCGACCACAGGGGTCCTGTGCCTTCTTCCCCTTCTGTCATAAAACATGTTGAAAGACATGGACTTGAGGATCAAGATTGAATAAACTTTAAATAGTTTACCGCTTCATTAAGGACATTTGAAAACAAAGCTGGCCTTTTCCTTATTGGCATGTGCGGCCCTGGCGATGCCACGAGCACCAGTGCATTTGGTGCTGGTGCCTCGGTTCCTGCCACGCGCTGCGCTTGCCACCGCGGACTGGGCACCGTCGAACGTCAGCCCGTGGAAGAGGCAGAGTGTGTCTTGGTGTCGCCACGAAGCCCGCTTCGGCCTCGCACGCCCCCTGAGATGGTCTCGGGGCCCCGGGGTGCCTCTGGGAACCACACTCCGAGAAGCACTTCCCAGGAGAGCTCGAGCTTTGCGTCCCTGAGTCTTACCAGGTCTCTCCTCTGGCTGACCAGCCAGGCTCGTGGTCCCTGGTTTTGCACCTTTAAGGGTTACACTTAGAAGCACAGATGGGTTAATCATGGCATCACCATTGGTTTCACTTTTGCCTTTTGTTTTCCTACCATGATGTGTGGAGTCATTTGCATTGAGTTGCTTGGAGTCAGTTTCCTCCCGAGCCAGTGAGCGGGCGGGCGCGTTTCTCTTATGGAGAGAAAGTTCAGGGACAGCTTTGAAATGTCACAGACCTGAATTCTGGTTCTGGCCGCATCTCCAGCTGGTGGGAGAACTGGGGGCGGGTCCCTGCAGCCTCCTCGGGCTTCGTTTTCTCCCTCAGTGAATCCCTCCAGCATCGCAGACATCTGGGACGCCAAGGATGAGCAGTGAGTGACGGAGAGCCGCTGTACGCCAGGCCCTGTGCTCAGCCGCTGGACGTGTGTTATTTTATTTAGTCCTTAGGGATTTACGAGATAAATTTTTTTCCTTTAGTTCTTTTCAGGTTTCCAGCAATAGCTCTGTTCTCAAACCCGAAATTTAGCACGTCATCTCACTGTTCTTTCAGACATCTACCTTGAAAATAATCTAAAACATGAGGGCTCCGCTGGAGTTAACGATGAAGTTGTGCTATGAAAATGCTCTTCCACTTACTTACATGTGTATAATTTATGCATAGATAAAAAATTTTGTGTAGTAAAATGAAGCAGCCACTTTGGAATACAGTCTGGCAGGTCCTCAAAATGTTAAAGGGTTACCTTAACTGCCAGCAGCTCCCTGGGTCGTGAGGTCTCCGTGGAAACTCATCCACAAGGGTTCATGGCAGTGTTATTCATAGCAGCCCCCAAAGTGGAAACAGCTCACGTGTCCATCAGCTGCTGAGTGGAGAGAAAATGTGTTACAGCCACAGGGTGGAGGGTTATTCCAGCATAAAAAGGAATGAAGTGCTGACACCTGGTACAACATGGATGACCCTTGAAAACATGATGCAAAGTGAAAGCAGCCAGTCCCTAGAGACCACACATTGTGTGGATTCTGTTGATATGAAATGTCCAGAATAGGCAAATACTTAGAGAAAGAAAATAGGCTGCCGGGGGCTGGGGGTTCAAGGGAGTGGGCTGTGCACTGTTGTGGAGTTTCTTTCTGGGGTGACGACATGACAGTATTGTGGAATGAGGTGATGGTCACACAACTCTGGATGCACCAAAAACCACTGAATTGTACACTCGAAACGGGTGAATTGTGTAGTGTGTGAATTGTAGCTCAGTGAAGCTGATAGAAAAGCTTGTATGCGCTGACACCTTTATCCAGTAGCACCTCAGAGCGGCTGCAGGAGCAGCGGCCAAGTGTGTTTTACGTGCCTTTGGGAGCCAGACAGGCGTGTGGGCCTCCGGGTGGGCCTCGGAGCCCTGACACGCCTGGTGAAACCCGAGCCCGCGGTCAGCCTTAGACTGGCCTGGGGCTGCTAATCATCAGTTCATAATCCAGCCACATCGACGCTTTTTTTTTTTTGGCGACGCTTTTTAAGAAAGAAAAATGTTTTGGTTTGTACCTGGAGGTCTTCATAAAATAGATATAATTCCCAGTAACATTTTGAATAAAAACAGTGGCCGGCAGGCTGAGCTAGTGCAGCAGCTCCGCGTGCTGCGGCCGCCTGTGTGTTAGGAGGCGCCGGCGGTTCTAAAGGGGCGTAGATGGTGTCCCTGCGCAGTTCTGGGGAGTCGCGGCCATGTGACTGTGGAGACCTCGGGCCCGAGTGGGGTTGGGGCGCTGGGCCGCCCGGGGCACTCGCCTCTGGTCTTCATCCGGTAGAACAGCTTTGCGGGGAAAGTAGTAACTTTGAGACTGGCTCTTTCACTCTTGGGCCTTTAAGTGTCACAGAAAAGGATTTCTGTTTACATCCGTTTATCTTGGCGCCGCGGAATCCGATTGCCCGCTGGAAACCTCAGAGGCCCTTGAGGTTTTGCTGCCCAGATCCTTTTCCTGCGCGCCCGGCGCAGGCGCGAGGCCGGCGTGTTTACAAACAGCTGCCTCCCCCCACCCCGCCCGGGCACCCTCCCTGCGCCCGTCGCCCATAGCACATCCCCGGGGAAGCGGGCGGGCTGGGAGACCCCGGCCGGCAGCGGCCCGCGCCCCGGTCCCCGTCCGGGTACTCGTCCCTGCGCCCTACGCCCGCCCTCCCCCCTGCTCCTCCCCCTCCCCTCCCCGTGGCCCCCTCCGCAATCCCCGCCCCGCCCCGCCCCGCCCCGCCCCGCCGCGGTCCCCATTTGGAGCGTCTGAGCCCGCTGCCAGGTTGGCCCGCTCGCCCGGCGGCTCAGCTGCAGAGGCTCGCAGGCCTCGGCCCGGGGCGGCCTCCTCCGGCTCTGGGCCCGCCTCCTCCGGCTCTGGGCCCGTCCTCTCGAGGTGTGGGGAGCGGCCCCGCCCCGCCCTGCTGACCCGCCCCCTCCCTCCTTCCCTAGGTGGCCGGGCGGGGGCGGGGGCGGGGGCGGGGGCGGGTTCTGCGGGGTTTTTTCCTTGCACTGAAGTCCTCCACCCAGAAAATGAATGAACTCTCTTGTTAAGAAAAATGCTGAAATTCAACCAGAGAAAGGGAGCAGCGCAGAAGGAGAGCAGCTAATTTATACTAAGTTTTTAGAAGCTATTTCTTGAGTAAGGCGTTTCTTAATTTTGGTAATATAGAGATGAAAACCAAAAGTAATTTGTTTTGTGGAATTTGGCCAAGGTTAGCGGAACCCTGTAGGAAATAAAAATTAAGCAACCAACCGCAGAACCTAAACCACTTTTTTAACCATAACCTTGCAGCCCAGTCCTGCTTCACTGCTGCGCGAGATTCGGTCCCAACTCACTTTGCAGTGTTAAGTGTCTGGAGTTGGGAGG
Source organism: Hyperoodon ampullatus (assembly GCF_949752795.1). NCBI lineage: Eukaryota > Metazoa > Chordata > Mammalia > Artiodactyla > Ziphiidae > Hyperoodon > Hyperoodon ampullatus. The sequence goes on from NC_136927.1 coordinate 3,728,123, forward strand.
TTGTCGAGTTGGCTGTTGGAAGGTCTTTGTGTTTCTGGCAAACTTTGGATCCTTCCTTGAGAGTGATTTATTCTTTTGCGAAGTTTCCAGCTGCAGCGTTTCCTCAGTTCCCCCGAGTGACCCAGAGAGGAAGGTGCCTGCGCAGTGGGGAGCCCTGCCTGGCTGGTCTGGGAGACCCGCCCTCAGTGGGTCCCGCACCCGTATCTGCACCTGTGGCCCTCGCACCCCCCAGCCCCACTCACACCCACCTGGTCCCTTTCCCCATCTGAAAACTTGGGAGAAATAAAAATTGGTTCATCTACACAGAAAGGTGCGGCCCTCCTTGTCCTTTATAGTTTTCCTTCTGCCTACAGCCGTGCCAGGGTGTTTTTTGGCTTTAAATTGTTGAGAGGAGGTTGACTGGGCTTGCGCTTTAGTCTCGTGTCCGTTGGGGCAGCTGTTTCCCTGCTCTCGGGCACCTCTTCGGGGCATGGGTGCCATGTAGTGTGTTCTTGGGTGTGCCTTCTGGGCGAGGCCTGGCCTGGTGCCCTGCCGCCGAGAGCCCTTCCTTTCCGGATTGCGGCTCTGGGTTTCCGGAAACAGGCAGAGCCTGGAGGAGGACCTGAGGGAGGCATGGGCCCCCCGCCCGGATCTGCCCTCTGCTCGGAGATGCACCTGGTACTCCTGGGCTCAGGCCTGTTCGCTTATTGTTCTCACTGGGACAAGGTGTGTTTCATAAATGAGTTAACCTTTTAAAATAGTGTCCCAGTACCATTGTGAAGCAATTATACGCCAATAAAGTTGTAAAAACAAAAAGGGGGGGGAGGGAACGTTCTGGAAAGCAAGGCCAATTTCACTAAAAGTAAAGAGTCTTGGAGTTGAAATATCCAAATACAAATATTGGCCATGTTGGATATGAGTGAAAAAAAAAGCAATAGGGGTACAGAGAGAAGTATGTTGAATGTCTGCTATCTAATCAGCACTCTGTCAGGCAGTGCATACTAATCTCTTATTCAGTCCTCAAATAAAGTATTATTTCCAATGTACACATAAATAAATAAATGAAATAAAATAGTGTCCCAGGATTTCACAGCACTGAGTGTCTCTTAGCGAGCACAGGTGTTCTTAAGAGACTGGCCTCTCTTTCCCTTTATTTTCCCCCGGATTACAGAAATATTACAATATATGTGCACTCTACAAAATTGAAATGTTTCAGAAAATAAAAATCGTGCAGTGACGTTCTTGGAGAGAAGTCCATGTTTGCAGGTGCATCTTCTCTGAACATGCCCGAGAGCTTGACTGACGGGTGTCAGTACTTGTGACCCCTCCCCAGAAAGGTCCCTTGGAGCTCAGAGTGTCCTGCAGCTTGTTTTTTCTCCTGTCCCTCTGTGTCTCGGGCTCCTTTCTGTGTCACTGCATCACTCGTGGCTGCACAGTGTACTGTTTGACGTGTCCTGTATTTGGTTGACCAGTGCCCCACCGAGGGCCAGGCAGCTGTTTCCAGTTTCTTAGTTTCCTGGGTCTGAAATCGCCTCTCTGAAGTGTCTAAACGGTCCGTGCTGAGGCCATGGAACCCTCAGGTTTGATTATTTTGGTTAAAATACACTTGTTAGGGTCGTGAGCCACAAGATTTTAAGAACAGTGATAAAAATAGAGCTGTGGGCTTCCCTGGTGGCGCAGTGGTTGAGAGTCCGCCTGCCGATGCAGCGGACACGGGTTCGTGCCCCGGTCCGGGAGGATCCCACGTGCCGCGGAGCGGCTGGGCCCGTGAGCCATGGCCGCTGAGCCTGCATGTCCGGAGCCTGTGCTCCACGGCAGGAGAGGCCACAACAGTGAGAGGCCCCCATACCACAAAAAAAAAAAAAAATAGAGCTGTCTCTGACATACACGCTGGACCTGTGCGGTGGGTTGGGAGCTCAGTACATCCGTTCACCTCCACGGTGGTCCTGTGTGGTATTGCCGTGTGGTGTCACAGCCTTGCCAGCCCCACTTTGCAGATGGGAGACTGAGGTTCTTCTCCAGCAGAGCGGGTAGAACGGCTGGGCTGCGCGTTCAGCAGGTGCCCACAGGGAGAGAGGTGGTACTGATGTCATTCGTGTTTTTTAAAGGTTTATTCATATCAAAGTAATATGTGCATGTGATCTCAGAAAGCAGAAGATTCTGCAGGGCTGGTGATGACAAAACAGCCCCTGGCCACGCCCAGCCTGTCCTCACACCCCTCGGCACCTACTCACCTTCTGGTGTCTCTGTTTCAGATCATCATACACTGACTTCCTGTGGGATACAGGACTTGGCTTTTCCTCCCACCCCATCAGCCCAGCGAGATCACATCAGAAGTGTCGGTTAATGGCCTCAGTGCGGCTGTGTGACGGTCACACTGCTCAGCCTCCCCCCCGGCCTGCGCTCCCGGGAGTTACAGCGGCCCCTTCTCTGTTTGGTTAGATCTCCTGGTACCTGGGACGACTGGCACACCCTTCCCATTTACATCATCACCTGGAACCCAGGCCTGGCCCCGAGGTGCAGGGGGCGCCTCTGACCCTGGGATCATCTTCCACCCCACCCTGGGCATCCCCTCTCTCCCAGCTCCCCGGTCTTCCCTTTCCTGATCTTCTCCTTCCTTTTACTGGACAACATCTTCTAGTCCTGGGGAAGGGGACAGGAGAGGTAAGTTTTTTTATAAAAACTTCCATACCTGAAGATCGTCATTATTCTCCATTCACACGAGGTAGATGTTTATCCTGGGTAGAGAGTTCTAGGTTGGAAACGTTTTTGCTCAGAACTGATGTCGCTTTCTAGCTTCGAGTGTGTCTGTTAAGAAGTCTGATGCTCCTGTGATCCTGGCCCTTTTGTACACGGTGTGTCCCCCTGGGGGCCGGGGGGGAGGCTTGGGTCTCCGGCATCCGCAGCACCGGCCCCGTCTCAGCGGGGTGCCTAGGAGGGGGCTGGACATTTAATGGGACCCTTTGGATCTGAAGACTCACTTCCTACCTTTCTAGGAAGTTATCTTCTCACTTCTGTGACGTTCTCTCCCCCTGCGTCCTCGTCTTCTTTTCCCACCTTGTTGTTCCTCTGTCCGTCCCTTTCTCTTTTCTGCTTTCTGCTTTTCTCAAGTTTCTCCTTCCACCCTTTATTGAACTTTTATTTCTTCTCTTTTTAAAAACTGTAAGCATTTCCTTGTTCTCCAGATGTCCTCTTAATTGTGTCCTGCTGTTGTGAATACAGCCTCTTCACCTCTTTGGGGCTGTGATCCTGCTGCTTTGTTTTGCCTTCTCCCCAGCAACCCCCCTCCCCGCCGTCTGGCGTCCTCCGAGAGCCCCTCCTCTGTGTGTTTCCCATGTCCTGTCTGGCCCAGCTGCCCTCCATCCAGGCAAACGAGGCACAGGGCCAGGGTGGAGGGGCCAGGCTGCCCCCACGCCTGGGCAGCCCACGTTCCCACCTCCGTTTCAGATCCATTCCCACTTCCTTGTTTTTTTTTAATTATAATTTTTTTCCGTTGAAAA